>NW_027185761.1:34273085-34294877 GCF_028583685.1 Petaurus breviceps papuanus | reverse complement strand
TCTCTCTGTCTGTCTCTCTCTCTCTGTCTCTCTGTCTCTGTCTCTCTCTCTCTCTCTCTCTGCCTCTGTGTCTCTCTCTCTCTCTGTTTCTCCCTCTCTCTGTCTGTCTCTCTGTCTCTCTCTCTTTCTCTCTCCCCCCCCCACTCCCTCTCTCTCTCTCTGTAAAATCAAACAGGCAGTCAGTAACCATTTACTAAGTACTTACTTGTTGCCAAGAACTGTGCTATGTCCTTGGATGTGCAAAGACAGATTACAAAACCCCATCCCAGTTCATGAGGATCTTCTCATTCTTTAAGGGAAAACAACATGCAACATGCCCATATGGCATATGAACATATACACAAACAAAAATATTCTCAAGAATATTAGATCATTTATTGCTGAGAGGCACAATACACATGTCAGTGATCCCAGTTCTCTAGGATAATTAAACATAACTGTTGTGTCATGGACCTTCTGCCATCCAACCCATGTGCTACCTTTCTTCTCTCAATGAGCCCTAGCATTTGCTCATTAACTTCCCCCCCATTTTATCAATATAAAGCAACTTGCAAATCTTAAAGCACTACATAAGGTTAGCTGTTTATTATTGTTGTTTCTATTATCTTCCCTATTACTTAATGTCTCATTCTGGTTGCTCTCACCCATCACTGTCTTTGTAGAGGAATACAAGTTTTCACTCCTTACCTGCCTTGCTCTTGCTCAAACACGTATTTCTTTAGGTTTTGTTTTTAAACTAGTATTGTTGTACCCAGAAAACACAAGCAAGACCCAAGTAACAATTTAGAATTGGACCCTTTATTATGCGCCATGATGGCTGATCAGGCCCCATGGCGGGCTGAAGAGGTACCACCCCACTGTCCCAGGTCGTATAGCAGAGATCTTAGGTAAAACCTCAGCTTTTAAAGGGAGGCCATGTGGTCAACAGTTAGGTATTATGTATGCAGAAACTTGCAGAGGCCAAAAACAGTGTTTGGTCAGTACACACCTTGAAATTCCCGTCGGTGCCAAGTCTCCCTGATCCAGAAGCCCACCCACCTCTGTGCAGGTGAGCTGACTGGGGAAGGGCAGAGACCCAGTGGGGGGGCAGGCAAAAATGGGATCATGCACAACAGTACCCCTACAAGGAAAGAGAACAAAAGCAAAAATAGATCAGGACAAATTAGAAGTATTTCACTCTTAAGACTTTACTATCCATTGAAAATGCACAATGAAATAGACCTCAGTTGTTTTTTTTTAACCCCTTCTTATATGATTTTATCCCTTTGGTCAGATGATTCCCATCTTTTCTAAGGACAAGCCAGGTTAGGTTCAGGGTTCAATCCAAATAAAATTTGATTTGCTTATCTTGCTAGGGATCTCAGAACTTAAAGAACTTGCTTTCCTATCTTATTTCCAATTAAAGGGATCTCATTTTGCAAGTGGTTTCTTTTCTCTTGCTTCTGAGATTTTCATCCCTAAATCAAATCCCAGTCCCCTTCATACCCCCTCCCATATTTCAATTCAAAAAGAATATAAGATCTTAGAAGATAGGAAGCAGCAACAGCAGCAGCAATCTCTATAGCCCTTGCACCTAGGAAAATAGCATAGTTTTCTAAAGGCTTTGTTTTAAGGGCCTTGCTTTTACCTCCTTCACCCTCCCTAAAGGTATGAAAAGTTCTATGTCTTTAAATCTGAAAGGAAGGGGGAAAAAAGGAACCACAGACTCTTTGTATAAGAAAAAAAAAAAGAAACTTCCATTTACTTAATCTTCAAAGAGTACTACTCTTGGCTTCAGGTTGTCCTCCAAAGATCAATAGGACCCTGTCTCACCACCCTGGAAGTTTTTATTACTATAATTTTTGGTAACCCACCCTCTGCTTCCCTGTCCTTTTTGTCTCATCTGGAATATTGACACTGTCTGGTTTTGAAGCTCATTTTTCTCCTTATGTGGGGCTTTGTTGTTTTAGACAGGCATCTGGGCCTCTCTTTCACCTTAGAAATCATAAGGGTAGATAAGCACTAATACCTAGACCATCAGTATACTGGAGTCTACTGTATCTCCCTTATTTTAGCCTTTGTCAGTCAGGTGGAGCTGACTTTTTGTTGGATCTTCCCCTTAGGTTCCTGTTTCTGATAGGTATCTAACTACAAAGTCATTCTATGGATAAAAACGTAAATGGAATGCTTATCAAATTTGCAGATGACAGAAAGCTGGGAGGGATAGCTTATTCACTGGACCATAAAGTCAAAATTCGGAAAGAGCCTGACAGCTAGAGCATTGGGTTAAATCTAAGGAGATGAAATTCAATAAGGATAAATAAAAAGCCTTACAATTGAGTACAAAAGAAAAAAAAAACCTTTACTAGCATAAAATGGAGGAGAGATGGTGAGAAAATAGTTTTGTTTTGTTTTTCTAAAAAAAGAAAAAGAGGTTTTAGTGGACTGAAAGCTCAATGTTGGTCACCAGTGTGAGATGCAATGTTGGGGCATCTGGAGAATGATGCACCTCAGTTTATAAAGGATACTGGTAAACTGGGTATTGTTGAGAAGGGCAACCAAAATCATCAAAAATCCTATGCTTATTTTACATTAGGATCTGTTTAAGGAACGAGGTATCTTTAGCATGTAGAAGAAAAGAGGAGAGATTGGAGACACATTTTTATATTTGAATGACTGTCAAATGGAGGAGGGTTTAAACTTGTTCTCTATGACTTAGAGGGCAGAATCAGTAATTATGGGTGGAAATTAATTTAGTTTAGGCTAGATGTGGGGGAAAAATAAAGGAAAAACAAAAAACTTACTAACAATTGTTTGAAAATCAAATGGGCTACCTTATGGTGGTGGGGGGATACCCTTCATTGCTGGCTTTAAATCTTTTTGAATATGGATTGGACAAGATGGCCACTGAGACCTATTCCAACTTTCCATTTCTGTGGTTCTGTTTTTCATTTATTGTAAAGTCTAGAAATTAAATAAGCATGTTTTACATATGTTTATAACTTGAAGGTAACTTAGACATTGTCTAGTCCAACCCCAGAATTTCATGGATGAGGAATCTCAGATAGACAGACATCAAGTAACTCACATTCACATGCATAGTAAAAGACAGCATTAGGATTTGAACCCAGTTCATCTGCTCCCAAATAATCACCTTCATCTACTTCTAGATTAATGACACTGTTTCAGAGGCTTTGTGCAGTCAACCCAAGTTTCCACTATGTTAATTCTTCTAGAGCTTTCATTCCTACAAAATTGTAAAAGGAAAATAATGTTTTTACATATTCATTGATTTCAGTTTCTTCCATTTATTTCACTAGAAAGGAAGGGATAAGAATTGGATCTCTGATTTCATTGCTATAAGACTCCTGGAGGAAGAAACTCCTCTCCAGAGGAGATAAGCATGAGCTTATGGAAGCCACTTACTCCTGAGTCAAGGGCACCCACATTAAAATGTAACTGGGAAACATTTAACAAAGTAAAAAATATAATCAAACATAAGTAATGTTACATTTTAAAACTAAGTCAGTAGGTAGCCCATAGGAGTCTTTATGTGTAGTTTAGGGGCCCTTATTTTCATCTGTATTTGACACCACTGGCCTTTACTCCTTTGTGAGTTACCATAAGAACTCTTCTCTCCCCTGTAACTTTGACCAGGGCCCCTGTCTTCTGCCTGAAGACCCCATTTAGTTTCCTTGAGTTGAGTTTAGGAATTGAGCTTTCTCTCTGAGTTAATTTAAAGGTATAATTGAAAGAGAAGTTGTTACCTGTCATTACTTAGGCCTCTGGACACCAGTTTGTTATCTTTAAGCCCCAAAATGTTAATGGTACCCTCCCCAAAAGAAATGTTGTCTGTCCTTGTCAGTCCTTTTGAAATTAGGAGAGATTTTATTTCTTCCAAGGAGATAGCAAATATGGTAGTTTTGATTAACTAACAAAGATTACAAGATGTAAATGGATCCCATAAAATAATTAACATCTCTTAATTGTCAGAGAGCTGAGTGATTAACCTAATCTGAATGACAGCCCACCTTTCTTAATATAGCCAATCTTAATGTTTCACAACTGCTAAGACACTCATTTTTCTTGTGTGTCAACAAAGAGAGTTGTCCCCTTCTCATAGGGATTGCTGACTTTATTAAGGTGGCCAGACTGACCTGCTTTGTTAACAGTTATAAGTGTCATTGTTAATAAACTGATTTTCCTTGGAGTTTGTATCTCAGTCTACCTTTATTAAAGGAACTCTTTTAATGGCCCTGGCCCTGGTGTTGGGCCATTCTCTTGTGATTGCATGCTGTAGTGCTACTACATGCCTTGGAACTGAGACAACAATCCCTGCACCCTTTTGAGTGACCATACACACTTTTTCTAACCCAGAACTGTGCCAGGGCCCTTGCTTCCCTGAAACTGCTCTTCCTTGCCCTTGAACCGTGACCTGGACCTGCATCAGTGCAATAGGGCAGGGTACTGAACCCAGCACCAGAAAAGAGGCCACTGTGTTCTCTTTTTGACCAGCTGTCTGATCTCCTTAACATCTGTGGGCCCAGAGTTGCAGCTACCTCTAACACCTGGGGCTGGTGTTGCTTTGGTGGGGACTATTCTATACTCCGGGCCCAATCAACACCCCAGTGGGAAGATTTTTCCTGCCAAGCTTCTAAATTGACTTAGGTTGGAAAAATTGTTCCACTTCAACCTTTTCTTGGCTCTGTTACTCCTGAATTCAATTTGAGCTGCTAACTTAAAGTTGTTTGGAGGGGAATTTGGGAGACTTCAGGTGACTTCCTGCCTTTACTCTGCCATCTTAGCTCCACTCCTCACCCTGTCTTCCCATTACATTTCTTTTTTTTTTCTTTGCTTTTTGGAGGGCAGTTGGATTTAAGTGATTTGCCCAAGGTCACATGGCTAGTTTTTGTGTTAAGTGTCTGAAGCTAGATTTGAACTCGGGTCATCCTGACTCCAGGGCCAGTGCTCTACTCACTGCACCACCTAGCCACCCCCTGTTGCATTTTAATATGATCCAGGAAGCATTCTGAAGCATGGTGTCCAGCTGTGTTTTTGATACCTCTGGCCTAGAGCATTGACTGTTTAAGTGAATGATCCAACTTCACTCAACCAATATTTTTTAGAGGTCAAATTTGAACCCAGATTTTCCTCACACCATTGAATGTCAACTCTCTTTTTTCACCTTGCTGCCTCATACACAGGGAGTATGAAGCAATTTTTATGCACTAAATTCTTACTATGTGCAAAATAGACACTATAAAGAAAAGTTTAATGGTATCGTTTGTTGTGGTGGTTGTTATTTTAAACAAACCTTCAATTTTTGCCCTCTATGAAGCTGCAGGTGAGTGTTTTTCTAATAATGCAGATGGGATATTAGCTTTGCAAACCTCTCATCCTATAGGGATATCCAGAATACTGAAAGGTGCAGTGATTACCCAGGGTCAAGCTGCTGACACTGGTTAAAAGCTAAATTCAAATCTAGATATTTCAGCAGTGTTACACCTCTATACCACACTCTTAATTATGGTACGACAGAAGTCAGGCTACATGGGTTCAAATCTTTCCTATCTTCCTTTTTATTTGTGTGACCTTAGTAAAATCATTTAATATATAACAGCCTCAGTTTTCTCATCTCTAATTTGAGAAAGGTGGAGTAGATTTTCATTAAGATCATTGGTAGCCCCGATAGAATTTTTCTCAGTTTATATAGTCTCAGTAGAGTGTATAGCATAATATTACCCTGAAGATCATAGGAAGGAAATAGAAAGAAGTCCTGTATTTAGAATCAGAATTTTCTGTGGACTGGCCTGGATAAAAGTTGAAAGTGATGTAAGAAGCGTATAGTTCAACTCTCATGTTTTACACATGAGGAAACTGGAGGCTAGAGAGGATGAGAAATTTGCCATAGGTCAGGCAAATAGTTAATGGGAAAAGGAGGATGGGAACACTGTCAGTTATGTTTTCTATATACACGTTGCTCCTTCTCTTGACATGAGTAAGAGACACTAATTGACAGCTACTTTTAAAAAATATTCTTCATTGTCAAATCACATTTTTATGAAGTTTTATTACAAAAAATTCTATGAATTTCCCTCCCTTCTTTACAGAGATGGGAGACCATGACTCCTGCATCTCTGTAATGTATAGTACATATACTTTCAGATGTGGATGATGTGCTATTGGTTTTGTTGAAAAAAAATCCTCTTCTTTTCATTTTCGTAACATACAAAGGATGGCATGCTAGCTAGGTGGGGATATATAGTTGATATGTTTAGAATCGACAAGGGATAGAAACACAAAAGCTATGCATAAATGTGTTATTTTTTTTTCAATAGAAAACAGCATTTTCCAGGTGAATTGAAACATTTCCCTTGGAATTTTCTACTTTTATTTAAAGTCTTTAGAAGCAGCATCATGAATCATATTGGCTCATAAATACTGGCTGCATGACCCCAGGCAATTATAACCTCTCACTATTGCCAGATAACTCTCTAAGACTACATACTGTAGGCTGACCTCCATCAGTAGGGAGACTTGCTCACTAGGAGTTGTTTTGGGGATGAAGTCACAAGTTTGGTAATGCAAATTTAAAAAAAAGAACCCACCACCTCTAACAGATAGATTTTATATTTTATCCTTATATCTACTATTAAACCCAAAGCAAGCTTCTTGAAGTCAGAAATACATCTTTTGTTTGTTTTTGTTATTATTTTATTTTCTAATGAGTACCTAACAGTGCCTAGGATGTTTTAGATGGTTAATAAGTGTTTGTTAAATTGAATTACATTCCTATGTATATTTACACAGAAAAGATACAATAGAGTCTGTCCTGTGATTTAAAATCAGCTTTCTTTTTATTGTGTTTGATTTGACAACAGGCAACAGCAACCAGCTGCCCACCAACATATGATGTTCAGACCTGCCTCTCAAAAGGGGCTCGACATGATCTCCTCATTATCACTTAGTTACATGTGAATGCCACTGGGTGATAATGAGAAAGGAAACTTCCTATCCTAAGGAAAGTCAGGCTGAGGATTCATTATATGCAGATAGCTACTTGTGATTTAAAAAAAAAAAAAAAGAATCTCTAGAAAATCTTTCAGTTCAAAAACAAAATCAGGAGGGAGATGAGGTAGGGTAGTTATCTTAATTTCAAAGTTAGGGCATAAAGGTTTACAGTGGGAAAATGAGAAAGGAAGGCAAGCAAATATTGTGTACAGGTTCATTTATGTAGCTTGCAATGTACATTCCTCATTCTCTATTTAATAAGCTGAGAAAGACTTAAAAGTCAGTTCCTATCATATCCATTAATTTTCTTTATTATTATTATTATTATTATTATTATTGCTTTTTTGAGGGTGGCAGGTAGGGTAACTGGGGTTAAGTGACTTGCCCAAGGTCACACGGATAGTTTTGTATTATGTGTCTGAGGCTGGATTTGAACTAAGGTCCTCCTGACTGCAGGGCTGGTGCTCTATTCACTGTGCCCCCTAGCTGCCCCAATTAATTTTCTTTTCTAACAGATTTTGAGATTTCTTTAAATTCTTCCATTTTCCATGTCAGTTGAACATTTCCATTTACAAAAGGGGAAAAAAAATGTCTAAAGGACCTCATCTTCCAAACAGAATCCTTGCTAAATATGGAATCTGTGCTTGATTTCTTCTATTACAGAGGTATGTTTTTTTTTAAAATTTATTTATATACTTTTAGTTTACAACATTCAGTTCCACAATCCCTTGAGTTTCAAATTTTCTCCCCCTCCTTGTCTTCCCCCTTCCCCCACATATGGGCATTACAATTAAATATAGGATCTACAATTACCTTCATATTAAACATTGGTCAAGTTGTAAAGAAGTATTATAACCAATGTAGCAAACAATGAGAAAGAAGAAAACAAAAGAAAAAAGAGAGAGCAAGTACTTTGCTTCAATTTGCATTCAGATGCTGTAGTTCTTTCTCTGGATGGGGATATCCCTTTCCATCATGAGTCTTTTGGAGTTGTCTTATAACCTTTTGCTGAGAGGAGCCCAATCTATCAAAGGTAGTAGTCACACATACAGTGTGTCTGTAATTGTGTACAAAGTTCTGATTCTGCTCTACTGGCATTTTTTTTTTTGTGCTTAAGGTTTGTTATTAGTTACTACATAGGGCTTTTCCAAGGTTAGATCGTCTAAGGTATCTTGAATGATCTTGATATATAGATGATAGATACATTATTGAAAAAGGGCATATAAAGTGGTATTTTATGCTATTGAGTTAAAATTTTTTCTTAATCAACAATAAATATGACAGGATCTATATATTATCTCTATTTTCACTCAATTCTGGTTGGGAAAGCCTGAGCTTTCCCTACTAATGCACTCTTTGCAAATGCTCTCAAATTGTCCATAGTTCATTTTTCATTCTCAGAAAGATTTTGGATAGTTGAAAAGTAGACATATAGATCAGTAGTTGTTGATATTTTCTCCACCATTTTTTTATACCCTTGCCATGCTTTCTGCCTTAAACATCAATCTTTCAATAGCTTCACAACATCAATAACTGATGAATGATATGCCTATTCTAAAATCTTTTTTAATTTCTTGGTCTCATTTCTTTCTCTTGAAGCATATTTTCACTTAATATTTCTCTTTAGCCTCACCTTTCCCCCTAGTGTAACCAAGTATCATTATGCATCCTGATATCAAAGGTCTTAAAAGGTTTTTCATATTTTTTTTCTACCATTTTGCCCTCAGCAACTAACACTGATTAATAAGATGCAATTATTTTCACGATGATATTTTTGTAAATGCTTATCACTAGTAATATAATTCATCATGACAAAATATCCCATGAAATAATATTTCTTGTAGATTGGAGGTATTTGACAAAATCCACTCTGCCGGTTCCTTTCTCTGCTTCTCAAAGGAGTATAATGAGCTATCCTTCCACTTACTTACAACTTTCTTCTTTCTTCTGACTTTGTTTATAGTGAGATATCAAGATTGATACAATTTAGGTCTTCCAGCAATATGTCTACTGAACATTGGTTCAGTACCCATTGGTCGGGTAGGATCTTACAAGAAAAGCAAAAGCCATTAAATCATATGTTTATGTGATTATCTAAAAATTCCATAAGTATGGAAATAGAGAAGACATCCCAATTCATTAGTTCTACATATGATAGTCTTAAGAAAACAGTCATGTACATGATAAAAAGATCTGATAGATATAAAGTAAGAAATCCCAGTGCCCTAGATGTGACATGAACATAATTCTTATCATCTGTCTCCTCTCCTCTGTTGAACTGTCATTTCAGCATCTAAGTAGAATGTGCAGGCTTTGGTTATGGTCTGCTCAGTTCTTTGTCTATCTTTTCTTTTCTCCTGCAGATTTGGTCATAACTTAAAGCTTTGACTTGCAACATCTTAACATTTACAGAAAATCATTTTATTATCTTTGGGGAAAAGAATAGGGTGTGAACTTGTATGTGTGTTTAAAATTTCCCATCATCTTAAATTTTTTTATTGCCACCTTCCATATCCTTTCAATAACTTCCCCACAAGAGTACATGCTAGATTCAGATGCATGACCTCATAATTTTGTTTACAGAAAACTTAGTCTCTTTGGATATCTATAGAAGGAGAGAACCTGATACTGGATCATCATAACTTGGAGGGCTCCAATCAATTGATCATACACATTTATTAATTGTCTACTATCTGCAGAGTCCTATGCAAATTAAAGTCAATAATGAAATAGCCCTTGTTCTCAAGGAGGTTACATTTAAAGACTTCACTTCTGTTCATCTTCCAGACCCTTGAGATTCTTGTAGGAAGATGTCATTTCTAGAAACACGTGATACACGATCACTTAAAATCAATCCCCTTATTGGCCAGAGAAGAAATTAAAGGCCTCCATTCTTAGTTCCTTTTTTTCTAGGAAGGCAGTATTGTACAGGGACACAAATGATGGATTTGACATCAGAGGCCAAGGTTCAAATTCTATCTCTGTCCCTTACTATGTTTTGTATTTTGGCCAAGATACAAACTTTAGTTTGCCTTCCTATGGAGAATTAGGGTATTGGATTACATGAAATCCAAAGTCCCTACCAGTTCTTTTTTTTTCTTAAAGCAATTGGGGTTAAGTAACTTGCTTAAGGTTACAAGGCCAGTTCTTTCTGTGTGTGGTGCTAAGTATCAGAGCCCGGATTCATCCCTACCAATTCTAAATCAATCATCCTGTGATCTAATACTGTCCTTGAAGAAAAGAAAGACATATCTCAGGTGGAGGAATTCTATCTATTAAAGTATGGATGTGGGCAAAATTATCTGTATGGGTGTCTAGTACGAGGACTGGGTAGATAAAACTATCAGAATTTCATTCCCTACCTAAGTTATAGGTTCAGGATATCAGGAGCTGCAAGTGGAGTGAGCCTTCTGGATAAAAGAAACCAGCCCAGTGATCATAGCCCATTTCTGTCACAAGCTCCTATGATGAAGTATTCAGAATAATGGCTATATGGTTTCCCTCTGTAATATAGTTTATTTCAATCCTGCACTACCTTGTGGGGTAATGGGTTTCTATCACTGGAGGCGATCAAGAAAAATCAGGATAACTACTTGCCATGAATGTCAGAGATGGGATTCAAATGATGCTGTGATTCATTTGTGTATCCAAAGATTCAATTAGCATTTGTTAAACACTTACTACTCCTCTAAATGGAGTGAGAAGTAAAGAATGGAGAAATGGTGAGATTCAAAGAGACTTTAAACTTCTGGAAATGGAAAAGGAAATAGGCAGACAATATCTGTGACTGAAAAAGCAAAGAAAGGTGAAGAGTAAGAGTCATTCCATTACTAAGAATTATCCCTAGTAAGTTCCATCCCCTTTATCTCTTTATTTCTTCAAACCATGATACACCAGATCCTCTATAATAATGATAATAATAATAATAATAAAAACAACAGCAACAATAACTCTTTCTTGGGTGCAAATCTGCTCCAGGCCAGGTTGCGACCAACAGAAGCTTGGCTCTGTAGGAATCCTTAATTTCCCTAGGATCATAGTTTTATTTTTTATATATTATGCTCTATTTGTAAAGATTTTTATACTCTGCACACAGAGTACTCTACTGCACCCACTCCTAAGAAATTAGGCAATATATACATACAGCAGCAACTGACAAGATTTTGTAACATACCACACCCAAATTCCACCATCTCCATAATAAGAGGGTCTGTGTTCTAACATCTGTCATTAGGAACTAAGGGATAGGATTTTAGAGCTGGATTATCTATGATTCCCATTCATTTTTTTAAAAAGCAATCAGGTTTAAGTAACTTGCTCAATGTTACATGGCCAATTATTTCTGGGTGTGGTGCTGCATATCAGAGCCTGGATTTGATCCCCAGGTTATCCCGACACTGTAGCCGGTGCTCTTACTCACTGTGCCACCTGGCCGCCCCTAAGCAATTGGGGTTAAGTAACTTGCTCAAGGTTACACAGCCAGGTGTTTCTGGGTGGGTGCTAAGTGTCTGAGCCTGGATTCGATCCACATCATCCCGACAGTGGGGCTGGTGCTCTTACTCACTGTGCAACCTGGCCTCCCCGGTTCCCATTCATTTTGCAGATGAGGGAATGGAGACCAAAGGAGTTGTCCAACATCACATAGCTAATAAGTAGGAGTGCTAGGATTCAAATCCAGATATTTTGACACAATGAGTTTGCTCCCATATGTTTCTACTCTAGTAGCTGCTAAAGTACCAGAGTAGTTGAAATGGCTGTGCCATCCCCCTTTCCCACAAGAGGTAAGGGGAAAGGGGAGGAGACAATTATTTCTGGTTTTTAAAACTGGACCTCTAGATAAATTTTCCCAAAGAAATGTTATTACCTGTGCTTGTTATGTTCTGTAACAGTATTTGGACTGTATTATACATCAATAAGTTACATTCTGGGTTAGTTTTAAGTCTCCTTGCCTTGACAATTAAGTACTGTGTAAAAGCATTGTTTCTTTGGGGAAATACATTCCATTTTCCAAACAGGTAGTATTACAGAACTTCACATATCAGTTGGGAATTATGTGTATGAAATCACTGCCTAAATGAGTCTTGGACACACAATGAGTATCCATAGAATTAGTTAGGCATACGGGATAAAGTGGTAAAGTTAGGCTCAAGAAAACCTTGGTTCAGATACTACCTCAGGTACTCATTAGTTGTGGGACTCTTGTAAAGCCATGTAACATCTTAGAGGCCCAATTTTCTCCATTAGTAAAATAAGGCTGCTAATAGTAACTGTTTCCTAACTTTATATGGTTATTCACAGATTGTCACAGGTCTAGAGGTAGGAGGGAATTGTAGTCTATGTATGAGGGGATGTCCACTAATCCACCCCCCCCATTTAACAGATAAGAACACTGACCCCAAAGGAGAGTCAATCAATTCACCCATCATACAGTTAACAAGTATCAAAAGTAGTGTTGATCTGTTGTTTCAGTTGTGTTCCACTCTTTGTGACCCCATTTAAGGTTTTCTTGGCAAGGATATTGGAATGTTTTGCCATTTCCTTCTCCAGCTCATTTTACAGATGGGAAAACTGAGTAGTATTTAAACTCAAGTCCTCTGACTTATGCCAGGTCTATTTCCTCTTTTTTTTGCCTTTTTTTTTGGAGGGGCAATTGGGGTTAAGTGACTTGCCCAAGGTCACATGGCTAGTTTTTGTGCTAAGTGTCCGAGGCCGGATTTGAACTCAGGTCCTCCTGACTCCAGGGGTGCAGTGACACCACCTAGTCACCCCGTCTATTTCTTCTTTACCCAAAATACTTAAATAAGATAAAGTGTATCAAATGCCACATAAATGGTCCTTCCTATTCAAGAAGAAAGTAATTATACACACACATACATAGAGACACACATACATCTATATCTGTCTATCTATATCTTAATTTTTAGTCTTCTACCTTCAAGGAAGAAGAGTAGCATAGAGGAAATGGTCTCACATTAGAAAGATTTGTATTTAAGTCTTACCTGTGGGACATACATTTGTATGCATGTGTATATGTATGTATATAAGTGTGTGTATGTATTATGTCTTGAAATTAATAAGACCTAAGGTAGTCTAAATATGGAAACTTAATCTGAGCAGCTTCATGTCAAGTGCTTGATTTCTACCTTTTCCCAAGAAGATCACATCTTCATCAAACTTGCTATTTGGAAATGAATATTGCCCATTTGTGAATCAAGTCAGTTTAGTTTGTGTAAGCCAGAGAACCTAGATATTGAAGAAATCAACTCCTATGCCAGCCCTAACAGGGGCATTCTATTCCTCTGCCTGGCTATTCTGAGGGTGTTGTGTGAATCTGATGGGCATTTTAATGATCCCTCCTTTCACAACCTCTCTTGGAGGGTTATTGTACAGCTCTTTCTGTAGTGTCCCCTCCTGTCATCTGCTGTAGGGTGCTATTAGGGCTAATTTGTAGTGTGTGGTAGCTTTAAATGCTAGTTAAAAATACCATGCTTCATTTGGAAAGCTTTCTTCTAAGCTCACTATGATATGTACCATTATACATAAGTACCACTATGATCTTTAGTCCCAACAAGAACAAGGTTAATTGAATTCAGTCTGATATTTCTAACAATTAGTTCACACGTTTTTGACAAGCCTTGTCATCATTCATAGTTAACCTTAAGCCAACCTGCCCTTTCTTAGATAGATGACTTAAATGTGAGCAAATACTCATTCCTTAGCTTTTATCGGTGAACCATTGATCTTCCCCAGGTCTTTCTCCTTTGCTTTACTCTTCTTCTTCTCAGTTCCCCTCTTCTACCCATATTCCTTTTATTCAGCAGATGTTCAGTATCCATTTAGTTCTCAACACTGTTGCCAAATTTGTACATAGAGAAGCACTTTGCATTTGTGAGGTTAGAGTGATTTGGGCTAAATTGTAATTTTATATTCCCATCAATGAGCACATTTCATTCTACCACTTGACAGGTTAGATAAAGAGGGTAGCTAGAGTCTTTTAATGTGCTACATAATGTGGGGGTCTAGAAGGAAGATCATTTCTTCTTAGAGTCAGAAAAAAGGGACATGAGACCCAGTTCTGATATGTACTGGTTGTGTGACTGTGAGCCAGTTCCTGAAATGCTGAGTCTGCTTCTTTATCTATAAAATGGTGGTTATAATTTTATTCCCTACCTTTCAGGATGCTTTTGGGGAGAACATATAAGCTTTACATATGAACTAGAATTATCACTTATTGTGAGTATTTGGTAAACTGGACTTCTCAAAAGGTACAAAAAGGTCAAGTGTTCCTTAAATTCTTTCAGATTCTCTTTCTTGGGCATTTCTACTCTGTCCCTTCAGTTGATATAGTCAAAGAAGATTTAGAATGTAATCATAAGTTGTTAATGAGATATTAAACTGAGTGGAGAAGCGTGTCTATGCCCTGATGCCTTTTTGAGCTGTGAACACCTCTCTGAATCAACAAAGGAACAATGCAATTGGCTGAGTAATTCCTCTAAGAGCTTTAAATACCTAAACCCCAGAGGAATATCAGAGTTATCGTTACTGTATTCAGTAACTAACAGTAGAGGAAAATTTAGATATGGGGCATTTCTTCCATCTCAGATTCCCCCCTCAGTATGTAGATATGGAGGGTAGCTATTGGAATAAAAAAATTCAGATATATGTGGATACATGGAGACAACCACATGGAGATAAACAGTTGTGTAAGACACAACTTTTAGTAGTGTGATACCCTGGCAGTAAATAAGGTTTGGATTATGGAAAGGAGTAAACCTTGAGAAGTCATATCATCTACCCACCCAGCAGAGATGTTATACCCAAAGGAACCTGGGTAAAGACTCTTGGAAGAACAAAACGACTTGCAGGGCCTGCAACATCAGGGGTTATGAATAATCTTTGTCATATATATATATATATATATCCTACACATATTCCACACTCCCATTGGTCTATGTGTGGGAGCCTAGTCTGTCCATGGGCAATGTATTTTCCCAGTTTTACCTCTGTTTTACTGCTGGAGGGTGTTTTTTTCTAGGTAGCAGTGAAGTGGCCCAGTAGATAGAGAGTGGTCCTGAAGTCAAGGAACTGAGTTCAAAATGGACTTCAGATGCTTACTAGCTATGTGACCCTAGATAAATCACTTAACCCTATTTGCCTCAGTTCCTCATCTGTAAAATGAGCTGGAGAAGGCAATGGCAAATCACTCCAGGATTTTTGCCAAGAAAAACCCAAATAGGGTCAGAAAGAGTGAGACACATTGAAATGACTTAATAACAACAACAGTAATGTTTTATGATTATGGCTTATGCTAAGAGACAATTGTAGCTAAATGACTAATTGTTGATAATGAAGCACACCAGTGGGGGCTTTCTACCTACACTATTGAGCCTCAAGATGAGTGCAAGTTAGGGAAATGACCTAGAAAGCATTCTACAATAAGGTCATATCTCTGGATATGGAAGGGATCTAAAAGACCATAAAATTCCAACTAGTTAGATAAGGAAACTAAGATCCATGGGGTTGAAGTAACTTGCCTAACGTCAAATAGATAGCTAAGTGGAAGAACAGGCATTTGAACTTAAGTAATTTGACACCTTATGTGATATTCTTGCCACTGTACCACCCTCCAAATAAATTCACTATTTTCAGCTAGAATTTTATTGGATTGGTCCTTACTGAAGATTCAGAGTACATTACAATTAATCAATTAACCAAAGGGCATTTCTTAGGAGTTTACTAAGTACTTGGCATAAATTAAACAAAACATAAATGCCCCTTGCAATCAAGGGGCTTACATTCCATCGGGGTAACTATATATACATATAAATATAAACAACACATATACTTGAAATGAACATATATATGTGGGTATATGTGTATATTTCATGTCATATGGCATAAATAATATAACATGTATATGTAAAAATATGCATGTGTAATATACACACGTATACATGTCTATATATGTATAACTATTTGTTTTTATGTATTTATGTCTTTATACATGCATAATACACATACATATATACACAAACTTAAGAATTTGTGGGGTTAGAAGATTTAAAAAGTATATGTTGGGATTAGGAAAGTACTCATGCTGGAGGTGATATATGAGCTGAGTATTAAAGGAAGTTCAAGATTCCAAGAGGCATATTTCTTAAATATATAGCTACCTGAGTCAAATTCATAAGAATACAAGTCATTCCACAATTGATGAATGGTTAAAGGATATGAAGTCTGTTGATGAAGATGAAGAAATTAAAGTTATCTATAGTCATATATAAAAAAGTTCTAAATCACTGTTAGAGAAATATAAATTATAACACCTCAGAGATACTACTTCAGCCTATAAGATTGGGTAATATGAAGGAAAGGAAAAGGATAAATGTTGGAGAGGTGGGGAAATTGGAACACTTATGCACTGTTTGTGGAGCTGTGAATTGATCCAACCACTCTGAGGAATAATTTGGAACTATGTACAAAGGGCTTATAAAACTGTGCATATTTTCTGATCTAGCAATACCACCACTAGGGCTCTGTTCCAAAGAGATCATAAAAAAGGGTAAAAAGATCCACATATCCAAAAATATTTATGGAAGCTCTTTTTGTGGTGCAAAAGAATTGGAAATTGAGGGGATGTCCATCAATTGGGAAATGACTGAACAAGTTGTGGAATATGAATGTAGTGGAATACTATTGTGCTATGAGAAATAATGAACAAGTGGATTTCAAAAATATGTAGAAAGACTTACATGAATTCCTGCTGAGTGAAGTGAACAGAACCAGCAGAACACTGTATACAGTAATAGTAACATTGAGGGGTGATCAACTATGATAAATTTAGCTCTTCTCAGTGATGCAAAGATCCAAGACAATTTCAAAAGACTCATGATGGAAAATATTATCCACATCCAGAGAAATAACTGAAGTGTAAATGCAGATTGAAGCATAAGTATTTTCATTTTTTTGTGTGTTTTTTTCCTTCTTGTGGTTTTTCCCTTTTGTTCTGATTCTTCTTTCACAACATGACTAATATGGAAATAGGTGTAATGCAATTGTACATGTATAACTTAAACCATATTGATTGCTGTCTTGGGAAAGGAGAGAAGGGAGGGAAGGAGGATGAAAAACTCAAAATCTTATAAAAATGAATGTTGAAAATTATCTTTACATGTAATAGGAAAAAAGTACTATTAAGTTGGGAGAAAATGATTCCAAGAGGCAGACAGAGATAAAAGAATTCCGGGCACTAGGGGATAGGGAAGTTGGGGAGAAATACCAAGTCATGGAGATTGGGGATTGAAAACAATGTATAAAGGAATGACAAGAAGACCAATTTATCTGGGCTATAGAATAATGTAAAGGAATAACATAGCAGTGTTCAGATCCCTCTAACACTTAAAAAAAGAAACCTCATCTTGGCCATTCTAGTCCATCTAATTCCTATCGTATTTCTCTACCTCTTCACTGACAAATATTTCAAAGGTATTTCCCACTAATGTAACTCTGATTCGTTGCCATCTAATCCCACCTCAACTCTTTGCAGGTCTGGGTTCTATAATCAAAACTGTGCTGAAACCACTCACTCAAAGATCAGTAATAGCCTTCTAATGGGCAGTTCAGATGACCTAAAAAATATTTCCCTCCCCTTTCCCTCTTATGACCGAATAGGTACTTTTTGATTCCAGCTCTGTAGTCTTTCTCCCATTCACCTTCTCTCTCACTTTACTCTAACATAGGTACTAATATGCCTGTTCAATTAATCTGTTTACAGTAGACTCCTATCAGATCCTACCACTTCTGTCATCTCCCTTCTTCAATGGATCTTTTATTCCACTGCCAGAGTAATCTTCTTATGTATAAATCTGATGAAATAATTTATTTGCTCAAAAATCATTTGGTGCTCAAATCTAGTAGCCTGTTTACTTGGCACTCAAATCTCAGCACGATCTGAAGACACTGTACCTTTCCTGAATCATCTGGTACTACTTACTTTCATGTTCTAATTGTTTACTAAATACTAAGGCCACTTTGGACTTTCCCATGTGTTCCTTTCTTCATGTTGTTTCCAATGTTTTCAAGGTCTTCCCTTTTCTACTTTAAGTGGAATGTCCCACTCATACTTTAGAGCTTTTTTACTACAACAGTCCCTCAGTCAGTAATGATCTTTTCCTTTTTAAACTTTAAACAATGTTTTCCATCTCTCTATTACACAGATGTCTTATTTTTTATTAATTATTTATGTATATGTCATACTTTCCTACTAGACTCTAATTTCCATGACAGTAGGAATCAGGTTTTATATAAATATATGTCTCCTAAGCACCTTACGCAGCACTTAAGCATTGCTTCTCAAATTGAACTGATATAGCTGTATACTCTCCAATAATCATTTTTGTTTACCTTATTTTTCTGTAGATTAGCAACACCATCCAAATGCATATTCATTTTTGCCCCATCCACATTGTCAAAACAATGCACAAGATAGGTATTGGCATGTTCATTGTAGTGAATGAGAAACCAAGGGAAAAGTTTCTTATGAATATGCTCATTAGAACTGATCTGCAATTAGTGGTGAAGTACATCTTTGTAGGAATTTGGATGGTTCCCTTGGGATTCCACAAATCTAATTGTTCTGGTACTTCTGGAGACATCTATATCCTAACATCCATCAAAGGTCCCTAAATGAGTGGATTGAGCCTGTGCAGAACTTCTATTCCAAATTATTTATTTAATTCTTCCTGTTATAAACTTCTGTCACATCAAAGGGATATCGGAATGCCCAACAGTTAGTTTAGCACAAAATAGTCAACATGGGCATGATTTAACACTTTGCCAAGCCTATCAAATACCATTTTTGTGTACTAAGGTCTCATAATGAGGATATAATCATTGACTAAACAATCAGATCATTTGATCTTAACAGAAATGTCAACATGGGCACAATATATGAATGATGGAAGTCAGGAGCTGGTTGATCTTCACTGGCTACAAAACGTTAACATTTTGGGAAACATGGACACTAGTCTCACCACAAGCCAGGAGAAACCTGAGTGACCTAGACTTATCATTGTATTTTTTCATTGTACAGGGGTGGATATGACTTAATTCAGTTACTTTCACCACAGGCCACTATCTCTCTGAAAGAGTAACATAAAGAAAGCATAACCCTATAATGACTGGGAAACTAAACATTGTCGTTAGGAATCACAAGAGTTAGATCTGTAACCTTGAGCCAGTTGTATCACCTGAAGTCTCAGCTTCCTTATTGGTAAAGTGAAGCATGGGACAAGATGACCTATAAGGACATTTCCAGCTTTAAATTTATAATCCTATATTATGTATTGTGTTTTGTGTGTGCCTGTGTGTGTGTATGTACTTGTGTGTTTAGCTGATTTTCAAAGCATCTTCAAAACATATTAATATTGAAATGACAACTTACTGAAACTCTCAGATGTCTGTTTTTGGACAAACCAGCCCCATAAAGAAGTAGGCAGCTTATGCTCTGGTACTAAAACCCTTCATCCAGACTGGCTGGTGTTGAACTAGAAGTCTGGTACAAGGTAAATTAACTTGAATAGACTTTAGGGAATTGTGAGAGAAAGGTAAGAAACATGAAGGTGGGCTTCCATAGGAATACTGAGTGGCTTTGTTGTTGTTGTTGAGGCTGTTTTGTTTCTTTACGTAATTTTGCGTGTGACAAATATATACCTGTAATACTGTGATATGAGTCTTCTGGCTAGCTCAAATGCTGTCATCCCCATACATACATACATACATACCTATGTATGTATATACATGCATATGTGTATGCAAATACACACATTATATACACACATGCATAGTGACATATATAAACACACATGTTTATATATATATGTGTGTGTATACACACACACATACACATTTTTTTCTTTTACTTCTCCCTAGTTGGGTGTTATTTTAAATTCTTCAGAGTTCTCAAAGCTCTCCTTGTATATCTTGTATAGTCATCTGTGTACATGACTTGCCAAATCTCATAAAGGTTATAGTCTAGGAACTATATGATTTAAAAAAGGAATTGGGCTTGTTGAATACCTAAAATGAGGAAAAGCTGATAATCTGCACTGTGCTGGTCCCACAGGATATAAAATAACCCAAAGGAAACATTTGACAGATCATTCTTTGTATAAGATCTAAAGGAAAATATACACAGTGTATTTTACTAAACTAGACCTACAACTTTATTATTCCAGGGAACTCTAAATTAGGGAAAGGAAAATCTCTTTACCGATATTAATTAGGCCACAAGATGATACCGCAGATAGAGTGCCAGGTCTGGGACAGAAATAGCTGAATTCAAATATGGTTTCAGCAAGTCACTTAACCTCACTTTGCCTCAGTTTTCTCATCTGTAAGGTGGGAATAATAATAGCATCTGCCCCCGCCCCGGGTTGTTGTGAGGGCCAAATGAGATAAAATTTATGTTTAGCCATAGGAAAGCATTTAGCGCAGTGCCTAATCCAGTATCAGTAGCAGCACCTTCCCAGCCACTTAGAAGTTTTTTGGCTTGTTTGTGTTTGCCTTTTTTGTAGAGAGTTGGCTGGGACCCTGAGAGTTTAAATGATTTTCCAGAGCCAAATGACCAAAAGGTGTCTGAAGCTTGGTCTTCCTGGCTTATGCCATCATTCTTTCCATTATATCTCTTTGTCTCTCACAGAAGGATCAGACAGATTGAAAAGATTGATAAGTCATAATTGCTACTAATAATGGTCACACTCACTTTGATGAGATAAGAGATAAAGCATAATTTATTAGATAATTGATGTCACTGTCTTAGATTTATTCCCTTACACAGTAAGCACATTGAGGGCCAGCTATATATGTGTGTGTGTGTGTGTGTGTGTGTGTGTGTGTGTGTGTGTGTGTATCTTCTGTAGTACTGAGCATGATTTTTTTCTTCCTACTACATCCTCAATACATTTTTATTGAATGAATGAGTAATATGAGAGCTGGTAAGGGTGGTGAGGTAGCAAATTGAAGCTGGTTCTGTTTTCTTTCTATAAATCTACATCTAAAACATAATGCAAGTTTATAAAATCTTCATGATATTCTCAAAATGCTTTGTGCTGTCTAAAATATCCAGAAAGGGTAGATCTCTTACAGTGTCTGCCACAGGCTCTGTTAAGCACACATGATGCCTCTTCAAGATGGGAAGCTGTCTGTGTTTGTCTCAAGGCTGTCAGTATTTTCAGTGGTAAGCAGAAGTCTCATTCGACAGCAAACAAATGAGATACTGGAATAGAAAAACAGCAGATGATGAATACTTGTGGCATGCCCATTTTAGAGGTAAACATCCACAAGGGAGACATATATGACCCAAGGACATAGTCCTTTGTTTTGAAGAAAAGGAGTTAGGTTTAATGTGTCGTTGTCCATTTGGACCTGAGGGCACTTGGACATAGAACACAGTAAATGGGTAGTGGTGTTCCTGTGACCTATTTTGTGTTATACAGGAAGCAGGAAAGCATAGCTTTAAAAGAAGGTGTGTATGAGGAGAGCAATAATAGCTGTTCTCAGCACCAGCACTGATAAAAGAAAGACACATCATTACAAGGTCAATATGGTGAAATTGGTCTCTTTGCTGAATTATAAGTAAGTGATGAGGAAACACCTCTTGCCTTAAACAAAAGTCGATAGAAAATCAACAAACATCTTCCAGAGCCATCCTTTATCTCACAACTATTCAAGAAAACCTGAAAATTTGCAGCATGGAACACAAGCACATACACACACACAAATATACACAGGAAATCATGTAAC
>NW_027185761.1:34264067-34273075 GCF_028583685.1 Petaurus breviceps papuanus | reverse complement strand
GAATGGGGGATTAAACACTTCATCTTCATTCATAACAGATTTTTCATAAAAGCCATTTGTTATACTTCTACAACATATCCTGAATGTCCCCCCATCTTTTTTCTCGCACAATCATGGCCTTAGTTTAAGAACTCATGACCTCTCAGATGAACTCTGGCAATGGCCTCCCATTTGGATTCCCTGACCATATTATTTCTCTTCTCTAATCCTTCTTCCAAAATTCTGCCAAATTAATCTTCATAAAACGGAGCCATGATCATATTACTTCTCTCCTCAAGAAGTTTTGGCGATTCCCTTTTTTCTCTAGACTAAAATACCAATTCCTCTGCCATTTAACACTCTTCACAATGTACCACTAACTTATGCATTTGACACTGATTTCAAATTGTTCCCTTCCCCCTCAGACCCTCCATTCTAGCCAGACTGGCCTCCTTTCTTTCCCTTCCCTCCCACATATGGTATTCCATCTCCAATCTCCATGCTTTTGTGTAGGCTGACACTTATGCTTGGGATGATCTTCTTCCTAATCCCTATCTCTTGGAACCCCTCCCTAACTTCAGGGCCCACGTAAAAACCCAGCTCCATCATAAGACTTTCTTCCCAGTTCTTAGTGCTCTTCCCATTTCCCTAAAAAACTTTGTATTTACTTTGCATATATTTTCTATTTAAGAGGGGCATTATAGCCTAGTGGATAAAGAAGTAGCCTCAGAGAAAGCTCAAATCCTGCCTTGGAGACAAATGTACCACCATTGTGAGCTAGAGAGGTCCATAATTTGGGGCCATCTCTAGTGATCCTGATCCATATGTTGCCACTGGACCTGGATGATGGCTCCTGAGGAGAGAGTGAGGCTGGTGATTGTGCACGGCCCTCCCCACTTAAATCCAATTCACTTGCAAGTCCTGGCATCATCTTCCTGATGTCATAGTCCTTTTCCAGAATGAAGGACAAACAACAGCAGAGCAGACCATGTAATCTTTCAGTGTCCTAGGCGACACAAAGAATATAAATTGCCGAGAAAGTGTCTCCCTACCTTGTTAGAGGGAGGTCTTTATGGGGATCCTTAACTAATGGAAATGACAAGATGAATAAAAGGAAATAATGCATTCATTTATCTGTGAACAAGTTATTTATATTCAGTAGAAAGTAAGTTTCTCGTGGCAGTTGGGGGTCTGGAATATTGGCTGTGATGCTAGATTTGGAGATGGGATGACTTTGGTTTGAATCCTGTCTCAGATATTTATGAACCTTGGCAAATCACTTACTGTTCCTCAGCCTCAGTTTCTTCCTCAATATAATGGGAATAATATACTTATCTCATAGGATTGAGGTAAAAATGTGTGTATATATACATATATGTACATATATGTCTACATATGTGTACATGGGCACATGTATATGCATATGATGTACATATGTGCATGTTATATTGTATGTTTTCACAATCATTAAAAAGGCTACATTAAATTTCACTATCATTATTAATTTTATGTGTCCCTGGTGTCTAGCATTGTGCCTAGACATGGTAGAAATCTAATAAATATTTGTTGATTTGACAGCTAAGTTGTTATTGAATGGGATTGTGTTAAATGAATGATTCTTAAATTCTCTCCAAAGTAACTGGACTCTCAACATCTAGTCTATCCCCTTGCAATGCACCAAGCACACTGTTCCCATGCTAGTCTTCTTAAGCACCTATTTCATTATGACTGATTCATAACCAGGACAGGACACTGGAGCTTTGCACCAGGGTATTGAAATATAGGGGGTGTTGACAGCACTGGTAGTCCTTCAGTAGATTGAAAATGGATAATATGGGAACTTTTGAGACAGCCAAGTAATATACTACAGCAGACGAGAAGAGAATCCAGGACCAAACTTTAGGGGGCAACTACAGTTAGTAGTTGTGACAAGAATGAAGATCATCATCATCAACAACAACAAAAGTCTAAAAAGAATGATCAGACAATTAGGAGGAGAACCAAAAGATTACAGTATGCTCAAGACCTAAAGAGGAGAAGGTATCTGGGAAAATTCCAAATCTTACTACCCTCTCAAAGTCTGAAGAGTGTTAAAGAAGGATGAGTATTGAGAATAAGACTCCTGAGTATAAATTTGTCATTCTGTCTACTGCTACACCTTTTACAAATAGGAAAGACCTTTGAGATCATGGAACCCAACTATCTTATTTTATAGATGAGGATATTGAGGCCCAGAAATGGTGGAGTAACTTTCCCAAAGTCACACAACTAACTTACAAAGTCACAGCTTAACTTCTCTGAGCCTCAGTACCTGCATCTGTTAATGGGGAAAACAAGACTTATAGTAACTATCTTATAAACCTACTGTGAGACCCAAATGAGATGTCTATATTATTTTGCAAATGTTAAATCACTATATACATGAATTGTTATTATTATATGCATTATTCTTTTACTTAAATACACTTAAATTTAATCAGAACTTTACACAGTTGGCATCAACATGAAGAAAATCTACTTTTAAAGATAATTAACACCATTAGGCATTGTGATATTTGAAAAGAAAATCCATATGGGAATGTGCCAATTCCAAGTAGAGGGTATCCTTGCACATAAGCCCAGACATATAGATTCAAATTATCACCTTATTATGCGATAGTGCAGTTAAGTAATAGTTCCAGCTTCCAATGCCATGTTCCTCCCATTGCTAATTTACCTAAAGCACTCCAAGGATAATTTGCAATTGTAAATTTCCTGTTATCAATTAATTTACAGTTCACAAGTAACCATCTGATTATCACTTAACAAAGCTTCATGGGCACTGTAATTACTCTGAAAGTAATTATCATGTAATTGTGCATAATTATTTGTACCTTATTAAGTGTTCACATGATTAAAATATTTCTGGCCAAAAATTATCTATGGTTCTCAAGAATGTGAAAATTAGAGAACACTGTCTCTTTTTACTTGATCTCTGTGTAAAGGGGTACTAGTGAGTTGACATTGCCATAATTCTGGGAAAAAAAAAAAAAAGATGTGTTCGTAAGAAAAGGAGAAATTTGGATTTCATTAATAGAATTCCCTGTACATCAAATGAGGTTGAGATAATAGCTTCAACTTTCAGCATGGATGAATACTTCTCCTGTAGTAGCTATAACAAAAAATATTACCCTATTAAGGGTATATACTATGAATGTCATCAAGGGCAATGTGTTTTGAGTTTTCAATACCACTAATGGAAATTCTAATTTGATTTTTTTCTGCCTTCTTTGTGTTCTCTGTTTTAAAAAAAATAGTGTTCCTTTATCTAATGTAGATTCCAAGTAATCCCAAAACTATCACCTGAAAATGTTGTAAGTAGATGGTTACCCATTCCTCTCAGAACATCTTTCAGAATGTATGTTCAAAGGTCCCTCACATGGAAAAATTCCATGCATGAATAGTGAGTCCAACTTATTTTTAAAGGATAAGATATTTTTGCCTTTATAGACTCAAACCTCCACATTAGATGTACTAGTAGGATCACTTTTATAGCTGGAGAGTATCTCTGAGGTCATCTGTCTATTTCTTTTTTTATCTCAGAATTTATTTATATATTTTTCGTTTTCAACATTCATTTCCACAAGATTTTGAGTTACAAATTTTATCCCCATCTCTCCCCTGCCCCCTACCCCAAGATGGCAAGCATGCTGATTACTCCTTCTCCCACTATGCCCTCTCATATGCCCCCCCCATCTCTCCCCTTCCCTCTTCTACACTTACTTTGTATAGGGCAAATGGATTTCTATACCCCATTGCTTGTATATCTTATTTCCCAGATGCATGTAAAAACAATTTTTTAACATTTGTTTTTAAAACTTTGAGTTCCAGATTCTCTCTCTTCTTCCCTCCTCACCCACACCCACTGGGAAGAGAAGCAATTCAACAAAAGTTATACATGTGTAATGCTATTTCCCTTCATCCTATCCTGCCCCCATTTATTCTATTTTCTCCTTTGACCCTGTCCCTTTTCAAAAGTGTTTGCTTCTGATTACCCCTTCCCCAATCATCCCTCCCTTCTATCATTACCCCTTCTTATCCCCTCCCCCACAACTTTCCTGTAGGATAAGATACTCAATTGAATGTGTATATTATTCCCTCCTTATGCCAAATCCAATAAGAGTAAAGTTGACTCGTTCCCTTTCACCTCCCTGCTCTTCCCCTCCATTGTAATAGGTTTCTCTTGCCTCTTTTATGTGAGATAATTTGACTGATTCCCCTTTCTCCTTCTCTCAATATATTCCTCTTAACTTCATTCTTTTAGATATGATGCCTTCCTGTTCAACTCACCATGTGCACTCTGTCTATATATACACATACACACATACATACACAATATATATATACATATATATACAAAACCACATACATGCATATATGTATACACACCTCTCTCTCTCTCTCTCTCTCTCTCTCTCTCTCTCTCTCTCTCTCTGTATATATATCTACACACACACATATATTCCCTTCAACTATCCTCATATTGAGAAAAGTCTCATGAGTTACAATATATCATCTTTCCATGTAGGAATGCAAACAGTTCAACTTTAATAACTTCTTTATGATTTCTCTTTCCTGTTTACCTTTTCATTCTTCTTTTGATTCTTGTATTGGAAAGTAAAATTTTCTGTTCAGCAAAGAACAGAATTCTTTTCATCAAGAATGCTTGAAAGTCCTCTATTCGATCCCAGGTCATCCTGACTCTGGGGCCAGTGCTCTTAGTTGCTGTGCTACCTGGCCGCCCCCCCACCCTTGATAATTTCTTGAAAGATGATGTGTAGGCTCTGTTTTTGATCATTGCTTTCAGGTAGTCTAATAATTTTAAATTATCTCTTCTGGATCTATTTTCCAGTTAAGTGGTTTTCCAATGAGATATTTCATATTGTCTTCTATTTTTTCATTGTTTTGGATCTGTTTTATAATAACTTGATTTCTCATAAAGTCTTTAGCTTCTATTTGCTCCAACCTAATTTTGAAGGAATTATTTTCTTCAGAGAACTTTTGAAATTCCTTTTTCATCCAACCAATTCAGCTTCTTAAGGCATTCTTCTCCTCATAGTCTATTTGGACCTCTTTTGCCATTTTAGTTAGTCTATTTTTAAGGTGTTATTTTCTTCAGTATTTTTTTTTGGGGGGGGGAACCTCCTTTAACAAGCTATTGACTCGTTTTTCATGATTTTTTGCATCACTCTCATTTCTCTTCCCAGTCTTTCCTCTGTTTTTCTTACTTGACTTTCAAAATTCTTCTTGACCATGGCCTGTGACCGATTCATATTTTTCTTTGAAGCTTTTGATGCAGGAGTTTTTACTTTATTGTCTTCTTCTGGTTCTATGTTTTGATTGCCTTTGTCACCAAAACCTGATTCTATAGTCTGATTTCTTTTCCTCTGTTCATCTTCCCTGTCAATTACTTGACTTTTGATATCTTTTCCATGGTAGAACACTGCTTCCAAAGTTGAGAGTGCTGTGTCCCAAATTTCTGTGTTTTTGTACAGTGTTGTCAGAGTTTCTTCTAGGCACCTGCCTCAGAACTGTGAGGAAGACTGCCTCTCCACAGGCTCAACAAGCTCTGTCACACCAGTTCTCCCCACCCCAGGACCACCGCCGAAGCCTGCAACCCAGATCCAAGCAGGGCAAAGCAAGAGATTCCTGCCTCAACACCAGCAAAAAGATTCCTACAATTGTCCTCTGGCTGTCACATGGTCCCCCCCAACATCTATGGGCCTGGAACTCTTGAAGCAGCCACCCTGCCAGCAGCTACACCTGGTGCCACCTCTGCTGCCCTAGGGTCAGGGGTCAAACTGCTCTTCTCTCACCTAGTTCCATTAGAGTTTACCCACTGACTTTTTATTTTCTTTTTGATTTTTATGGGTTAAGAAGTCCGTTAACTGTCAGAGTCGCTAGTGATTCGGTCTCCTGAAGTCTGTTCTGGACCATCTGTGCTGCAGGTCTGTACCGCCGCCCATGCAGGACTTCACTCTGCTCCCAGTCTGGTGTGATAGACCCTTCCTGTTAGTGTCCCAGGCTGTGTTCAGCTGGAGACGTATTTCACTCTGTCACTTTGTGGGTTTTGTAGCTCTAAAATTTATTTAGAGTAATTTTTACAGGCATTTGAGGTAATTGGGGAGGAGCTCAAGTAAGTTTCTACTTTTACTCGGCCATCGTGGCTCCGCCCCCTTGTCTATTTCATTCTTACAAAAAAAAAAAAGGAAGAAACTGAAGCATACAATGACCTTCTCAACACAATACAGATAGTCTGATGGCAAAGGTTTCCAAACCAGGTAGCACAGCAAGTAAGAGCACCGGCTCCAGTGTTGAGAAGACCTGGAGATCGAATCCCGGGCTCAGACACTTAGCACCCACCCAGAAACACCTGGCCGTGTAACCTTGAGCAAGCTACTTAACCCCAATTGCTCAGGGGCGGCCAGGTGGCTCAGCGAGTAAGAGCACAGGCTCCAGTGTTGGGATGACCTGGATCAAATCCCGGCTTCAGATACTCAGCACCACACCCAAAAATAACTGGCCGTGTAACCTTGAGCAAGTTATTTAACCCCAATTGCTTAAAAAAAAAAAGAAAAGGTTTCCAAACTGAGGTTCTCTGGCTTGAAATCTTGTCCACCTCCTACTGTAATGAAAAAAAAGTGCCCAAGCAGTGAATCAAATCTTGGACAGCCCGTTCTTGTCGTTGTTTGGTTGGCTGGTTTTAGCTTTTGCTGATCACATTTATCCTTTAATATTTTGCTACAGATTTTAATAGAAAATAGGATCTAATTTGTTTAGCAAGATGCTTAACAAAAGTCTCAGCCTTTGTTGCCTGCTAAAATACAAGTCCAAATAAACTTTCTTAAATTTGTATATCTTGATATTCCTGCCTCTATCATTTGGTAGAAAATACATTGTCATTCGGTGTGATTTTCTGTGATAAGCTTTTTGATCATTGTGTGCTTCTGTTGATCATGGCGGACCTATCCTTGGTGACAGTACCTTCTTAGCAACCTTCTGTTTGTGGTTGTAGAGGAAATTTACCTTGGATTGAAAAATAGCATGCCATTGTGATTGACAAGCCTGTGAGACAATCAAGGTCAAATCTAGAATGAATGAGGTACGTGGTGATGAACATTGACAGATAAATCATGCATCAAATATTGCCCAGCCATCTGGTTACTACTCATGATGAATCTGGACTTCTTACATTTCATATCTTACTGGATGGCCCCTACATGGAAAGCACAGTGGTTTATTTTTAATCTTATTGCTAAAATATACTGTTTATCTGCTGACACAAAAATGAGTCTGCTTAAAATTAAACCTATAAAACTGCAAGCAGAATGCTTCCAAAATTGTGACCTTCAAAAACTGGCCCACTATATTCATTATGCTGCTCCTTTATTTGGGGGTATTTTTCCACCCATGTTAAAAAACTGTTTCCCTGTCACTTATGTGACTGGCGTGATACTTGAGAGATGGATACAGAACCCAGAACATGACACTCAAATGCTTGATGTGTTTTGGCTTGAGCAGTAATGATGATGAAAAACAACCACAAAAAAATAAAATAAAGCAAGGGGAAAAACTTCTAGTACTGATATGCAAGCATTCTGTCAGTCATGGAGATTCAATTAAACCCAGAGGATCTTTGCATGATAGCTAAACCTGGAAGGAACTTCAGGGAGCACTTAGGCTAGCCCTTTTATTTTCTACA
This sequence comes from Petaurus breviceps papuanus, assembly GCF_028583685.1. Taxonomy (NCBI): domain Eukaryota; kingdom Metazoa; phylum Chordata; class Mammalia; order Diprotodontia; family Petauridae; genus Petaurus; species Petaurus breviceps. Next base: position 34,265,355 of record NW_027185761.1, on the reverse strand, counting down.
TGAGGAACCTGGAGCTCAATTATTTTAAATGACTTGTGCAAGGTCACACAAATTGTGTCAGAGTCAATGTTTGAACCCAAATCTCTAACACCAGATTCCGTTATCTATGGTATGAAAGATACTTTGGTAGTGGGGCTGCTAGGTGGCTCAGTGAATAGATCTCAGGCCCTGGAGTCAGGAGGACCTGAGTTCAAATCCGGCCTCAGACACTTGACACACTAGCCATGTGACTTTGGGCAAATCACTTAACCCCAATTGCCCTCCAAAAAAAAGAAAAGATCAAAAATAATAAAGACACTGTGGTAGGTTCCAAAGAGTCAAATCCCTCCCCTCAAGGGGTTTACATTCCTCAGAGGTATTCAAAGGTTAGCTTCTGCAAAAAAAAAACAAAAAACCACAACTAAATATAAAAGATATCTAGATATACTATATGATTATCTATTTTTAAAAGTTATTTTTGAGGGAAAAAGAAACATATTGAGCCTGTTCCTCCTAAGTAATACATCCCATAATATTAAGTCACAATATTTTTCCATCTAAGGTAAGCATTCGTCTTTTTTTATTTTTGAAGTGTAACATTCATTCAGTGATGCTTTATAGCTGTGAATCATGGGATGCAGCAATCCCTAGAGAATACATACTGTGGGTGGCAAGGCAAAAGGCAATGGAGAGATTGGCAGGGGGTATGAATAGTAGATTGCAGCATATTGCTAGTGATGACTTGCATGTAGGAAATGATGTAAAAAGATGGTTTCATTCTAGACCTATGTTTTTATCAGTATAAGTAACACATTATGTGGATACAATCTGCCCATACAAATCAGTGATTTATCTGTTACTTATAGTCTTAAGGAGTAAAGAAACTTACCTGTAGTCACACAGCCAGCTTATTACAGAGGAAGAATTTTAACTTTGGTCTTCCTGACTCCATCTACTTCTGGGCATCATATATAAAAGATCTGGCCATCATACTCTGTGTGTGTGTGTGTGTGTGTGTGTGTAATTGTTGTTCAGTTTTACTTTTGTACAACTCTTCATTATTTGGGGATTTCTTGGCAAAGATACTAGAATGGTTTATCATTAACTATTCTGGCTCATTTTACAAATGAAGAAACTGAGGCAATCAGGGTTAAGTGACTTAGCTAGGGTCACACAATTAGCAAGTGTCCGAGGCTAGATTTGAACTCAGGAAGAGGAGTATTTCTGAATGCAGGATCAAAACTCTATTCACAGTGCACCCTACACACACACACACACACACACACACACACACACACACACACACACA
>NW_027185761.1:34248650-34264057 GCF_028583685.1 Petaurus breviceps papuanus | reverse complement strand
CACACACACACACACACACACACACACACACACACACACACACACACCCCCTTAGTTTAAAGCTATCACCTAGGAAATGGAGGCTCAGAAAAGGATGTGGGATAAATACATGCAGAGAGGGAGAGACTAGAGTTTTAGAAGTGGAAGTTCCTTAGAAACCACTAAGAACAACTTGCTCATTTTGCAGTAAAGAAAACTGAAGCTAACGTCTTAAGTGTTTTGCCCAGGGATTCATACTTAGTATATGGGACATGATTCTAATGCAGGTCTTCCTGACTCCACAGCTAGTACTCTAGGTATTGCACCAAATAGCTCCTTCAACTTAAGTGCAACAAATCTTGAAGAACCTTGGAGGATACTTTTCATTTTGGGGGGTAAATTGTTTACAGACATTTTATAGGAGAACATAGATCATAAGAACACATGATGGGAAGGCAGGGATGCATTGTTATATTTACCAATCAAAGGAAAGTCCTAAATTGAGATCACAGTACAAAAGACAGTAAGCTGGTGGTAGCATATAGTCATCACCCAAAGACTTGTTGAAATAAATCACAGAATAAACTTGAAGGGATCCTAGGAGAGCTAGAATTAGAACACTGAAGATGTTAGAGATGAAAAGGCCCTAAAAATTATTTAGTCTGAATAGAGTTTAGAGATGAGGAAAGTGAAGTTGATAACAATCAAATGATATTTTTGCCAAGTTAGTGAGGACTTGTTGAACACTTTTCAGGCCTCCTCTTTCACTTTTGGTGTCTGCCTGTCATCCAGTTCTCACCTGTGACTCCAAGAAGCAATATCATGTGCAGTGGCCACATCTCAGTAAAACCAACTCGACAGATGGAACTAACTGGTTAAGGGCAAATGACAGGCCTCAGACCCATTGATGAGTCAGGGAGGTGTCTACCCCAAGCATGTGAACATTTTCCCTGGCCGAATGGGCAGATGAGAACAGTTTGTTCCAATGTCCATGAAGGCAGCTGAAGCAGGTTCTGTGGCGACACAGCTTGATTGTGCACTGAAGACACCAAGGTGTCACTGTATCCCAGGCCATCACAGTCATCTTGACTCTTGTCTTGTCCCTGGCCTTCAATAACTCTGGAAGACAGAGTGAGGTTGATGACTCCATAACTCTGCCTCACTTAAATCTCATGCACACACAAGTCAAGACATTACCCACGATGCCATTGCTCCTCTTCAAAAACAAAGAAAAAACAACAGTGTGGCAGAACTGGCACTACAAACCACGGTCTGTGACTCCCAAACTAGTATTGTTCCCGCTAGAATATTGCTCGGTCTGAGTTATTTGTTATATATAAACATAATATCCTGTGGCTAGATAAGAACATAGTGGTCATAAGATCAAGACCTTTAAGTCAACTTGCATTTATAGCCAACAAACTTACACCCTAGTTGGTCTTTAGAAAATGTCTCTTGTTCAGAAGGTGAATTGTGCGTTTATATGTTTATGTGTGTGCACATGTGTCAGCTAGTTAAGGTCTAACACGCCTACTACAACGAAAATTAGGCAAACGTGGTCTAGTGGCTCCAAATATTTTCCTTTTTTCCCCCCTGTTGGCAAAGCACAGCAAAACATCAACCCACAGAAGTCCATTTTAGAATTGAATTTCACTATCTTTCTCCCAATCTTTCACAATAATAGAATAAAATTATCCACTGGTAATTAGAGTAGTCACAATAAATTTGTTTTAGCCATGGTTCATTTTGGGGAAAATAAGGTAACTAACCCAAAACTATCAGCTTTGTATTATTTGGTCAAATATTACCTGAGATTCTTCCTGCGTTGGGCCATAGCATTTAGAGCAAGAAAGAAATTTAGGCATTATCTCCTAGAGTTCTTAATCTGGAGTTCATGAACTGGATATTTAAAGTATTTTTAAATAATTTGTTTGTCCTTTCATGCTCCATTTTTGTCATTTATTTAAGAACATTCTGAGAGGGATCCATAGACTCAACCAGACTATCATAGGAGGTCATCTCTCCCTATCTCTTTCTGTGTTCCTCTCTGTCTCTGTCTTTCTGTCTGTCTCTTTCTGTCTGTCTGTCTTTCTCTCTCTCTCTCTCTCTCTCTCTCTCTCTCTCACACACACACACACACACACACACACACACACACACACACATGAATGTCTAGTCCAATTAACTCACTGTATAGATGATGAAACTGAGAAGGAGATTAAAGATACTTCTCTAAAGTCAGACAATTAGAAAGTCCCAGAAGTGAGCTCTGAACCCAGGATTGACTGAAAGCAATCTTCTCTGTGTGTTAAGGTAATAGCCAGCTATTGGCATTCTTTAAAAGTGTATTAGTAGTGTCTGTTTCAGTCAAAATTATCTTTCTAAGACAATCTGATACCACCTAGCTTTTCTGATAGTCTTTCTTCACCTTCCTGTTGTTGTTTTTTTTACATTCAGTCTTAGAAGGTTAGATAGCAAAACCAACCAAAAAAATAAATAAATAAACAAGGCCCCACAAACAAACAAACAAAAAAAAAACAACTAGTAGTGAGTGGATGTAGAGGATTATTGAATCATAGATTTAGATTTGGAAGGGATTTTCCAGGCCATTGAGTGCAATACTTTCATTTAGCAGATGAGGAGACTGAAAGGTTAAATGCTTTCCCCAGGGTGACCCAGTTATTAAGAGTCTGAGTCAGGTTAGAAATTCAGGTCCTGCTGACTCGATGTCCAACTCTGTATCCACCATCAAATGGGTTTTGTGATCTATCTCACTAAGGCCTGAGGAAATTGTAGGCATCTTAATTTCTTTTTTCTTCGTATTAAACCTGGGGTGCAAATTCAGTGAATTCTAATCGATTTGAAGTCAGGGACACCTTTTTGGCTTTATTTGCTTTTTCTTTTCATTATATTTTTATTTCCCAGGGCCTGGCACATAGCAGGTTTTTGGTAAGTTCCTGCTGAATTAAATTTTAATATCATTCTTTCTTTTCCTTCATAATAACTAGTTTTTATATAGGACAGTGATGTACCCAAGGTCACTTAGTTAAGCAAGAGATCTGGTATCGAAGTGCTGATCTATTGATCTATGCCTAAATTTATTTTCTCCATTGTTTACTTTATCTACTATTCCATACTGCCTCCATGATTGATGTAGATCGCTATAATCTACACATTATGAAAAAATCTTTACTGACTCTGAAATGATATGACTAGAATATTGAAGGGTGTTACCAGTGTCCCTCCTGTCACTCCATCCCCAATTTAATAATGGTGATTTAAATGCTATTTTCTAAATGCATTTTCTTTCTATCACTTTTCCTAATTACTGGCACCCTGAGATCAAATCTCTAGCCCAGGATCTGGCTTTCAGCACTCATCTACTTTGTTCAACTTCAATTGACTGTGTTTAATGGCAGACATCCTCTTCTTTGTTTTGAGTCAGGAAGAACACGTTTCTGGAGCTCAAAAATATTGAATAATCAACTAAAAAGTTGGATAAGGAAAAGCTATGTGCACATGGTAGAAACATAAAATTGTTGGCTCCAATTCATGCCAGGCTCTAAAGAAAAATCGGAACAAATTCTGGAGACCTGAAATGAGATTTTCTGTGATTAATACTGTACCATCTTGCAGTTTTGCTTTAAGTGAATGTTAATTCGGGAGTCTTTCTTTCCTCCTTCATCTTTTTGCTGTGGCTTAGTGAATGATCCATGAGCAACTAGTATCACAAACACACTGATCATATCATCATTCATTTTAGGAGAAAAGGCAAGAGACACCTGGAAAACTAAGGAACTTGCCTGGAATCAGTCAGTATGTCCTCCAGGCAAGATCTGAACCTAGCACTTCCTAACTGCAAGTCCAGAACTCTATCCAGTATATCATACTGCTGGTAAGAAAATAGCAGGAGGGACATCTAGGTGGCACAGTGAACAGAACACTAGCCCTGGAGTCAGAAGGACTTGAGTTCAAATCCGGTCTCAGACACTTAACACTTACTAGCTGTGTGACCTTGAGCAAGTCACAATACCAATTCCCCTGCCACTCCTCCAAAAAGAAAAAAAAAGAGCAGGAAATCCTTGTAATTAAAAACAGTTCAGTCTGTGAACAAAAGATTGTAATTTCTGATAAGTGGATTTGGGGTGAGGTAAGATTGATAAGAGCAAACAAGGGATTGAAGTAAATAGATAATAATGAACCCAGTTACAGCAAGAAAGGAAAAGCATGATGCCTGAAGACAAAAATACAAATTTCTCAATATCTTTCAATACAGCAACTTTTAAACTTCAATTTCATCCATTTTACTTGTCATGTTTTTTTAAACTACATTTGTTAAAGAAATTATGAAGATTTCTTTCTTTCTTTTTTTTTTTCTTTTTGGAGAGGGGAAGGCAGGGCAATTGGGGTTAAATGATCTGCCCAAGGTCACATAGCAAGTGTCAAGTGTCTGAGGCCAGATCCAAACCCAGGTCCTTTAGTAGAATTCCGTGATAGCTAATCCCTTTTTTCTTAGTAATCTCTGTTTCTGCTTGTTACACAAGCATTAAGATGGACTTCTCAGGGCTCCCTCTGGAGTTTTATATGGAATAAAGGGGCTCCTGTAACTACCAAACCCAGATCAACCTAATCCTTACCCTTTCATGTGGTCCTGTGACTGGAGATTAAGGAATTCTGTGGTGGTGATGAGACTGAAAAGTCATGAGCCAATTCATGTACAAGAGTTGGGGGAAGGGAGGTTGTGGCATAAATGCAACTGCATTTATTTCTTGTGAATATTCAAATAGTCAATCACAGGTATCAACTCTCAACCTGAGGAAAACACTTAAATCACTCATCTATAGTGGTCTGCACGGGAGAAAATGAATAAACAGTGGCTGAAATTGGAGCCAAATAGTTGAGAAGACCAATACAGAAGATGTTAACCTTTCAGAATACCTAGGACAAGAAGGCTAGAACAGGGAACTTGAGACTGACTGTAGATCTTCAGAGCTAGAAAAACAGTTGAGGGACCTATAAAAATGGGAAAATGACAAGCGATGCCAAGAAAGTTCCCAATATGATGAAGACATTATCTTATGAGAGAAAATGAGCTGAAAACTGCCAATGAGAGAAAAAATAAAGCAAGACTGGTGATTCTTTGGGTTGTTCAGCCAGTTTAAGAACAATTCCAGATAAAAACAGGATTATCAAAATCTAAAGTAAAGATGAAAATTAAGACTGAACTCAGCAACAAAATCAGAACTCTCAAAGAAGAACTTAGTGAGACAATTGAGAGTAAACATTTTGGAACTATGCCAGAATCTCTTCAAAGAGATCTAGATCCTGAAAAAGCAATGGCAACCATTGAACTTAAAACAATAGAGGCTCAGTAGAAAAATACAGCAAACAAGGCCAAGCGTTAGGAAGAACTCGTAAATTCCATAATAATCAAAATGATTTATCTTTAGGAATGTATTCAGGGAGATAATTTGACGATCAAAGGTATCCACCCCAATGAGAATAACATAGCCCTGAAAGTATCAAAAGCAGAGAAGAAATTACTGATTGATAGAATACACACATTACTGACAGAAAGATATCCCAAGTTTCAGTCATCAAAGAACGTGGTAATTAAATGTCCAAATTTCAATGCCAACAGTAAATGTTATAATCAACTAGAGAAAAGGCATTAGGTATCAAGGAAAATAAATTTGAATAGCTGAGAATTACTCTCCATAAGAAAACAAATAACAGTGTCATGCACTTGCAGATCCTGTAAAGTTGTTTCTACATGTTAAAAAAAAAATACCTAAGCAACGCTTAAAATAGAATGATTTTTTTAAAAAAGAGAAAATCAGAGTATTTGTCATGAAAACACTAAAAATGGGAAAACAAAGAATAAAAAAAAACAAAAGGCAGATAAATGCAATTTATAATACAAATCTAAACAATGAAATAGTCTCTATCTTGGTACAAGGGCTAGGCAAAAAATATTATTTTTATTTTGTTTTTAAAAGCACAATGTATTACATTTAGGAGCAAATAAAGAACAAAGAGAAATCATCAAGGAGTAAAATGAAACATGAGTCTAATATTTCAGAAGGATAAATGTCAGGGAAAGAGAAAGAATTTAAATAACAATCTGGGGATGATAAACAAATATTACCTCCTAAGTAAATCTTTCTTTTCTTACATACCTTTGGGGGGGAGGTTGAGAAAAGAAGGTGAGTGACAGGAAGGAGTTAGTACTGAGGTCCTTCAAAGTCTGACTGAATGGAGAAAGGGCAATGGTGTCTTCAGGTCCTTGGCCTGATGAGAGATATATTGAATAGGTAGTAGATAAGCAACATGAAATCCCCTAAATGAGAAATGAATAACAGGAACTCATAATGGGTATTGTTCCATTGGACAGACTATCACAGGTGACTTCCTATTCTCTGAAAAAGACTCATGTTTCTCAGGAAACCATATCTCCTGGGATCCTTAGGCTTCAACAAGCATCTCAAGGAAGAGAGGGAGACATAAATCCAATATTCAGGTTGAGCATGTTTTGGAAATAAAGGCAAGGAGTTGGATGATCTCCCAAAATTTGAGATATGGAATACCCTTCACTGTATCAGACCACATCTCTCATAATTGAGATCTTAGGGAGTTAGGTTCTTTAGAAAAATCCCCTCAAAACAAAGATAGGAAAATGGGGAAAGGAGTGAGTGGACTCTGTGACAGCACTAACAAAGGGATGATATAAAACATTAATTGAAAGCTCTGTTCTCCAGAAGCTCTACCATGAATGATTTGCAAAGTTATGGAAAAAGAAATAGCATGTAAGTGTAAAAACAAAAAAAAAGAGAAAAGAAATGAGAAGAGCAACTTAATAAATTGTTTCTTCATAAAAGAAGATAATGCAAATAAGCGTGATTTAAGATTAAAGAATGGGTTGTAGTAGGAGGTTTAGCCATAGAGGATTCCATTAATAAGTTTTAAAAAAAAGTAAATGAAAGAATATTAATTTAACTCAAAGAACTTGAGATACGGCAGAAAAAGAGGAAGGAGGAGGAAAGAAGACATGGGAGGAGACTAGGATCAAATTAGTGTAAGCAAAGCTAATTGCAGGGAACAAGTGCTGACTGAAAAGAGGATGGGGGAAATCAATACGAAAGAATTAAAAGAAAATAAACCAGAATCCTGTCTGCATTTGTCAGAAAGTTGGCTCCACCAGCCTTCTTACAGTGCATTATCCTCAAAAGATAAATGCCTATTAAGAATCAAATGCATATTCTCAAATCCTTCACTTGGAAGGAGTTGATAGGAAATTTAGTCCAACTACCAATACAGAAATCCCTTGAACAACATCCTGGATAAATGGGCATCCACACCCTGAATTTTGCCTAGGAAATAATTCCTTTACAAAGCAGTTCATGCTCTTATTGGATGGGTTTGATAGATAACAACAAAATAATAATAACAATAATAATCATAATAATAATAATGTCACTTTACATTTGTATGAAACTTTAACTTAGAAAGCAATTCCTCATTTGATGTGTCATCTGGAACTGTCCACAATTCTGTGGAGTAACTCGTATGTTATTATTCATAATGTTAAAAATCAAAAACTCTGTGTCAAACAGGACTACAATAACAGTGTTATGGATTCCTTTTGTTTGATCTTAGCTCCCTCTCCCTCTCCTCCCTTTCCCTTCCCCTTGGAATTATATAAAACAAATGTCATCCCTCTTCTAACATTCACCTATGTTCAGTTATTAAGACATTGCAAAGGAATTATAGTAGAAGACTAAAAAATGTCATTTCCTTGGAAAATGTTTCAAAGATTATATGGTAATGAAGTATGGGGGTATTTGCAATGGATGTGGAATATTGAGTATGCTATCAAAATCTAGTGTTATATGTTGTAGTTGCAAAGGGGGATAAAGTGTTCCAAAAGAGAGATATCAAGAAATGGTTATGATACAAAATCATTTTGGGAAAATGTGGACAGTAAATTTAAAAAGAAAAAAAAACCCTCATCTAATATTCAAATAGAAGCATCAGGGGGAAAATGTTTTTAGACATGACTTTGGGGAGTGAAGATAAAAAATAAATGCATATTTGCAGAGTGGAGTGTGGTTTGGGGAAGAAATCATTGCTGAAATTCCAGGTAGGACTTCCTGGAAATAATCAGCTGAAGCTTCATGATGTATATAAGTGAACGTAAGCAGACAGGTTACAGGTAAAGCAAGAAGAGTCATGTAAACTTAAAGCATATAAAAGGGTGCCTTCAAAATTTAGTTCTTGTTATGGTTAGAAAGGAACAATTTTTTTCTAGAAAGAAAAAAGAAAATTACGATTCAGGTCAGTGAGTATGAAATACCTACAGTATGAAAAGTATCATGATAGTTTCTAAGGAGAAGTCAATTTCAGCTGAAAAGCTGTCTTGCCATAAGGAATTTGTGGTCTAATACAAGCTTAGTTACAATTCAATACAGTACATGATATGAGGGGGAAAAGATATTCCAATACCAATTGAAATAAATTTACTAGAAAGTCCTTATGCAAAAGATTACATGAAGGTCAAACCATGGAGGTCAAGAAAAGTTTCCACCAGGAGGTAATAATGGGGTAGTTTAAATGGAAAGGGGGACTAAATAGGCAAAGATATCAAGGAGAACAGTTCCAGGCATAGGCAACATGCAAAGCAAGACTAAGGTGACATAGATTCCCAAATTAAAAGAAATATAAATTAGGTGCATAGTGGTTACATGAGATGATGCTGGAAAAGGATCAAGATCACAATTGTCCAATTGGAAGTGGCCTCAGAGATCACACCATTCAACTTCCTCATTTTACAAACCAGGAAACTAAGTCCTAGAGAGCTGTGCATCCATAAGTCTGATGAGTGTATATGTTCCACGTCCTTTTAATTTTCTTGTAAAATCTCTCTTTATATTAGGTCATGTATCCATTTTGACCTTATTTTGGTAAATGGTGTGAAATATTGGTCCATGTACATTTTCATCCATTCTGCTTTCCAGTTTTTTTTTTTAATTTTTAATAAATAATGAATTCTTAACCCAAAGCCTTAAGTCTTTAAAATTCACGGTAATATTTGAGCAAATAAGTTATACCTATAAAGGAAATATGAAGAAAGAGTCTATCTGCCTCCAGACAAAGAAATGATGAATAGAAGTATGTATAGAAGAATTGCACATATACACCTATTTATGTCTAATGGTAACCATCTCTGGGGGGGAGGGGTAGAGAAGAAAAAAGAGAAATTTACACGATCATTTTGTTGCATATTTGAAAGGAATATTAAATTGTGCATAGTAGATTTGCAATTTTATGTATAATTATCTTTTCTATTGTATTGTGTAATGGAAATTCTTGTTTTATTCCATAAATTAAAAATAAAAGAAAAAGAGAGGTTTCCCAAAGTTACACATATCAAAGGGCAAAACCAAAATTTAAAACTGGAAGATGTCATTGATATTCTTTGAGGGTTTTAGTAGAAAAGTTGGGGGGAGTTTGCAGAAGCCAGATAACAAAGGATTGAGGAGAGAGTAGGAAGTGAAGAAGTGAAAACATTATGTAGAGACAAGTTCCCCACCCCACTCCCACCCTCTCCAACAAGTTTGGAAGCAAAGGAGAGGGGAGAGATGGATTGGAATGTTTATGAGCCAGAAGGAAAGAAGACTGGTCTAAGACTAGACAGCCTCAAGAACGTTTTTAGGCCCATAGAAAGTAGTAAGTCATAAAGGAAGAAGGAAATGTATGAATGAGATCTATTAATATCTTGTTGTGATTTAGCTGTTTTTCAGCAATGTTCAACTCTTTGTGACCTCATTTGGGGTGTTCTTAGCAAAGAGTGGTTTGCCATTTACTTCTCCTGCTTGTTTCACAGATGAGGAAACTGAGGCAAACAGTGTTAAGTGAGATTCCCAGAATTCTGAGTCTGGATTTTAATTCAAGACCTCTTGACTCCAGAGCCAACACTCCATTCACTGCACCCCCTAGGTGCCCTCCTCTATTTCCTTAATGGTAGGAATGTGCACAGTGATTAGAGCATTGATTGGGCCAGGAGTCAGGAAGACCAGAATTCAAACTCATCTCAGATTCTTGCTAGCTTTATAACCCTGGGGCAACTCACGACCTTTACCTGCCTCAGTTTCCTCAACCCTAAAATAGGGATGATGGGGGAATTGGAGATTACTTGCCTCCCAGGGTTGTTTTGAGAATCAAATGAAATAATATTTCTAATGCACTTAGTGTCTGGCATATAGTACTGGATAAGTATTCGTTTCTTTGCCACCCATCCCCCCCATTCTCCCATAAAATGCTATAACAGAATGGTGAAATGGTTTGGTATTTAGAACAATTGATACAGGGAATCAATGAATAGATACGGGTTGAGTTGAAAGATTGTTAAATAGCTGTAAAGGCCTAAATGCGATTGGCAGATATAAAATCATAGATTTACAGTGAGGATGGACATCAGAGGCCATCTACTCCAATCCCCTCATTTTACATATCAGGAGCTGTGTCCCAGGGAAGTTAAGTTATTTGCCCACAGTCACAAAGTTAGTAAACAGCTGGCCTGAGATTGGAATGGAGGTGTTCTGAATGCGGTATTTGTAATGGGTGTAATTAGTTTGGTTATTGCAAAGATTTAGACTGAGAATGAACCTTAGAGAAGCCCTTAACTTTTCATGTGAAGGAGCTGAGTCCCAGAGATTTTAGAGACTTATTCAATGGCCCAGGTAAGGGAAAACAAAAAACAACAAACCAAATCCAGGATTTTAACTTCGATCTTTTGACAAACAAGCCCATATTTTTAGTTGTAGTAAGTGAAATTAGATTCATCATAGGTTCAGAGATTGAGAATGAAAAGACCTTAAAGGTTATTGAATCCAGCAAGCTCATTTTGCAGATGAGGAAACTGAGGCCCAGGTAAGTAAAGGAACTTGCCCAGGATTGCATGTCTGAAATGGAATTTGAACTCAGAGGTTCTTCACTTCAGTATTTTATCTTAGTAAATGATGGCCTTTGTTTAGTTCATGACCTTCACACAGAAATAGAGATTCATAGGACAAGAAGGGCCCTGAGTCAAGGAAGCAAGAGATTCTAATTAGTTGCTGGTGAAATATTAAACTGGCTAACCACAGGGCCAAGGCTATACATGAATTCAGTCAGTCAGTAAGCCAGTCATCATTTATTCAGTACCTATAATGTTCCAGGCACTATTCTAAACTGGGGCTACAGAGAATAGCAAACAAAAGCCCCTGAATACAAGGAACTCATAGTTTATTGGAGGAAACAACATGAAAGTGGAAAACAAGAGGTCTTCAGGAAAAATTGGAGATAATCAGTGAAGGAAAGGCAAGCAGAGCCAGAGTATGAAAGGCAAACTAGGAACAAGGGATGGTTCTTGGAGACAATGTTAATGACAGGGACAATGAGTAAGTTCAGTGTGTGAGATAACACAAGGTGGAACTTTAGGACACGGTTGTTTGGCAGGATGTCAATCACTTCATCTTGCCCTACTCATAACACACTTCCTCCATCAGTGATCTCTTTCACCTTGAGTTTTTCTAATGCCTAAAAATGTGTTTGTCGTTTTTATGAGTGCATTGACAATAAGTATCAGAGATTACATGGTAAGGACTTTTCAACTTTAACTTGATGGCATATTACCCTGTTGAGGGTATTCTTAGGCTTATACTCTGGGTAGCTGCTCTCAACACTCACTTTCAACTGTCCTTAGAAGATGTATGCACTGTTTTCTTCTCAAAACCAAAGGCACATGAGGTACAGAGTATTTCTGCTGTGTGAATTGTATAATCACAGCCCACTTGCAGCTTGCCACCAGTAACGTCGGAGAACCACGGCAAGGCTGAAATCGTGAGCACAGACAACCACGCGGACACGATTTTGTTAAGATTATCACTTGCCACAGACCATATGGAAAGTGTGAAAGAATATATGTCAAGGAGGGCTGTTGAAAAGATTCACTTTTACTTCTTTCCCTGAGTATCATTCCTCTCATTTGCCAAGCTCTCATAGTAACTGGCCTTGTGTGATAATGAACAAAGTCAGATTTGTTGTGGATTCCATTGTCTTTAAAGAAAAGGAAATTCATGTTTCTATTAAATGCTAACTTTGTCTAGTAGATGAAAACAAGAACTGTGTCAGGGAGAAGGAGGATTCAGAGGCTGTGGAAAATGCCTATATCCCTCTCAGCCTCTATGCAGAAATAACAGCTTGGAAGAAATAAAGGAAAAATTAACAATGTGGTTATGTTGACCAACAGTACAGGAATCTTCATTTCTATTATCAATCCATATAGCTGCATCATAGATGGCACAGTACATAGAATGCCAGACTGGAGCTAGGAAAACTGGAATTCAGATACAGCCTCGGACTAGCTGTGTGATTCTGAACAAGTCACTTAACCTATATTTACCTCAGTTTCCCCATTTGTAAAATGGAAATAATAACCTCACCTACCTCACAGAGTTATCTTGAGAATCAAATGAGATAATTTTTGTTAAGTGCTTAGATTAGCACAATGCCTTGACACACAGTAAGACCTATACACATTAAACGGATTGTTTATATCCGTCGTTCCCATAATCCACTGGCACCCGAATACTGTTATATGAAAAGGAAACCCAGAAGTAATACTTCACCTCTCAGGCTCAGTTTCTACTTTTTGTAATATGAAACTGTTAGATTAAATGATGTCTCAGGTCCTTTCCAAGCTTAGACATTCTACAATTTTGCCCATAAGTTAAATCAGCGCTAGACAGGACTTGATTTTATCATGACTTCATCATTTTATGATGGTGCAACTATGTCTGGCTACTAGAACAACAGGAGAATAGTCACTGGGAGGCAGTATTGCACAGTGGCCAGAAGACTGAATTTGGTGTCAGAAGATCTACGTCCAAATGACTATTCTTTTGCTTACTACCTTAGTATCCTATCCTCATGCAAATATACATATATATATATATGTATGTATATATACACACATGTATGTAATTATGCATGTATGTATATACAGTGTAAATGCATATTCTTGTAAATAAGTACACGTTATCCCATCTTATATCAAATGTAAGCTCTTTGAGGACTACATCATGTTTGTTTTTGTAAAACCAGTAGCTACCAGAGTGCTTAATAAATGCCTTTTTATTCTTGGACTGAGGGGTATTATCTTGAGCAAGTTACCTCTTTGACTGTCAGTTTCCTCATCTGTAAAATGAGGATACTGGACTACTTATGCTTTAAGGGCCTTTCTAGTTTTAAGTCAGGGATTCTAAATCTATGCTCCTACACAAAATAGATTCCTTTCTGATGACATCACTATAAGGAAGAAGTTTAGAAACCTAAGCACTTCATTATGGGTACTGTTCTCTACTGTTCTTTCTTCTACATGTCTTCAAATGATTCTCACCAAATACTTTTCCTCACCATTCACAAATAAATATAGATTAATTTCCTCGTGCTACCATAACAAAAAGCCCCTTTTGAACTCTATGGCTCACTTATACCTCAGTAGAATGGCTAATTTTATCAGAACTGCTTCACCTTTTCCCAGAAATAGCAAAAACATCCAGAGACCACTTACCCTAGTCCCTGGGCCTCCCACCATATGAGCTTCGTCTGCTTCCCACCCTCACAGAATCAAAATGTCCCTACTATGCTAGTAGCTGATGATTTTTTTTGTACTGTTTGTAGAGAAAATGACAGCCATCTCTTTTGCTGTTTATTATTATTAAGAATTGACATTCTTAATAATATTCTTAATACTTTTATATGTATCTCACACTTGGTCTTTAACAGAGTACCTGGAAAATAAGAGGCACTTAATGTTCATTGACTTTACTTATATTCAGAAGACTTTAGATTGAAAGTGCTTACTTTAAGAAAGACTTAATCTTGTAGGGAATCACTCCTAGTCCCCCCAATAAAAGTTGCTAAAAATAATCTAATTTAATAAAAAAAGAAACAAATGCACAAATTTTTTTTGAGGCAGAAGTTCATTAATAGGAATAAATTATTTGTACAATTTACAAAAAAACACTTTCCTCAGAACAACCCTATAAGTTCGGTAATGAAAATATTATACCCATTTTACTAATGAGGCAGGGAGGGTGGTATTACATAGAGGTCTAGCTTTAGAGTCAAGGAAACCTGGGTTTGATTTCTCTCTTTGACACAAACCAGCTGTGTGACCCTGGGCAGGACACTTGGTACCTTAATGCCCTGAGCAAGTTGCTAAGTCTAGAAAATGCAGATCATAATTATATTAATTTCATTCTATTGGAGAAGCAACATGTACAAAATTACATTAAGGAAACAATTTAAAGAAATTTCAGGAAGTATATAGTGTTAAAAATTGGAGAAATAGGGGAAATTTCATTGAAGAAATTTCCTTACAATGGAAGATCCCTACACAAATGAAATGACAAGTTTGTACCATAATACTCATGTGGGTATATGTAAGGGTTATGGGATTTAAAGATCTTCCATGCCCCGTTGGACTTGCTGACGTAGCAGGAAGGGGCGGAGCAAGAGGAAGCGGAAGCCAAGCTAGCGTTCCTTCGGTGGCTGGCGGTGGTGGTGACGGCGGCAGCAGCAGAGGCAGTGGCAGCGCGAAGCCCTTTTTGAGTTAGAACTGCTAAGGACTTTCTGCTAAGGACTCCTGCTGAGGACTGCCAGGGGCCGGAGCTGCTGGGAGCGCTCTTCCAGGACTCTGGGTGGTTGCTGTGAGTGGGGAGAGGAGGACCTTTGCCTGAGGTAGCCTGTTCTGTTTTAAAGGCTTGAAAATGTGGGTGCTTTCTACTTTATCTACCTGTGCCAATGTCATAACTACTCTGATGGCTTTCACTTTCTGGTTTTGGGACTCAGTCTTTTGGTATCTTAATAAATTTTCTAGTTTATTTCCTCATATGGCAAACATGACGTATTTTCTAATGGATAATTATATCAGCATATTTGTAATCTCTATAGGCATTGTGAATATGGCATTGCTGATACAGTATATTGACACACATATATACATATA
The DNA here is from genome assembly GCF_028583685.1 of Petaurus breviceps papuanus. Lineage (NCBI taxonomy): Eukaryota > Metazoa > Chordata > Mammalia > Diprotodontia > Petauridae > Petaurus > Petaurus breviceps. The sequence goes on along the minus strand of NW_027185761.1, from coordinate 34,249,026 downwards.
TTTTACATGTATAGTATACCTTCTTTGAGCCCAATCTTCTCTCTCTTACTCTGTCAATATATATAGATATCTATGTATATAGATACATCTATTAAAAGATATAGAGATATATCTAAATAGAGAGAGATAGACAGGTGGGTAGATAGATAGATAGATAGATAGATAGATAGATAGATAGATAGATAGATAGATAGATAGATAGATAGATAGATAGATGATAGATGATAGATAGATAGATAGATAGATAGATAGATAGATAGATAGATAGATAGATAGATAGATGATAGATAGATAGATAGATAGATAGATAGATAGATAGATAGATAGATAGATAGATAGATAGATAGACAGACAGATAGACAGATAGACAGATAGA
>NW_027185761.1:34130792-34248250 GCF_028583685.1 Petaurus breviceps papuanus | reverse complement strand
AATCATAGAAAGATCTGCATTAGTGAAGGGAGCTGCTTCACTGGCAGTTCCACATGCTGTTGAAATCACAGATCCATTCATACCTGCTTTTTTGAGGTCAACAATGTTGATGGGATTGATTAGGCAAGAAAGGACCCAAAGGGCACCTACTGTGTCTTACTGAATCTTGTAATAATAAGTTTAGTTGGAGGCAAAGGGTAGGCATCTGTCGTTTTAGTCATACACACTCACACAGGGAACTTTGCTATGAGTCAGTTCCATCCTTCCATACAGAGGTTGTCATCCTAGCTACATATGAATCTGTATTACATCCTATATTGGTTTACTGGGAAGAAAATGAGATAGAGCGTGAAGCCATTTAGTGTCATTCATGAAAGAAGAAACCTCAAAAGAATAGTGACAAGTTATTCTACTGTAAGAAGCATCATTTCTGTGAGAAATTGAAATCATCAGTTAGGGAAATTAAAAAAAAAAGACAAAATTCAGCATTGTAAGACTTCTATGGAAACAATATAACTGAAGTTAAAGTTTCACTATGTAGAATTATTGATTAGTGATGAGATCCCATTACACAATAATTTCTGCATCCTGTCAGGCAGGGATGAAGATTTATTTTGCTCTTTAAGGATGCTTTTTTTCTGGCTTTGGAAATTTTTCGGAGAACTTCTTATTACTGGGTTGCTATCAATTTTATTATCATTTGGAGGGGATTTTTCCTTTTCTATCACTGTATCACAAGAATCCATCGGGGGGGGGGGGGCAAAAGAAAACAACAACGAAAACAGCAACACCCTTGGATAATGAATGGTAGAGCTTAAACAGTGCAACTAGTAGGGAATAGATACTAGTCTATTATACAGGAGGTTAATTCAACAAATTTAGTTCAATAAACCCTAATTCCAGATGATGTGCAAGACAGTGTATTATATAATGGATATACAAAACAAAAAAATAAGGAAGATCATATAGCCCTACCCTCAATGAGCTTACATTCTATCGGGGTAAAAGCAATATGTACACATAAGAGGAAATAAAAAGAAATAACAAAAATCAAACAAGATCGGGAGAGTGCCTATAGATGATGGAGGAAGAATCAGTATACACTCCTTCCCTCCCCCCAAATCAATGAAAGATACATGCCTTGCAGAAACTTCAGACAATTAATTTCCATTAGAAACTCATTTCCAAGCTCTGTTCTTTTTCATCCCACCCATTATACTTTATTCAAAAGCCTGATGTTATCATTTCCAGTCTTTATTGTCCTGGGTCCCAAGTCCTTAAATTATTCCGATCACAAAAGATAGTTTCATGCGCTCATCTCATTTAGCGACTGCTCCAGTATCACAGCCGAGGGCCACGCTGGCGATGCTTAGCACAGATGACAGCTTTTGTTCTGAGCCAGCACAGAAAGACATTAGCACTGAAGCCAAATCACCATTTCCCTCCAAGAAGAAAGGGACGTCCCTTCAGGTCATCCAAGCCTTGCCAAGAGATGTCAGAATGCCTGCATGAAGCACTGGAGCTGTGTAATTAGCCCATAGACAAAATGTTTGTTTTCTCTTACTTAGCATTCTTAATTCCTACCTCTCAGTGGCACCGATAAATGAAAGGAGTCCCTAAAAGCTGAAATGATGACTGCCTGCTGTTTGGTATTTATTTCAGAATGTTTACTATATAAAAAAGAAAAAAAAAACACAACAAAAACAAAGTATTCTTGCTAATAGCTGATGAAAATAACCTCTCCATTCCCATTCATATTGTAGGAGAAATAGAGTAGAATAAGAAGAGAGGATCTGGTCCTGTAAGATAAGATAGATCACAAATCATAAGTTTTTATTGTCAGTTGGTTCATCACCCCCAAAAAACTTTATTTTGGTGTGAAATTGCCACAATTTTCCATCACTGAACAGAAGCCTGGCAAATTTATTAGAAATGTGACTGAAAGTAAATTATGCTTGATTATAAGTGGAAGTGGGTGGGTAGGTTGGTAGGAGGGAAGGAATAAAGCATTTATATATAGCATCTACTATGTGTCAGGCTTTGTGCTAAGGCTTTTACAAATATCTCATTTGGGTTGGTAGGATAAAGTGAAGCCACAGGGATCACACTTTTGTCCTCTTTAAACTTCCAAGATAATTTGTTAAAGATAAAGAGAAGTATCCATATAGAACAGACAGTAAAAAAAGAGGTGTGGACATATATGTATGCATACATGTGCACACATACACATGTGTATATACACGTGATTGCATATGTCCGTCTGTGTGTATATGCATATATACATGTGTGTGCGAACATATGTAATTCAATGATTCTAAGTATCTGTGATCTCATCAAAGTAAATATATTCCTTCCAATATCTCAGGTCAAAACCCAAGCACATCTTCTTATTCCTGTATTGCTTTAGTCTATGACCTTGCTTAAGGAAGTATGCATATCACAGACTACTGAAGCATGATGTACAAATCTGTTAAATAATATTTATATGTTGATTTCAGCTTCTGTCTCCAAGTACTCAAATATGCATACTTCTACTTACATTGCTAAGAAAAAAAAATCATCCTAACCTTTGTCCACACTATAACTACCACTTGATGTTCAATCAGATCCGACCCCGATCCAAAAAACAGTTCAGTAATATAATATGTTGGAATTCTAAAGTTTAATTCAGTTTTACATGTTCCTCAGTATAAAAAAGCTAGAAATTATTACCAGTAAAAATAAACATTTCCCCCTTCTTCTTACCTGGTTTATAAGATAATTTTAAGTAAATTAATTCCATTTTTTCTATAAAAGTTTGATTATTTTCTTTTTTAAATAATATTTTCAGTATTTTCATCATTTTCATTATTTTTCATTAGAGAGCCTAACTTTTAAAAGGGAAAATATATATATATATATATATATATAAACACACACATGTATATTCACACACATATATAAATATATATACATGTATATATGTATATGTAGCTGTGTGTATACATACCCATCTATATGTGTTTGTGAGAGAGAGAGAAACCCAATCCCTTGCCTTGTCCATTTCTTTAGAAAATAACAATTGAATTTAGAATTGAACAATTGAGAAAAAAACAATTTAATGAGCACCCACTGTATCCTGAAACCTAGTCTACTCATGGCTGTGGTAAATGAAGTGAAGGCATGGCCACAGCCCTTTTAAAACCAATGCCTTAATGGGAAGACCAGAAGAGACTTGGCTGTAATTAGTCCCTAGGCTATATTCTACAATACAAGAAAGGTCCTTAAAAAACTCCCTCAATGAGTTCTTAATTGGGTACAAGATAATGTTGATAAAAGTTTAAAATATTTAACCAGCAGTAAATATTCAAGGCAGTCATTGGAAGTAATCAATGGTGAGGTGGACGCATACATTAACTGCCAGAGAATCACTAAATCAGCAGTTCGTATAAACAAGAGATGAATTCCAAATGAGGAACTGAAAATACACAGCAGAAAAAAATTGCTAATTAGTTCCAGGTTTGCCTTGTTCTAGTATCATTTCCTATTTAAACATTTGTGGAAAGTGTTTCTAAAAATACCTTTTAGTCTAAAGAAATGTTTCTTTTTGAAGAATGGTGAATGTTAGGTGATGGTGAGTGATGCAAAGGCCTGCAGTGTTCCAAGGAAGGATTCAGAAAGAAGAGGAGATATTTCAGCCATCTGTAATCATGTAATTTACCAAATGGTGACAAGTCATTTAACCTTCAGTTTTCTGCCTGCAAAATGTATAGGGTGGGACTATATGATTTTCAAGGGGCCTTTACAAGAATAACAAGCTATGGAACTATAAAGCATTGGCCTAGTCCTTAAGGAATTTATAATCTAGTAGTCTTATCTTAATACCTGGTACACAGTAGGTGCTTAATGAAGGCTTGTTGTTTGAGATATGGAATATAAACTGATACATATAAAGTGTTAAGTTCAGGAGGAATAGAAAATCCTTTGAGGAAAAAAAAAATGAGGGAGAAATTGCCTTCAGCTGGAATAAGAGCCAAAAACCATTTATGGGTGAGACAGTATGTGTTAGGTCCTGTAACATGGAAAAGTATAAACAAGTAAAAATGGTGTGGCTGACACAGATGCCATTTGCTAGTGGGCAAGGAGACACTGATTTTCAACCTTCAAAGAAGTTGTGGACAGTGGTTTTTTAGCTCTGAGAGCCTCCATTTCTCATTTTTAAAACTATATAGCAAAGATGAGAAGATGGCAACTTGTGGAATGTTTTGTTAGGGGAAGAGGGAAGCTTGGGAAGAATGGGGTATGGGGCAATATTCTTTAACTTCCTTGTAGAGTATATAAAAGCAGTCATTAAACACTTTCTGTCTGAAAGATATTACATCAGATACTGAGGACTCTGAACAATCCCTGTATGCACTATCTACTGTAAACCCCTTCCCTGTAGAAGGAGTTCTACTTGATTCCTTCTGATGTTGGTAAAGGCTCTTGAGGCAACCAGTCACTATTATTCTTTTCAGTTGGAAGCTTCTCAGTATAAAGCATATTCTCTTTTGTTGTTGTTGCTTGGTTTCTAACCCTAGTGACTAGCCCTGTGTCTGGAATGTACTAATCAGTGAATAGGTATTAGCAGACTTGCTTTTTCTTTCATGGAACCCATTCCTTGAATTTGTTTCTGGATGTTCTACAGGTTTGTATACATACATATAAATGTGTGTGTGTCTGTGTTTAGTATGCGTGTGCATGTACACAATGTATATACACTCATATATAAATATTAGGAAGTTCCAAAAATCTTAGTGTAGTTTTTTTTTTTGGGGGGGGGCAGGGGGGAGGCAGGGCAATTGGGTTTAAGTGACTTGCCCAAGGTCACGCTGATGATTAAGTGTTAAGTATCTGAGACCGGATTTGAATTCAGGTCCTCCTGACTCCAGGGCTGGTGCTCTATTTACCGTGCCACCTAGCCACCCCCTTACTACAGTTTTAAGCTATCATAGCTTAAACTAAAACTTTTGGGGACATATTATATACTTATACATTTTTTTTATTCTTACATACATATACATGCTACATACATTCACGTACACAAACACACATACTTCATGGGTAGAAAGCCTAAGGAATACTTATGCAAAATTTAAAACAAAACAAAATAAAACATTGAAAAGTTTACTAAGTCTCCATCACCTGCTAATGGCAAAAGTGAGACCCATCGCTGATTTTCTCATGCTTCTTGAAAGAATTATAGATTTTTCTTCAGGGAAACATTCTCTATTTCTTTCCCTCATCTCTGTCCCTATTCAGCTATGTTTCTTTCTCAAGGAGCATAGAGATACTGAGAAATTTGATTTGAAAGATGTTCTTCAACTGTATGACTCCATAACCCAATCATCATGCCCTCGCCTCTCTTCTTGGCCATTCCATAAATAAGAAAAGTAAACAAATATTTACATTAACTTTGCTCTTATGAACGTTGTTGTGAAGAGAGCAGTGGGTTAGTGGGTACTGCTTTTCAGCCTTCTAAGAAGTTGTGAACAGTGGGATTTCTATTCTGGGAACTTCCATTTCTCATGTTAAAAATGGAATAATATCTTCCAGTCTGTGAGGCTCAAATGAAATACCACATATGAAAGCATTTTGGAAGTATATTTAGTGTTATGTAAATGTAGACTGAAATTGTTATAGCATTATCATGGCTAATCTTCATTATGTCTTAAGAATTATCCTATAGTCATTTTACTTATTTTTTTTTGTTAGCAGTTAAGTGATGCAGTGGATAGAGTGTTAGAGTTGGAGTCAGGAAGATAAGTTAAAATCCTATCCTAGATGAATACTAGCTCTATGACCCTGGACAAGTCATTTAACCTCTCAGCCTCAGTCAAATGGTATTGATAATAGCACATCTTTGTCAGGGTCAAATGAAACACCATATGTAAAACACTTTCTAAGTCTTAAAATGCTATATAAATGCCAGTTAGCTGTTATTATTGTTGTTGAGATATTATTGCAACCCTCTTGGTTCCTTAAATGAAATAACACATAGCCATAGCCCCAGGTTGCTACTTGCCTATCAATGAATCAAAAAGAATGGTTCAGAAAATTATACATCATGATGGTTGAAAGGCCTTGTAGGTGTCATTCAGACTGATCCTAAGGTTTTGTGAAATTTGTGATTTAGGACTCTGGCCCTTCTCTCTCTCTCTTTTTAAATCATTATTTTCCAAGAAAATTACACAACACAGATTTATCCACATATTAACACTGTTATTTTTTCAATCATTAAAAATCTCTTCTTCTCACCCCTCTGAGTAACCAATCCCCAAATGAGAAAGAAAAACAAAACCTCTGTTGTAAATCTGTATAGTCGAACAAAATAAATGAACACATTGACAATGTCCAAAAGGGGAAAGATAGTCTCATTTTTTTTTAAAGCAATTGGGGTTAAGTAACTTGCTCAAGGTTACACGGCCAGTTTTGTATGTTTGTGTGTGTGTGTGTGTGTGTGGGTGGGTGTTAAGTGTGCCCAACCTAGCTGTCCCAACATAGTCTCAATCTGAGCCTTTTCACTTCTCTATCAAGGGATGGGTAGCATGTTTTATCATTGGTCCTCTGGAATCCTGGTTGGTTGTCATGCTGATCAGACTTCCTAAGTCTTTCAAGGTTTAACTTTAAAATATTATTTTTAAGGGGTGGCCAGGTGGCGCATTGAGTAAGAGCACAGCCCCAGAGTCGGGATGATCTGGGATCGAATCCAGGCTCAGATACTTAGCACCCACCCAGAAACACCTGGCCCTGTAACCTTGAGCAAGTTGCTTAACCCCAATTGCTTTAAAAAATATATATTATCTTTATATAAGCTTTTCTTTTGCTTTACTCAACATGAGCTTATACAGAACTTCTCAGATTTCCCTGAATGTATTCCCTTCATCATTTCTTAAAGCCAACAGTAGTCTTACAACACATTTATGTAACATAATGAGTCAATTCCCCAATTGATTGAAGATTTCTACTCAGTTTCTACTTCTTTGTTGCCACACAAAGAGTTATATACTATTTCATTAATCTTTAGTTTGTTTGTTCAGAACTCCTCTTTTTAATCTATGATCCCTTTAATTCCCCCTTCTGACTTTTACCATCTTATGTCCCTGTTGAATGAAATAAATATCTGTACCCATCTGTGTGTATATGTATGGGATTCTCTCTGTTGACTGCTTTAGATAAAAATGATATTCAAGTGTCAGCCACTCCCTCCACTCCCTTTAGCACCCTGATTATGGGAGATGATTTCTCTAAGCTTCTTCTCCCTTATCCTAATCATTAATGCATTATTCTTCCCTTCCCTCTCTCTTCCTCTTTTAAGATCATCAAGAGATCATGGAACTAGTCTCTTTACCATCCCTTGGCATAGGCCCCCTCCTCAGTCTGCTTTAGATCTTTGAGCCAGAACTGTTTAGTAAACAACAAAGCTGAACTTGTCACCCATTTCTGCATTCTGGACAAGAATATGGTTCGTCTATGCTTCTGGGATGTTATGTTAGCTCATTGTATAGCCTCCGTGGTGTTTCACACCTTAGGCACTGGATTACTACGCCCAGTATTCTCCTGGCCAAAAGCTTTCTTTAGCGCCATGGATGACTCTAGCGCCACGGGGACTGGGAAATGACCAGCTGTGGCTTTTGCTCGTACTCCTTCATCAGGGTTTAGTCTGATGTGTTTTTGCCAGAATTTAAAAGGGGTAGGAACACTCACTGTGCTTTTTGTTTCTATTCTGCCGTATTAACTCCACCTCCCAAATTGTAAATAATACATTCTTCTAAAAATATATAACTAATGCTAACTAATATTTTAGAGTATCAAAGGTTTTCAAAATGTTTTAAAATATTATCATTCAATCTTCACAATAGCTTGATGAATAGGATTTCTTACAGAATTATAAATAGATTGAAAACTCACAAAAAATTACATTTCAAAAGGAAACACACAAAAAAGGATCCAAACATGGAACCAAAGAAATCACCTATTGATTTTTTCACTGTAGGCATTCTTGTCTTCATTTTTTTTTTCTTTTTTGGAGGGGGGAACGCAGGGCATTTGGGGTTAAGTAACTTGCCCAAGGTCACATGGCTAATAAGTGTTAAGCATCTGAGGCTGGATTTGAACTTAGGTCCACCTGACTGAAGTGCCCATGCTCTATTCAATGCACCACCTAGCCACCCCTTGTTCTCCTTTTCAAAGTGAGAAAATTGAAGTTTGGGGAAATTCAATGACTTGCCCATGAGGATTCAATTACAATGGAAAGAGCATTTGTTTGGGATTCAAAGAATTTAAGTGCAAATCTGACTTTTCCTACTTCCTCCTTTTGTGATTTTGGAAAAGCCATAAACTTTCCAAGGCCTGTTTCCTGATCTTTAAGATGAAGGAATCAGACTAGATTGATTCTGAGCTTCCTTCCAGCTCCATATTTAAAAATTGTTTGATATATATGAGGGATGAGGTAATAGGGCATATGTGGGGTTGGTTTAAGGAGTGGGGAGATGAATTCATCCCTCTGGGTGAGCTAATGTTCAAAACCTCAGAATTTCAGGGTTGGATGGGGCTTCAGAGTTCATCTGATCTGTACTTGACCTCAATAGGAATTCCCATTATATCACCAGTGGGTAGTCGTCTTGCCTATATTTGAAAACCAGTACAACATTTGTTTTCTGTATGACACACAGTCTTTCATGAGGTTTGCTAAAAATCAAACCCTAATATGCAAAAAAAAAAATAAATAAACTTTTGCTTAGTCATAGGTACTATGATAAATGTATTAAGAAACTGTGTATTAAGAATAAGAAAACAGCCTGTGTTTGGTAAAGGGGCTCAGTATAAATTCAATCTTTCTTTTAAAAAAAAATTATGTACTATTAGTTTATAACCAGTCTTTCTTTACTTACATGAGACTTGGGAGGTTTCCTACTGAGAACTGAGGTTAAGTCCCCAAATAAATCCCATGTCCCATAGTTAACATTTCCCCTAAAATTATCTTGATATATAGGTTTATTCATCAGCAAATACTTTATCCATTTCTAATTTCCCTACAACTTCAAATGCATCCAAACCCTACAATGGCTTAATGACTTTGATAGTATTACATACACATTTAATGAAGTCATATGCAACTACTCAGAAAAATAATTGCAAATTTCTCTTTTGATCCAGAAAATAGGTAATTAAATTATCTCCCTTGCAACTATGGGCTTTGTTCATATTTTCCATTTGTATCTTTGGACCTTGGTACATTTTCTTGTTTAGCAAAATAGATTCTATGGCTTATTATAGACTCAAAAATAAGTTTTATGCCAAAAAATTTACATTTCAAAAATGAACACACACCCACAAAAAGGATTCCATAGGGACCAAAAAAAATTGATGCTTATTTTCAATGGGAGTAACCACAAAAGTATTTTTGTCCAGGTTTAATATACATCTTGACATGTAGAAGTAAAATGTGAATTAATTGATCATGGTTTGATTAAATGAGTAGATATAAGTTTCTGCTCCATGAAAGATACTGTGCTAGGCAGAGGAGACACAAGGACAAAATGAAAAATGGGCCCTCCATCAAGGAGTTTACAATCCACTGGAGGAGGGAGACAACATTTACACAGATATATGAGATCAAGTTAATGTGAGGAAGAGATCACTAAACCTAGGGTGTCAGAGAAGGTTCCTCATAGGTGCCTGCCCTAAAGTTGAGGTCCCAATAAACTAAGGCTTATAAGTTACAAATGGAAGAAACACATTCTGGAACTTAATAAAGGAAAGTAAACCCTTTACAAATAATCTTTCTGATTTTCACAGTGGGAATAGTCCCTAGTAGGAAGCTAGGCATATTTAGGGGATCAATGACCCTTCCAGGCACTAAGGTAATGCTGGGAGCCACAAAATAGTAAGGGCTCATTTCATATCCATTACCGCTCCAACCAGTGTTGTTAAGATAATATTGCCACAAGAGTATAACAACACTACATTATCAGGGTCTGAACCTTACCTACTGAAACTGTCTCACGCTCAAGCTGCACTCCTCTCTTTCATGTCTCTCCCCTAATAGTTCTCATTCCCATTGTGGTAACTGCTACTCAGAGTCCTGGAATCAGAGATTCACAGAATTAAGAAGGACATTAGCACCTGTCCAGTGCAAACCATCCTTGAAAACAGATACATTCTAGAAGAATCCAAAAGACAAAATTGAGTCTCTACCAGGCCTTCCAAAGCAGGGGATCCCACTACACCTGAGGCATTCCACCACTGGATACCTCTTCCCCCTTTAGATATCTCTTTCCCCCATCCTTAAAGTTAGTAATGAACTGAAATATTTTGAGAATTATTTTTGCTTAGTCAAGTTGCTTAAGTGACTTTTGCTATCATGAACAGTATTCAAGGTTAATAGTATACATTTCCTCAAATGACCCCAAAACTTTCTTCATAAAACTCTAGGAAACTTGTTTGGAACCTGGGGTCTAACAAGAAGTCTATCGAAAGATTTCTGGAGGTCCCTAAACTTGCAAGGGGAAAAAAAATTTTCAGTGACCTCAAATTGAAAACTGGAATTTACCATTTCATTCTTTTATGAATATAGGCACAAAATGTTTTATGAAAAGGGGTACATGGGTTTTGCCAGAGTAGCAAAGGGGTCCAAGACACAATAAAAGTTTAAACACTTCTCTTCTAGGAGGTATTGACAGTTCCTACCTCCTGCCCCCATTGTGCTCAGCACTTTTCATAGCTAGCAATTATAGCTATAAGAAATACTACAGATATCTTTATGTCCCCCTGCCATCTCCTCTTTGCCATGTTTTTTTTTTCCTCATGGGAAAATAAATTACCCTCCCATAATGGGTAAAGGGAGTGTCACAGGAAGGGCATTTAGTATTACAGATTTATTAAATAGATGGATGGATGGATTTTTGAGGGTTTGGGGAATGGAATCCTGAATAAGAAGAGAACATATTGACTCTCTGAGCATGACTACCAGGATCACCATATAAGTTTCAGAAGACAGAATGCTTAGAGAGCAACCTCTTTCAGAAAAAAAAAAATAAAAGCTATTTCCGTACTGAGAGTGAGAGCTGTCACCTGAGAAATTTATCACTTGGGTTATGCGGCATTAAAAACTATACATGGGATTAGAAATATTTAAAATGAGTTTAAAATCAACATGTATTTCTTCAGAGTTTTTGTCAGGAAATATTTATAATATCTTAATATTTTATGTCAGAAGTAGAACTCTTTATTAAAAATTTTGTTTGCAAGGGATTAGTAACACTAACCTGGTAATAATTGGACTTTATTCTTATAGAATACACTGAGCATATCAATTATAGTTGGGATTTCATAAGGCCCCTACTCAAAGCACAGGAAAAAATATTCTAAGGAGTTATTATTTTATTAAATGATTTCAGAGAGTTCAATAATCTCATAGTCTCCTCTTGAACTCCCATTATATGGTAGGTGACCTTCACTTCTTGAAGTCTAGGCCAATGAACTAGAAACTCTCTTTGGACCTATGAAGCTAAAAAGGTTGTGAACACATTGTCTATAATGTAATGTGACTGCTATTTCAGGACCAGTCTCGATAACTTCAGAGACAGTCATCCTATAATGGTTGTCCATTAACTGATATAACTTGTTTTGGCCTTAACAAATTATGAAGTTTGCAAAACTTTCAAAACTTTATGGTCTGTGCTAGCAGAGAGATTCTCCATATCAATGAAATTATAGATCTTTTTTAGTGTTAAAATAGTGGTGGAGTAAGAAGACCCTGAGGTTTCCAATGGCAACTCTATAATGTAATCTCCCCTACTTTCTAGTTCAAGTCTACATAGCCACAACCAATCTAGCAACCTGGTAACTTAGGTTTTACAGTTCCATTATACATATTAGGTCAAATAGTTCATCTCCAATGAACAGTTTTCTAAGTAACTAGACAAGTCCATCAGTTTTCCCGTGAGCATGTTTAAAATGTAAAAGTATCCTTTTTCTTTTTTTTTTTTTTAAAGCAATTGGGGTTAAGTAACTTGCTCAAGGTTACACGGCCAGGTGTTTCTGGGTGGGTGCTAAGTGTCTGAGCCCGGGATTCGATCTCTAGGTCTTCTCAACACTGGAGCCGGTGCTCTTACTTGCTGTGCTACCTGGCCGCCCCAAAGAGCATCCTTTTTCAAGTAGATAGATTCTGGATCCAGAAAATCTGAGTTCAAATCTTGATAATCATAAGTACTACATTGGATACGTTGTTTAACTAATCTGGTCTTCATTGTCCTTTTGAACTAAAAAATAGGATGAGAAGAGATGTCCTTCAAGTTTCCTTCTAGCTGTACTTAGTATTCTATAAATTCTAATCCTTCCATTCTTAGGTACATATGAAGTACTTTGTACTAACTCTCCCTATTTTATAAACAGACACTCTAATCAATGAAGTGAGAGAGAAATTGAGAACCTTCATGTGTCAGGCACTATGCTAAATTCTATGGATAAAAATCAAAGCAAAACATTCCCTCTCATCAAGGAGATTACATCCTAATGGGAGGTGGGCAACAAGTACAATACACATAGACACACACACACACACGCACTCACAAAAACAGAGTAGTTATATACATCACATTTAAAATAAAGCAGATTCAAGATACCCTACGAGAGGAAGACACTATAACTGGGGGTGGAGAATGAAAGATGTTACAGGAGGAACATGAGCTGAGTTTTGGAGATTATCTTGGGATTCTAAGATGTATTGAGAAGAGAGAGCAAGGTACAGAAATAGGAGAGGACAGTGAATAAGGATATAAGAAAAGAAAACGTCAATATGCTTTGACTAGAGTTCAGGTTTAGGAATGAGTAGAATAATGTTAGAAAGTTTGGTTTGGGACTGTTCATGAAAGTAAAAAGTCTATCAGAAAATATTTAAGTGATGCAACACTGTGTTTAGAATCCCACCCTCACCCTTGCCTCAACTTCCAGGGACCATCCCATATAACAAAGATATTTTTATCAATGTTGTTTGTTTCTTTAGTTTTTTTTTCATCTCTAAGAAAAAAATTAATTTTGTTTTATGGCATGGATCTGTAGGAGGGAAGAGGAAAGAATTAGAGGGGAAATTTAGGTGACATTAAAAATCAATAGTTATTTTAATAAATATAACAATTGCAATAATCCAGACAAGAAGCATTAAGGGTCTCTGTTATAGTGGTAACTTTGCAAGTATAGAGAAGAAAATATCTAAGAGTTATACTGTGAAGGTAGAAACCACAGAATCTGACAACAGATTAGATATGGCATACATAGCAAAATTTATGGGTTCACCTGAAAATGAATGCTTAAGAATTTGGGGGTTGAAAAGAAAAGTGCTTTTTTTTTTAACTTTTAAACAACAAACAGACTTACTTTTAAATAATCAATCATTTGGATTTACCCCCTTTGAACATTTTTTAAAATTATTGCTAATTAATTTTAATATAAGTAGTTAGGTTGATTCATTTGAAGTAAATAAAGCAGATTCACTCAGCAGCTGAGAGGACCAGTAGGCTTCTTTGGAGGAAATTCAAAACAATTGAATGCATTTCAAGTTTCATTGTATTAGAAAGATGGGAAAACTCAACTGAACTCTGCCCCAACCACATTACTCAAGTAACATTGATTTCCTCTGATAGGTGAGAACATTTATACCTGTATTTGTTCAGCAGATAAAAGCTATTAAGACTTTTTTTCTCCTCCTCCAATTGGTACCTACACTGGTCAAATGGGATTATTTTGAAGAAGAGGCAACAGTAAAGGATGCTCACTCATTGTCCCTTTCACAATTCATGATGGAGGCTCAGAGTTAGGGTCAAAGTTGATGTCCTTCATTTACAAAGGAGTTCAAACCTCAGACCTGTCAGCTCTAACTTTCTTTGACAGTATCTACAAAGGCTTCTTGTATCTAGGGATGATTCCATTGTCAATATGCAATCAGGCAGGTCAATGTTCATTTCATTTGTGAAGCAAGCTATGTCAAGCAAATTTCATTATAAAACTTAGAGATCAATATACATTTGTGCTAGTGTTTTCCAAATAAAGAATGCGAGGATCCTTCTATATCAAGGAAGCACATTTTTAGGGATTCTGTTTTTATAATCAGAAACTAGAAGCGTTGGCTGGGTTTTGGATGAATAATATGTTCTTAAGGAAGCAAAAAGAATGAACACAGTCCCTACCAAAATTGACTTTGAATTATTTTGTGTGGATTTGTTAGTTGACTGACATTGTAGGAGCATAAAAATGGGAGAGAATGATGTGAACTGGAAATGCCCCAGGGATTGCTGTGGTGAATTTCCAGATGAAATGTCCTAATAATTAGTCTAGTGAGGAGGAGTAACTTTCCAGTGACCCCAGCAGACAACGAGGAGTATAACTATATTAATGTGACAATATGCCCTTTTAGAGTCACATTTTGGTCCTGAAATCAAATTTGAAAGTCCTCAAGTTCAGTTTGGCTAGAATGGAATGTACATATATGGGAACAGTGAGATAATGCATGTGTCAGTACCTTATGAAGTCATGTTTTAATCCTTGAAAGGACTAAGTCCAATTTGGCTATATGTAATTTACATGAATCGGACAGCAACATGGCACATTGGATAGACTGTTTGGATTGTAGTCAGGAAGACTCATCTTTTTGAATTCAAATATGACCTCAGACAATTACTTGGTCTGTGACCCTTGCCAAGTCACTTAACCCTGTTTGCCTCTTTTTCCTCATTTATAGCTAGAGAAGGAAATGGCAAACCACTCCAGCATCTTTGCCAAAAAAAAAAACTCCCGAGTTGTAAAGAATTGGACATGGCTGAAAACAACTCAACAACAACAAATTACCAAAACAGAAGTAGTGTGAATTAGTATTAGAAAGGTTGGTTGGAAATAAGTCATAGGGCTTCTGGAGGTAGAGCCAAGATGACAAACTAGAAAAAGCACTCAGTCAAGCTCTCCCTACATTCTGCTCCAAACCCCTTTAAAATAATGTCTCAATTCTATTTCTGGAGTGGCAGAGACAACAAAAGATCACAGTGAGACATCAACTGGACCAACATAACTTAAGGATTGGAAAAAAAGATATGTGACATGAAAGTAGATGCACTGCCCATGGAGATGAAAACTGCCCAGAGCCCATGGGGATGAAAAAACAGTTTTGGGGCTAAGTTAATGGAGAAAGAAGCAACAGTAGCAGCTTCAGGGGCTCTCAAATCAGAGATGGTAAGGGGAGCTGGCAAGTGGTCAGAAAGAGATCACAAGGAATCCCTTTGCTAGCACTGGATGCAGGACTGGATGTTATTTGGTAAATTCATTGCCAATATCCAGTTCTGGGTATAGTACTTTCAGTCAAGAAGGCATTTGGAGCCCTGAGGAGAAGTATCATGTTTGGTCACAAGGGATCTAGGACCTCAGGAGAAGTATTACTTCCAGTCCTAAGGGATGAATTACCCTGGAGAGAAGTACCACTTGCAATCCCAAGAGATCAGGGGCTCTTCTTCAAAAAGGACCAGAGTGCAAACCAGAAGAAAAGTGACTCCATAGCTCCTCTGATATCACCACCTTGGCAGCACCAAAAGCTTCCAAACCCTGACAATTATCTCTGAAAACCGCAGTGAGAAAAACTTGTAGAGTTGGAGATAATTCCCTTCCCCAACCCATTCTGTTAACAGAGCCCAACTTTTATATAAAGCTAAAAAGTTAGAAATAATATGGAAAAAATGAACAACAACAGCAAAGAACCTAGACATAGAAAGCTACTATGGTGACAGAGAAGATCGAGACACAAACTCAGAAGAAAACAATGAAATCAAACATCTACAAAACAAAGCCTCAAAAAATGTGAATTGGACTCAGAGCCAACAAGAATTCCTGGAAGAGCCATTTTTTTTTTCAAAACCAAATAAGAGTAGTAGAATAAAAATTAGGTAATGAAAGTAAAGAAAAAAATTATGTAAAGACAATTAATTAGCAGGTTGGTTTAAAAGAGGCACAAAAACTAATGAAAAAAAATAACACCTTAAAAATAGAATTGACCAAATAGAAAAAGAGGTGAAGAAATTAACTGATGAAAATAACTCCTTATGAATCAGAATAGGCCAAAGGAAAAGGGGGTACAAAAGCTCATTGAAGAAAATAACTCCTTGAAAATTAGAATGGGACAGGTAGAAACTAATGATTATGAGATATCAAGAAACAGTAAACAAAGTAAAAAGAATGGGAGAAAAAGAAAAAAAAGTGAAATATCTCATCAGGAAACAACTGACCTGGAAAATAGATCAGAGAGAGATAATTTAAAAATTCTTTGATTATCTGAAAGGCATCAGCATAGAAAGAGCTTGCACATTATCTTTCAAGAACTTATCAAAGAAAACTGTCCTATCTTAAATCCAGATATTAAAATATAATTTCAATCCACTAATCACCTCCTAAAAGACATTCCAATATGAAAACTCCCAGAAATATTATACCACAATCCTGAAGTTCCCTGGTCAAAGAGAAAATACTTCAGACAGCCAGAAAGAAAGCAATGAAATTCTGTGGAACCACAGTCACAATCTCACAAGATTTAGCAGCTACCACATTTAAGGAGTGATGAGTTTGGGATATAATATAAAGGGGGATAAAAGAGTTGAGATTATTATCAAGAATAAACTACCCAGTGAAACTGTGTATAATCCTACTAGGGGAAAAAAAATGGAAATCTAATGAAATACAGGACTTTCAAGCATTCCTGATGGAAACATGTTATATAAGACCCTGAATGATATTCTGAGAATATCATTTAATAATGTTATTGAGGGAAAAAATTTTCTCTTAATAATATTGAAGAGAGGACTCATGTTATATAGCAATTGTGCCTCCTCAGCTACATTTAGCCAAGTTTTTGAGGGGCAGGGATATGAAATCTGCCTAGAAAGAGAGGTTTGAGCCAGATTTTGAAGGATTTTATATGACAAAGGTGTTGATGTTTTATCTAAGAGGCAATAAGCAGCCACTGCTGTTTATTAAGTAGGGGAATGACATAGTAAGACCAATGCTATAAGAATACAACTTTTGGTAGCTGTTCAGAGCATGGTTTGGAGGATGGAAAAATTTGAGGCTGGGAAGACCAATTCTGAATCTGTTTCAATAGTGCAGGTGAGGAAAGGTTGAAATATAGTTCTGAAAGTCTGGGGAGAGAAAAGGAAGTGTACACAAATGATAGAGGGAGAACTTGGCAGATTTGTCAATGACAGAGACTGAGGAGTTCTTCTAATCTTGTGTTTATAGGTTACTTTTATGTGTAGCTTGGAGTAATAATTTACCTTTGATCTGACATCCTTACAGAACTCATTAGTGTCCTACCAAATTCAGTGCCTTTACCACAGATTAAGGTAATAGGCCTCCCCAGAAGGTACTTTTACCTCATCAAAGGAATCTATAAACTGGGAGGTGGGAGGTGCCCTTGTTTTCAGGACTTGTCTTTATAAATTTAGACTCACCCATCTCAACTGTGACCTTTCTATCACCCCAGGGTCTTGCTAATATTTTTTTTTCTCTTGACTGAACCTACTATCTATGACACTTCTAAAAATCCAGTTTCTTTTTTATGAATCAACTTCCAAAAGCTTCATTTTAATTGCCTTCCACTAATTACTTTGCACCAAACAGATGTGGAAGGCTGGAGTGGGGAGGTATGGGAAAGGGAGGGAGAAGGATGTGATCTACACCTGTATTTCTCCACTGAGAAGCAACAGTCAGCAAAAACTGGTGACTTTAAGTTAGCGAGTTCTCAGATTTCGCTGATACAAAAAGCCTTGTAAGGAATTCTGTTGACAATACACCCAGAGGTCTTATCCACACTCACAGTGGCCTGCTAGCCCCAAAGCTGCCTTTTCTGAAATTACAATCTGGGGTTTGTGCAGTGAGACAATGCACTTGGACAACTGAGACAGCTCATTTTGAGGATTTCTCAGTCACTGGATTCTGAGACATTTATAATAATCACACCTCACAATTGCTAAAAATGAATTAAGTTTTCAATGATCTTTTCTCATAATGACACCAGCCCTTGGGGTGGAAAGAACTTTGGAGTCACAGGACCTGCCTTTACATTTGGATTCTGTTACTTGCTATATGATGTCAGGATGATATTGTAGAAAGAAAACCGACCTTTTAGTCAAGGGATTTGGGTTCAAATTTTTACTCTACTTCATTTTGTGTCCTCTTTTTGTGTTACCGTAGAAAAAACTGGAGTCAGAAAATGTGGCATTGCATCTTATCTCTGATTATTACTACCTGTGTGATCTGTACAAATTGCTTAAACTTCTTAGTCCTCAGTTCCCTCACCTATAAAATGAGGGAATTGGAGTAGATGGCCTTTGAGGTCTTTCCTAGCCCTATATCTCTTGCCCTACCATTTACCTTCTCTGGCCTTCATTTTCCCAATCTGCAACATGTCAAGGTAGACTAGAAAACAGTCTAACTCAAGTGAGGACCAAACTCCCAAATTTGTAGGAATGAGATTAAATTGAATTGGGAATTTTAAAAAAATAAGAAATGCAATACACACACATATAGAATTATACATGTATAAATATATACTTATACATATATATTTAAATGCAGTAATGAATTTATGTGATGTGTGTGTTTGTGTGTGTGTGTGTGTGTGCGAGTGTGTGCCTCTCTTTGTTTTCCCATATTATACACAATTGAGACAAGACTATTTGGGATAAGGTGGCCCTGACAGGCTTGTCATTTTCTATTACTTTTGGAGGCAGGCTTCTCTCCACGGTATTGCTGTCCTCATGTGCAGCCACAAGCTGATAAAATGCTTTGATATTCCCAGCTTCAGTTCTCTTGGTAATACATCCCATAATGGCACGTAGTGAAGCATTGTGTTTTTCTTACAATTTCCTAGTCCTACATTCTGGTGTGCTTCCCACAAGGGTTTAAAGGAAGTACTGTAGTTGGATGGAAACTATGCTTGATGTTTATTCTAAGGCAGTTTTGCTTAAGGTTTGTCACTGGAGATAAGGTAGTAATGTGGTTTAAATACATTAGCTTTTCAAGTGTGGAAGTCTGCTTCAATGTGACTTAAGAGGATACAAGTACAATTTCTTCAATCTCAGGCTCAAACATATGTCTACATCCCCACGCCACTCTCCAGCTTGGTGCATTTGGCATTCTTTCCTCAACTTGGACAGGATTGGATAAAGGCTGAGGGGCAGATTGTAGCAAGGAATATGGAGTTTTGAATGGTGTCTGGTTGGCAGGAAGACATGCTCCAGACAATTGATCCAACTCCTATGTCTTTGAATATCAAGCTAGTGTAAATTTCTGCCTCATCTTTACTGAGAAGCCAGTGCTTTTTCTTTCCTTATTTTCTTTTTTCAAAGAACCCTCCTTCTAATTTAAAATATTACACCCGTAGGTGGCAGAGGGTAGAGGCAACATAGATGATGAATAACTGAATAATTTCAGATACTCAGAATTTTCTATGTATACATCTTTCAGTTAAATTCAAGATGGTTTATTAAATATTCTGTATAAACATAAGTATTTATATATTGCCTTCACAACTAAAATGTGAGTTCCTTGTGATTATACCTTTCATTATATGCACACTGCTTCAAATACTTAATAAAGCATTTAATAAATACATTTTGAGAATGATCAAATACCTACTGTGTGAAAGTGACAATGCAAAGATACAACTGAAAATCCTTTACATCAAATTAAAAAAAAATCATGTAAGTCATCGGAAAATGACCTTATTCTGTTGAAGGGATTGGGATGTCCTCTGAATAAAATGAGTATGGCCGTGTATGGCACTGGGATGAGGGCCAGATTTGGAGTTAGAAAATCTGCGTTCAAGGCCCAGCTCTACTATTAACCTGCTTTGTTACCAGGAAAAAATCTCTTACCCTCTCTGGGCTATCATTTTCTCATTTTTAAATTGAAAATTATATTAGATGTCCATTATATAGCCAGTCTACCAGCAGACATTCATTAATTGCATACTTTGGGCCAGTTACTATGCTAAACTGTGAGCAGGGGCAGGAGGGAAGGAATAAACATTTGCTAAGTGCCTGTTATGTGTTGCACACTGGGCTATGCCCTCTATAATTATTATCTCATTTAATCTCTGAGAAAAAGGCCAAACAAGCTAATCAAGAAAAAGAAATAGCCCTTGCTTTACAGAATGTAATGTGAGAGACAACACGTAAATAACTTTGCTGTTCTTCAGTCACATCCAGCTCTGTGTGGTTCCATTTGGGGTTTTCTTGGCAAAGGTACTGGAGTGGTTTGCGATTTCCTTCTCCAACTCTTTTTATAAATGAGGTAACTGAGGCAAAGAGGGTTAAGTGACTTGCCTACGGTCACATAGCTAGTAAGTGCCTGCGACTGGATTTAAACTCAGAAATGTGAACTTTCTGACTCCAGATCAGTCACGCTATCCACTGTGCCACCTAGAAGATTACATATATATACATATATATATGTATACATATGTATATATATATATATATAAATAACTTGGCACATACCAAATATAATCAGTTGGGGAATGACTGAAAAAATGGGTTCTATAATCATGATGGAATACCATTGTTCTGTAAGAAATGATAAGCTCATAAGAAATGATAAGCTCATCGATTTTAGATATGGATCAAAGAGCAAAATGAGCAAAACCAAGAGAATGTTGTATATAGTAGCAGCAATATTGTTGCAAGAACATCTTTGAGTGACTAAATCATTTTGACTATTGTAAATACCCAAATTAACTGCAAAGGAACTATGAAGGAAGACGTTATCTGCATGCAGAGAAAGAGCTGATAAATAGAAGTATATATAAATGATTTACACACACATACATACATACATATTTGTGTCTAATGGTAGCCATTTCTAGAGTGGGAGGAGGGAAGGAAGAAAAAAAGAAAGCTACATGATAACCCTATTATACATATTTTTAAGGAATAACAAGTTGTACAGAATTTGTAGTTTTATGTAAAATTGTCTTTTAAATTCTAAGGTATTATGGAAATGCTTATTTTATGTCATAAGTTCACCATAAAATAAAAAAGGGAGGGGCCATCTAGGAAAGGCGTTCTAAAGAAGATGGGCTTTGAGCTGAATCTCAAAGGAACTCAGGAAAATGAAGAATTCAGTGAGAGAGGGCAGAGTATCCCATGCTTGGGAATAGCCCCTGATTCAAAATCATAAAGCAATGAGATTGAAATGGGGCATGTTATTCAAAGAATATTAGCTCCTAATGATTCACCTCATTGCAGTGACAGTTGGAAAAGAAAACCAATGAGGCATCCTTATTGAATGGACCTCTATAACTTGGCAGTAGGACTGTGTAGCTGGATTGCAGAGGGGATGGATGAGGAACAAGGTATTAGCTACCGGAAAGGTAAGGAGGGGCCCTGTTATGAAGGGTTTTACATGTCAATCAAGTTAATGAAGAATATTAATTAATTAATTAATTCAATTAACTCTATTTCTTCTTATGGTAGTAGTGAGCCACTGGACCTCATCAACCAGGAGGTAACTTGGTTTGGTCTATATCTAGAAAGTTCTTTTTGGCTGCTCAGTGGAGGATTGATAGAGAAGGAGAGAGGCTTGAAGCAGAGAGATCAATTAAAGGACTGTTTCATTAGTCAAGCAAAGATGCAATGAGGGTAAAAGCTAGTATATCTGAATGTAGGTAAAGGTATAAATAAGCAAGTAAGGTGTCGAGGGCCTAAACTTAACCTTCATTGACAGTGAAGAATTGGAACAGTAAGAGGTTTACTAGAGCATGTATGAAAAGCATTGTTAGGTGGTGAGTGTGTGTCTGTTCTGTGATACAGCAAGACCAAATGAAGGCTAGTAGAATAATTAACTAATCTAATAAAATAATTTATTAATTGAATAAAAACTAATAAAAAGAGTGCTGGACTAGGCAGTTTGCAATGGAAATGGAAAATATGGGACATATGCAAGAGGAATTATGCCAACTACATATAAAATAAAAGTCTTATAGAATGTACTTAGCTCATGAAGAAGGGTGTTAGCCATGTACTTCATTCTGCCTTGTAGGTCATCTGTATGGTATTCTGGATAAATATATGAAGATATGTATTTTATTTCAGCAAGAGAAAATTAGAGGAAGAAAGAAGAGAGGGCAAAGTTGGTGGAGGGGGAAATGTACAGTCCAGCCTTTTGAGATTGTAAGAATAGTATTTCCTGATCATTTAAAGTATTAAGAAGACAGCTGATAAAGAAAGCAGATCATCATCATTGTTTGATGGACCTCTATAGCTGGCCTAGAGATGAGTCTTTGGATTTTGACATTGATGAAAAAAAAAAAGCCCTACTTTCTTCTACTTCCAAAAGTGAGTTTTTTGCTGGATAATCCATTTTTATGGGGAAAGTCCTACTTTTGTCCTTGTCCTTTAATCAACCTTCCTGATCAGATGAGGGTTACACTGATGCCAAACTCTGCTCTTCACTTTTCATTGAAAATAGCCAAAGGACCAATGGTGTTTCTTAAGCATTTTACTGTCTTACTAATTTTAGTAAGAGACTAATTACTAGTAGCTATGAGGACTGAAAGTTCCTTGAGATGTCTATGTTTGTTTTCTTTTTTTTCATTTTTGGACCATCGGAGCCTCATATAGTGCTATGGATATAGCAGTCAATTCATAAATGAATACTGAATTGAATTGCCCAAAGCATTTAGGGAGAATGTATAGTTCTACATGTGGTCCCACAAATGCATTTTTCCATAAAAGCAAATTCCTTATAAAACCACAAAGAAGGGAAAATATTATTCTAGGGTATATGTCCAAATCATAAAAAATTCCCTAAAAGATGTAATAATAATTATTAATGATATTATTGCATTAAATAATTAATTAATGATATATAATATTATTACATGCAATATGCAATCATAAGTAATAACTACTATAATGTGGTTATAACAATAACTTCTCTTGATGACCCCATGTATGATGTGAAGCATTAAACAGCAACATACCCTCGCCAGAGACATTATCTACCATCATGGACCATGTTCAACATACAAGACAGAATCAAAAAGGGAATTCCAACAGATGGTAAAATATTCCACTTGATCCTATTTGTGGATGGTGTTGCACTTATCCCATCAAGGCCTAGGCCACGGCAGAGACCCCTAAATTACTTTCAGCCTTCTTCGGTGAGAAGAGGGAACAAGATTCCTCTGACCGCCCACCTTGTACTTTCCATTTCCTGCTGCACACAGTGTGCCCCCTGAAGAAAAGCAGTAAGAGGCCATGGCAGATGTCTTTTATCTCCCTCAAATCTTTGCCCCTTGCCCCAGAGTAATGATTTCCTTCTTGCTGCTGCTAGGCTGATATCCTAACTGGGATGTGGAGAACCCCATGGGCAAAGAAGATCAACCTGCCGTTTGATTTCAGGCCTTCTATTTCCTACTGTACATGTTCTTTGAGGGAAGAGGAAAGTTGGGGGGTATTAGACTTCTTTCTCCTACTGTGCAGGCTTTCCCCATCACCTTTTGTACCCTTTTTCTTCCTAATCTTTACCCTTTGAAGGGAAAAAGGATAATAATGCTGGGACTTCCATCTGCCCATATCCCCCAACCTCATGCTTCATTTGCCTCCAATCTAATCTCCAATCTCTATCGGCTTTCCAAAAACAAAAGCAAAACAAAAGAACACAAACCTTTATCTTTATCCACACTGCAACCTCTGATTCTGTCACCTCTCAAATATCTTCACAGGTCACTTTCTTTACACAAATCACCCTTTCCCTTTTTCCCCATTTTGACACCCAAGTGAACAAATTCAACTCTACACTGTCTTTATTTTTTAATCTCTAAATCCCTTACCATATCATCAGTTATACCCTGCCAACCCTCAGCCTTAGATCACTTGGACTATTCATTGCCTTCACTCCTCAGGCATGCTGCTGAATGAAGATTGGACCCATGCTGATATTAGGCAAGCCTACTATACCTTCCTTATCAATTTACCATCTGTCTCTCCAAAAAGGCTCTTGGAAACTTTTTCCTCCTTTCTTAAACCTCCCGTGACTCCTTGTCCCCCACCTTCTTAGATGAGAGCCTTGCATCATCTATTGTTGTATTATAAATCATTTATTAGCTCTTTGCTCCTATTATCTTGTCTGGAATATTGTCTTATATCTACACAGTAGAAATTAGGCTCATCCTTCAAGAGGTAGTTCTCATTGCCCAGAAGTGCTTACTCTACTGCCTGTTCAGAACGCCCACAGAATTGTCCTGGGCCCTCTTCTCTTTTCCCTTTATGCTACTTTACTTGATATCTCATCAGTTCCCATGGATTTAATACCATATGAATGTTGATGATTCTCCATTCTACCTACTCTGTCCCAGTCTCTTTGCTGACATCCAATCTTTCATTCCCAACAGCCTTTCTGATATCTCAAACTGGAAGTCCAGTAGACACCTTAAATAATCAGAACTCATCTTTACCCATAAACCCTCACCTCTCCTCTCCTTTTCCTATTACCATGGAGGGCAATATCATCCTCTCAATCTCTCAGGCTAGCAACCTTCTGGTGATAGCTATCACCATTCTAGCACAAGCTCTCAACACCTTATGCCTGACCTATTGAATTAGGTTGCTGATGGGCTCTTAGGCCTCATGATTCTCCTCACTCCGATCCATCATTTATTCGGCCACCAGTGATTTTATTAATGTATATGTCTCACCATGTCATTTACCTACTCAATAAACTCCAGTGGCTCACTATTGCCTCCAGAATCAAATACAAAAGCTCTTTTTGGGATTTAAAGACATTTATAACCTACCTTTCTAGTCTTCTTGCACTGTTTTCCCTAACAGATACTTCTTGATCTAGTGATTCTGGCCTTCTGGTTGTTCCATGAACTCCATCTTTTGGCACCAAGTATTTTCTGTCTGTCTCCCATCCCTAAAATGTTTTCACTCTTTGTTATCACCTCCTGACTTCTTTGGCCTTGTCTAAGTCCCAACGAAAATTCCATCTTTTACAAGAAGCCTTTACCAACCCCTCTTAAATCTAGTGCCTTCCCTCTGCATTTATTTACTATTTACCATGTAAATAACTTGTTTATTGGGTCCCCACATTAGACTGTAAACTCCTTGCAGTTAGGGACTCTGTGTTGCAGTATTTTTTGGTTTGGTTTATTTTTATTAGCACAGTGCCTGGCACATAGTAGGTGCCTAATACATGCTTGCTGATTGATTGATTAATTGAGATCCATAATCACTCATAAAAGTTGGACCTAATAATCCATCTAATGTGAAAATGTAGGAAGACTGCCTATTTTCCAGACTTTGATATATGGTTATATGGACAACCCTGAGAACTGGCTTATTGCTACATAATTCTTGGAGGGATGCTGAGAAGATAATGAACTGTTTCTACAACAGAACAAAAGGCAGAGAGAAGGTAGATTGACTTTGGGAATTTGTGCGATGTTTTTAGTAATGCCAACCTGACCCTTCAAACAAAAGCCCACCTTTGAACATCAATATTCTTCCAGCGATGGTGTACAAATTGGGCTATGGAAAACTACAGTTTAAAAATTCAGGTTTGTGAGTTACCCAAAGAACATTGGAAAGAAAAACAGTGGACATGAGTAGGGTCCTCACTGCCAATGAAGGGTTGCTTGGGGGAAGAGACATACAGGATGTATGATCTAAGAGTAGGAAAGAATCTGAGCCAATTAGGTAGCAAAAATGAAGAACAATCAAAGAACATTCTTTATACACCATTAGACTTTAGAGCACTGTAAGCAGCCCTACTCACATCTCCTCTACATGTATTATCAAGGGAACTAGATTGTTATCTCCAGAATATTGTATGGACCCCCAAAGGAAAATTTAATAGAGGACCTGTAAGAGAAGGGTGAGTTGTGCTTGGGTCATCGAAGGGATTGTCTACATTGACAAGATCCCAGATATATGTATATCCCAGGGAATCATTGATGTAATCTTTCCACTTTTAGCACCTCTCATAATGCCTGACAGAAAGTACATGTTCAATGTTTGTTGAGTTCAAAAGAATTGAATGTTCATTTTTTTCTATCCTTCCTGCATTATATTTCTAAAAGAATCTGAAATTTAGATTCCAAACTATTCCAGATGTAGAATACCAAATTGGAGCAATCCTGATCCTATATATATATATATGAAGTATGTTAGAAGTCACAGTTCACTTCTCAACAGTATGTCTAATGACAAATTCTACATTTTCTTAATAGGACACAAGGGTTTTGGGGGGGTTATTTTTTTCTGGGGTGGGGGGAGTTATAGGGTCCCTAAGAAATTAGTCTGTGTTAAAATTTATCATTTCCTTTTATATACTTTAGGATTTTAAGAATTTGAATTGTGAGATGATAGGAAGGTCTGTTGAAAACACTCCTATAATTGTAGGTGATATGTCATTAAAAGAACAAACTAATAATAATTTAGTTTTATCTGGATTCAACTCCTTTAATCCAAGGATTGCAAAGCAAGCTACAAACACTGGGTTTCTTCCCCAAATTCTCCTATGACATCAATATACAGCTGGGTAGAAAAATCTAGGAAAGTTAAGTTGACTCTATACCAGCTTTTCTTCTCCCCCCCCCCCCAACCCCAACCTGAATGGTGGTTTAGTCTATCTAAAGTAGATTTACTATTTTAATTGAATCCTTATTTGTGATTGTCACCAATCTTGGCTAGAACCAGGACTTTGTTTTGGATATCTGTGTTTCTGGCAAATTCATAAATTCCCTCACCCCAACCTCACAGCAGATTTCTGGAAGCCTGCAAGAACCCTTCAGATGTTGTGCTCAGCCACTTAAGCCTTATTTCTATTGTGTAATTTTTTAACCTCTCAGTGCATGTCTTTCTAGACTGTCACAGAAAGCAGTTTTTGGGCGTGGCTTTGCCAAAGGTAATGATGAGACTTATATGGAATCTTCTGACCCATTGTTTGATTTTCCGGTTTATTATTAAAATGCCTTGAATTATTGCTTAAAGTTTCTGCTAAAGCAACATGTACTTAGAACAACAAAGCTTTTTCCTTTTAGCTAAATTTTAAAAGTTATTTTGTCTCGGCATATTATGTAATCCCTGCTCTATTTCAACAATGGAAGACAACAGAAAGCTGATTTGATTTTGTTTTTATTATTCCAATGTAAAATTACTACAGCTTTGTTTACTTAATCAGTATTCATAATCATCATTCACATTTCAACATGACTTAAGCAATATCATTGTTTATGGATGTTTTGGGCAGAAACCCAAGTCATTATATTTTACCAAGAAAAGGAAGACAATTAGGGAAACAGAGACCTTAGAGGTAAAATGCATCCTAAGTAAGTCCCTTTCCATTTTCATGGCACTAATACATTTCCATGAAAGTGTCATTTATTGAGAATTCACTGATCACCATATCATAGAACTAGAGTTGGAAATATCCATGGGAGCACTTATTCCAACCCCTTTATGTTTTAGATGAGGAAAATAAGACCCAAAGTTACTGAATGACTTCCCCAAGGTGGATATAGGATTCAAACCCAAATCCCCTCATTTCAAGCTCAGTACTCTTTCCAAGGTACCAAATTGGAGGATATTCTTACCAAGCTTGTACAGTTTTTTTTAAACCAATTGATAAGAACTGTCCATACTCCAAAATAAAAAAAAACCTTTTCTTTATAAATTGCATTGATCTTTCAAAATATACTTCCTGAAGTGAAAGTAGAACTAAAGTGAATTTGTGTGATTTGTCTTCTAAGTCAAATAAAACCTCTCAACATATTCTATATTTGATTCCTACTATGTGTCCCCACTACCTCTCCCCTCAAAAAAAAAAAAGGTTTCCAAAGTATTTTGAAAGTATCTAGTGCAAACACACTATGAAGATGACCACTGCTTCACAGTTATAGTAGAGAAGATACATGGAAAGACAGTGGTTCATCTTGAAAAAATTGCAGTTTTTGTAGTGGAGACCAAACTTAACACGAGTCCATGGTATTTTGATTCATAAAAGGTTTGAGACATTATTTTTGGATAAGTAATAATTTTATTAATTATGGCTAGCAAGTAATAAAAGAATGGTCATTTGGCAATTTCTCTAAACCAAAGATGGATCATGATGGCCTATTGAAGTGGGCTAGGAAATGTGACCCTGATTACTCAGTCTTCCACAAAAAGACTTATCTCTGCTCAGACTACCCCAAGGCAATCTAGACAAAAGGGGGAATCCACTTTCACTCAGACTCCTTAGACTAAAAACACAATGGATTGGAATTAGCCTAGAATTTCTTTACCTTTTGATCAGATTTGAGTTTTCCCAGCTGGGTGGGTCTTGCCCAGTATTTCATCTTATCATCAACCTTGACCTTCAAAGGCTGATTTTATAACTTAGAGTGTCTAATTTCTAAATGAGGAAATAGGAAGAGAAGCAACCTTAGTCTTAATTCAATAATCTGTTATTAATATAAGAGAAAAATAATCATATATCTCAGTTTCATATAATAGTCAGAAAAATGACTATAATCTTGGGTTGCATTAAGAGAGAAATAATTTCCAAGAATAAGAAATCACCATTCTCACTGTAGTATTCCATATAGAGAACAAAGAGTGAGGAATGTTTAGCCAAGAAAAGGGAAGACTCCACTGTTGTAATAGGAGTAAAGGCCTATATGGGGGAGGGAAGGAAATGAAAATTGAATTTGTATCTGAAAAACTGTCTTGCCAAAAAGTGATTAGAATTTGCTAATTTTAGCTCCTGAGGGCAGAACCCAAAGCAATGGGCTGAAGTTTGAAAGAAGAATATTTAGGCTTAATATAAACAAAATACTTTCTGACAAACTGGGTTAATAGGTAGCCTCTAGGAATATCTGGCTTCCCATCTCTTGAACTCTTCAAGAAAACAGAAAATAAAAACAGCTAAAACAAACAAGTGTTTTTTTGTTTGTTTTAGTGTTTCTCAAATAGTTTGATCTTGGGATCCCTTTATACTCTTAAAAATTATGTTATTCCCTGACCCAGCTTTTGTTTATATGATTTCTCTAGATATTTACTGTATTAGAAATTAAAACATCTTAACATTATTATAAAAATAGTTTGACTTTGTGGTCTCCCTGAAAGGATCCTGGAAGAATGTTTTCACTAGGAAGTCACTTAGATCCCCTTCAAGGCAAAACTTTTGTGATTCTGATACTTGGGATAGTCATTGTGTGTTTAAAAAAAATCAAGTTTTCAGCTATTTTCATATATTCTGTTTATACCATATCACAGCTCTTCCTCCTCTGGGTCGGTTTGTATTTCTAAAAAATGAGACAGCATTTAAAATATATAAATCTTCTGTTCTTATTTTCTGATATTGTTATAATTGTGGATACAACATGGTCTTATAATACTCATATTTTATCAATCTATTATTTTTTTCTTTTAAAAATCAGATTTCAAAAGTATAACTTTAGAAATGGCAAAAGTTTTGCCTAACTTCTTACCTCTTTTAAATTTTCTTCTTTGTATACTATTGCAATAATAATGTGCATATATGTATAAATATAAATATATATTGTCTTTCACAGTTATATATACATATATATATATACATATATATATATATATATATAAGACATGACGAAATAATATGTGATATGTAGATATAGGGATATAAGGAAAGACATATACAAATATATTTTAATAGCAATTCTACCTTTTTTCCACTCATTATTATTTTCAACTCTCACTCTTATTAGTGAAATATTCACCGTTGTACCAACCTATATTTTCCTTTCTTATATGCTGCAGAGCATGAAACTGACATTCATATGCGCCCTTGTTTGTTATCATTATCGCTATATATTTGTTCTTTCCACATTCCACCTCCCTGTGTAAAAGCAGGTGGTCCATAAATCCTCCTCTGGTCATTTCTCCTAGCATTTGAAGCAAGCCAGGCACTATTTAAGTGGCAATTTCACTGAAAGTAAGTTCAGTCAAATGAGAAAAATGTGCTTAAAGTGTCTTGTAAAATTGAAAACACTCTAAATATTTACTTACTGTTGTCCTTAATTCCATTAATGCCCTGTTGTTTAATGTTACTAATTGGCCACATTGTCTACATTGTTTGTCAAGAAAAGATAGGATCATATGTACTATTATAGCACTTAGCATTCCAAATAGTTACCACCAATACTTATTATCAATAAGCCATAGAGTAAAGAATTGTTGTTGTTTATTGCTGAGATTTGAACTCTGGAAGAGGAATCTTCCCAACTTCAGGGCTATAATTCTATCTCTTGCATCCACTAGCTATCCTAGAACTAAACAATGATGATAGACATAGTGAAATGCCTAAGGATCAATCAACAAGCATTTATTAAATATGTCCTATGTGCCAAGCTTGGGAAACTAGGTAGTGCAGTGGATAAAATGCCAGGTCAGGAGTTAGGAAGACCTGAATTTAAATCCAGCCTCAGATACTTGCTAACTGTGTGATCCTGGGCAAGTCACTTAACTTTGCCTCAGTTTTCCCCATTTGTAAAATGAGCAGGAGAAGGAAATAGCAAACTACTCCAGTATCTCTGCCAAGAAAACCCCAAAGGGGGTCACAAAGAGCAAGGACTGCAATGACTCAACAACAAAATAATAGTCCAGGCTTGGTGACTGGGCTTGCAAAGACAGAAACACAGCAGTCTTTGACCACCAGGACCTTACATTCTAAGGGGGGAATTCATATATCTAAATTTAAGTCTAATGTGGGTATAAATACCTCTTTTCCTCCATTAATGAAATTATAATAGGCACAATTTTTTTTTTTATCAAATCAATCAATCAATTGTGTAAAGTAGGCCTGAACAAGTAAGTCTTCAAGGTATCTCTTAGCAATGTGGCGTCTCCCAATAAGTGGAGGCACATAGTAGGATCTCCACTGGCTCCTGCAAGACACAACAGTGAGAGTGGGCTCAAACCAAGAGAAGGATGTCCTCATGAAATTCCCCTTAGGTTTTGCTTTCTGCTGGGATCCTGCTCTTGTAGAGTATTAAAGGGGGTTATCCTCAGTGCATGCAGTTTATGCTCTCTCAATTCCCATGCATTGTAGGTTGCTGGTTCAAGCTCTTTGATGACATACAAACATGAACAAAGGAAACCCAGAACTGATGGGTGTAGTGTCACTAATAGCTAGAAGCATCAGAAAAGGCTGTATTTAGTACGTAGCAATTGATCTGAGCTTTGAAGGAAAATGGGGATTTGAAGAAGAGTGGAGGTGAGGAGAAAGTGTTTTCCAAGCATAAAGGATGGCTGTCATAAAGCCATAGATACAGTAGATGGAATGTTCTATATGAACAAAAGTAGGTTTGATTTGATTGAAGCACAGAATGAATTATGTAGTGTAATGTCTATTACACCTGGAAAGATATAGTGGAATGAGATATTAAAGAACTTTAAGTGACAGTGGAGTCTGTATTTGTTCTAGAAGAAATAGGGAGCAACTGAAACTTTTTGATCGTGACGAACCTTTGCTTTAGGAATATCACTTTGACAGTTTTATTTTAGATGAATTGAACAGGAGAAAGGTGAGGAGTAAAGGCCAATTAGAAGGCTAATGTTGAAGTTCAAATGAGGGCATAAAAAGTGGTAGTGGCTATGGGATGGAAGAAGATTAGATATACTCAAGAAAGAAGATGGAGGTAAAATTCATAAGATTTGAAAACTGATTGGCTGTTGAGTTAATGGTTGCTCAGAGGTTCTGAGCATGGATTATTAGAAAGATGGGGATAACTTTGATGGGAGTAAATAAATTAGAAAGGCCCTGGAGTCAGGAGGACCTGAGTTCAAATCCCTCCTCAGACACTTACACACACACACACACAAAACTAGTTGTGTGATCTTAGGCAAGTCACTTGACCCCAATTGCCCTCCAAAAAGCAAAAAAAAAAAAATTTAGAAAGACTGTTTTCTTTTACTAAGATAAAGAATTCAATTTTGGTTGTGGTAAGTTTACGGTGTTTTAAGGACATCTGATTTGAAATGCCCAGTAGTTACTTTGTGATACAGGATTGGAGCTTTGGAGAGAGACCTCTATTACTGTATTAGAAATTAAAATATTTTCATATTATTATGAAAATAGTTTTGACCTTATGTCAATGGGATTGATATGTAAATCCAGGTTCCTCTGTGTAGAGGTGATAATTAAAAACATGAGAACAGATGAAGTAAACTCAAGAGAATATATAAAGGGGAAGGAGGGAAGCATTTATTTAGTGCCTACTATCTGCCAGGCACTGTACTAAATGCTTGACACACATCATCTCATTTGATTGCCAAAACAAGCCTGGGAAGTAGGTGCCCCATTTTATAGTGCAGAAAACTTGGGTAAAATGGAAGTTAAGTGAGTTTTTCAGGATCACACAAGAGCAAATGTCCGAGGCCAGGTATGAACTTATGTCTTCTAGACTCCAGGCCTACTGAGACTGGAGCTATACTCACACTTACTGGTCAGAATATGGATGATGGGGGCGGCCAGGTGGCTCAGCGAGTAAGAGCACCAGCTCCAGTGTCGGGATGACCTGGATCAAATCCGGGCTCAGATACTCAGCACCACACGCAGAAATAATAACTGGCTGTGTAACCTTGAGCAAGTTACTTAACCCCGATTGCTTTAAAAAAAAAAAGAATATGGATGATGTTATGGGAAAGAAGACTGAGAAAGGACAACCAAACATGTAGAATTTGAATCAAGAGAGATCAGTGTCACACACACACACACACACACACACAGAAACAGCAGAGGGCAGATGTAGGAGAATTGAGTGTCCAAAGATGTCAAAGTTCATGAAGATCAAGATATATAACGAATAGGAAGAAGCTTTTAGATTTTTCAATGAAAAGATCATTGTTAACCTTAAAGGGTAAAGTTTCACTGGAGTAATGAGGTCAGAGGGTAGCTAGGTGGCTCAGTGGATAGAGTGCATGGCCTGAGGTGAGAAAGACTCATCTTCTTGAGTTCAAATCTGGCCTCAGACACTTAGTAGCCATGTGACCCTGGACAAGTCACTTAATCCTGTTAGTCTTAGTTCCTCAATTGGAAAATACTCTAGAGAAGGAAATGGCAAACCAGACCAATATCTCTGCCAAGAAAACCCTACTTGGGGTCCTGAAGACTTAGACACAACTGAACCACAAATGAGGGCTGAAGTCCCTTTGCAGGGGTGTGGGAAATAAAAGGATTATGACTTATTGAGGATCACTTGAGTCTTGAACCTGAAGAAAAAGAAGTTGAATGGCAGGAAGAAGAGTGAAAAGATCATTCTGGAAGAAGACCAATGACATCATGAGGGTGATGTTGAGACTTGTGATTGAATTGGATTAAAGTGAGGCGTAGCCACACAAAGTCACCAACTTCACTCTTTCCTCCAGTCATTGGTATCTGGCAGCAAGATGTAAGTGAAGACAATTGGCAATGGCCCCATATATTGACTATATAATCCTGGGAGAATCACTCTCAGTGCCCTAGGCAGTGAAGACTATAAATTGTAGAACAAGGGGAAATCTTCATTGGTAGAGGAAGTTCCCTCACTGGAAATGGTTTATAGCAATGACATCACCAATATTATCCTTTTTGTGGTTATTTCCTATGTGCTTAGGTGAAATTTCTTTATTCCATGGACAATAGAGCCCCACAATGTTATTAAGGGTAAGGTTGAATTGATTAATCTAAAAACCTTCTTGTTAGAAGTTAATGCTGTGGAGAATAAAAGCCTATCCCTCATCCTTCCATAACACTCAGTCCATTGATTCTTTAGCCAAAGTGTGGCACATGAGTCTGATTCACTGTTGTTTTCATAGGCATCATTCTTATCATCATAAGCATTGACATTTATGGTATAGTGGTGTCTGTCAACTTCGCCAAACACTTTAAACGTTTTTTATTTTTACTTCTTGACAAGACTAGGAGGTAGGTACAACGGTGATGTGCATTTCACTTTTATAAATTAAGAAACTGTCTCAGAGAGTCAGTGTCTATGGTCATACAGCTAGTAATTGTCAGAGTGGGGACTGAAACCCAGAACTTTTAAACTCCTAGTCCAGGGGTGGGGAACCTGAGGACTTGAGTCCGCATGCAGCCTTCTAGGTCCTCAAGTGCAGCCTTTGACCTAATCCAAACCTCTCTGTGAAGTTTTGATTCAGGCAAAGGGCCACACTTGAGGACTAGAGGGCCACATGTGGCCTGAAGACCTCAGGTTCCCCACCCTTGTGACCTAGTCTAACATTCTATTAGCTATGCCAAGCTTCTATACTTTGTGCATACTTCTGAATTCAAAGGATTGAACACAAAACAGAAATGTTATTTCTCCTGTTGCCTTTTCAACAATTTTACAATAAAATTGTTATATTTTGACCTTTGGACCAAATGATTTTTCCATTCCGTGGGCCTCCCCCTGTTTTTACCCTGTAAAGTGGCAGATTTAATGAGCTTGAAATCAGAGGATGAGTAATAGGAACACAGAGGAGAGTAGCCAACATGATTAAGATTTTATTTGTAGTGAAATTCCATTATAATTAACATTATGTAACCAGAGAAAGATGATGCTTGTACCTATTTCTGACAGATGTTTTTAAGTCAGTGGGAGAAAAGAGATTAAATAGTAAATGAAGTCCTATTTATTGGAAATTGTTTTTACATCCTGTATTGTTTGATTCATTTGTTTGTTTCCCGAACCACAGTTAATTTACCAAGGAGCAGAAGCAATAGATTTATAAAGCACTCCAGATACATTTGTTTTTAGTGCTACGAAGTACCACATTTGAACCTCTTAATATTTTAAAAGTAAAATTCCAGTAAAAGAGTGACAAAATGGGTGATATTAGAAGGACTGAGTACACAAGCGTGTTCTTTTCCCAAATTTGAAAAAAGGTGTATGTACTGGAGGAAAGCATTTGTTATAACCTCCAGAATTGCTTGCAGAAATAAATGGCATTCATACTTATGTGAGAGGTAGATCAGAATGTTCATTTTGCTTTAAGCATTATCTATTATTTACGCACAAGGAAATGAAAGCCAGTGAATGTGATGTCCAAAGGTTATTTCAGGGCTCAGATCATGTCTTCTATGATAGTGGTATCAAACTCAAATAGAAATGAGGTCTTCCTTGGTCATATATAAGTGGGCTTCATACTGACTTAAAAGTTACATATTAATATTATCTGTGTTCTATTAGATTTTTCTTCAGTTTCTTAAATATTTCAGTTACATTTTAATCTGGTTCATATATTACTTGGGAGTGTTACAGTCCATGGGTGGCATGTTGGATTGCTTCTGTTCTATACCATTACAAGTCTTTTTTTTTCTTAGCATTTTGTCATCTACCTTCTGTAAGCACTATCCTAAACAATAAATAATTGTCAAATTAAATTTAAGCAATCAAATATCTTTTAAGCACCTTCAAGGTTGGTGACACTGTGCTATATATTGGGAATATGATGATAAAATCAAGGAACCTTTTAAAATGGTAATAATTATTACATTAGAATTTTTAATTGTTATGAAATGAACAAGTAAAGATAGGCATTAGGTTCCTGGGCAAAATCTCTATTTCTAGTCCCCACATCTTCCCATCAGGGAAAAGAAATTACACTCATTTAGCACTGTAACCCTTAATTCAGAGTTTGCCTAGAGTCCATGGTATGTATAGAAGCTAGATCAGGCAGCAGCCTTTCAGAAGGGTTCCAACTGTTAATGCATATATAAAAATGCCATTTTTTTTTAACATGGAAAGAATCATAGGACCACAGATTATGTGAAGGGAAGTAAGGTTTAAGAAGTCTATAAAGGTAAGTATTTCCAGTTTATGAAGGATTTTAAAAGCCAGTGAATTAATATGTGATCCTGGAACTAAGGAACCCCAGAAATTTATTGAATGTGGAGGTGGGGGTGGGAGGGTGTCACAGTCAGACCTGAGCGGGCAAGATGAGTTTGATAACTGAGTGGGGAGAGACCTGAGGCAGGGAGACCAATGATATATTAACTGAATAGTGCAAGTTTCAGGGATTGAGGGCTTGTTCCTATGTTGTGGAAGTATCAGAGGAGAGGAGGGGGTATATACAAGAGATTTTACAAAAGTGGAGTTGATAGACCTGGGCAACAGATTAGATATGGAGAGGGAGAAAGATTGAGAAGCTGAAAATGAGATCTAGGTTGCAAGCCTGGGTGACTAAAAAGGATAACTGGGCCCTTGATGGCTAGAGGGAGATTCAGAAGAGGACAGGTTTTGTGGGTAATGATAATGAATTCAGTTTGGGAGCCATGTTAAATTTAAGATGTCTACAGGACGTCCACTTTGATATGCTCAATATGCAGTTGGAGATGTGAGACTAGACCAGGACTAAGATTGGGGTTGGACAAATAGATGTGAAAATTATCTACATAGAGATGATAACTGAATCCATGGGAGCTGATGAGATTTAAAAAAAATAGTACAGAGGGAGGGGAGAAGAGGGTGCAGGATAAAACTGTGACAGATAGCCACAGTTAGCAGATATGATCTAGAGAGAGATCCACCAAAGGAGAATGAAAGAGAACAATAAGATAAGTGAAATAAAAACCAGGAAAGAGCAGTGTCATGAAAATATAGAACAAGGAGAGTATCAAGGAGATAAGGGTGATCAACTGTGTTAAAGTGTCTATTTCTGTTTACATTACAACAGAGCTTAAGGATTTATGTCCCAGTAATGGATAGAGTCCCAGGACTGGAGTCAGGAAAACTCATTTTCACAGTACAAATGTGGCTTCAGAGACTAGCTGTGTGACTCTGGGCAAGTCAATTTACCCTGTTTGTCTCAGTTTCCTCATCTGTAAAATGAGCTGGGTAGAGAAAGAAATGGAAAACCACTCTAGTATCTTTGCCAAGAAAAACCCAAATAGATCATGAGAAGTCAGACATGACTAAAAATGACTGAACAACAACATCAAAGGTATGTAAGCATCATGGATGGATGATCTGGTTTCTCTTCTGTGTCCTTGTTGATGAGCTGACACTCCCAAGGGTCTCTTTGCATCAGTTTTACATGTAAGGGGTTATGTATGTTTGTATTAAGAAAAGATAAGTGAAACTGTATGGGGTGGGAACCTGTTCTTTCTTATTTTTCCTTTTGCTTTAGGTGAAAACCAGGACATAACCTCTTCTAAGGTCATAAGAAAAATAAATCTGAATTTTGAAACAATCCTGGTTCCTTCCAACTAATATCTCCTTCACAAATGTTAGACTGAAGTATTTCCTACAATCCCCATAAAGGACAATATTTGACTAGCCAGGTATTTTAGTGATATTAGTATTCATCAAATAAATCAGATCTCTGCAAGTTAAGATAGTAAAAAAGAAAGAAGGAATCTAATTAAACATTGTTGAAATAAATATACAATATTCAAAAGAATTATGAATTGTCAATAATCGTAGAGGGAAAAAATCTTCCACATTATCCTAATATGAGAAATGAAAATTAAACAACTTTCAAGTTTGATCTTATACTCATCAAAGCTGCAAAAAATTATTAAGGAAAAAATAGAAATAGTCCATCATGGAAGGACATTGGGAAAATAGGTACACTAATATGATATTGGTAGATATGTTAATTTGTCCATTTGGAAAAATAAATTGAAATTATGGGAGAAAAATCACTAGAATGTTCATATACTTTGACCATGAAATTTCCTTGTTAGACATCTACACTTTGAGGAGATCAAAGATAGAAAAATCATGCACACACATGCACACACACACATGTATTTCTGTGGTAGCAATAAATGGCTATGCATCCATTGGTGGCAACGGAACAAATTGTGATCTATGGATGATATAGAATAATATCAACTAGAAGAAATGACAAATATGAAGAATTCAGGGAAAAAAATCAGAAGGCCAGTGAACTGATGCAGAGCTATCAGGAGAAATAGAACAATGAACAAAATTACTTAGAATGAATGAAAATATCACTAAAAAGCAGCTGAATGATGATTAATTATAACAACCAATCTCAATCTCAGAGAACAAGTGAGGAAATAGAACTCTCTTCTCTCATTAGAGAGGTAGGGACTATCAATATGGAATATTGTATGTCTTCAGACATGGCCACCACCTCCATTGATTTTGCTTTTTTTTTTTTTTCTGTAAAAGGTAGAGTGCAACTGGAGGGGGAATAGCAAATGACTATCTTATAAAAAAGGTATCATTGAAACTTCTCAAAAAAATGGAAAGACAAGAAGTAATTAAAAAAAATAATAGTGAAGTGGCAGTAGAGAAAAGGCAGCTAGGTGGTAGAGTGAATAGAGCATCAAGTCTGGAATCAAGTCCAAATCTGGCCTCAGACCCTGAATTACTGTGTGACCTTGGGCAAGTGACTTAGTCCTATTTGCCTGGGTTTCCTTATCTGTAAAATGAGCTAGAAAAGGAAATGGCAAACCACTCCAGGGTCCTTGGCAAGAAAACTACAAATGAGTGAAACCACTGAACAACCATGGCAGAGAAAAGTGAATGGATGGGCTGGACAGGTGAGGTGGGGATGGAGCTGGACAGGTGAGGGGAGGCCATATGGGCAAGGTGAGGTGAGGTGAAATGAAATGTAGGGGTGTGGTTGTTTTCCTTCGTCTTCAAAGAGGCCCAAAATGACATTACTACACTAGGGTCAAGGTACATGTTCTACTGTGGCTGATAAGACCAATGTGAGCTTGGAAAATTCTACAACAAGTCAGGCACAGGTTGGGGGAGGAAGGGAAAAGGGGCAAGGAAGAAGTTAGTAAAAAAATTCAGAGCCTTGTATGTAAAGTTAACCTCCAAGTCACAACCATGACTTAAGGGGCAGTACATGTCTAAAAATCTGGTTGTAGGTATTCTATAATGTCTAATTTTTCATGTGTCATAGCACTCCAATGCCATACTTGAGGTTTTCTTAGCAAAGGTACTGGAGTTATTTGTCATTTCTTTCTCCAGTGGATTAAGGCAGAGTTTGAGTGACTTTTCCAGGGCCACACAACTTCTAAGTGTCTAAGGTTAGATTTGAATTCAGGTTTTCCTGACTCCAGGTCCAAAGCTTTGCCCACTGAACCACCTAACTGCCTCCAAAGAACTGACACACAATTATAAGGCTAGGTGAAAAAAAAAAGATAATGCAAATCAGTTTCCCACTGTAACATGGCTCAGAGCCTCAGAAAAATAACAACAAACAGTCTTGTGCATTTATTGTTAAGGTTATAATTGGACACAGAATAGTTAAAATCTGAATCTTTACATTATCTCTCAGTAGACTTCCAGATATCTCCATGTGTGGTCTTTTGCAGACATGCTAAAAAGACTTTTTGATGTGACCATTTGAGCCAGTGATTGCAAGAGAACTCATGACACAGCTATGAAACATTCCAGGGTAATGTTGCATGTTAATTAATGTGGTGTAGAGCCAGGCATAGTAGAATCAATTCTCAAACCCAGGTTTTTCTCTTCTCAATTTTGGTTCTCTATTCATTTCAACAACCCTCCCAGAAGCTCTGACTCTAGCTGTGTGCTTGGTAAGAGTCATTACAAAATAATTCTGACCATAACTTTTGATAGAATCAATCAAGCACAGTCTGCCTACACAGCAGTGCACTCAGCGGCATTACTGAAGGCTTGTTTGCTCCAATTTAGAAAGAAGGCTGCTAACCAGTTTTTCCCTGAAACTAATTGCTCAGGAATAGCCTTTACTCAAGGTTATCCCTTATCCCTGCAAGTGATAGGACTTGACTCTTCATGTTCATATAACCTCCAATAATCTAATTCTATAATGTGAAATCTCTTGGATATAGGAATTTTCTCCAGTGAATCAGGTCCCAACCTGTCCATGCTTGTGCATCTGATGCTTCTATTATCTGATTCCTCCCATAAGGTCACCATAGGGTTTCATCCAGGATGCTGGCATCCTTCCTAGAATTCTTCTGACATCTCAATTACACCAATGAAGCACCCATACTGTCAATCACTTATCCTTCATGCTCAGACAATCTCCTCCTTTTGCTCATACATTTTCTTAATGGTATCTTATATACCACTTCTACATAATTCAGGATCTATAATGTATTACAGCCTGCTCATGACTACTATAATTTCTCCATTGTCCTTGGAGTATTCTCAACTTTGATTCCTAAGATATTCCAGTGCCCCATGATGCACAGCTGTACCACATCACAGGAAGAACCCTCATTACAAAAAATGGGTCATAGTGTCAAAGAGAAGATTGAGGTCATTAAAATAACTTTATCCATCTTCAAAGGCAGTCAGTTCAACCTGCTCTCCTCTTTCCACCATATATAAGGTCAGTTTAAAGTCCACTTAAAATAGTATATTTAGGAAGAATTGGATTTGAGTTGTCTCTAACTGACATATATTCATGGTGTGACCCTGGACAAATCACTTACATCCTGAGGACCTCAAATCCATAAGGTGCAGTGACGCTGACTATTCATAGCAATGGAGGGAGTTTACTTACGAGCAGTTGCTTGAATTGATGAAATCAGTTATCTGGTCAAAATACTATAGTCTATGCAAGAAACATTGATATTGGCATGATTAAAAATTTCTTTTAGGAAGCTCTCCAATATTGATACAATCAAAACTGTCATCACCCATCTGTAGGAACTAGGATACTTGACTAAAGAAAATCTCAAAAAGTTCCCAACCTGGCAAAGAAAGATGAAATATTAATAATAATAATAATAACAGTTTTTATATAAAACCTGAAAAATGTTATACAAATAGCATCTCATTTTATCCTCACACTCTAGGAAATAGATTCTACTATTATCCCCATTCATAGCTGAGGAAACTCAGGTAGATAGAAGTCAAGTGGCTTTCCCAGCTAGTAAGTATCTGCAGCTGGATTTGAACTCACATCCTGACTCCAGGTCTGGCACTCTATTCCTTACATGACCTAGACCTTTAATTTCTTCTTGAGAACAAATAAACATAAAAAAAGAAAAGAATATCAAGGAACAGGGGTGTAGAGATTGACTCTGTGATGAACTTGTTGTGAATTTGCAAATGGTGGAAACTCTTATCTACCAATACAATCTAGTGCCTGGTGAACAACATATAGTCTTAGTTTCCTAGAACATTGAAAGGTAAGTGATTTACCCAAGGTCTCACAGCCAGAATGGTTCAAATGTA
Source organism: Petaurus breviceps papuanus (assembly GCF_028583685.1). NCBI lineage: Eukaryota > Metazoa > Chordata > Mammalia > Diprotodontia > Petauridae > Petaurus > Petaurus breviceps. The sequence goes on along the minus strand of NW_027185761.1, from coordinate 34,207,029 downwards.
GGATTTGAATCCAATTCTTCTTAAAGATGAAGCCAGATATTTTTATCACTATATACTATGTAGATTAACACATATGCATACACACACACACACACACACACACTGCAGCAAGGCAATGAGAGCTGGGTCCAGAAATGAGCAGGAGGAAGAGAACAACCTGGACCAGTACACAGAAATTGTCAAATAGGCTTCACTTCAATATTTTTGCTTAAAGAGAAAGACTGAAAAAAAATTCAGAAGTTTTCCAATTCCATACACCTCCCTCCCACATACTTTGTCATTCAGATGGTCTCCTTTATGTTTAAATGTAAATGTCTTTTCATATTTTTAACCTAACCGGCTAGTCATCTCCCTGTTTGATATTCAATCATCTGATAGAAAGGTTCTATTCTCAAGAGTCCTCCGGGGGAAATGTGTGTCTATGCAAGGAAATACATAAACATGACTCTAGTGATTGGAACAAAATTAGAAGATTCCTGAGGGAAAAAAAATGCCATTCTAATTTAACAAATATACAATGGCAACATCTTATTCTCATGAGAAACAAATGTATAGTTTGGGTTGAAGTCAGACTGAGGGCTGCTTGGGCCCTTGGGTTCTGGTACAGAGTTAATAATGACTAAAAAGTAATTTAACTTTCCAAAGAGTGGAAAAACTAAAACCTACTTGAAATGAAGACAACTCTTCAGCTCATTTCAATCAATTAGGTCCTACGGAAATTGGGGTTATTTGAGCCAAATTACTGGTTTTATACAGTTCTTTTTCTGCCCTAAGATATTTAGGGTTTAACAGCTATTTCTCACATAATGTCCCCAAAGAATTTGTTGCATAGAATTTCCCACAGTTCATAAGATACTAGGTTTTTGGAATCATTGAATCAGTCATAGAATAGCAAGCTAGAAAATAGTTATCCAACCCTCCCATTTGATGGTTGAAGAAACTGATAAGGTATATATGTTACACTTGAGGTCCCGTAGCACGATTATCCTCTTTCATATACTCAGGTTAATGGGGCTAATCATCTACTTAAATCATAGCTCATGAGCCCCTATCAATGCATCTTTAACCCAACCAAACCTGATGAGCATGAGTTCAGCATAACATTTAGTGAAACAGAACAATTAGACAGGAACATGGAATTGATTGTTATTAAACCATTTCATATCATGCTAAAATGAATATTTTGCATGTGATTCCCAGAGAGCACTAATTTCACTTCCAAGTTGAATTACTATTTGCTCTCGGAATAATAGGAGAGAAAAGTACATTAGTCAGTACTTCATGAAAAACGCATAGGGGAATTTGTATCCAATCTAGTGAAAGGGATGCTGTATTTGTGTATGTGAGAAATGAATGATCACTGACTTCAATTCTTTCCCCCCATCTCCAGGAGTTTTTGAGAGTGTGACCTCTTAGCAAATGAATTGGATAAGATTCTTATGGTCACAAGAGAGCCACCATTTTCTTTTCATATTGCCTACATCAACTCTTATCACTACCTCTATCACTTCATGTTTGTGAGACTTTGTTCTATTCACAAACTTACATAGGTAGATTTCTTTGTCAAACTTTATTCTTGGAATTTAAATTCTACAAATGGAGACAAGATTTGATTACAGGTTTAGAGTGTGACAGATAGTAGAGGTCATGTAGTCCAACCCCCTGAATTTACAGAATTGGAAACCACAGTAAAGTAAGTGACTTGCCCAAAGTCACATTGATGTTATTAAGGGAGATTTGAACCAAGGTCTTCCTGACAGAATATAAATCAAATACTGTCTATCCAATATACTGAGGGAAATTAATAATTGTTGTACCACATTGCCTCTCCTATAGTAATAATATATGTAACACTATCCTTGAGGTCCCTGTGTAGTTCAGCATTTAGATCAGACCACTTTACAGGGAAGACCACTGGTTAATTTAACAATCCATCTACCTGGAATGAAGGCAAGGCAAATTATTATATATTAAAGTCTTCCTGGTTAATTAAGATACATTATATCTTCCAGGTACCAATATTTAGAAGGGACAAAGCAGAATTTTGTATAGTATGTGATTGTTCAAAATTATGTATGTAATTTAAAATTTTGTGATATTTTTGTGAAAAATATTTCTATTTTCAAAAAGTTTTGAAAATTTAATATATGTTTATAATTAAAATAAAGAATGACCTTATTAATTTTTCATTTTAAAGCATAACAATATCTTGTAAAACTATAAATGAAAAAGCTAGATGCAGAAAATAAAAATTGAATTAAATTACTAAATTAAATTACTAAAACTGGACCAAATATATATTTTCCCAAGCAATATGATAATAATAATCTAGACTGATGATTTATAAGATTCTTTAAACTGAGTACAACAATATCTCACCTAATAGGTGTGGTTCCATGGGAACCAGCAAATTAGTTGAAGTGATATTGTGGAGGGCAGTAATCTCCATTGGAACAATGTGCTAAATGATCAAATACTGAATGATATTATAAGAAGGTTTCACAATTTAATCATGGATTATGGTTATTTACTTATGATGTCATTTTAAAACAACACTGATCAGAGTAATTCTGTGTGTGTGTGTGTGTATGTGTATATGTATGCATGTGTTTATATGTATGTGTGTGTGTGCGTGCATGGTACATTACTGGCCATGTAGTGAATAAATGAATGAATGAATGAAAATAATTTACTAAGTGCTTACCCTAAATAACTATGCACTATGGATAAAACAGAGCAGAGAGTTATTCTCTGAGGAATAACTCTCTGAGGGAATTCCCCAAGGAGCTCCCCTTCTAATTTGTGGAGACTATAGATAGATAGCTTACCTGCAAAGCAGCTGAAAATGAGGCAGCCAGAGGATGGAGGGTAGTGTAAAGAATAGGGAAATTGGAGTTAAAAAGATCTGAGTTAAAATGCAGTTTCCAAGATTTGCTTACTATATAATAATAGGTAAATAACTAAACTACCCAGAACTCTAGCTTCCTCAGTTGGAAAATGGGAATGATCATACCCAAGAAGGAGCATGGCCTAATGGTTAGAGAGCAAGCTTTAAAATCACAATGCCCTAGGTACAAATCCTACCAATGACACATGCTAAATCTGTGCCCTGCATAAGTCGCTTAGCATCTCAGTGGTCTAGGCAACACTATAAGCCTTTCATGTATAGAGAAGTTATCAACCTGCATTGATAGAGACGAGTTCCCCACTCAGAAATCCCTTATATCAGTGAAATCACAGACCAATCCCTCTCCCTATTTACACACTCCCAAAATCTCAGTTCAGTTTTAAGTTACATGCTAAAAATGCACTAAGATATTTGGGACATATTGTATTTTTATCACTCTATGTCAAGTGTATACACACATATGTGTGTATGCATGTTATTATTATTATTATAAACCATTACACTGAATGTATAGAGAGCTGGGCCTGAAGTAAGAAAGACTTTACTATAGTTGAATATATAGATATATAGGTACTGTGTATGTGTATATGTATATTTGTATGTGAGTGTATGTATATGCATGTATGTGTATATGTATGCATGTGTTTATATGTATGTATACATATATGTGTGTATACACACATATTCTACCTTCTATGCTTATTGAAAAGATCAAATGAGATATAACTTAGAGAACTTTTTGAGTCATTCTTATCTCCATAATGATTTATGGATAGATAGATGGATTGATGAATGGATGGATGGATGGATGGATGGATGGATGGATGGATGGATGGATGGAAGGATGGATGCAATGGATAGAATAAATATTTTAAAGTGCCTACTATACACTACCTCTGCTGAATGTTTTACCAATATCATCTCATTTGATATTTAAAATAACCATACGTTATCATGTTATAAGAAGTGACAAGCCAGGTGGTATCAGAAAAACCTGGGAAGATTTTTATGAACTGAGGTAAATTGAAGTGAACAGAACCCAGAGAATATTGTATATAGTAATAGCAATATTGTATTATGATCACCAGTGAATGACTTAGCTATTCTGAGAAATGCAATGATCCAAAACAGTTCCAAAAGACCCACAATAAAAAATGCTGTTCCCCTACAGAGAGAGAACTGATAGGCTGCAGATGGAAACATACTTTTTTTAGTTTCTCTAATTTTCTTGAGCCTTTTTTGTCTTTTTTTTTGCAGTATGGCAAATATAGAAATATGTTTTGCTTGACTTCACATGTAGAATCTATATCAAATTGCTTGCCTTTTGAGGGAGAGAGAAAGAGAATTTGGAACTCAAAATAAAAAAAAGTATTCCTTAAAGATTTTTCCATATAATTGAGAAAAAATCAAATAATGCAACAATCATGGGAGGTAGGTAGTACCTTCATCCCCATTTTACAGTTGAGGAAACTGAGGCGTACAAAGGTTAAGTTAATTATCCAGCATCACACAGTGTAATGTAATGCCAAAAGAAGGCAACTTCCCAGGTTCAAAATACCAGCATAGGTGCTCTCTATTTTTTTCAGTGACAAACCAAGAACAGAGAAGATCAAAACATGACATCATTCAAAATACAGCATTTACTAAGTGTGATTAAATAATCTCCAAGTACTACCCCACCCCAGGACTTTCCAATCATTCAATCAATTACAAAGTCCCTGTTCTAAATACTACTCCATCCCTAGGCTATACCTTCATTTGGTCCACCACAAAACCCCTCTTCTCAAATGGAGATTAGTTTCCAAACATAGGTAAAGTACCTTCACTTGTCAATCACAGAGCACAATAAGGTCAAAAGTTCCCCACCCCTGGATCACAATTGAATCTACCTCAGAGTTACATCAAGTTTAAACACAGCACTTAATACCCAAATGGAGGTCTTTTCTTCATCTTGACTCGAGGCAAGTTCTCAACAATCTTAGTTCCTGGGGAGACAAGGCTTAGCAAGGCCACAAGATATATTGCCAGTCCCTTCATTAATTCATCCTCTGTCTGTAGAACAGTCCTAGAACCCCTGAAAACATTAGCAAAGCCCTCTCCCAGGATTTCTGTAAACATACAACAAGAAAATCCTTCTTCAGGGCTTCTGAACCAACAGAAAGGTTCCCAGACCCCTGCAACAACAGCACTGTCCTTCACCAGTGGACAGTATTCATTCTGTCTGCAGGACAGTCTCCAGATCCCTGCAACAACAGCACTGTCCTTCACCAGTGGACAGTATTCACTCTCTGTCTGCAGGACAGTCTCAGGGCTTCTTAGAAAACAGCCAGTTTCCAGGACTTCTTCAACAGGACGGTCTTTCACCAGTGGACAAATCTGGCAAAATAACATCAAAACAGACAAAGTACCAGAAAAACAGCCATGTCTCCTCAGTCCTTGGTAGCTCAGGGGGCAGGTCTCAAAAGTCCAGGGCAATTCAAAGCGGCCACCAGCAATTCTCTTAGTCTCTCTCTCTCCATGAGGTGCTGCTTCCAAAAAGATCTTCAGCCTCTCTCTAGTGTCTCTCCAAATCTACATCACCAGCTCCTCCCAGTTCAGGACTTTCTTTTCACATCAACAAGCCCATCCCACAGGTGGGATTAACAAACTCTGGGTTTTAACACAATCAATTTGAAAACCAAGCCAATACAGGGGAATCTTTAGTTGCCATTACTATCACACACAGCTAGTATGTAAAATCAAATCTTCCTGATTCCAGACCCAGCACTCTATCCATTATACTAGTATATAACAACAACAACAGTAAATATAATTATTACCAACAATAATGCTTAGCAAAAACTAAATAAAGGAATAGTCAGCTTCTGATGTGTTTAATCTGGATAGACTTTCTGATGAAGCTTTGAAGGTGGTGATCAGCATGAATTGGCAAAGAGGAAGTGGGAGGGCAATTCATTTATGAGGATGACTATGCACCTGACAGAAGTGGAGAAAAGAGGGAGCAATTAGATTAGCTTGGCTGGAGAAGAGGATCTGTATGAGGGAATAATGAGAAAATTATATTGATGAGATGGGGTGAGACCAGGCTATGAAGACTAAAATTAATAAAACAAGTTCCAGCAGAGCCACTGCCCATTTCTAATGAGGAATGAGAGTGACAACATTCACAAGTGGGATGACACTATGGGTGAAATAGCAAGGGGGAAATGGGTCCCATAAATGGCTGGGAAGTCTTTTGGCCCTAGGTTGCCGATTCCACTTTTATAAAATGAGAGAGTATTTTCATTTCCGACTGTGGCACTCAGAAACACCATTGATAGAAATCTCAGCTCACACACTAAAAAGGTGGTCAATGGGGCACCCGCTACATACTCTACAACCATCCAAGCATGGCTGTCAGCTCAGACTGTTATCATTACATTTTTAAACTAAATGGAGGTCAGTACTAGCTGCTATTGAGATGAGGCAGCCATTAGAGAAAAAAAAAAAAAACCCAGAGGGACTGTTGAAATTGATGTGGATTTATTTGTATTATATGAGGCTCTGAACTGATCTGAGTCTGGGTTCAGCAATGGGCTTTTCATTTCATATCAATGTATGTATTGTGAACATTTTGTTGCAGACTCTTGGTGTTCTTTTTAAAGCCCTCTGATCATATTGAAGCCCTCTGATCATATTGAAGCCCTCTCTGCCTGCCTAGGGACTGGTGGTGATGTGTGTATTATCTTCCATGCCAGAGGTTCATAACCTGAGATTCATGAATTTGTTTATATGTCAATATCTAGATCTCTGTCTACCTATCTCCACATCAACAGATACATAGAGATATGACTGTAATTTAATATGATCGGTTTCCTTTGTAATCTTATTCATTTTATTGAACAAATTGAAATACATTAATCTGAGGAGTCCATAGGCTTCCGTGGTGTACCGGCGAGTGGGGTTTGTGATAGACAAAAAGCCTAAGGACCGTGTTCTAGGGGGATCAATATAAAACCACTAACTTCTTATGCTCTTTGGTTGTCTCACAGCAAAGTCTTAATTAAGATCACAGATCCTGGTCCAAATGTATAAGTATATAAATCAGAGAGAAATTGCTGGCCTGCATCGGAAGAGGAAGGTGTTTCATTTGGGAGTTCCCTTTACTGAAGAAATGTTCTGCTATCGCAGCCGCTTGAGAACAGGATTTGGAGTCTGGAACACCTGAGTTTGAGTCATTCTTCAGGCTCTAGAAGTAGCTGTGTGACACTGAGCAAGTCACTTAACATCTCTGTTTGCTTCAGCTATCTCATCCGAAGGATGGTTGTGATAGTAACACCTATGTACAAGCCAGTTAGGAAGATAAAAGGAGTTCACATATGTCAGGCATTTTGTAAATCATAAAGCATCATATAAATGCTAACTATTATTATTATTAACCCTACCACAGAGGATAATCCTTATTATCCTCTCACATGGCTGTAGTACTTTGTGATTACAAATCCCTTTGCATAGATTTTATTTCTCATTTGCTCCTCAAAGTAATTCTGGGAGGAAGGCAGTGTTAGTGTTGTTTTCCACATCTTATCAGCTAAAGCATAGAAGTTGAGAGAAACTAACTGAATTGTCAGCAATCCCAGGACTCTTAAGAGGCAGCGAAAGAAAGGGAGCCCGGGTCTTATGATTCCCAGTTCAGCAGGCTTGTCACTAGGCCTCACTGATGGAAGAATGATGGCTCCTCCCCAACAGCCAAGTTTCTCCCTGAGCCTTACTTGAAGAAGGCATATATTCTATTTTTTACTTTGCTTTGGGCTACTTTGATACCTAAAGGATCGACAGTTTCCTTGGTGTGGATAATACCATCACCAATAAAGACTGCAGCCATGCTACAGTTTAGTAGACTTAGGATAATAGCTTTCAAGGTGAAAGGGATCTTAGAGCTCATTGATCTCAGCCTCTTCATTTCGTAGATGAAGAAACTGGGCTCAGTGAAGGGAGTTCCTCAAGGAAGAAGGAGAGAAGGAAGGAAGAAAGGAGGAAGGAAGGAGAGAGGAAGAGAGAAGGGGTAAAGAGAGAGGGAGTAAAGGAAAGAAGGAGGGAGGGAAGAAAAGAATGGTCAGAAGGAAGGAAAGAAGGAAGAAAGAAAGGAAAGAAGAAAGGAAGGAAGGAAGGAAGGAAGGAAGGAAGAAAGGAAGGAAGGAAGGAAAGAAGAAGAAAGGAAGGAAGAAGGAAAGAAGGAGAAAAGAAGGAAGAAAGGAGGAAAGAAAGGAAGGAAACAAGGAATGAAGGAAGGAAGGAAGGCAGAAAGGCTGGAAGGATGGCAGGGAGGAAGGGAGGAGGGGAGAGGGAAGGAAAAAGGAGAGACAGAAGAAAAGAGGGAAAAAGGGAAAAGCAAATGAATGAAGGAAGGGGGAAGAAGGGGAAAGGAAGGAAGAGAGAGGGAAGGAAGGAGGGAAGAAAGGAAACATCTTTATTAACACTTATTATATGCCAGTCTCAGAGCTAGTACTTATTTCAGGTGAGATTTAGGATAAGATATTTAGATCTGCATGGTCCTGCCCTTCCTGAATCTCATCACAGGACTCTATCTACCACACCAGAATGCCCTACCAGGTCTTCTTTGAACTCAACTTCTTCATGTATCTCACTATGTCAACCTGAGCTGGAAAATTGACTTGCTGTAACTTTTCTTTGAGCCGCAGGATTCAGGCTCCTGCATTTTCTGTATCAGTCTTGAATGCTTTTGTTTGTTTGTTTTTAATTTGGGTAGAGGAGGGGTGGGAAGCTCACTGTATTTCTTCCTGATGCTCTACCATCTTGATTCCATATCCAGTAAGCATTTATTATGCATTTTTTGGCAGCACATTATGTTAGGCCCTGAAGTTATGAAGTTTAAAAATGACACAGACCACATGAAGCATACAATGTAACATGCTTGTGTTCATGGTGAGGGGGTGGGGGGGTTGTGGTGCTAAGATATATGCAAATGAATATTATATGTCTTAGAATGAAATGTGTGCATTGGAGAAGTAAAACAGAGGGAGACAGAAATAGAGAGAGACAGACAGAGACAGAGAGAGACAGACAGAGATGAGAAATTGGATAGAGAGGTTCATTTTCTTCTTGGGGGTGGGATGGGGAGGGATCCATTGAGACTTCAAAAAAAGTAACACCTGGGCTAAGTCCTTTTTCTTTGCTGTCCCTCTGCAACCTAGCAAAACCCTCCAACGCCTGCCTTATGAATTATCATATTAGTGTTTGTCCTTCCACTTTGAGACCCAACTGAAAATTCTTTTGCCCCCTGAAAACTCACTGTTCTCACCTGCTTACTTTGTTCTTTATGTCTGAAATGTTTTCTCCCCCTCCTTTGCATTTGTCCGTTAAGCTCTTTATTAATTTTTAAATTTGGTCTATAACTGTGAGTTCATTAATATATAGATGATGTTGAAACTCTTTCCATGAATTCAATAGAACCTGCAATTTAGGGGCTTAGATATTTGAATCGGGGCTTTGAGAGGTTCCCTCTCTTAATTGTTTTACAAAGCCCACCCCAAACAAAACCTTCTCCAGCAAGTCTTCCTTGATCCCTGTGGGATGACCTCCCTCAGACCGTAGATTTGTTTTATAATTAAAATATACAATTGTGTATTATAGCTAACTGAATTGGTTCCTTATCCTCTTCCTTTAATATAAACTGCTTGAGAGTAGGGACCATTTCTGATCTAAATTTTGTAACTCTAAAGTGCCTAGCAAAGCGATCTTCATATAATACACAATTAAAATACTGCTTGCTTCCTGAAAAAAGGAAAAGATTATAACAGGTGTGTGTGTGTGTGTGTGTATGTGTGTGTGTGTGTAGATGAGGGGGTGGGGGTGGGAATGTTCCAAGCAGCTGGGATAACCTGCAAAAATTCCAAGATTTAGAAGAAGGCAGGATGAGTAGCTGGAAACAAGAATCCACTAGGGCTAGAATGGTTGTTTGCCAGAAGGTACTAAGTGTGCCTGTGTACATTATTGCCTTTGTGAAAAGAGCCAGATATTTCATTGGAAGACAGAGTACTGTATATAAGATGGACCAATTCATCATTCTCTATGAGAATGCCGGAGACAGGCATGGAAAGATAACTTGGAAAATGAAGAGTGTACACACACACACACACACACACCAATGTACATCTGCTTGTTCAACATTCCACCTTGGCAAACACATTTGTACTCAAAAATGGCAACAAAGCCTCACAGATTTTATTTTTTTATCTTAGTTTTTTGGATATTTTTTTGTTTTTTCATCACCTCTGTTTCTAAATATATCCTTCTACCTGCCCCTATCTAGAAAACCATGCCTTGTTACAAAGATAAAAAAGGGAAAATAATTTAGCATAACCAATCAATATGTCAGCAGTGTCTAAGAGAATATGCAACACTTCACATCCATCTTCCCCAACTCTGCAAAAATAGAAGGAAGAACATTTTTCTTAACTCATCTTCAGAGCCAAGCTAAATCATTACCTTTTTCAAAAAATTGAGTTCATGTATGTTTCTGTTTGTTTTGTTCTTCATTTATATCATTGTAGTCATTTTATATTTTATTTTCCTGATTCTTATTCCATGATGCATCATTTCTAATACCCTCCCAAGCTTCTTTGAATTTTTCATATTCGTAAACTTACAATAATAATATTCAATCATATTAATGGTCTAGGATTTGTTTGGTCATTCCCTATTAATAAAGGGGCATCCATTTGGTTACCAGTTCTTTGCTTCTCCAAAAAAATGTAGCATCAATTTTAATAATGTTGACTGAACCTGTTATGTGCTATTTGAAGCTCTAATGAATAGTGAGAAGACAAAAAGTCAGCTAGTTAGAGTAGCAAGCAAGACCAGAAGCTGATTTAGAAATCGCTGAATAATCAAAGCAGGCCTTATTTGCTAGTGCTCAGGCTCTGTGCAGTAACTTAATAGATTGTTCTTGTTGTCTCTGTCATTATGGAAGGTCAGTCTCTCAAACGGTGTTTAGATTTTTGGAAGAGTATCTTCCAATCTGGCAAGAAAACCTGTAGTCGATATATGTAATGGGTCTTCTCCACACTTGGATTTGCCTTGGCTGGTCCATGAGCATCTGAAGTCATCTCCATAATATGAGGTTTCTGTTCAAGGCACTGTTCCCAGCTTGGTCCTTTTCCCCTGTTTCTGGCCAAAAAAACTATGATAATGGCAGGTGGTGATCCCCTTGATAAGAGAGCTTATTAAAAGTTCTATTAGAGAGCTGGCAAGAAATTATACAACACCTAGAAGGAGAACATTATCTTAAAAGTTTCTTTGGCATGAAGCCATCTGTGGATTTCCCTTTGCTTGCCTTCTTTCTGAAAACAGACTTTTTTTTTAAATTGTCATCAGTTGCTAATAAAGAGTACCTGAATATTTGTCTGTGTCGTTGATTACACACACAGACACACACACACACACACATTCATACACTGTTGTCAACTTTTTCTTTTCATCTCCCTTATACATTTCTCTCTCTCTTATTTTAATATCTAGGGGGTAGTCACATGCTATTTTCTTTCATACAAACCTAAATAAAGGTATATATGGAATTTATATAAAAGGCAGGTTAGATATTTCTCCCTAACTTGAAGCAATGACAAATTCTATTTAACTTTCTCTCTACAATGTTTCCTGAACCTTTTATTAATTTGTAAAAAATAACTATATTTGGAAAAAATTATGGTCTTTCCCCTCCCATGGTTCATCTGTATGCTTGATAACAACCATTGTCTCAGATTCCATTGGAGGTTTTAGAATGCACAAAGGGATAAATTATCACAGGAAATACATAGTTTGTTTTTTAAACATCAACGAAAGAGTATTTTTGTTTGGTTGTGTATGTGTGCCCACATATGTTCCATTATGGCATACTTGTTTTCAAATGTTTATTCATAAAATCATAAGTTAAGAGCTGTACCTTTAAATCCATCTAACTCAACCTCCTCATTTAAAAATAAGGAAACTGAAGCACAGAGATGTTAAGTGATTTGCCTTGAGTCACATACTAAACACTGCATTATGATAACTCTTTGCTTTAAATACATACATACATACATGCATGCCTGTCTATGTATATATGTGTATGTGTGTAGTTTAAGCAAATACATGTTATAAGCACATATTATACATCTATCCTGGAGTATCAACCATTGCATCCTAGATAGTAAAATTGAAAGGATCCAAAATGTTTTCTTCATTTTGCAGATGACAGAACTAAGACCCAGAGAGGTTTTGACCTGTCCAAGGTCACAAAAGGAGTAAATAAAAGGGTCAGGATTTAAACTCATTTCCTCTGCCTCAAAATTCAGAACTTTGCCCTCCATGCTGCGGTGATTAGCTCTGGGTGTCAGACAAAGACAAAATGTATGTGGATTCTGTCCTTCAGAATAATTTCATAAAGGACATATGTCATGCACATAAGTAAATAAAATAAAAGGCAAAATAATTATTAGAGAAGAGATTCAAGTAAAATACATTGGGAGCTGAGCTGGGAGAAAGAATAGTATTCTCAGGGCAAGCTTTGACAAGTTCACTCCTTGCATGTCAATGTCTACCAGAGCCTTTAAAACTCTCTTATACTATATGTTGTTTGTCTTCTCACAAAATATAAATATCATACCATATTTTCTGGTATTAAATTTAAGTGTATACATTGTACATCAGATGATCCCTCCTGAGAAGAAAATCCTGAGTATCTTTTTGGAGAACTCTCACTTCTTGGAGTATCTTCTCATTGTCCCCACCCAGAGACAGTAACCATTCTGTGGAAAACTGTATGGTGCCCATAATTTATTTCATTGCCTTGAGTAATATCTGAGGAGGGGGAAATTAAGGTTCATTCTTTCACATTTCTGTACTACTCCATGATTCTCCTGTATTTGGGGGTGAGGAGCTATTGTTTATACCTCCAAGTAGTGCCCCATTCTGTTTTCTCCTCCCATCAGTCCATTGAGCTCCAGTTTCTAGAACATGGTGGTCTGTTTGTTCTTTTCCTGACCCCTACAACTCTGGATTCTTGGTTATCAACTTAGCTTTTCCGTTCTTTAAAGTTAAGTTGTGGCTCCAGGCATTTTCTCTGGCTGTTCCCCCATCCCTGGAATACTCCCCCTTCTCTACCCTGACTACTGAATTCCCGGACTTCCATTAAACTATATCATATTTATAATGTTTATAGCTTTCTCTGTATACATTTATTTGCATGTCGTCTCCCCCATTAGACTGAAAGTTTCTCTAGGGCAGGGACTATCCTTTGCTTCTTTTTGTATCCCTAGCACTTAGCATAGTGCCTGACATATAGTAGGCACTTAATGCATATTTATTTATTGTCTGATTGACAAAATATGCAACCCAGAAGATGATCCCTCTCTTCTGCCTGCTTCCTGCTGTTCTTCATGCCCTTCCTATCTGTAGTGTGACTCTCCTTCAGCTGATGATAGTCATATTCTTTCCCATGGGACCAAATCACTAAAAAGGCTTATATGTAGAACATTTTTGTTCATTTGTTTGCTTGTTTTTACATATAAAGTGTGCACACATGTACGCAGACAAAGACATCTAGAGTTGTTACTCTTGAACCTTAACTTGTGAATGGTTTTCACAGTTCTCTATCTGTATTGATAAAGGGGGATTACTCACTGGTACTTCCATATGTAAATAATATCATAGGTAGAAAATGGTTCTTTTTGAGAATAAAGGGGAAACCAGACACACATACACACACATAACATAGGTATGGATAAAAATGAAGTCTTGAAAATGACTTGTTTGAACTTATCTCCAAGAACCCTTCCAGATCTAGAACTGTAATCATGTGGTCTAAGAGTTGAAAAGGAGGTATTCCATGCAAGGACTCATGATGAAAAGGGCTATCCATATCCAGAGAAAGAATTACAGTCTGAATGTAGATTGAGGCAAACTACTTGTTCTCTCTTTTTGTTTTGTTTTGTTCCTTCTTTCTCATTGTGCATTCCATAGGTTATAATCTTTCATTACAACTTGGCTAATGTTTAATGTGAAGGTATTTGTAGCCCCTATGTTGGACTGCATGGCCACCATGGTGGGGAGGGGGGAAGAAAAGGGAGAGGGAGAAAATTTGGAACTCAAAATGTGGAATTGAATGTTGTAAACTAAAAGTAAATAAATATTTTTTTAAAAGAAAAGAAGGTCCCTTTATAAACATTACTCATGAAGACCTCAAGTAAAGATGAATCCCTCTACCTCCCAAGAGAGATTGTTGCATTTTTAGAGAGCTACCGCTCACATTACATCTCTCATTACTTCTCATTACAACAGAGCTAGGACTGCTTCTCCACAATTTTTGACCATGTGTTCTAGTTCTGTTCTTCAAGTTGAAGGAAGACCAGTCTGATCCATCTTCTATATTTCAGCCATTAAGTTACTTGAAAAGAATGTTGTGTTGCTTAGACTGCCCCCTACCCACACATATGCACCAAGTCTTTTCTTCTCCATATTAAAAATGTATTAGATCTAACACAACTCTCGTTATAATTGTGGTCTGACTCAAATAGAGTATAGCAGTCCTATCATGTTGCTTGATTTAGACTGTTTTCTTTTACTTGGTCAGATATTATTATTGCAACACCTATTTGTTTGTTTTGGGGGGGTTTCACTTGATACATATTCAATCATCCCAGTTCAGGGAAAAAAAAAAAAACTAATATATGAAGACTTCCTCCATTGGAAAGGGTAGATGAAAATAATTTGTTCCAATGGCCAGGAAAGTGACTGAAGGAGATACAGTGGACAACTTACAGCTTGGTCAGACATCACAGATGTCTAGGTGATCCATGGCATCCTGGACCCATCACCAGTTGTTGTGACTTTTGTTTAGTCACTGGGCTTCAATGACCATGGAAGAGAGAGGCAGAGTGATGATTTTATGCAACTCTGCTTCACTTAAATCTAATTCATGCACAACTCATGACATAACTCTGTGCTGTCATTGGTCCTTCTCTAAAATTTTATGTCTAGTACATAAAGATACACCCAGTTGTCTCAGTAGCACTAGATTACCATGGGACCCCTCCTTCACAACGAGGTCCAAATCATTCCCAAATTAATACCCAAATCATGTGCTCTATCTTCATTTCAGTCTTTCTGAATGCTCATCTTCTTTCAAACAATTTAATTGGTGCTTTTATTCACAAATCCTTGCGTGACTGCCTCCCCCCATTGCTAGTCCTCTTACTTTTTTTTTTTTACTTTATATAGTATGTGTTATGTATTGTATTTTCCCCAGTAAAAAGTACACCTGTGGAGGGTAGGTTCTCTTAGTTTTGTCTTTGTTTCCTCAGCACTTAACATAGTGCCTGACACTTAAGCACTGCTTAATTAATCTTTGATGAACTAAACTCTGTTGAATTAAAACCTACTCTGCTCAAGGTTTTGAGACTATCCTCTACTCATGTCATTGTGGGAGTTCCCTCTTCCTTCTATTGTATTCAGAGAGGTTATGGTATATTCTCATTATAACCAGTAGTGATTTTTGGCCTCATCTGGGTTATTCCTGCTGCCTAAAAGAATCCTTCTTACCTATTCCAGTATAGTAAACCCTGTTCAATGTTAGAAATATATAAAGGTCCTCCAAGGGATAATATTACTTGACTTGGGTTAGATTAGATAAAGTGGTTAGTAAAGGCATATGAGAGTTAACTCTGTGCCAGATACTTCGATTAGGGTTTGGAATAGGATTCTAAGCAAAAAGAAAGGCAGTCCTTACACTTAAAGACACTACATTCCAATGTTGGGGGCGGGGCATAACACATAAAAGAGAACTGAAAAGTTGAGAGAAATGGAAGAGTACATGGAAAGAAGGGAGGAGAACAAGACAGAATGAAGGCACTCTTGCATTTAGAAAATGCATGATTACAAAAAGGTGCTATGAATTCAGTAATACTTCAAAATGAATTTCTATTTTAGTAATTGTGACAAAAGTACCTATATATTATGGATATATTTATGTGTGTATGTGGGCAAGGCATTTTTTAAATTTTAGAAAAATAGTAAAACAAATACATAGTAAGTACAAGAAACATAAACAAATATTAAAATTAAATATAAATAGGAAAAGAAAAAACCTATCATGTAACAGCAGAACATGAGAGGGTTCAGAATATATAGCAATTACTTTCTATTTCAAGAAAATACTGTGCATTATGTTAAAAGCAGTCCATTTTTGCTTCCTTGTAGGTTTTCTTTTTTTTACTGCACACTTTTTACTTTTTTCTTTTTTCCCCTTCTGATGCCTCCATTATCCTGCCATTCCCATAAATCTAAACACCCTTTTGTTGACCCCTTTGACTTATTCCCTCACCCTCTCCTCTAAAGATCCCTCCCTTATCCTCCCATTCCCATTGATCAGAACACCCTTCTATATTCCACTTTTAACCTATTCTCCCACCCTCCCCTCTAAACATTCCTTTTTTGTCCTCTCCCCCATCCTCCTTAGAGTTTTATTTCTTTATAAATTTAGAAGACTTTTATACTCTTCTAGATGCATATGTATTTTTTCCTCCTGACATTATTCCTGATGAAAATAGGTTTCCAGAACTACCAGCCCTCCTTCCTCATCTAATTCCCCTGTATTGGTTCTTCCACTCACACCTCATTTGTATAAGATAATTACTCTTTTAGCTGTTCTTGAACAGTTTTGATTTTTGAAGTCATATCATACTCAGGTCGACACCAATCTTTCTTATAATCTACCTAATTACTAATAACAATCTTAGAGATAGGTTTTACATTTTACCTGCAGAAAAGGTAAACATTTTATCCTTATTGAGTCCCTTGTAATTGGTCATTGATATGCACCTTATATTTCTCTTGGCTCTTGTAAGACAAGTCTTATATTTTTGTTGTTATTTTTTTTAACAGTCTTGAAGATCTGACAATTCATTAAATATCCTTTTTTATTGAGGATTATGCTTAGCTTTACTAGGTATGATATTTTTGGCCAGAGGCTCAGTTGTTTTGCTCTTCAATATATAGTGTTCCAAGACCTGTGATCTTTTAGTATAACCACGTCAAGGTCTTCTGTGATTCTAATTATGGTACCACAATATGTAATTTTTTTCTTTGTTGGTCGTAATATTTTGTCCTTGAGCTGAGTATTTTGGAATTTGAGCATAATATTCCTGTGAGTTTTCTTTGGAGGATCTATTTTAGGTGGTGATCAGTGGATTTTTTCTATTTCTACTTTCCTGTCTTGTTCTAATGCTTCAGGACGATTTTCTTAAATTATTTTTTGTATTATTGTATCAAGATTCTTTTTTTATCTTAGATTTCAGGTAGTCCAATTATTCTTATGTTTTATCTTCTAGATTTGTTCTCTATATCAGTTGTTTTTCTTATGAGATATTTCACATTCTCTTCTATTTTTTTCATTATATAAGTTTCTTCATCTCTTATAACTTCGCTGGCTTCCCTTTACCAATTCTGATTTTCAAGGTGCCATTTTCTTCCTCAAGGTTATGGTTCTCCTTTAGTAATTGGTTGTCTTTTCTTTTCATAATCTTCTTGTTTTTCTTGGATTATTCGTATTTTTATTTTTAGTTTTTCTTCAATCTCTCTCATCTGATTTTTAAAGTCTTTTTAAAGTTCTTCAGTGAATTCTTTTAGGGCAGGTGGCCACTTGACATTACTCTTTGGGGTAAAAAAGGTTTCTTTCCTTCAGTATCCTCCTTTGAAGATGAACCCTGGTCTTCTCTATTCCCATAATAGCTCTCTATTGTTGGATTCTTTCTCCCTTTCCTGTGCATTTATTTTTGGTAATAGTTTAGTTTTTATAATCACCTCTAGTCCTGGGTTATGGAGGAAGATGCCTCTGGCCTCAGATCTTATTCAGGTCTCCTCTCTGACCTTAAACTCAAGCAAAGACCTCCAGTCTCCTGTAAGTGCCCACAGCCAGTGGCATTCCACCCCACTGCTTCTGCATTCACCAGGTGTATGCTCATTCCTTCTCACCCCCACAGCTATCAGCAGCACAGCTGGGTCTGGCATTTCTTGTCAGCAGTTTCACTAGATCTTCCCCAGCTAAGATGCCAACTTCCCTGTATTAGTATGATTTAATGAGGTTCGGATCCACTCCTATAAATGACACTCTTCAACACACCAGAAAAATATAAAATAGAAATTTATTTAGAAAAGGCAAGGCACAGATAGCTTAGATTTGCATAGGAAGCATATAATGATAAGAATAATCAATAATACTACCAATCAAGATAGTTGGTAGAGGAAGAGAGTACATCACCAATTCGAGGGAACCTCAAGTCTCAACGATGGCTGGGAGCCCCGGTCAGCCTCAATCAGCTCGAACTGGGAAAAGGTGTTCCCGGGCGAAGCGTCCTTCCCGCGGGTGAAGCTCACTGGGCTTACAGGACGCAGGTCTCTTATACTGTTCTAAACAAAGAAGGCTTGGAGCCAGAAAGTTTTTGGCGCATACGCCCTTTGGTCAGTACACATCTGGCCCAGTCACGTTCCCATCTTCCTGAGGCTTGGTATGTGTTTTTTTTAACAACATCACGTTGCACAAGGAGGGGAGCCACCCCTCCAGGTCGACGTGGCCTGGGAATGGCTAGTTCCTGGAATGCTAAACCAAGAACACTCAGGAGTCATGGAGCGGTCATGGCCTGGAGTTGAACTGAACCTATTTATTTGAATGATCTTACTAATTTAAAGGGGAATTTCCAATTTCCATTTCATTCCCTCACTGTCCAGGGGGAAAATGTTCATGTGGCTGGGACAGAGGCAACCTCCTAACGCCCTGGCTGGTCTCTTGTTTATGTGGTCCCTTTCCTGGAGGTGTTTACTCATCCCTGGGAGGAAATCTCTTCCTGGGCTTTTCTTCAGATCCTCTCAGATTGGAGGACCCTGGGGACCTGGGTTCTGCCCCTACTCTTGTCTATTTTCATCACTCCATGTTTTCCCTAAGGTGATATTTTTCTCAAGCTTGATTATTTTTTTTACCTACTGCACCATCTTCCCAGGATCCTCCTCACAAGGCACTATTTATACAATCTGCAGAAGGTATGTTTCCTTATTTATTTTCTTGAGTCATACTGCAGATTTTATTGCAATTAATTGCCATCAAAAAAGGCCATGCTTGGTATGCATAGTAACTCAGGGACCCCTTGTAATAACTTTGTAATATAATTCCCCCCTTCATCAATTATTGGGATTCCTGGGTCAGCAGACTCTAGCAGGTAGTTTGGTCCACTCCCTTATCTTTCATGGCCCAGCCAAGAATGTTTTTCTTTTTGCATTTTTAATTAAAGTTTTGTTGTCTTTTAAAGTTAAAAATAAGTTCTTAAATTACAGAATGTAGGAAAAAAGGAAGTAGGCTGAATTTGGCCATTGAGCTATAGTTTGCCGACCCCTGGTATAGAGTTGAATGCATTATCCTTATATTTTTGTGGGTGGTGGGGTTGGGAAGTTTATGTTGTCTAAATTATTCAAACTGTTCATTCAAAAGTATCTATAACAGAAATCCACAGTTTTGAGAAAAAAAGATAATAGTAGAAAGATCTGCTTTTGGTGACCTTGCATTTTTATAGGTGCCATTAATTTACTTAATTAACTTCCAACTTTATATTTTCCATCTAGATTCTAGTTTAGTTTTTTTAATTTAATATTTAGATATCTTTTATATCTCTCATCTAAGAATGTGCCTGTGTTCCCAAAGAAATAATAGAAAGGGGGGTTGTTAGGTATTGAGCTTTCCTTTGTCTGTGATAAGAAATGAGTGATAACTGCAGTCACTCTGTATTATGCCTTTCTCCTAATATCCTTATAAAATTTACTTTTTTAATTTCACACAAGGCAGGGCTTTAGTTTTTGCACATAAAATCCAAATTGTTCATTTTCCTTATTTGCAGATATTACACTTTTAGTGCCTGTTGTTCATCCTAGAATTTTGCTTTTATAAAGTAACTCACTTAGGCCTATATCTTTGGAAATCTATTCCATTCGACTCAATAAATATTTAGTGTCTTACTTGGTGTGAAGCATAAGTAGAGATAACCATGTAGGGAGGCTGATATGTTCATAGCTTGATCTGTCAGGTACAAAGAGTTGGTGATTTCGTATGATTTTGTGGTAGTTGGAAGCCTAGTTGCTTGTGGAAGATCACTTGGTTTTCCATTTCCAAATCCACTTCTAAATCTTGCTTAGCCATTCCACCTTGCTCTCCTTGGGGTTCTTCCTTGCTGATACCCACCTCCACATCAGCACCGTCCTTCACCATAGTCACACTTACCTTCTCCAGACAAACCTCCAGGCAGCAGAGATGAGAGATGAGTCAAATATGCATGCCCAAGTAACACCATACTACTCTCAAAAACAAATAAAACATAGCACTTTCCTGGTCACTAAGCTATTCTCCTGTGCAGGTGATGAGTGACCCAGGTCTCCTGACAACATTCAGAGGGGAATGCTGAGAGGTTAATTTAATGTTTGTTTGTCTCTAGTCAGGGAGAGTTTCTTATATTTTCATTGCTGCTCTCACCTCCTTTTTCTTGCTGTAGCCTATAACTTCAGTATTAGTAAATCCCCTCATTTCCCTTTCCCCCCACACCCCCATACCCTTCAGGGCCTGAGACATGGTTATATCTTTCCCACTTCTATGACTAAAGCTCTATAACTTTGACTCTGAACCCTTCTTTGCTTTGTCCTCTTTGATGCCATAGGCAACTGATGTTTCATTTTAGGCCTTAATCCTTTCTGCAGGTGACTTAAAATACTACTTTAATTATGTATTTTTACTTTTAGCATTATTGGCCTGGCACATACAAATTTCCAAGTTGTAAAAATGAATGATACAGACTGGAGTAATCTGCTATTACACAAAGTTTAGATAGACCAGGACAAATTCATGTTCCCTCTGACGGTTTGTATATAGCTTAGCACAATTATAAGAAAATCCCAATCTCTGTGAGCGAAACTGAAAAATCTTCCTTTATTTACAGGTAATGTGAGCTGAATATTCAAGAAAAATATCTTACTCCAGAAAAGGTAATTTTTAAAATGATATTTTTAATAAAATTTGAACCAATGTAAAATATTTACTTATGACTTAAATATGGATATTATTTTTTGTGGGTGTCTTCTGAAATCAATCTTATAACTCTACTGAAAATCCAGTATTCTAGGAATTGTTTTAACAAGGTACATTAAAGCATATTTATGCTTAAGAACTATGTGAATTAAATTATACTTTTTACTTGAACAATAATGTTATTTCTATTTTTTGGGAGGTAGTTCTGGACCTATGATTTGATCGGTATAGTATATTCCCAATGTGGCAATTCCTGACACTGATAAAATTGTGCCTTTTTGTCTGTAATTTATGTTATTAAAAGAGTTGATCAGGGTAATGGAAGGTGAAATGATTTGGGTTCTAATTAGAATGGAGTACAGGCAAGATAGAAATCCAGTTGTCAGGTGAATAGAGCACTGTCCCTGGAGTCAGGAGGACCTCAGTTCAAATCTGGCCTCAGACACTTGACACACTTACTAGCCATGTGACTTTGGGCAAGTCACTTAACCCAATTGCCCACCAAAAAAAGGGGCTAAAAAAAAATCCAGTTGTCAGGGCTCTAAAGCCCCTTAAGATATTATGTCAGGCTCTTCTCTATTCCACCTTAAAAGATTACAATTTTGCGTGAATCTTAAAACTCATTTTGACAACATAATTTTATTTATTAAAAAAAACAACCTTTTTCCTCTTGATCCATTTTTCTCTACCCTGATTTATTATCTTTGTGATGTTGTTTATAATACTAAAATAAAGAAGCATCATTTTCCCACAAATGGAATGGTGTTATTATATTGGACCTCAGAGGTCATCTCATCCAACTTTCTCCTTATATAAACGTAAAGATACAGAAGCTGGAAAAAAAAAAGTTGAGTGATTTGCCAATGCTTATAGAAATAACAAGAGGCAAAGAAATTATTTGAACTCAGATCCCTGATTTCAATGCCACTGTGTTTTTTTCAATTATACTGTGTTCCTACTCTCAAAATAGGAGGCAAAAAAGTTAAGACTTTTCCTTTAAAATAGTTATGTGGTTTTATTTCTTTGATCTTTTTGTTAAAATTTCAACTTTATTTCTTTTACTATTTAAGCAAGCAAATATTCCTTCAATATGTATTTTATACACTAATAGCCTTTGCTAAAATTATTTTATTCCATATTTGTGAGTAAATCTAATGATCAATTTCTCATTTTATTAGGGAATTACTAAATGATAAATCTTTCCTGATTATCCAAATTTCTACGGATCAATCTGAACCATTTTATATTTTTAAAAAGTAAAATGAAGCTATTTGTCTTCATTTTCATGTATTAGATGAATTCTCCTAATATTGGAATACTTTTCATTTTGCTTGTCAAGAATTCCTAGGTCTGTGACCCAGTAATAATGAAGAGATTTGTTTCAGTCATAACCAGTTGTGTATAATTGTATGGAATTATAGAATGTGATTTAAAAGAAATATTACTTACCATAATATGAGAAAATTATGTTATAGTTTATGTAAAATTTTCAATATATAGCATTATAAAATAACATTTAGCTATATGTAGCTAGTTATAGGATTAACAATATAATTACATATATCATATTTATAATATATAAATGTGTGAATGTTCATATGTTTCTATGTATTTTTCTTAGTGATTCCTGCATCTTTCATTCTCTTTCACTGTTTCTGTGTTTCTTCTCTCTCATCTGTACCTGCCTCTTTCTCGCTGTCACTCACATGTCCCCGTCTCTTTTTCTGTCTCTCCCCCATCTCTCTGTCTCTCCTCTATTGTCTCTGTCTCTTTCCCTATGTCTATGTTTCTGTCAGTTTCTTTCAAAATAAAATTTAAAGGTGAATTTGTTATTACTTTGAGAAGAAATATGTATAGAACACTGAAATTGTATTTTGAGAAGCTGGATTCTATCTCTGACTGCTAGTTATGTGAAGCTCCATAATCCCTGAGTTCCATGAGACCACAGAGATGGTCTCATATCACCCATGCCTTAACAAGAATCTCTTCCACAACCTCCCCATCCAGCAGTCACTTGATGACAGGGAAGGGGAAGATACTACCTTCAAAAAAGGGGTGAGGGTGGGGGGATCTTTACAAACATTTTGAACTTGAAATATAGATAAGATCATTCTTAGACTAAGCAAAATATTCATTTCTGTACATTCGATTCATTGTCTATATTCTACTTTTTATGACTAAGAAGGCCAAATAGAATCCCTATTTGACATGGGAATCCACAAATACAACTTCATTAACAGCTATCTTGTTCTTTTAGCTCTTCTCTTTTCTAGCATTGATGTCACAAGTTCCTTCTGTTAATTTTTGCATAACATGGGCTTCACTCCCTTCCCTATTACTCACTCTCTCTTTTAGACATGCTCCCTTTCATCCATTTTCACTCTAAGATGTATCATTTAGCCTTAAACCCCAAAATCTCAATTTGGTTTGACCAGGACAGAAGATCACATTCCTCGACAGTATGCTTAAAACAGTCCTATCATTCTGGGCCACCATGTCAAATTGTAGACTCATATAGATTTGTGTATGTACATTATGGAAACCCTCAGATCTTTTATACATGAAATTAATTCTAGCTATACATCCCCCATGCTATGTTTAAGTAATTGAATTATTTTGGCCCCATGAAAAGGACTCTTCTTTGAGGCCTCTTTAATTCAATTTTATTAGATTTAGTCTAGAGTTTTAAGCCTGTTGAGATCTTTTTGATCCTAAATTGGTTATCATAAATGTTAGCCAGTTCTCTCTGATTAGTGCCAGCTGAGTATGTGATGAACATTCATTTTTGTCTTTGTTCAAGACACTGATAAAAATTATCAAATGGTACAGTTGCTCTTCAGACATGTCTGACTCTTTGTGACCCCATATGGAGTTTTCTTGGCAAAGATACTCAAGTGGTTTGCTGTTTCCTTCTCCAGTTGATTAAGGCAAATAGAGGTTAAATGATTTGTCCAGAGTCACATGACTAGTATGTGTTTGAGGTCAGATTTGAACTCAGGTCTTTGACTCCACGCCCCTCACTCTATTCACTGAGCTATCAGGCTGCCTCTCAAATGGTATAGGGTCATGGGCAAATCCATGTCATATTCAACTAGAGAAAAATAATTTTCTGCGTCTTGGTTTTCTCATTTGTATGTTGAGGGAGAGTCACAAAGTAAACTATAAGGTCTACTTCAATTCTAGGATTCTATACCTAATAAAGAGGAAATAATGAGATCCATGCTCCTAGTGACGGTCAGATTATTTCCCTAATATCATCTTGGGGATATCTATCAGTAAGCACTTACTAAATATCACCAATAGTGTAGGTCCTGTCTTAGGGGCTAAGGAGATGGAGGAGTGAACTGGAGGTAGAGGGGATTACTTGAGCAGATTGGATCTAATTATCTATCTTCAAATATACCCTCAGGATAGATCATAGGAAGGCTGTTTCCTCCCTTTCTTACCCTCTCTTGCCTCTACCTGGGGCATAAAGAATCAGGGTGGAAAAATCATCTTGAAGATCAAGAAGAAATGCCTATAACTACCTTTACTCAAGGTTATTTTACTTCTGACTTCTGTATTCATTAAGTTGCAGATAGAAAAGCATTAAAATATTTATTTTTTGATGATTTCCTTTTCTAGGTTTGAATAATTCAATTATTACTCCTGAGCTGCTTAGATAAAACTGTTATCTAGAATTCTAATTTTAGTTTCTCTTTGTTTGGAATTAAGTAAGAATTAAGCAAAATGAATGATTTTAAAATAATAAGACCTGATGGAATTCACTCTTCCCTAAAACTACAAGTTAGGTTTTTTCAGTTTCTGTTTATAGTCAGTGGTCAGATTTTCATCAGAGACATGTCAATTTCCTGTTGTCTTGAAAAATGACTGGAAAAAGGAGACAGATCTATAATTCTCACCTGATTTATTTATGTAATGGTCTTCTTTCAGTAACTTGTTTGTGCCCCCCCATGGCTTCTATTTTTATAGTCATCATTTTCATGCACATAAAAGTTTACATTGGTGTTTTAGAGAAAAATAAATCCATAAATCTGGATGATTTGTATAATTATGATCATCAAAGCTTAGCAAGACACTTGCTACATTAAAGGAAAAAGGAGGAAAAAAAATCTGACAATGACCAGCCACAATTAAGATTACTAGAATTTAGAAAATAGGTTATTTTAACATATGTAAATCAAATGTGAATAAATATCCATTAAGTTTCATGCTCTTTCCTTTAGAATAATTTCTCTACAGATTTTATGAGACAAATCACAGGCATTATGGTTGGAAATCAATTTCATTGTTTTCTTTGCAGTCTCTATATAACTGTTGAATATTTTCAGTACATTTTAATGAGTAATGAAGTACATGCTTGATTATATGCCATTAGTAAAATATCTTTTTATGGCAAGGATTCTTTTCAGTACTACTTTCAGAATGACAGTGTAGTAAGTAATGAGTTGTCTTAATTTCTGTTTTTTTTCTTTTTTTCCACAAAAAATCTAAATAAGTAAATGTTTTTAAAGGGAAATATTTTTAAAATAAACAATTAAAAATATACAGTCTTTTTGTTACTTGTAGAGAATATTACAGAATATAAATAAATGTTTAGGTATACTTTTTGGATTCTAAAACCAGTAATCCTATTTAGAGACATGATAATTGCTATAGATGCATCTTTATAAATTTTACTTTAAATGCCTGTTTTTCTTTCTTTTGCTTGTCTGACTTATTGGTAGCTTCTTTTAATGGTTGAGTCATGAACTTCCACATTTTTAACAAGCTGTTTATATGTAATTGTCAAAATAGTAACTGTTCAGACCTGATGTTTCATTTATTTATTTATTTACCAAATTAGTGACCTGTTTTCTCTAAGATAGTATGGGAATTGCATTTAAAATCTGTGATCTCATCTCATTCTTCTCTTTTATAAATGGATTCTATTTATCTCATTTCCAATGTTTAAAAGCATAGGGTCTGGCATATAGTAGTCACCTAATAAATGTTCATTAATTGATTGATCAAATATTAAAATGGCTTTTCAAAAATCTATTTTCTAAAGAAATCAATGGGGGAAAAAGAATGTTGTTTCCTTAATGTTGTTTAAATAATTTTTTACTTTAAAAATCAGTATTACTTAGGTCATTATATATCTCTATGTTGTGTTCTAAGATCACCTTTTCCCCAACGGCCTCTCTACATGTTTTACATTCTTAACAGAATAGCAATGTTGTACTTACTGAGCTGGAAACTTTCTGTTATGGTCAGCCAAGCTTGCAGAAATTAGGATTCTTTTTCTTTTCAATAAGTCATAAAGGTCAAGGTACAAAGCTACTGCTCAAGAATAATTTCTGTACAAGAAGGGGGAGGGAGTAACTAGCTATATACTTTATTAAAATCACATTTTGTTGGTGTCTTTTTTTTTCCTCCATTGCTTCTTGGTCATTTCTGAGGGAAAAATCCTTCCACATACCTGCTTAAACTCTCTCTTGTAAGAAAGAAAACCAGGTCACCAAAATACCCAGAGAAGTAACTAATAACAATGATAATAACAGTGACCAACATTTATGTAGCACCTATGTGCTGGGCACTGTGTTGAGTGCTCTACAATTATAATCTCATGGGGAAGCTAGGTGGGGCAGTGGACATCAACCCTGCAGTCAGGAGGACCTGATTTCAAATCTGTCCTCAGACACTTGACACTTACTATCTGTGTGACCCTGGGCAAATCATTCAACCCCCATTGCCTTCCCCAAAACAAAGGAAAACAACAGAAAACAAAAACATAATCTCATTTGATCCCTCCAAACCATTGGAGGTAGCTAGGATTATTATCCCCATTTCATAGTTGAGGAAACTGAGGCAAACAGAGCCTAGAACATAAAACATGCAGAATCAGAGCTTAAAGGAGCATTAGAACATAGAACTTACAGTATTGTAACTTGAAGGGACTGTAGAACATAGAGAAAGTGTTGTAGCTGGAAGGGATTTTATAACAAAACATTTGTCGTTGTAGCTAGAAGGGATCTCAGAAGGGTTGGGGTGGAATTGAATGTAATAAGCATTTTTATAGTGCCTACTATGTGCCAGGCATTCAGGTAGATACCATTTTACAGATGAGGAAACTGAGACAAACAAGACTTGCCCAGGATCACACTGCTACAGGGTATCTGTGGTTTGATTTGAACTCAGGTATTCCTGACTACAGACCTGTCATGCTGTACACTTTGTCACCTAGCTGCTCAATATATAAAAATGTGTACAAAATTTCGCTGTAGTAATACCCTACCTCTCAGACTGAAAGAGAGTGGTTTTTAATTATCTGTTCTCCAGGACTAATATTCATTTTCCAGAAAATTTTTATTTTCATTGTTTAATTTTCATTTAGTTCTGCTTATTTCACTCTACATTGGTTTATAAATCTCTTTGCATGTTTCTCTGAATTCTTCACATTCATACTTTCTCACTGCACATTAAAATCCTGTTAGATTAATGGACCTGTTTTTCAGCCAATCAGTACTCATTTTATTTCTAGTTCTTTGCCATTATAAAAACTGCTGCTGTGAATATTTTGAACTGTTCTTAACTTTAATTTCTTTCTTAAGACTTTGATGAAAATTATGTCCTGGATTTCTATCTTTGTCTTCTTTAGGGGAGTACTTGGTCATGAGTAGATCCTTGACTGAAATATATGAACAATTTAGCCATGTTTCCTGAATAATACCAAATTGATATCTGAAGTTGTTGTTGATGTTGATCAGTCATTTTTCAATTGTGTCTGGTTCTTCAAGACCATATTGTGAGGTTTTCTTGGCAAAGACAGTGAATTGGCTTGCTATTTCCTTCTCCATCACGTTTTACAGATAAGGAACTGAGGAAAATAGCCTTAAGTGACTTGCCCATGGTCACACAGCTAGGAAATGTCTGAGGCCAGATTTGATCTCACAAAGATGAGTCTTCTTGACTCCAGGTTTGGTGCTTTATCCACACTATCACCTCCCTGCTTCATTTCCTGGAGTATCTGGTTCAATTGTTAGCTCTAACAAGCATGTGTCGTGTCACACATCAATGTGCCTATCTTCCCACTTTCCCCTCATCATTGTCTGTCATCTTTTTCTTTTTTCTATTTGTTGGATGAAAGGTAAACTTCTGAAATTATTTAATTTGCATTTCTCTTACAATCAGCAATCTGAAGCATCTCTCCAATACATATCAGTTACTATTCTTTTGAAAACTTGCCATATCCTTTGCTAATTTATCTATTAGGGAATAGATTTTTGTGTTATGTATGTGTACTGATCAATCTCTTGCATTTTTGGATATCAGACTTTTATCAGGATAATTCCTTGTATTTCTTTCCAGGAGGGATCACATATCTGCATCTGTATCTACCTGTCTATATCAATCTATAAGAGACATCTATCTCTCTATATAAATATATCCATATAGGAACATTAATTTTAAAAAATGATAGATTTTGTTTGGACACAACACAAATGTCTTAATAACTTGTCAAATCCTTTTCTACCCCCAAAGTATTTTCCTATTTTCCCTGAAAAAAAGGATGTAGAGACTTTGGTTTTGAGTGGTGGACTTGAAGTCACAAATTCCTGGTTAAAATTCTGCCTCTGACACTAGTTATGTTACTATGATTGTTGTTGAGTTTGTTCTTTGTGAAGAGGACCGTGACATCAGGGAAATGATGACATGGACTTGCAGCTGACTTTGATTTGAGTGAGGGAGTTGTGACTATGAACACTTCTCATTTATAAATGGTGCTGATTATTATACCTTTAGAAGTTACCTCACAGGATTGTTTTAAATCAAGACAGTGAGTATAAACTACATGCAATCCATAATACTTAAATACTTTGTGTACATATTAATAATTTAGTAAAGATTTTATCCATTTTCAAGAGAGAAAGGGATAGGTCCTTTAACTTTGCCTTTCTAGAACTAGAATTAACCAATGTAATTTTTAAAATTTATTTGTTTGTTTTTAGTTTTCAATTTTCACCCCTGTAAGATTTTGAGTTCTACATTTTC
Source organism: Petaurus breviceps papuanus (assembly GCF_028583685.1). NCBI lineage: Eukaryota > Metazoa > Chordata > Mammalia > Diprotodontia > Petauridae > Petaurus > Petaurus breviceps. The sequence goes on along the minus strand of NW_027185761.1, from coordinate 34,177,990 downwards.
TCCCTCTTACTTTTACTCTTACTTATAGCGTATATGGCCTGCATATACACTATACATGTACAATCACATATCCACATTAGTCATTTTGTAAAGAAGAATTCGAACCAAAGGGAAAAACTATGGGGGGGGGGGGACAGGGAGAGAATAACATGCTTCAATCTGCATTCTTCCCTAGTTCTTTTTCTGAATGTGGATAGTATTTTCCATCATGAGTCTCTTAGAATTGTCTTAGATTCTTGTGTTGCTGAGAAGAATTAAGTCTATCAAAGTTGGTCATCACACAATGTTGCTGCTACTGTGTAGAATGTTATTCTCATTCTTTTCACTTCATTCAGCATCAGTTCATGTAAGTCTTTCCAGGTTTTTCTGAATTCTGTCTGCTTATCATTTCTTATAGAACAATAGTATTCAATTATATTCTTATACCAAAACTTGTTTAGCCATTTCACAATTTATGGGCATCTCCTTAATTTCTAAGTGTTAACCACTACAAAAAAAGAGCTGCTATAAATATTTTTGTACGTGTGAGTCCTTTGCCCATTTTGGTGATGTCTTTGGGCTACAGACCAAGAAGTTAACCAATATAATTAACTGGATATTTGATGTCTATTCCATGTTGACTCTTGTGGCTGTGACTTGCTCCCTCTGGAACATTTCATATAAGTCTTTCCATGTTTCCTTATTTTTTCATGTTCATCCATCTTTATTGTGCAATAATATTTAATTAGTTTTATGTACCATAATTTGTCAGTCACTATGGGTATATTACCTTTCCCAACAGGTAGTATGCTCATTAAACTTATTACCTCATTACCCTAATGGAATCATCTTGGAAACAGGTCTTATTTTCTACAATATTTCCTCTATTCAGCAAGGCTCAATAGGGAGTATATAAATTTATGCATGAGAGGTCCATCTTCAGTTATTGAGGGGGGATATTCTTGACAAATCCTTTTCAGCAGTACTATGGAGCTGAATCAATCATTCCACTGTCTCAGTATTACAATGTATACATTCTTGTTCTGTGTTCCTTTTATGAGAATTAGTAATCAGTCAATCAGAACACATTTATCAAGTACCTAAACTATACTAGATGCCTGAGATCTAAGGAGAAAAACAAATATCCTTGACTTCAAAGTATTTATATTTTATTAGGGAATACGACTTATGCATAGTGACTTTGGACAAGTAACTTATCTTACCCACATCTCATTATTCACATCTCTAAAGTGATGGAGATTGGATTCAATGACCTATGAGAAATGGTACATCCAGGGTCATACATGTGTCAGAGGTATTATATGGGCCCTGTCCTTCCAGATTCCTACTCCAGCACTCTATCCAATGCGATATGCTTTCAGGTACCTTGCTTTAGACTCGATAAAAAAGATAATAGTGGGGATATAGATTGTCTTTGAAGGTCATTTCTGATGTTATGACACGATAGTAAAGCTTCTCAGTGGATAACACTTTATGATATGGTTCATTATGACTTTTCATCAATTTCAAGCCCCTTTAAGGAGTATATCCACCCAAGCATGTCAAGGAAACTGGTAATGGAATTGCAATCCTTTATGTTTTTCCCCTTCATTCATTGTACATATTCTAGCCCTATCACCATTTCAATTAAAACAATGGAAATAGATGCAGTTGCTATTCCCTCTGGGGAAACAATTGTACCACACGAGAAATGAGAGAAAAAAGAAAATCCTAGTTTTGATCTCATTTAATTAATTGAGCCTCACTGGCTCTCATGTCATGAAAAATTATATACCTTTCAGCTACCTGTAACCAAATATTCTGTTATTAATCACAAACTGTCTAAATACATTGTTTTATTTTTTTTCATATTTCTTTGTGATTCCATATTGTGATTCTGTAGTACTTTTATGCATTTTTCTTTGAATTTACCACCACCACCCTTCACACACTCATTCTGGAGGTGATTTTTTGTTTATTATTATTGTTGGTACTAGGTTGTTTCTAAGAGAGAACTGTTTTCTGATGCAGTGTGTTTTTCTTCTCTATCATCTGCTTTCAAATCACATTGTCCTTTTCAGTTTCCACTTCACCTAACAATACAGACAGGGTCCAGTTTTATCCCCTGCTTTTCTGTGATTTTTTTTTTTTTGCTTGACCTATAATCATCTTATTATTTTGTTAAGGTTGATCTAAGGGATTTGTCCCTTTATGTTGTCTCTTTAGGTTTGGGAATGCATTTCTTCATCTGGAAGGTTAGGGCATTGTATTAAATGATTTGTGAGGGTTATTTCAGGTGTAAGATGTGATTAGTTTTTTGAATAACCTAACTGTTCCCATTAACTTGTGGATTTCATGAGAAATATAACAAAAAACTCTACATTTTGACCCTTCCTTTTAATACTTTGGACAAAGTGGAAGGAGCTACCTATGATGAACAGTATCACTTTGATTTTGCTGCATGAAAAGCACAATGAGGAAAGAGTCAAGATTATGAAAGATCAATTGAATACAAGCCCCTTGACGGCAGGGACAATGCTGTTGCTCTCATATCCATAATAGTGTCTACTATGGCACTTGACACATAATCCATGAGGTAGGACAGTACAATTTAAATAAATTGTGGTTCATGTAATCAGATGTGGATTTCATTGATGACTGTGCTATATACTGTTTGAATGATCTTAGTGGAGTCGCTCAACCCCCCCTGAAACTCCATGCCTTCATATGTGAAATGAACATATTTCAGTTGAATGATGAGGTTGGAAGCCAGACTCTAGAGAATTGAGAAGAGGAGAGGAAGGAATGTAGAGATATCAATCGTAGACAGTCTTTCTCCAAGGATCTTAGCCATGAAGGTAAGGAACAATATAATAGCTATGGTATCTGGCAGAGCTGCATTAATCAAGAGGTTTTTTGATGTTGGGGGAGACATGGTCATGTTTATAGACAGTAGGGAGTTGTCTAGTATCTGGGGAGAAATTAAAGAAAAATGAGAAAATTAGGATAATGGAGGGGGCAGAGAACAGGTTTGGCAAAGTGGCAGCTAAGGGTTTCAGATTACTCAGATGGGGAAGTCACATTGGGATGGAAGTTAAGTAATCATGAAATAGTGAACTCAACAAGATGGTAGAGTAGAAGAAGGACTTCCTCACTGCTCCAGCTTCCACCTTCCCCAATCCATGTAAACAGGGGACTCTAAACAAACTTTGGAGCTTCAGAAAACACGATATGACACAGAGAAGCTAACCTCCCACAGAGGACACCCCAGCAGGCCAGCAGGAATCTGCCAGTGCAGTGCTCTGGGAGCCAAGCCCAGCCCCATGCTGAGGCTTTAGACCCAGGGTGGGCCTGACCAGCCATGGGCAGGAGCAGCTGTGGCTCTTTCCAGATTTATCAACACATAGATGCAAAGGATAAAGTGAAAGGTCAGTGCAGTCTGGCCTTTAGGACACAATAAGTGGGAGTGTGGCTTTTGCCCCCCCACCCTCCACTCCCAGGGCGAGAAGCTGCTGAGAGGGCCTGCACAGCTAGCCAGCACCACATGGCAGCTTAAACTCCTGGCCTGCAGAGTGTAGGGGGAGGAAGCACCAGTATGAGGGGTAATCACTCTTGCTTTAACCTTCTTGGATCTGGATTTCAGTCGAGGGTGGAGGTCCTGGGGTGTGTGTCTAGCTTGCCAGAGCTTGTGGAGACCTCAGAGAGGGCACCCATCTAATATCTCCGGCAGCTGAGAAAACCCCAGTGTTTGGGACGAAAGCTCCCCTGTCTGGTGGCAGAGTCCTACTGTGGCAAAAAGCCCAGGGGTCAAGTGACTGAGGGGCGACATGACCAGGCAAAGGAAACAAAGCAGACAGAAGATTCCAAAATTAGACTCCAATTTTGGGGAAAAAAAGGAACAAAGCATGGAACAGGAGGAAAAAAGTGAAGTCAGAACTCCTGCAACAAAAGCTTCAAAGGAAAATACAAGGTGGATACAGGCCATAGAGGACCTTAAGAAGCAGATAAGAGAAGTGGAGGAAAAATTGGGAAGAGGAATGAGAACAATGCAAGAAAATTATGAAATGAGAGTCAACAGCCTGACTGAGGAAAATGACACCTTAAAAATAGACTAACTCAAATGGCAAAAGAGACTCAAAAAGGCAATGAGGAGAAGAATGCCTTAAAAAGTCGAATTTGCCAGATGGAAAAAGAATCTCAAAAGCTCAATGAGGAGAATCATGGCTTCAGAATTAAACTGCAGCAAATGGAAGCTAATGACTTTATGAGAAATTAAGATGCTGTTAAACAGATCCAAACAAATGAAAGAATAGAATGCAATATAAAATATCTCATGGGAAAAGCCACTGACATGGAAAACAGATACAGGAGAGAGAATTTAAAAATTATTGGACTACCTGAAAGCCATGATCAAAGTTAGAACCTAGAAATCATCCTCCAGGAAGTTCTCAAAGAAAACTTCCCTGATGTTTTAGAACCAGAGGGCAAAATAGAGGTTAAAAGAATCCACCGATCACCTCCTGAAAAAGATCCCAAAAAGAAAACTCTTAGGAATTTTATAGCCAGGTTCTGGAATTCCCAAATTAAGGAGAGAATATTAAAAGCAGACAGGAAGAAACAATTTGAATATTGTGGAAACACAATCAGGATAACCCAGGATCTCGCAGATCCTACACTGAAGGATGGAAAGGCTTGGAATATGGTATTCTGGAGGTCAAAGGAGCTGGGATTAAAACCAAGAGTCACCTACCCAGCAAAACTGAGTATCATGTTTAAGGGGACATTATGGTCATTGGAATAGAGGACTTTCAAGCATTCTTGCTGAAAAATACAGAGTTGAATAGGAAATTTGACATTCAGATGCAAGAATCAAGAGAAGCATGAGAAGGTAAACAGGGAAAAGAAATCATAAGGAACTTATCAAAGTTGAACTATTAACATTTTTACATGGAAAAACAATAATTATTACTTATAAAACTTTTCTCGGTATTTGAAGGGAATAGAAATATATATATATATATATATATATATATATGAGGGTATATGGGCATATGAATACATATGTGAATGTGTGTATATATGTTTACAGGTATACATAGATAGAGGGCACAGGACCAATTTAACAGGAAGGGATGATACTTAAAAGGTGAAATTAAGAGGTGAGAGAGGAATATAATGAGAGGAGATGGGGAGAGACAGAGTGGGGTAAACTATCTCATATAGAAGAGGCAAGGGAAAATGGTTACAATGGAAGGGAAGAATAGGAAAGCAGAAGGTAATGGATCAACCTTATTCCCATTGAATTTGGCTTGAGGAGGGAATGAAATACACACTAAATAGGGTATCTCACTGTCCAGGAGAGTAGGGGGAGAAGGGGATGAGAGGGAGGATGATGGAAAGGACGGCAGGCTGGGGGGAGAGGGATGTTGGGAGCACCCACTTTTGAAAAGGGATGGGATCAAAGTAGAGAATAGAACAAGTGGGAGGTGGGATAGGAGGAAGGGAAATATAGTCAGTCTTTTACAATATATCTACTATGTTATTGTTTTTCATTAGCCACACATGTACAACCTATACTGAACTGCTTATCTTCCCAGTAAGGGTGGGTGACAAGGGAGGAAGGAAATGAATTTGGAATTCAAAGTTTTAAAATCAAATACTCTAATATGTATATATATATATATACATATACTATTATTAATACTATTTCACATTTAATTGGGAAATAACATATACAGACACTGGGGCATAGAGATGCACTGGAAAAGTCGAAAGGGGTATGGGAGAAAATATGGGAGAGAGCAGATTGGAGGAGGGTATATCCTGTGGGACTGCTATTTTGGGGTCAGTGGGTAGGGGAAAAATGGGGAGAAAATTTGTAACTCAAAATCTGGTGGAAATGAATGATGTAAATCAGAAGTTAATAAGGCATTTGAAAAAAAAAGAAATAGTGAACTCAGACAGTTGTCATTGTCTATGAGGATTCAACTTTATGGTGATGACTTGTTAAGTACTTGTCCATTATTTCACAAATAGTAAATGTCACAAGAGGGATTTGAATTCTGGTCTTTCAGACTCCAGGCCCAGCATTCTATCCTCTATGACATGTCATCTCTCATCTAGAAATGTTGTTTAGACAAGATAAACAAGTGAATGAGAATTTGGATTCTATTTTTGGAGTCATTTTAACTATTGTGACATAATAATAAAGCCCCCTCCCCCACAATGGATAGCATTTTGTGACATAATACATTATGAAATTTTATCAATTTTCAATTTCTTTATTAATACATCCATTCAGTTATGTCATGGAAAACATATGTCAAAAGGTAACCTTTTCCTCCCTTTTTATGATGTCGCTATTCTAATCATATTATAATTTTGTTAGCCAAGTATCCATTTAGTACCTGGGACAGATATTGTTATTTATATGTATACACACACATATATGTGTATATATGTATACACATGTGTATACATATATACATACATATATACGCACACATATATACATAAATATACATACATACACACACATATATGGAAATTGAGACTGAGAAAGTTTAAGTGACATTTAAAGAGTTTAGACCTGAAATCCAAGTTTTTTTAAATGAATGTCTAAGTTTTGAGTCTGGAGAATATATTAGAAGTAGTATCCTTCTGACATATTCCTTAGATGCAGTCTCTCTGTGGATGATTTCAGGGGATGTGCATGGATGGCTATATTACCTTACTATCACAGACAGTTGTCTTAATAACCACATAGTAGTGTAAGGACAACCACTCTACACCATACGTGGATAGTACTACTTTCAACAGTGATAGAATGTTGAGTATTTAAAGAAAAAAAGAACAGTCCTATTAAATCATCAAATACCACCACATATTTATGAAACCAGATGAAAATCATTTTCTACATTAGAACCAATTCACTTTCCTTCACTTGGTTGATCTTGGGAGGAAAGATTCCTTTGCTTCTCTCAGAAGGTTAAGCTGTCTCTGGTTAAATATGGACCCCAAATAATGCTGCCAAAGCTGCTGCCTCATAGGATTGATGATAATGATGAATGCTGATAGTTTTAAAATCAGTTTTGCAGTGGAAATGTCTATTTTTTTACTTTGGCTGATGTGGTCCTCTGGAGTTGGGGAGAGGCCTTGTCACATTAGGTATCTATTGATAAAAAAGGGAATTTAAACTTCTGTGTCCTCTATGATAAAATGGCACTAAACTTGAGCTATAGGGTAACTCTCAGAAGTTGCTGTACATATTACATGAGTGACAGGACTTAACATGGACTTTAAAGAGTCACCCCAGAGTGAATTGCTTTTCAGTGACAAACAGCAAGTGATGTCTGTTTCATAGCTGGTGAAGAAAAGTGTGGCATTCAAAATTATATGTGTGTGCATATATATTCATGGCTACGATAGATAAAATGATTCTTAAAGTGAATAATAAATAGTGGATATTAGCAAAAAGGAGGGCCTGCTCACAAGTGGACCACCTTCTTTCATCTCTTTTGTTGCATCAACAGTCATCCCTCTGTTTACAATGGCACTTGTGCAGATCATTCTTTCTCTTCCATTACATATTTTTAAAATTTTATGTATTTACTTTTAGTTTACAACATTCAGTTCCACAGTCCCTTGACTTCCAAATTTTCTCTCTCTCCCTCTTGCCTTCCATTACATTTTGTTAAGTCGAGGAACCTGAGCAGAATGAGATTAAAAGGCATTATTTTAAGAAACAAACACCTCCAACAAAAGACCCCTAAAGTATTTTTTAGAGACCAATAACATTTGTATCTGTTGAGTAAACATGATCAATCAAAGCTCTACAAGCTTATATGGGCTGCTTCCTTAACAAATATGTTTATGCTATGGCAATTCATCATAACTGGAAGTTTAGATGATAAGCTTGAGCACTCTCTTAGGTTAAAGCTGAAAATAGTCAGTTGGCAATTCCATAGAGGGGGGAAGGCTGTTAAAGTGGCAGAACAAATATGGATTCTTTTGACAAGAGAAAAGAACATCTTGCAACATTTTTATATTCATTGGCTTGGTGCAACTCTTACTCATGAAAGCTTGCAGAGGTTTTGGGGATGCTTTTGTGGTAATATTGCCATTAGGTCATCCTTAGGAGTTGGCAAAATACATTGAGTGGGACGCTTCCTTTAGCCACTCAGAATGCAGCACGAGCGTTCTAAGGGGGTGAAAGTGGTGTCAGCTGAAAGCAAACACATCCACTGTCTGAGAAACTTGTTTTTATTAAATGAAAAAGGGGGAAGAGAGTCTTAAATAACAAAGATATAGTTGGCTGCTGTCAGGGGCCCTATTTAGAGGGAATGATGAACTGTTCCACAAGGGGAGGGAATACTTGTGAAAAATGAAAAGTTGAGTCACTGCAAGCTGGCATGTGGCATCAGACATAAAGGGCACTGCACAGGCAAGGACTAGTACAATCAAAAAGATTAAAATCACTTTCTGACCTGTGAAATCAGATATTACATCAATCATAGACTATCTGCAGAATTGCAGAATTTTTTTCTTTTTCTTTTTTTTCTGTGTAAGTTAGGACTTGTGGAAGAGGAGAGATTGACATATGTTAAAAGGCAAACTCTTCCTTTTATTAAATATGTAGGACAGAAAAAGCATGAATAATACACAACACAATGAACCATTCATCGAGAAAGAGAAAGGGAATGAAGTGAAGCAAAGCTATGTAAAAGCAGAAATTGGACAAAAGTAAAATGAGGGTGAGTTAAGTTTCAGGCAAACATAAGAATAAAATTCATCCATGAACAAAACTTTATGAAACATAATCTTTTCCTAGAAATGAAAGAATTCAAAATGAATGGACTTCCCAACCCTCTCCCTCACTTGCTTTCTCACATCAAAGATCATGTTAGCCCCATTCCAGATTCAGTTGTTACTGTGAGAACTTTGAAAGAATAGTCACTGCCTTCTATCATGCAAACCCATAGAAGTCAGGATCAGAGTTGAAAAGGATCAGAGGGCCAAAGATTTGGAGCTACAATGACTCTCAGAAATCATTTAGTTCAACCACTGAATTTTTCAGATTAGAAAATTCAGGATCAGAGAACTTTCGTTATTTTCCTATAATCCCACAGGGAGTCAATAGCAGATCTGAAACAAGAACAGCTAGGTGGTCGAATGGTAAGAGTGCCAGGCTCGGAGTTGGGAAAACTCTTCCTTATTTCAAATCTGGTCTTTGATACTTACTAGCTATGTGACCCTGGACAAATAGCTTACCCTGGTTTGCCTCAGTTTCCCCATCTGTAATATGAACTAGAGAAGGAAATGACAAACTACTACAGTGTCTTTGCCAAGAAACCCCAAAAAGAGTCATGAAGAGTCAGACATGACTGAGAAAATGACTAAACAACAATAAAACAACTTTTTTATTTTGCTTTTTGGAGGGCAATTGGGGTTAAGTGACTTGCCCAAGGTCACATGGCTAGTTTTAATGTTAAGTGTTTGAGGCCCAATTTGAACTCAGGTCCTCCCGACTCCAGGGCCTGTGCTCTATTCACTGCACCACCTACCTACCCCCAGTAAAATAACTTCTAATGCCAACTCTAATACTCTTTCCTTTTTAATACTCTTCCCTTCACCCATCTCATGGTATTGATCAGAGGATTCCCCCATCGTCTAGAAGGATCAATGATGTTTATGTTGTAAGATAGACCTAGTGCTAGTGTGAAAGAGCCTGTAGCATTTAGGGATTTCTGTATGGTACTTCAGTAACTCCTAGTGAACTGAAGCACCAGCCAAGTGCCAGAGGTCCTCTTTGACCTTTTTACTTATGATTTTCCTATCTTGATTTCAATTCTTAACTACTTGAAGAGTTTAAAAGTATAGTGTTCTTTTACATTATTTCCATCTTCAAGATGTGATACTAACTAAAATCCGGAATGCAGACCCTCTATTTTGAGGTATCTCTGCTTTAACAAGAATTCAAAAGTTATCAACCCTCAACAGTCATACCTACAGAATATTTTTTTTCTTCTTGAATGAACATTTACCAGCAGTTAAACCTAGCTGCAAATGTACAGGGAATAATTTTGAAAGGACTTTAGGATGGAGACAGGCTGGCCAATTTTAATGTCAAAACCCAACTTGGTGGTGAGGATTTGAAAGCTGGAGCCCTTTACCAGATGAAGAAATGACTGTCCAATTATAAAAGCTGAATAATATAATAATTCTCTCTGGCTTTCGCAGGAAGGCCATCTTGAAACTTCCATTGCAGTGGTGGTTTAGTAAGAAGGAATGAAGGGTTGAAGACTGAAGTGTCAGCTTTTTGAAAGACAAGTCCCATAATCCTCTACCTAAAATTGCCATATCTTAATAAGGCCACTCCATCATCAGACTCTTGTGTTGTTAAATTTTAAGTTAGTTTGGAAGAATCTGAAAAATTCAGCTAAAAATTTTATTTTGTTCCCCTCCACATCCCCACATTGTTCAGGAAGTCTGAAGTCTGCCAGGGATGGATTTTAAAGTGATGGCTGGATTTGTAAAACTATACTAAAATTAGCTTTTCAGAAAAAAAAATCCAAAATTTTTCCTCTATGCATTGCCTTAGAAATTATTTTGATGAGTACTCAGTGTTTGGTCCAGCCTATAAGTAGTAACAATCTTGGCAAGACAATATATTTACCGATACTAGTAAAAAAAAAAACCCTCATTTACCCTGCTGCCATATTCAAATTAATTTGGATTCACTCAGTGAAAAATATAATTATATTACTCAAATCTTTAAGAACTTGCAACCAAGGTAGGATGGGGTCTAAAGTCCATGCCATCCCAATCTCATTATGATGCCACAAGAGTGGCATCGTCAGTGCCTTTTGCTTTCCCATCCTCTCTATTTTATCTTCCTGAAAGTTCAATATCCAAAGTTCTATTTAAATGATTATACCAAATTTTTGACTACTTGGTCTGTTTAATGTACATATTAATAAATACAACTTTGTTTATCATGAGATTGCTACTTGAGTACAGCAGCTTCAACTACAATAGAGAGCTATAGTCCTATAGAGTCATAAGTTTAGAAATGAAAGGATCATAAAAGTCATACAGACTAATTCTCTGATTTTATGGAAGAAGAATCTGAGGTCTAGTCAAACAAATAATCAATGAATACTTAACTAAGTGTTCTGCCTTTAATTCTATAGTCAAACAGCAAAAAGCAATCAAAGTCAGAGAAATAGGATTCTTAGCCATCTCTGCTTCCTTTTGCTGTAAATCGTTAAGGAAATGAATGTTGTACATGCTGTCCTTTGAACTCTGCAATGTACCCTTTCCAGAGATAGCAGAATAATCCTTCTAACACATAGGTCTAAACATACATTTCTTTTTACAAACTATCTTTCAATGACTCCCTATTAGTTATATAACAGAATATAAACTTACTGGTCTGTCAGTTAAGGCCCTTAGGACCATCTAATGATCTAATGGATAGAATGCTGGACCTAGAATCAGGAAGACCTGAGTTCAAATCCAGCCTCAGACACTTACTAGTTGTGTGACCCTGGACAAGTCACTTAACCCTGAGTACCTACATTTTCTCATTTGTAAAATGAGCTGGAGAAGGAAATAGCAAATTGTTCCAGTATGTTTGCCAAGAAAACTCCCCAAATGAAGTCATATTCAGACACAACTGAACACCAAGAACGAAGGCTCTCAACAATCTCTTCCTCACCCATTCACACATTCTTATTTTGGTCTGCTCATTTTCACTGACTCCATCAAACCTGGAATATTATTTTTTCCCCATCCTCATCATTTTGTCTTTCTAATAATTCTTACCAACCATCCTCTTGGCCTAGAATATCTTTGCCTAATGAAATCCTTACTGTTTTATTCAAAACTCAGCTTTGATGCCAACTTTTCTATGAAACCTTCCCTGGTCTTCCCATGTCTCTCATTCTCATGCCATTTTGACTTCTTATAAACATTTATTCTATTATTTGTTATTCAGGTATTTGTCATATTATCTCTACTAGATCGGAAGCTTCTTGAGGGTTTGTCTCAGTTTAGCTTTGGATCTCTACCACTTGGCACACTGAACTAATCATTTTTAAACCAATTCTATGTCATCATTTTATTGAAGAATTTCTTTCTGGAAAACTAAGCAGTTCAATCTCTGTTGTGTAATTCACTTTATCAGAGAGTGGCCCAGGACACTGAGAGGTTAAACAACTTCCCTGGAGACACACAACTAGTAGGTATCAAAAGTGGATCTTGAACACTGGTCTTTATGACTAAGCCTGGCTCTCAGTCTCATATTTATACTACCAAGTATGAATCACAGCAGGTGCTTAATAAATGTTAATTGAAGTTGTATGATATTAGCATCCCCAATATAATCATTTTAATAGGCTCATTGAATCCTGATGAAGATGGATCTTTGTTATGATTTCTCATGGCACACAGTAGGTATTTATTAAATATTTTTGAATAATTGAATCAATGAATGAATCATGATCCAGAAGCTGGAAATCTGTAGGAAACCTGTGGGCTAAGGTTAGGCTTCTTGAATTACCACACCTCTTCTTTGCCTTCAGGCAAATCCTTGCAAGAAGAACAATGAGGTCATTTCTGAAGGACAAATCACAAAGTCTCTACAAATATTCACACCAAAAACTGAAGAAGAATAATGCTGTTTATGAGGTTAATGTTAGGTTGCTGCCTAACTAAATGAGGTCTTGCTATTAATTTTTCAATCACTGAAAGAGGATGAGCTTCCTTTTTCTACTAGATAGGAGGCAGCTGGGAAATGTATCCTCCTGACCAGTTATTAAAATGCTTTTCCTCTTCTTTTAACTCTCATCTTGTTAATTGCCTGGTACACCTTGAATATGCCACTAGCAATTTGTAATAGCATCAATTAACATTTGGGAAGTTGAGCATGGCCACCTAGGCTGTTAAACATTTGCTCCAGGAATGCTAATAAAGTGTACCGAAATTGCATTCTTGAAATGTTTAAATCAACAAAAGCAAAACTGAGGGCTGCCAAAGAAAAGAAGACCTAGGCAAAGCCTCATCTGGACTCCTTCTGACTTTGCACCACCATTCAGAGGTTGGCAACTTCCCCATGCTTTGAAGTCAAATATAATCATTTGAAAATAGATGGATATATAAATAACACCTCCATGGGAAATGTGACCTTTGATATCCAATGGCATTCAAAGACTTCTGGCCATTAAAAAATGAGAATGAAATTTCCATTTTATCCTTTTCTACCTGATGGAGTCATTACTGATTAATTCATAGTGTGTGGTATCATCCAAAGTACTTTTTTTTTTCTCTTGTGAATTGTACATTTTACAAAACAATCTTATGAAGGGAAAGACTGAACCTAATCTGTTAGGTTAAGGCTGTTAGTGGATGTGGAGCAGGATGAAAGCAATACATTTTTAATTGGACCTAGTATGTGTATGTTATTTTCACCCTACCAGTGAACTAGGACGATAAAGACCCCAAAATGGAAATGTGAAAGGAAGGAGAGTTTAGTTATATGTGCAAGCATGAGACAGGTTTCAAAGAGAAAAAGAAGTTCCATCAGAAAAGTGGATTAAAATGGAAAAGCCATGCTTAATGGTAGGGGAAAATATTGGATTTTACCTTATGTTTCTGAGATCTCAAGAGAAAAAAAATCAGATATCTGTCTAGGAGGGAATTCAGATATCATTCTAGGGGCATCAAGTAGAGAGATTCAATAAAATGATGATATCATAAGCTAGAAGGTAATGCCTGATCCCAGGCTGAGTTCTTTCCACCATTTTGTAATGTCTTTTTGACAGTACAGATGTCAAAGTAAGTAAGAAAATGTTATGCTTTGGCACCTTAACCATCTGAAAGCAATTAATCAATCACTATCCCTTCCCCCTACCTTGTAAGTAGTTCCTCAAGGATTTGCCTAGAATACTCTCTCCTCCCCACTCCTTTAAATCTCTCAAACAATTCTGAATCTTAAATAGCTTGATATTTTATTGATAAATTCTAACATATAACCAAGAATCCTGAGCTATTGTCCAAGAAGCAACATGATCCTTCTTCAAATTCACTCCAATTTATACAAAGCCTTTTAAAAGTTAATTGAAACCCTATAATTGACTGATTGGATGGTTGATTTATTGTTTTCACCTGGTAAATGACAAAGGTGTACCAAGGGGACCAAAGTGTAAGATACATAGGCAGGAAGGGGGCAGATTTTGAAGAGCTTCAAATGCTAAATAAAACACTTTAAGTTTGATCCTAAAGGTAATAGGGAGCTACCAAGATTATTGCATAGACAGTGACCCGCTTAGCCCTATGTTTAGGAAAATAAATTTGGTAACTGACAAGAGGATGGATTGGAATAGGAAGATATATGAGGTGGGTAGCCTATTTCAATAGTCAAGGTGAGAAGTGATAAAAATCTGAATTAGGGTGGTGGCTGTGTGAGAAGAGAGAAGGGGTGTTATATGAGTTAAGAAGGTAAAAATCACAGGATTTAGCAATAATAATTTTCCCTTTGGTTGTCAATATGACCTTATATATGTCTTCTTTGTGCTTGCTAGAATCCTTAAAATACTTAAATATGAGAGAGTCTTACTCTTTTCACAGAGTATGGGATAAAAAATAATTCTCTCCTCTCCAGGAGTTCAACTTTGATGTGTGCTACCAAATTCAAGAAGGAAAAGTGATCTAAACTAGGAACCAACAGAAATCCTTCTTAGGCTAAATTGTACAGTTAATGATGAGAGAGCTTGCTGGTGACGTGGTACAATAAATTTCAATTTCAATTTCAGTTTTTTATCACTTTCATGGTATACCATGTGAGAGAAATTATTGGCATTGTTTAATAAAACTCTCTAATCGAAATTATGTTTCTTATATTTAGTTTCATATCTTAAAATTCCAATAGTATAATTAAAATTTTAATTCTGTTCAATGAAATAAACATTCATTAAGCCCTTTCCTATTATTAGTAAGTTTTCCTAGGCCCTGGGGATATGAAGTTGGGAGAAAACAGTTAAAAAAATAATAGTTCTTGCTTTCAAAGAAGTTATACCTACTACTGGAGAAAAGAGAATCTAAATTTCTCTACTGTGCTTTCTTCCATTGATTCATTTGAAAATTAGGGAAATTTTTACCTATCATCAAATCAGATTGCTTTAAAAGTGAAAAATTTAGCCAATCCTTCATTTACCATGCTGAAGTAAATTGAGGGATAAAAAAAATGAGAATGAAGAAAAAAAATTAAATATGATAGATTAACCTAATTTTTCCCCTTTGTTCTTGTAGGGTTAGGAGACAATAGAGGCTGAATTTGTTAAAGTACTTACATTTATAGGCTCAACTTAGTGGTGATATGGGATACGATCATTCCTGTGGTTTGGTGGAAATCAATCAGAATGTAGGATATTTTGAAAACAAATCATCTGTAATTTAGTTTCAGCTCAAATTTGTTCCTCTCCCTGATCTTGGTAAGTTAAGCATATAGACATAGCTTATGATTGGTTCAGAAATTTTTTTGAGAAAATCACTTTGTTTTTTAGTTAAGCAGTTTTCAAGATTCAAATGGTTTTCAATGTGCGTATGTGAATTTCGGATGTTTGGGTTTATTCTGATAGTACCTCTTAATTATGTTACATATCCCTCATACTCTACAAGAACATCTCTGTTGAAATATGCTGTATACTGTAATATATCTAGCAGATATCTCCTCTACATAGTCTAGGATTTTCCATAGTCCAGTCATTTCCAAATCAGTTCCTTCCTACAGCAGCCTATATAGTCTTTCTCTCCTGGCCCCATTAGAACAAATTTCCATGCATGCTAAGACATTCCAGGGCTTTCTCAAATGGGTCTACTTAACTACTGCTGTGAGGACACTTACCTTTCTCTAAATTGTCCTCCAACTCCTAATATCTTTGCCTGAGAAAAGGTCAAGTCTCCAAGGCAGCCTCATTACCTTCCTATGTGTTTCTTCTGTAATCTAATTAACAATTTGATTAATATGTAACTTCCTCTCTGGGTCCAAAATGTGTTTCCTGAATTCTTAGGGCATAGACACCAAGAAAATGAAAAAAAAAAACATTTGGTTCCCATTCCCATAATACAATTTGGATTTTTCTGAACATAAAAGTATTGAAGTATACTTAAAAAAAAAGAAAAAAAATCTTAGAGTATGCCCTTCTTTCAAGTGAGCTCTGAAACTTTCTTCATAGGAAGCATCCTTTAGAATGAACTTCCTGGATCTTGTTTAAAAAAAAAAATTCCTCTTGCAATTGAATTCAAGTAGGCCATGGTACATCACCCTTGAGAATGCTGTCCACTTTTGTGAAAATCAGTCACCCCTCTGCTTTCCTAAGGTGAGCCCATTAAAATGTTGAATTCCCTTACTATCAGCATATAATAGGACTTGATGGACTGATGCTTTGTTTTCTAGGAATTTATTGCATATTTTGGTGGGGTTTTTTTGTTTGAATCCTTTCAAAGTACTTGCCTTAAGGTATTCATAGAGTAAAATAATTGCTGAACTATTCCGAATAAGTAATTTATAATAACTATTTAATTGACAGATATTATGTTTTCAAATTTTGTTTTTTAATCATTTTTGCTTATAGGTTTGCTAATTTAAAAAACTCAGTTAATATGGACTAATGCATATAAAATAATAGATTATGCATACAAGCAAATTTCAACTTCATAAGGGGGGATGGGAATAGCAATTAGAGTTGTGTAGAAGTGGTATATGGACTATATCAAGACTATAACAACACCTCATTTGGAAGTATTAAATTAGATGCTGAATCATCATTTACCGGTTAATATGGAGGTACAGGGGAGGGCTATAAGATGGAACAGATCGTCATTGCCACCGTGTCTCAAATTCCTGCTGTACCATTGTCCTTAATAGTCGAGCCATTTGGGTGGTAACTGTCTCACCTCTTGATCTATGAAAATGATGTTTCAAATTATAAAGAATTCTTTTCCCATCTCTTTTCTATCTGAGCATTTGAACAATTTGAAACCGCTGAAGTTTTGCTTTACATTTCAATGTAATGACCCTGGGAATTTTGAAAGGTCAATAATAACCTAAGTATAGCAAATCTTTTTCTGTTTAATGCCTTTCTTCCTAATTGTGAACAAATGTGGCCACTTGGTGCTGCTTGCTGGCCTAGGTATGTTTTGATGGGACATGAATACCTATGCTGACTGACTGTTGTATAGAGCCTTTGATTTAGGGAAAAGCTCCATTCTTGCTGGTCTCATATGATGCCTCTAATTTGAATCCCTCATTTAGATTTTTATCTCTTGTTGCCCAGATTTTTGGACCAAAAACTTTTACTGAGTCTTGACTTAAATAGGATCCCTAATCCTTGATGACCAATGGATCTGGACTCAGGTCCTTCGGGCAGCTGTACTGTTCATTTCTTCCTCTGTATTGACTCATCTTTCAAAATGTATGTTCTATGGAATAATGAAGGGTCATACACAACTGAATGACAGAACAACAACAGCAAAAACAAATATGTTTTTATAGATTGATTGTTGATTTAAAGATAAAGAAAAGAAATTGGAATGTGTTGTGGTGAAGAGATCTCTTGATTTGGACTTAGAAGAACCACATTTGAAGTCTTTTTTATGACTCCCTGAGTTGCATGATTTTGAGCAAAAACTTCCCCTTTCAAGGACTGAGTGTCCTCAGGGCAGCCAGGTGGTGCAGTGAATACAGCACCAGCCCTGGAGTAAGGAGGACCTGAGTTCAAATTCGGCCACTGACACTTAACACGCTTAAGCCCAATTGCCCTGCCTTCCCCCCTCCAAAAAAACAAAAACAAAAAAAAACAATACACTGAGCATCCTTATCTATAAAATGAAGATAATACTTGGAGGAGACAAGCAACCTAGAAGATAAAGATCTGAGCTCAGGGAGTTAAGAAGACCCTTGAGTTTTGACCTAAGTTGGTTTGTGATGAAGGAAAGCATCAACCACAATGACCAACACCATCACAACTACAGCAATAATAATAGCTAGCATTTAAATAACACTCCAAGTTTTGCAAAGTACTTTACAAATATCATTTCATTTGATACAACAACCCTGAGGAGTAGTCACCATTATCATTCCCATTTTACAGATGTTACAATACGAGGTTACATGATTAGTCTAATATCACAGAGCTAATAAGTTATCTGAAGCAGAAATCAAACTCTATCTGCTGTGCCCCAGGAGACTCCTAGTGTTAACATGGAGCATGTTGTTGTTCAGTCATTTCAATCAATTCCCACTCTTTGTGACCCCATATGGGGTTTTCTTGGCAAAGATACTTCAGCAGTTTTCCATATTCTTCTGTAGGTCATTTTACAGATGAGAACACTGAGGCAAACAGTGACTTGCCCAGGATGACCCTGCTAGTAAGTATCTGAGCATATGTAGCAAGTGTTCAATAAATGCTTGTTGATTTGATTTAATTTATAGTCTCTAATTTGCCAAGAGGTGCTTATCTTTATTGGTAGAGGGAATTCTTCACCATGATTCCTAGATTGATTCAAACAAACAAAACCCACACACTATTAATCTTGCAGGTTTATTTTAAAAAACATATTTTTATACTTTAAAGAGTTGTATGAAGGTGAGCTTTTACTTATAATGTATAACTTTATCATGAGCCTTTTTGTTTATCTGAGCTAAAGAAGAAGAACCAGTCTTCTGTCCCCTAACTAGGGACTGAAGTACCTCCCTCCAGATCCTCAGTTTGGCAAAGATTTCCTTTTCTTTCAAAAACACTCCTATGTTTCTAACTCACTGACAGGAAGATACTTCATCATGATGGTCCTTGTATCTTGTCCAGGCCTTGGGGATACTCATTTCCCTTGCATTTTGCAATTTTCCTAACCCCAGTCTGTATTCCCTCTCAGGTTTTTATCTTTATCAAGTGTCATTCTTTTGATTCCTGACCATTTCCAGGGTTTATCCAGGTCATTTGCATTTTCATCTTTTCTTCTTTTGAAAGTTAATGGAGTTGAAAATTGGTTCCAGGGAGGGGCGAGTAGTGATCGGAGGTTGGTGATGAGAAATGAGGCTGGGGGTAGAGTGAATTGGATTTCAGTTCCATTGGGCACAGAAGAGAAGGAACAGAGAGGTCCCACCCCCCAAGTAGCACCCCAAGGAATAAATGCTTGCTTACTCACCTGGAATTCCAATGAGTCATCCTGTGTGCTTTCTTTTCTTTTTTTAAACTGCTCTTCTGAGCAAATATTTAATATCTTGTTGCTGTTAATAGGACTTCCCATTACAGAGCTGAAGCTTCATTTCTTTTATAAAATATTTCGTGGCCTCCTTAGTACCAGATGATGAATAATTAAAACTAAGCTGTACTTGTCAAAATAAATGAACACAGCACATTGGGAAAGACCAGTTCTTTCGTTCCTTTCAACCCAGGCTTTTGCTTACTTTCCTGATTTGTGCTATTTGGTGCTATACAGTGGCTTTCCCAGCTATTAGTGAGCATTAGAGAGCTCATTTCATATTTGTTTTGTTGAACTGAGATCAGAGAAGGAACCAATTAGATCTAAAGACCTACAAGCTAGTTTGTCTGGTACTAAAGCATAAAAAAAAATTCAAAAAGCTTATGAAGTCGGCTCATTTCCTTGCAATCTATTCATAATTGCTTGTAGCATTATTGTCAACTTTGCTGATGTTTTCATATACTGTGTTATTAAAATGACATAAATGTACACTCTTTAGACCATTATCTATGTTGACAAGGGTTTGAGAAAGCTGTCTCCAAAAGAGGGAATTGAGAGTCTCCTGTATCAAACTCATTCTGCTATTTTTCCCCTCTTATTCCTTGCCGCAACAACCATCTGGGAGAGAAGCTTTAACATCAACACCAACTATTCCAAGTCAAGCAGATTCAGTTCAAAACAGCCCTTAATAACTGCATGGCATGTTGCAGATAACATAAGACATGCTGGGCTCATTGTTCTCTCCTTCCAGGAGAGTATTACTAGGATTTAGAAGATAGTTGCTTAATTTTCCCACAGAACCGTGTACCTGGAGGATGTCTGGACATCCCTCATTTGTACTGCTTTTTATTATTGTCAGAACTGATCAAATAAATCTGCCTGAGTGTCTGTGTGTGGGATGCATGCAGAAAGTGATTTTTATTTTTTGCCCAATGAGTCCCAAACATGCTGTCTCCTTCATTTTATTTTTCATTCTCTTGTCTTCAGTGCCTTCTGCAACTCACCTCAGAAATCACATTGTCTCTACTTATTACAGAAACCTTTCTGTAGCTGGTGAAATGTGGTTTTCCTTGGCCAGATAAAGAGCCGTTTCCCCTTCTTATTCCCTCTGTGCTTCTCTTCATTTTTTCTCTGTTGAAATTGCAAATATATTTCTGTCCTCTCTGTACAGTCCATTTCATTTGGTCACTTATTGAAAACTTAGGTGATAAAGTAATATACAAGAGATATCCAAAGCCACATCCATTTTTGGTTCTGGATCCCTCACCAGACAAAATTTTTCCAGATGATTTTCATTTTCCTTGCCAGGTTCATTGGCATCAGATAATTTGGAATTTTAAAAAGCATTTCTAGCACTTTGATTCTGGGCTGCAGATGTTTTTGGCTAATGAAAAATGCCAGTATGAACTTGGTTTCTCTAGCTTTCTGAACTAAAACAAGAAGGTCAGGTAATAACATTAATAACTGACATTTATATAGCACTTTATATAGTGGTTTTTGGTATATTATCGCTCTGTCATGGTTTATCTGTGACTATCTCCCATGTTATACCTCTTCATCTTCACCTCCTGGTTTCCTAGGATTCCTTAAAGTCCTAATTAAAATTCCATCTTCTATAAGAAGCCTTTCCAAACCCGTCTTAATTCTAGTGCCTTCCTGTTATCAATTATTTCTTATTTTTCCCCAGTATATAATTTATTTGCACCCATCCATTTGTTTGTTGTCAGCTCCATTAGATTATGAACTTTTTGAGAGCAGGTACAGTCTTTACCTCTTTTAGTATTCTTTGCACTTAGTTTTCTTGGCACCAGCCAGATAAAAGAAAGCTGAATTTTTGGGGGTTTTTTGTTTTTGTTTTTTTCTTTTTAGAGAGCAATTGGGATTAAGTGACTTGCCCAAAGTCACACAGCTAGTGTCTCAAGTGTCTGAGTCCAGATTTGAACTCAGGTCCTCCTGACTCCAGGACCAGTGCTCTATTCACTGCTCCACCTAGCCGCACTAAGAATGCTGAGTTTTGAATACGAGAACCCAGAGTTGAACCCCAGTTCCACTGCTTATGAGCTTGCATTATGTCCTTTAGTCTTAAACATTTTAAACCTCAGTTTTTACATCTGTAAAATGAAGAGATTGGACTAGATGGATTTGAAGGACCCTTCAAAATCTCAATTAATGGGCCTAATATCCTATGATGACATTTACATCTCAGCTCAACAATCCTGTGAGGAAGGTAGCATCATATTATTATTCTTACCCTACAGAGGTAAGTTCTAAGTGATTTGCCCAAGATTATACAAATAGTCAGAGTCATATGTATAGTATGTACCGGGTGTACTAAGGTATAATTCCATGCCAGTGAATAAACAGTTATTTAGCTACGACTGTGTGCTAATCATAGTGCCTAGTATTAAGGTCACTAAAAGAGGCAAAAGTTCCTGCCCTCAAGGAACTCACAATCTAACAGAGCATACAACAACCAAAAAACACATGTACAAAGAAGCTATGTATGGTGGGAAAACAAGAAATAATTTATAGAGGGAGGGCACTAGAATTAAGAGGCATTGGGAAAGATTTCCTGTAAAAGGTAAGGTTTTAAGTGTGATTTTTGAAAGACAGGGAAATTATTCACTGAAGATGAAGAGAGAAATCATGGGAGATAGAGAAAGTGCCCAGAGAGCAGAGATGGAGGGTCTTGGTTGAGGAATAGCAGGGAGGCCAACATCACCAGTGCTTATTCCAGTAAGGGAAGAGATGAAAAACAAGCAAATTTCTGCAATCGTGTAAGAATGGTGAGATGGGTAGGAGAAGAAGCAGAAGAGAGTGGTGTTCTGAAAACCTAGAAAGAAGACAGTATCAAGGAGAAGAAGAGGGTGATCAATAGTGTCGAAGGTGGCAGAGAGAACTAGGAGAATGAGGACTGAGAAAAAGCCATTGGATTTGGTAACTTTGGAGAGAGAATTTTCAATGTAATGTTGAGGTCAGAAGCTGTATTGGAGGAAGAGATCACCAGGGTTATGGCAGTATTAGAGTAAGTGAAGCAGGAGTATTCAAGAGAAGTTACAAAGGTAAAATCAACAGACCTTGAAAACAGACGGGTTGTGAAGGGGTGAGCGATAGCGAGGAATCGAGAATGATACCTGGATGTGAACCTGACTGACTAAGAAGAAGGACTTGCCCTTGACAACAATAGTTAAGTGTGGGTGGGGGTTGGCTTAGAGGGAAAGATAATGAGTTCCATTGTATACATGTTGAGTTGAAGGTTTCAAGTATGTCTGAAAAGGCAGGTATAGATGAGAAATTGGACATTAGCAGAGAAGTGAGGGTAAGATAGATAGAATTAAGAATTGACACACTAGAGAGAATAATTAGATCCATGGGCGCTGATGAGATCACCAAGTGAAATTGTATAGAAAGAGAATAGAAGAGAAAAGGGCCTAGATAGAACCCTGAGGGACACCTATGGTTAGAGGCTGTGACCTGGATGAGCATTCAGCAAAGGAAGCTAATTCCTGACTTTTGATTATTATATCTCATTACTGTTAATAAGATTTCCTATTATAGAGCTGAGGCTTCATTTCTTTTATGAAATATTCTATGACCTCCTTAGTACCATATGATGAATAATTAAACTAAGCTGCACTTCTCAAAATAAATGAACACAGCACAGAGGGAATGGTGAGATGGGTAGGGGGAGAACCAGAAGAGAGTAGTGTTCTGAAAACCTAGAAAGAAGACAGTATCAAGGAGAAGAAGAGGGTGATCAATAGTGTCGAAGGTGGCAGAGAGAACTAGGAGAATGAGGACTGAGAAAAAGCCATTGGATTTGGTAATTTTGGAGAGAGAATTTTCAATGTAATGTTGAGGTCAGAAGCTGTATTGGAGGAAGAGATTAAGAAATGAGTAAAAAGAGAGAAAATAGAGATACTCATTTTAGATGGCCTTTTCAAGGAGTTTGATTACAAAGAGTAGAAAATATATTTAATGACCATTAGTGGGAATGGAAGGATCAAGTGAGGTCTTTTTGAGGATGAGGGAGATGGAGGCATGTTTTAGGAAGAAGCCAGTAGAAAGGAAGAGATTGAAGATAAGTGATATAGCAGGAATGAAAAAAGGGGAAATCTGTTGGAGAAAACAGAATGGAATTTCTAGTGCAAGTTGAAGGTAGGCCTTGGTAAGGAGTAAGGTCACTTTGTTTAAGAAAGGGATGAAGAGGGAAACATTCAAGATAAGCAAAAAAGGGAGAAGTGGGAACTTTAGCATATGGCTTCCTTTTTTTCTTTAAAATATGAATCAAGGTTCTTAGCTGAGATGGTGAGGGAAGGGGGAGCCATGAGAAATTTGATGAAAAGTTTTGGAAGATCAGTATCTCAAAAAAGTGGTCTTGCATTTTTGTTTAATTGCATATGATATTTTAGTTTTAAAATATGAATTTTATTATGCTTAAATTTAGTTAAATATTAGGTTTTTAGTTTGATGAATAAATGTAATGATTACATATCCAAAACATGTTTATATTTAAAAATATTCCATAATGTCATGCCTAATGAAATGTGCTGCACTCCCAAATGTGACTATTGTCTCCAAAGTATAATTTGGATTCGTGTCTTCAGGACTTCAAGTCCAACAAATCTCTTCCCGACACTATGCTTCCTCTGAAGTAGTTCCAGGAAGCTGGGAAATAAGACATTAATTTCTCTAAATGAGACTGTATCTTAACAGATATTAGCATCAGTATTTCATTTTTTTCTTCTTTGAAACTTCCCATATGGGATTCAAATGAGTGTTACCTTTGCATAGGTCACTTTGGGTGTCTGTACATTTTTGCCAAATATGCCTTGGGGAAAAGATACTGGAATTTTCCTTTGAAATGTTCCTTCAAAGTCAAAAATCAAAACAAAATAAAATAGTTTCACCCTTCCATAGGAAAGGACTACTGGACTGAATATAGAAAACTTGAGTTAGAGTCCCATGCATTTCCCTTTTTTTGCTATGTGACAATAAACAAATGACATCACTACTCAGCATCATTTTATTCACCTATAAGTGAATGAAATAATATTAACACTACATTCCACATAGGATTGTTTAAGAAGATAATCCCTTCATGAATGTTAAAAATTGCTTTGTTCCTATAAGTATGAATTCATTCATCTCTTTTGGAATAGAAAATGGAATTACCCAGCTTGATCATGGATATGATATTCACCAGACTGAGCTCTGAATAATGTTTGCTTATTTCCTCAAATCTAACCCATCTGTACAACTTAAGGATTTGCCACCAGTAAGGAGGCTGTTAAAAAAAGAATAAGATTTCAAGTTTTATTTGGAAAAAGGCTCAGAACTCCTTTGGAAAATCATTAATTTATTAAATATTGTATTTAGCCGTTCTGTCCTTGCAAACTGCATTGTGATTAAAGAAGTGCCTCAAAAAAGAGATTAGCAACTGAGCTTGCATTGCTTGATGAATACACGTATGCAACGATGTGAATGCATTCATTATAACACAATTTCAGGTGACTGAAAGTAAGAAGTAAATAAGCATAAAGGCTTAGGTCTATATTATTCAAATAGAAAAAGATGATACAGCTAGAGTATTTTCCATTCAACAAAGCAAAACGTTTTAGGAAGAAACCATTTTGCTCGTGCCTCCAAAACAGCATTCAATCCCACTCTAGCCTCCTGTGGCATTCATGAGTTTATGCCCCAGAAACTCAGTATCACCTCATAAATTAATTGCTACTATATGTACTGAGGTGATATTGCCTGCTATTAAATAAGACTCAACTCTACTGTCTTTGATGGCACATGCCTAGGACCCCACCTACGGGGAAGCTGAGGCTGGTCAATCTCTTGAGTTCAGGATTTCTGAGCTGTGCCAGACTATAATGATTACATGTCTGCATTGAAGCAGTAATAGGTTGAGCCCCCCCAGTAGCTAAGGACTACTAGATTGCCTTAAGAGGAATGAAATGGCACAGGTGAGAATCCAAAGAGGTCAAAGTGTTTGTTGCAATCATAATGGAATTAGGCCCAAAGCAGGGGGAAGAAAAGGGAATTAATTAAATAAACATTTATATGGTGTCTACTATGTGCCGGGGGTGGTACTAAGCATTTTACAAATATTATCTCAGGCAGGTGCTATTATTATCATCATTTTCCGGTTGAGGAAACTGAGGCAAACAGGGATTAAGTGAATTGGCCAGAATCACACAGCTGTACTCCCAGTCTGTGCAAAACAGGGAGACCCAGTTTTTAAAGAGACAGACAGAGACTGCAAGATATTCAGAGAGAGAGAGAGACATGGAGACACAGAACAAGACAGAGAAACAGATAGGTAGACAAGGAGAGACAGAGGAAAGAATAAGAAAAAAGAACAACTTTTCAGTAAGTAATATGTTTTGGAATGAAAACTAAATATCTGCGCTTCAAGGTAGAGGAGAATAATTCCAATAAACCATTTTATTTTCAAACAAAGAAACCATCCTGGAAGTGAATAGACAATTTCCTAAATATTTTATGAAATTCTGAAATAAAATTTAAAATTAAAGGGATAGTTCAATATTGTCTCTAATCCTATTACGTTATAATTTCATATACCTGCAATGCAGTTAAATGGCTCATTGCTAGATTTACTTATTTGGCCAGAGAAATTACCAAAGCTTAGTAAATTTCTGAGGGATTGTGATCTTGTGATCTTCTTTGGTGATGGGAGTAGCCACACTGATGAAGCCACAGGATAGTAGTTTATGATAAGCATGGGATGTGTGTTGTACTTGAGGAATTTATGGCAGACAGACATCTCATTATATCTTAACTCTCAAACCATGCCCTTAGGATAATGAGGTAGCTGTTCAGGATGAGCAACATTTCTAAAATACATCTGAAGATGTTTCTGAAAGGTTTTCCTTTCACCAACTCAACCATTATTGGAATGCTGACTCTTGGCCATAATAATAAAGGGCCAAGAACAGCTACAAGGTATGAGATAGCCAGAGGAGGGACAGATAGGTACACCCCCTCTCCTTTGACTGCTTCTCTGCAATGTGGTGCAACAAAGAAGAAAGATTCAATTGGAAAATGGAAGCTTCTCGTTTGAAAACCGAAGTCATACACCCTTTCCTTTGCCATGCCTGAGATCCTCATTGAGTCAAAATTTTCTTTGTGCAGCCAAGGGGTTCTCAACTGTGTGTGTGTGTGTGTATGTGTGTGTGTGTGTGTGTGTGTGTGTGTGTTTGTGATGGCCTCCTTAGGAAGTCTCGTAAAGCCTGACACTAATATGATTTATTGCCTAAATTCCTGATTAAAATAAATGTTAAATTTCAATTAGAGGTTAGTGAAAATAGGGATGTTATTTTTTCCCTACCTATCACATAAATTTTATCCATGGAACTTGCTCCCACATTAAGAATCCCAGTGTAGACAAAGCAAATAACTTAATGTTCTTAAGGTTTGCTATCCTAATTACTGGCCTAAGTATTAACTGTTTTGTCTCCCTAAGTAACCCCAGGAAAACTACCTTCAAAATTAAACTATAAAATTAGCCACAAAAATTGCCCAGATGGCATTGGATGTCTCAGAAGCAAGTGACTCAGTGTTGTCTGCCACCTTCAGTAATGAACTAAACCCTTTTCCTCAGTGTCTCCATGTGGTGCTGACGGTCTATATTCATTGCAGTGATTCACTTGTATGGGCATTTGAGAAAGCAATGTGGTATAGTGAACAGGGTGCTGGACTTGAAATTAGGAAGATCTAGGTTCAAATCTAGCTGTAGACTCTTTTTAGCTCTCTGACTTTGGGCAACTCACTTAACTTCTCTAGGTTATAGATCCCTCATCTATGGAATGAGGGAATTTGACTCAATGACCTCTAAGAACCTTTCCTACACCAAACCTATGGTATTAATCTATCTTATTATCTGATCATCCAAGACCACCAAATCCCCATACTCAGCCTATGCTGATAAATTATTTTTGAAGACCTCAATTACACCCCTTTGAAAGAATTCCATTAATTTCTAGAATGGTTCTTAACTGCCAGAATTTGTTAATTAAGTAAACAGTGAGTTATCCAACTGAGTCCTATTATAGCTGTCCATTTGCACTGGGGTTCTCCAAACAGTTACCACCCCTACCTAAACTGCTAATAGTTCTCCAGCAGAGCCCTTTCCTTTTCCATTAAAAAAAATGCCAGGGAGTTCCTCCAAATTTCTCTGTTACTTGTTATATCCTGCCAAATGTTTAGGGGTGGGGGAAGTAATTCATAATGACCAGTGTCTAATCCCACAAACCTCTATAGATGTCACAATATTATGACAAATTCAGGTAGAGTAGTCTAAATCATTCCCTTAATATGGGTCAGAGTCTCAGAACAAGCAAATAATTGACCTGGAAACTTGACTTTGGTTGGAGCTCCTGTATAGGGAGAGAAAGTAAAACATTTGATCAGGATGTCTACTGATGGAGGTCTATAGATATACCTACTCTCCCATGGCAATTTACCTGTGGTTTCGCAAACTGAGGAAGGGACACAGCCATGTCTAGGAAAGTTATTCTATAAGATTCTGGCCAAGAGTCCAACCATTCCCCTATTACGGTCTACTGCCTGCGTATAAAATAGTCAGACATTCTAAACTTGACCTCTACTGGCTATAATGCTAATACTTTTCTGATCACAGCAATTGGAGTACATATCTTATTAGAAAAAGTCCATAACCAGTATACATTTGAATAGAAAAGGTCAGAATGCTAAAGAATGTAACTAATGTGTACTCATATTAACATCAAATGAATTTTTCAAATTTGTGATTATAATCAACACTAAAGGGATTAGTAATTATTTGGTTGTCATTTTGCAAAGGCTTAATCAATTATTGTCATTTCTACTTTATGCCACTGCCTCAGAATTCAGTTCAAAATATATTGATGACCTACTGGGTACAGAACACCATACTTAGGATTTAGAGTTGAGCACTGTGCCATTCACTCCCCACAGAAACAAAAGTCAAGAAATAGGTTATGTTTTCAGATATATTCTGTGGGGAGAAGAAAAACACATGAGGACAATTGTCACCAAACACATTTGTATAGTGCTTCATAATTTTTACGTGCTTTCACATTTATTATTTTTTTGACCTTCAAAAGGATCTTATGAAATAGGTGGCATAGAAATTATCCCTATTGTACAGAGATGAAAACTAATTTTCAAAATCTGTGACTTTTCTGGGTCCCACTGATAAAAAGAGGTAAGTCAAGGACTAGAACTCAAGCCTTCTGATTTCAAGCTTAGAATTCTTGCTACCACAACAATTTAAATTAATATAGCTGGGTGATATTCTTTTCCAATTCTTTAATTTTTTTTTAATTTCTTTTTGTATTTTTGGAAAAGGGAAGGCAGGACAATTGGGGTTATGTGACTTGCTGAAGGTCACACAGCTAGTAAGTATGTCAAGTGTCTGAGGCTGGATTTGAACTCAGGTCCTCCTGACTCCAGAGCTGATGCTCTATTTCCAATTCTTTTAAATCAGTTGCTGTTTCACGACCTGCTGCTATGTAACAACAGCAGAATATTGAGGTGACTAGGTGACTCCTCATATAGAACTCTGGCAATGAGCTTAGACCTGAGTTCAAATCCAGCCTCAGAAACCTACTTTGTGATCATGGACAAGCCACTTAACCTCTGTTTGCCCCAGTTTTCTCATCTAGAAAATGGGAACAGGCTTGTTATGAGAATCAAATGAGAGAATAATTGTAAATTACATAGCAAAATAGCTGGCACATAGTAGATGCTGGATAAAAGTTAGGTAACATTAATCATAGTAGTATGAGGGGGAGGAGCATGAGGGATAGAAGCAGTAATTAATCAAGCAGTTAATAAACAAGTATTTATTGACTACTCACTGTTAGATGCTCAGATAAGTACCAGAGAAATGAAAACCAAAGTGATGTAGCCACTGACTATAACACCAATGCAATATTTACAATGGCTACAGTAATTATAAATATGCTGATGTAATTGTGAATTACAAAATGGAACAGGCTCTCCACATGGAGGGCAGAGCCAAAGCATTTTTTCAAATACCAGAAAATGGAGTGCCCAAACCAGAAGGTCAAAGTCATTGGAGTAACCACAAAATTGGTATACATAGTTAATGCAGTGAACACCCACATTCCCAAGCCTTCACAACAAAACAGGCTCCCTCAGGGAGAGATCCTCCTCTCCTCACTCACTTCCTCAAACAGGGATCCTCCTCTCCTCTCTCATAGGACTGGCTCTCAGAAGTCCTCAGCAGAAGTTCTGCCACCACAAGGTCTATTCTCCAAGTCTCTTCCCTTTCCAGCCTGGGCCTCTCCTTATATATGGTATTAGCTCCTCGCTGCCCCACCCCTTTCTGTTACATCAACAAATTCATCCCACTGTGGGATTCACAAGTTCTGGGTCTTGACACAATTATGAATTGAAACTAAGTGCTAAGTACCTGTTTATTTGCCAATACAAGGGGCATGGGAGATCTTCAAATCCCATTACCATTACACTGACCTCCAGAAGCATCCATCTATACAACCAAAATGTACTGATAATCATGTATACAGAACAGATGAAAGATGACTAAAAGGAAGTTTGGGGAAGGAGGACATTAGCAGTTTGGGCAATCAAGACTTTCTGTACAAGACAGTACTTAAGCTGAGTCTGCAATAAAACTGGGACTTGCAAGAGCTGCATGTGAGTAGAAAGTGAATGTTGATCATGGAAATAGATTATGCATAGTCACAGAGATGGGGATGAACCAACATGTGGGTGGAATAGCACATAGGCCAGTATGGTGGACAGAATAGAGTTCAGAGGGGAGAAATGTCAGGAAGACTGGAAACGAGAGAAGGTGCCAGCTTGTGAAGAACAGTAGAAGATGGATTAGAGTTATTAGAGATATGAGGCAGGAAAATAGAATAGGAGACTATTTAAATATTCTAGATGAGATCTAAGTACCTGAAATAGGATGGAGGTCATATGATTGGAGAAAGTTACTGCATGAGAGAAATGTTTTAGAGAGAAAAAAAAAACAACAGAATTTAGCAACTGATTGGAAATGTGGAGTGAGTGGGAGTGAGGAGGCGAGAATAACACTGAGGTTGCAAACCTGGAGGATTGGAAGGATTTCAGCACTATTAATATTAAATGTGAAGATCAGAAGAGAGATAGGTTTGCTGAGACCTAGTAAAGTCTGTTTTGCACATGTAGTTTTGGAGTATCTCTGGAAAATACATTGTGAAATGTACTCAATAGGCAATTTGTAATGCAATTCAGGAGAATGAGTAGGGATGGATATTTATATCTTGGAATCCTCTGTATGATGATAGGAAATTCGCTCATGAACACAGATCACCAAGGGAGAGATTTTAGAGGAAAAGGAGCATAGGGCCTAGGAGAGGGGTGGGGAACCTGCGACCTTGAGGCCTCATGTGACTTTTTAGGTTCTCAAGTATGGCCCTTTGACTGAGTCCAAACATCACAGAACAAACCCTTTTAATAAAAAGATTCGTTCTGTAAAACTTGACCTCAATCCAAAGACCTTACCCAAGGACCTAGAAGGTCACATGTGGCCTCAAGGTCATAGGTTCCCTACCCCTGACCCAGGACAAAGTCTTGAGGGAAATACACAGCTAGTAGGTGGGAAAAATGATAATTCAGCAAAGAAAAAATATAAAAAGAAGTCTAATAGTTAGGAAGAGAACCAGGAGAAAATCATATGAAAACCCAAAGGTTTAAGTACATATTAGCAGAAGGGAGTCAATCAACCAGTATTTATTAAGGACCTACTCTGTATTATGTACTATGTTGGGTGTTAGGTATAAAAGTTCTAAGAATAAAACAGTCTCTATTCATGAAGAAAGAAAGAAGTATATCTAAAAATATACAGCACATGCATATATGCATGTATGTGTGTGGACATACATATGCACATACACACATACACACAGATTAGCTAAATACAATGTAGTTCTAGAGAAATGGCATCATGGTTGCAGAGATCAGGCATGTCTTCCTGAAGAATGCAGTAATTGAGGTTCATCACAAAAGAGGAAAAGAACTCTTTGAGGTAGAGAGGAAAGAGAAGGAATGCATGCCCAGAATGGGGGATAGCCAGGACAAAACCACAGAGTTGGGAATAATTTGTGAGAACAAAAAATAATAAATAAAAAAGAATGCCACCTTGACTATCTTTGAATGTGGGAGGGAGAATAATGTCTAATGAGGCCAAAAAGGTAGGTTGGGGCCAGACTGTGGAAGTCCATAAAGGCTAAAAAGAGGAATTCCTATTTTATCTAAGAGGTGTTAGGATGTCACTGGAGTTGCTTAGGTAGGGGAATCACATGGTCAAATTTGTATTTAATGAAAATTTAAGGTCAAACATGTCAAATGCTAAGAAGATTTTTTTAAAGGATTCAAATGGAAATGAGACTTAGATTTGGTCCCTAGGAGGTCACTGGTAACGTTGGAGAGACATTTTCAATTGAGTTGTGAGATTGAATAATAGATTGAAGAGATTAGTGAGAATAAAGGAACTGAGTACATCCAATGCAGATGTTATTTTCAAGTGCTTTGGCTGAGAAACAAGAGATGAATTATGGGATAATAACAGGGATCATATTATCTAGTGAGGAATTTTTCAAGGAGAGAGAATTGAGTATGCTTGAAGCAACCAATAGATAGGGAAAAACTGAACGATAGAGAGATGGGGAAAAAAGTGGAAGATATCTGGTGGAAAATACAGCAGAGGATTGGAGTAAGGATAGATAGAAAGGTGTTCATCTCTGGTGAGAAAAGGGGGCCACCTCTTCATTAGAGATTGAACTACAGGAAAACATGGTAAGAACATGAAGTCAAGCGGTTGTGAGATGAAGAAGGAAGAATAGGAAGCATATGATGAATAGTCTCAAGGCAGCATTGTCTCTATACTTCAATCCATTAACTCATAGGATCTCAGTTGAAGGGTTTAGAGGATGAAATGCTAAGGGAAGAGTAAAGAGAGTGAAAAGAGAAGAGGATTTGAAAAGTCACTGTGAAGAGTGTGACGGAGAATTAATTAGGGAGGAGTGAAAGGATCACCTTGCTGCACTGACAGGGCAAGTTAGAATAGATACCATCAAGTTACAGTGAACTTAGTCAGCATGTTTGCATTATTTATCCAATTTCTATTCAGCAACACATTAGTAGAATCAGAATAGGTGGCTGATAGGAAGAATGCAGAATTGGAACTTAGAAAATTATGGCTGTCAACAGAATTAGTTAATCAAGGGCCTTGAGAGTAATGGATAGCATGGAATTGAACTGATTTGCTGAATGGTTGAGATTGGGAAGGAGGAAAGATATAGCCAGTAGAGGAATGATGGCCTGGAAAACTACTGAGAAGTAGAGCAATCAGAGGCTAAAGATCAAAAGTATTTATTAGGAAAATGGCCTTTGGTTAGGTGTTATTTACATTTTGCTTTGTTTGTTTTTCAGTTTCCCTAATACTTCTTCATTCTGAGACAGGTTAAATGACCTATCCAGGGTCACACAGACAATATGTAGCCAAGACAGAATTTGAATGCAAGTCTTCCCGAATACAAGTCCAAAACTCTTTATGCTACTGCACTACTTATCTGTTTCTTTCTAAAGTCCCTTTGCTTCCAGAGGTTTTCGAGGATCCCAATGCTGTATGATTTTTTTAAAATGAAGCTTATGTTTCCTTTTGTGAACTTTCCATTTACATTCCCTCTTATCTTCTCCCTCTTTTTACCCATTCTACTGTTCCTCCATTCCTAAAGAATCTGTCTTGCTTCACAAAAACTTTCATGCCCAGGGTTCTGGTATGAGGACTTTCTCCTATAAAGTGATGCCTTTTAATTAATTAATTCTCCCCATTTCATTCACTCCAAGTCTTATAAACTTTGGGAGGAGAAGGAGGAGATGAGAAAGAAAAGATGGTAACCATAAAAATATAAAAGGGATAATAAATTAACAGATTCTTTGGACCATTCAAAATCATTCTGTGTTTTGAATTTCTAAATGTGCTCAGATATTATTGGAAATTAAGTACATGTTTGCCTAATATTTGAGTAGTAATGCTATATGGCTGTCAGCCCAGGAGGGCACTAACCAAGCCATCTACTAGATGCAAAGGAAAAGGCACTTTACTATTTCCTGCCCATCCATATCCCAACCCCTCACATACTTAATTTCCACAGACACATCCTACTGGCCAGAGGGGTGAAGAAATCTTCCAGCCAACTTGTAGACTGCCCATTTGTGAAGTTGCTAAGTAGCTTAAAGGGTTGTAAATAAAAATGAGCAATTTTTCAATTCAGCATTTTGCTTCCCTTTGAAATCAATTTTTAAAAGTTAGTTTTTGAAGGTACAATCTTTGAAAGGAGATGAAAGGACAGGAGGAAGAATTTTTACAACCTTTGACATACTAGTGGGTGCTGTCTAAATAATGGATTTTTTTAGTCTGAAGATAGAGAGTTTAGAAGTACATATCTTGGATTTGCACAGTGCAAGCAAAGTGATGTATCAGTTACTTAAAAAAAACTAAGACAAAACCAAAACCAAAACAACCAACCTGACTAGCATACCATTTAGAGTAAATGACAATTCTTATTTTCTTCTTCTGATCACAACCATTCACTATACAGTCTCCTCTCCAATGTCCTTTATCAGGAATATATTTGTAAATAACACAAGACCCAAAGCTGAAATGTGTATGAGGGAAGAGATATGAGACAGGAGCTTCTGGTGTTTTTCACCTATTAATTCTGAACACTGGGGCACATAGGCATGTGGTGATTTTTCCTCTCACTTTTATATATGGGAGAAAATGTAGATGGGTAATAATACAATGATAATCAGAAGATTTTTCAAACTATCCACAAGGTAGCTGAGAAATCTCAGTGCCACAGTGACATATTTAGCAAAATAAGTGTCCGTCAAATGCTGATACATTCATGGCCCCAGTTTTCAAGTAGATGGGCTTACCTGAGAAAGCCGTATGGCTCAAATGCAGAAGGGAAACTCAGGAAGTTTTCAAGAAGCGTCCTTCCAAAGCACACATAAACCCCATGTTCAAAGAATTAGCCCTCAGAGGCTTTTGGATCTAATCAGTGCTTAGGTTTGCTGGTGATTGCAGAAGCTTCCAACATTAAATTTAATCAGGGATGTTGTTCTAGCATGTGGGTGGTGAGTGCACTGATTAATTCATTTATATTCTTGGAATGAGATATGTTCTCCCCGATGGAATGCCACAGTTTGGACATTCGGCAGCCCACTTTCCACGGTTATTAAATGCTCCCTTTTCCCCTAGTCTGAGAGTCAAAGTAGGGATGGTGCCCATTTCTATTTCATGAATTAGCTCATGTGGTGAATAGAAATCAGGGAATGGAGAGTCATTACAGTGCCCCAGGGCAACAAAGATGATATGACTCCAAATGCTTTAGGATCTCATCCTCATCCCTTCCCAAGAATCCTTGCTCAAATCTGTGTGACAGGTAAAAAGGAAGACAAGTACATTATTGTGGGCACTAGAACTTTTCCAAAGGAATCCAAAGGAGGCATGAATTAGACCTAATTCTACACTGTAGTGAATCACATTGGAATCAGGGAATTTTAAATTTCTGAGATATCATATTCAAATTCCCACCTCTCCCGGACCCACTTGGCGAAAGAGAAAATTTAGGTCTCGAACAATTATGGCAGATCATAGGGTATCACACATTTAAAGCTGGAAAGGGCCTAAGGGGTCTTCAAGTTCAACCACTTCATTTTATAGAAGAGGAAACTGATGTCTAGCAAAAGATTATGAGGTTTAAAAGTGGCAAAGTCAAGATTTGAGCCCTGGTCCTCAGATACCAAACCCATCACTATGATCTCTGTGCCAAGATCTTATACAATCAGAGATCTAGAGTTTCCAAGAATCTCATTGACCACCTATCCCCAGCTCTTCATGATAACCACCAGGAAATGGAGCCCAGGGAAATGAAATCAATTAACCAAGATCACACAGGTTGCAAGTGTTTAAGGTGGGTTTTGGATCCAGGTCCTGTGACTCCAGAATCAGCCATCTTCCCCTTCTTCCATTCTGTCATGATCCTAGGACCAGCATTAGAATGTTTTCCTCTGCATTAAGAGGTCCATGGACAGTTAGATTATAGATGATAGCACCTGCCCTCAGTGGGATTCAGGGGCATTGTTCATTCAAGGACATATGTCCTTTTTTCAGGAAGTTTGTGGGGTTTTTTTTTATTTTCTATTTGGTTTTTAAGAATAGAAAATAACTTTTTTTTTGTTTTAAAGCAATTGGGGTTAAGTAACTTGCTCAAGGTTACATGGCCAGGTGTTTCTGGGTGTCTGAGCCCAGATTCGATCTCCAGGTCATCCTGACACTGGAGCCAGTGCTCTTACTTGCTGTGCTACCTGGCAGCCCCTGGAGAATAACTTTTGAGGCCCAGAAGGTGAGAAGGTACAGATGGCAGAGGCAGGCCTGGAAGGGGCCTGATTAACTAGAAGGATAAGTTGTCCCACCAAACACAAGGGCCACTACTAGGCCTATCACCAAAGGGCTGGGACTGGAAAGAGCAAAGTAAGAAGCAAATACAGGGGTGCCTGTCCTGGACAGCAAATACTCCTGGGACTACCACTTCATAGCCCAAAAATTTTAAAAAAAAAGCCCCTATCAGGACCTCCAAAGACCAGGATGACAGAGTCAACCTGCTGTCTCAAACTCCCCACTTTGACCTGGAAAATATAGCAACTATTGCCCCAGAGCAAAACACTCTACAGAAAAGGCTAGGGATCCCTAGAAGAAGGGCATGGCTAGGGCCCTGCTTCAAAATGGGTAGAAAGCAGACTACAAAGACAAAGACTCTGGAGTCCTACTATCCTCAGAGGGAGGAACCCAACTCAGAGGGAGACAATGTGGACTCCACACCCACAGCTGAAACATCAATAGGGAATGGGTCCCAAGCACAGAAAGCTCTCCTAGATGAGATCAAAAGGAACTTTGAAAACCAAATGAGAGAGATAGAAGACAAAATGAATAATTCTCTCAAAAACAAAATAGCAGAATTAGAAAAACATAATGAAGAAAACATCTATCTAAAAAGAAAAGTGTATGATATGGAAAAGGAGCTCCAAAAAGTAACCAAGGAAAATCATTTGCTAAAAACTAGAATCAAGCAAATTGAAATAAATAACTCTATGAGGAACCACGAATTAGTCAAACAAAACAAGAATGAAAAATTAGAAAAAGAGGTAAAATACCTCAAAGAAAAAATAACTGACCTAGAAAACAGATCCAGGAGAGATAATCTGAGAATCATAGGCCTACCAGAAAATCATGATGTAAAAATGAGCCTGGACAACATTCTCCAAGAGATTGTTAAGGAAAACTGCCCTGAGATACTAGAACCTGATGGTAAAATATAAATCGAGAGAATCCACCGGACACCTGCTGAAAGAGATCCCAAACTGAAAAGTCCTCAAAATGTTGTGGCCAAACTCCAGAACTACCAGATAAAAGAGAAAAGTGGTCAGAAAGAAACAATTCAAATATCGAGGGTCCACAGTGAGGATTGCACAGGATTTGGCAGCCTCTACAATGAAAGATCAGAGGCAGTGGAAAACAATTTTCCGGAAGGCAAAGGAGCTTGGCTTGCAACCAAGGATCACATACCCAGTGAGACTGAGCATATTCTTCCAGGCAAAGAGATGGTCATTCAGTGATATAACAGAGTTCCAGACCTTCTTGATAAAAAAGCCAGAACTCAATGGAAAATTCAACCTCCAATTACAAGATGCAACAGTGACATAGAAAGGGAAACAAGGAATACACACACATGCCCTGCTATTTGATAAGAGCAAAGTGGTTAGAGACAAGTAGAGGGTATAAGTATAAAATAGACAAAATGACGATTAAAAAAAATCTTATTAAGGGCTACAAAGGGACTGCAATAGAAGAAAGGGAATGAATGAAGTGGAAAAGGGTAAATTATGCCACACAAAGAGGCATAAAAACTGTATAGCAGAGGAAAAGAAGGGAGGGAGATGGGAATCATATGAGCTTTTCCCTCATTGCTTCCGGTGCAAGGAGGGAATAACAACCAGTTAAGCATAGGACTCTATAGAGAAGAAATGCAAAAAGTATCATTTTAGAGGGAAAGAAGGGAAGGAGAAGAGCTTCGCATGAGATTTGTTCCTATCACTCATGGTGCAAAGAAGAAATAACATACTTCATTAAGTATAAAAATATCCTACAGGCAGTAGGAGGAGGAAAGGTCTAAGAAAGGGGAGGGGGTGGTAGTAGGAAGGGAAGAAGTAAGGAGAAAGGGGAGGAAAAGGGAGGGGGGCTGTAAGGGATTACTGAGGGAGGTGATGGTGAAAAGGAAAACTATTAAGGGAGGAAGGGAGAAGGGGGGAAAATATGAACATTACCAGGGATGGGAATAGGATGGAGGGAAAGAAACAGATAACAATCATAACTGTAAATGTGAATGGAATGAACTCTCCTATAAAATGGAGATGGATAGCAGAATGGATTAGAAATTATAATTCTCCAATATGCTGTTTACAAGAAACGCATCTGAAACAGAGGGATACACACAGTGTAAAGATAAAAGTCTGGAGTAAAATATATCATGCCTCAGCTAAAGTAAAAAAAAAAAGCAGGGGTAGCCATCCTTATCTCAGATAAGGCAAAAGCAAAAATTGACCTTATTAAAAGGGATAAGGAAGGAAACTATATTATGTTAAAAGGCACCATTGAGAATGAAGCAATATCATTACTTTACATATATTCACCAAGTGGTATAGCATCCAAATTCATAGAGGAGAAGGTGAAGGAATTAGAGGAAGAAATAGATAGCAAAACTATACTACTGGGAGACCTCAATCTCCCCCTCTCTGAACTTGATAAATCTAACCTCAAAATAAACAAGAAAGAAGTTAAGGAGGTGAACAGGATTTTAGAGAGGATAGGTATGATAGATCTCTGGAGAAAACTGAATGGGGATAAAAAGGTATATACTTTCTTCTCAGTAGTTCATGGCACATACTCAAAAATTGACCATGTTCTATGGCATAGAACCTCACAATTCTATGTAGTAAGGCAGACATATTAAATGCATCCTTTTCAGATCATGATGCAAAAAAATTATATGCAATAAAAGGCCATGGAAAGACAGATTAAAAGCCAATTGGAAATTAAACAATTTAATCCTAAAGAATGAGTAGGTCAAAAAAATAAATTATACAAACAATCAGTAATTTCATTCAAGAGAATGATAATAATGAGACAACATACCAAAATTTGTAGGATGCATTAAAGGCAGTTCTTAGGGGAAGTTTTACATCCCTGAGTAAACACATGATTAAATTAGAGAAAAGGGAGGTAAATGAATTGGGAATGTAATTGAAAAACCTAGAAAAAGAACAAATTCAAAATCCCCAATTAAATATTAAATTAGAAATATTGAAAACCAAAGTAGAAATTAATAAAATTGAAATTAAGAAAACTATTGAATTAATAAATAAAACTAAGAGCTGGTTTTATGAAAAAACCAACAAAATTGATAGACCCTTAGTCAATATGATAAAAAAAAAGAAAGAAGGAAACCAAATTATGAGTATCCTAAATGAAAAGGTTTAATCTACTTCAAATGAAGAGGAAATTAAAACAATAATTAGGAATTATTTTTCCCAATTGTATGCATATAAATTTGACAATCTTAGGGAAATGGATGAATATTTACAAAAATACAAGTTGCCCAGATTAACTAAAGAGGAAGTAAATTATTTAAATAACCCCATCTCAGAAAAAGAAATTGAACAAGCCATCAGTCAGCTCCCTAAGAAAAAATCTTCAGGGCCAGATGGATTTACTAGTGAATTCTATCAAACATTTAAAGAACAAGTGATTTGAATACTCTACAAACTATTTGGGAAAATTAGTGAAGAAGCAGTCCTACCAAATTCTTTTTATGACACAAATATGGGACTGATACCTAAATCAGGAAGAGATAAAACAGAGAAAGAAAATTATAGACCAATCTCCTTCATGAATATAGATGCAAAAATTGTAAATAAAATATTAGCAAAAAGACTACAGCAACTTATCTCAAGAATAATACACTTCAATCAGGTAGGATTTATTCCAGGAATGCAAGGATGATTTAATATTAGGAAAACCATCAGTATAATTGATCATATTAACAATAAACTAGCAGAAACCACACGGTCATCTCAATAGATACAGAAAAGGCTTTTGACAAAATACAACATCCATTCCTATCAAAAACATTAGAAAGTATAGGAATAAATGGAGCCTTCCTTAAAATAACAGATAACATCTATTTAAAGCCACCAGCAAGGATTATATGTAACAGGAAGAAGCTAGAAGCATTTTCCATAGCATCAGGACAAACAATGTTGTCCACTATCATCCCTCTTATTCAATCTGGTACTAGAAATGTTAGCAGT
Source organism: Petaurus breviceps papuanus (assembly GCF_028583685.1). Classification (NCBI taxonomy): domain Eukaryota; kingdom Metazoa; phylum Chordata; class Mammalia; order Diprotodontia; family Petauridae; genus Petaurus; species Petaurus breviceps. The sequence continues at coordinate 34,138,246 of NW_027185761.1, read as the reverse complement.
AGCAATTAGAGAAGAAAAAGAAATCAAAGCAATCAAATTAGGTAAAGAAGAGACCAAGCTTTCACTCTTTGCAGATGATATGGTGATATACTTAGATAATCCTAGAGAATCAAGTAAAAAACTACTTGAGACAATAAATAAGTTTGGGAAAGTTGCAGGATATAAAATAAATCCACATAAATCCTCAGCATTCCTATATATTTCCAATTAAATTCAACAGCAAGAGATAGAAAGAGAAATCCCATTTAAAGTTACTGTAGACATTATAAAATATTTGGGGATCTACCTGCCAAAACTAACCCAGGACCTATATGACCAGAACTACAAAACACTTTTCACACAAATATAGTCAGATCTAACTAATTGGAAAAATATCAATTGCTCGTGGCTGGGTCAAGCTAATATAATAAAAATGACAATTTTTACCTAAATTAAATTATATATTTTTTTGCCATACCAATTAATTTACCAAAAAACTACTCTATAGAGCTAGAAAAATAGTAACAAAATTCATTTGGAAGAATAAACGATCCAGAATATCAAGGGAATTAATAAAAAGAAATGCTAGTGAAGGTGGACTAGCTATAAGAGTTTTCAATCTCTATTATAAAGCAGCAGTACTCAAAATTACCTGGTACTTGCTGAGGAATAGAGGGGTGGATCAGTGGAATAGATTAGGCACATGAGATTCAGAAGTCAATGACTATAGTAATCTATTGTTCTATAAAACCCAAGACCCTGGTTTTTGGGATAAGAACTCACTATTTGACAAAAACTGCTGGGAAAACTGGAATATAGTATGCCAGAAACTGAGCATAGACCATTATCTAACACCATATACCAAAATCAATCTAAATGGTTGCATGATCTAGATATAAAGGTTGATTCTGTAAACAGTCCCAGAAAATAAGGAATAGTTTCCCTGTCAGATTTGTGGTGAGGGGAAAACTTTATGGCTAAACAAGAATTAAAGAATATTATAAAACATAAAATGGATAATTTTGACTACATGAAATTGAAAAGCTTCTGTACAAACAAAGACAATGTAACTAAGATTAAGAGGGAGGTGGGAAATTGGGAAAGAATCTTTACAACCTATGTCTCTGACAAAGGACTCATTTCAAAAATATAGAGAATTGAGTCAAATTTATAAGAATATAAGTCATTCCCCAATTGATAAATGGTCAAAGGATATGAATAGGCAATTTTCAGAGAAAGAAATTAAAGATCTATAAGCACGTGAAGAAATGTTCTAAATCACTATTGATTAGAGAAATGAAAATCAAAACAACTCTGAGGTACCTCATGTCACCAGTCAGATTGGCTAAGATGACAAAACAGGAAAATGACAAATCCTGGAGAGGATGTGGGAAAGTTGGAACACTAATGCATTGCTGGTGGAGTTGTGAACTGATTCAGCCTTTCTGGAGAGCAATCTGGAATTATGCCGAAAGGGCTATAAATAATTTCATACCCTTTGACCAAGCAATACCACTCCTAGGGTTATATGCCTAAGAGATCATAGAAGTGGGAGGAAGACTCATATGTACAAAAATGTTTATAGCAGCTCTTTTTGTGGTGGCAAAGGGTTGGAAATTAAGGGGGTGCCCATCAATTATGGAATGGCTGAACAAGTTGTGGTATATGCATGTTATGGAATACTATTGTGCTATCAGAAACGAGGAGCAGACAGTCTTCATATTTTCCTGGAGAGGCTTATACAAAGTGATGCTGAGTGAGAAGAGCAGAACCAGGAGAAATTTGTACACCATTACAGACACAATGTATGTGTGATCACCAACTTTGATAGACTGGACTCTTCTCAGCAATTCAGTGATATAAGTCAAAAGACTCATGATGTACAGAAATGTGTGCATCCAGAAAAAGAACTAGAAAGAACTGAGTTTATACCCAGATGGAAGCAAAATACCTGATATTTTTCCTTTTCTTATTTGGTTTTATGTCCTCTTTACCATTTTTCATTCCATCTGATACATTCCATCTTTATAACCTATATAATGTGAAAGTATTTACAGATCCTATACTTGACTATATGCCACCATGGGAGGGAGGGGAACAAATGTGAAACTCAAGGAATTGTGGAATTGAATCCTGTAAACTAAAAGGAAACAAACAAATTAATTTAAAAATAAATTAATTTTAAAAAGAGAATAGAGAATAACTTTCAAGGTTTAAAAGACTCCATTTCTCTTTCTATATGTTGATATTTTCTTTCCAAAAACATGAACTGTATACTACAGGGTCCATACATATAAGTTTTTAAAGCCTTTGTCTGTCACTTTCAGGCACTGTGATAAGTTGGAAGAAATTGCAATAGAAGGAGTGGTGAATTTGGTATTATAGGATCTGGGGGGAAATTGGTCCTCTGCTGCTTCCTGTATGCCAGACCCTAGAGAGGCAGCTAGTAGTATACTGGGTAGAGTGCTGGGTCTGGGTTCAGGAAGACCCAAGTTCAAAACCAGTCTCACACACTCATTAGCTTGTGTGACACCAGATACATCATTTAACATCCAAATGCCCCAGTTTCCTTAACTTTAGAATTTGGATAACAATAACTTCTACCTTGCAGGGTCTTGTGAAGATCAAATGAAATGTTTGTAAAAAGCATGTTGCACATAGTAGGTACTATGTCATTACTTATTTCCTTCCATTCCCTCAGTTAATTCACTTTTCCCATTTGGATCTTGGTTCCTTCATTTTTAACATGAGGGATCTGGATTAAGTGATCTCTAATATTCTAACAACTGTTAATCCGTCACTATAAGAATATTCTCCTTTTTCATGCTGGAAGAATATGACATCCTCAAAAGCTAAAAGTCTCTACAATTGCCTGTGGGTAGTAAGAATAATTGAAGAATTGAAGTATACCTAGAATTTATGTCGAATTTTAACATTTTCCAAGCAGTTTATTTACGTGATCTCATTTGATCATCCCAGTAATCTTGTGAAGTAGGCATTAGTATCATTATCATCCCTATTTTACAGATGGAAAAAACTGAGGCTGATGGAGGTTAAATAACTTTCTAAGGTTCACCATGACTAGCAAGCCATTGTCTGAGGCTGGATTCCTGACTTTATCATGACTTTTTTGGTTCTTTGGAAGAAGACCACAGCTTAGGAGTCTTAACCTGCTTATTGTCTGAAAATATTCACATTATGATTCAGTCATATAACTAGTGTATAAATAATTATATAATTACTTATAATGCTAAAGATTGCTGGATTTTCAGTCTAAGGAGATGGGTTCATATCCTGGCTCTGCCCCTTACTACTTTTGTGACCATGCATAAACCAACCTCCCAAGCCCCCAGCTTTAAATCTATCATCTTATATTTAAGCTTAAAGAGGTTCACTTTTCTCACTGACAAAATGAGAGGTCTAGAATAAATGACCCCTAATGTTCCTCCCAGCACTTAACTTATGAATGCTGTGATTCTATTTGACCTGCCTATTTCCTTCCCCATGACAATTTTTATAATGATAACCACCTGTAGGTTTCTTTTGCCAAAACCTCTAAAGGAATATGCTCTACCATCTTATATAAACTTAGTGTCTATTTTGCCTCTGATATCATGTTATAGGGGAAAGAAAAAATGATACAAAAAATTAAATTTGATGCATTCTATAAGTCACTTTCATATTTATATCCAGGGCATCAATTTGGTCTTTGAGATTTTATAATCAGAGTCCTGCTCTGTGCTTTCATAATGTAAAAAATCACATAAATATTCTTTCAAGGGCTAAAAAGTTAGATTGCTTTGCTGGAAACATTCTTAGGACTTTGAGAGAATGTTTAGGGGCCAATGTTGTAAAGAACAAAATCTCATTAATATGATCCTCACTGCAGTGGAATTTCTGATAACCTAGATTGGGGCTAGAAAAACTCATGAAGAAAGAGTCCTAAAGTCAGTTAATAGTGGAAATGCTGTTTTGTATCTTGAAAAAAGGGAATATGAAACTTAATGATACACTAACTTTTGTACATTAGGATTGTAAGATAATAAATTTAGAGTTGGCTGCTACAAGACCCAGTGCATAGAACCCTGGAGACTGAGTTAGGAAAATTTCAAATTAGCCTTAGAGACTCCATAACTGTGTGTTTCTGGGAAAGTCCCTTAATCTTTTTTTTTTCAGTCTCAGTTTGTTCAGCTGTAAAATGGGAATAATAATAGTACCAACCTTGAAGGGTTGTTGCGAGGAACAAATGAGATAATATTCCTAAAATACTTTGCATAGTGCCTGATCTATCATAACATATATATTGATAAATTCAAGCTATTGTTTATTATTGTATTGATGTCCTCAGAAACCTTTGTAACAACAAAAACAACAATAAAAATAGTAATAATTATGATGATAATGATGATACATAAGGGGGATTAAAAGTCTTCTCTCCCAAACCTCTCATTTTACAGATGACGAAACTGAGATCCGAGAGACTAACTTGTCCAAGAATGCCATCAATGGTTGACAGAGTTGAAAATAGATCTTTAGTCCCTAGATATGATACTCTCTGCAATGTACTCTTGAAGCATAATGGAAGGTGTCAGGATTTGACCCCAGGTCATTTGACTTCAAATCCACCAACAACCAACACTAAATGGATATAAATGGGTACTTCTGATACCTATGAGGTTTTTCATAACTGCCATAGTTGCGGACATCTCTTTCTCCCATTTTAGGGATAGCAATATGGACTAGAACTCTGGTTCTATCTATAGAGCAGATCCCCAATGAGGAAATTCCTTCAGTCAGTGTAGAGGAATCACTGCTTCAAAATTAACAGTCTGAGAGAGTTGTCCCGCAAAGATATATCAGCGACAAGATTTGAACTCATGTGTCTTCCTGGTTTTTAGGCCACCTTTCTATCCACGACCCCAATAGCTTCTAAATTGTAATGTGATTAGTGCTAGGCCCCCTGTAACACTATTATATTGTATGTATTTATATATGTAGATGTTATTTCTCCTCAGTACACTTTTAAGCTGCTGGAAATTGGGAAATGATTTTCTCAGCCAGTACCTTGCTTGTTTTTTATGTATAAGTACTGAGAAAAGAGCTGTTTTTACTTGAAGTGTGTGTGTGTGTGTGTGTGTGTGTGTGTGTGTGTGTATTTGGTGGTGGGGGTGGTAAAGAGAGGTATGCAATCAGTACCCAGGATGTGCTATGTTAGCAAAAAGCTATATTTATTTTTAAATATTTTCTAATTGTGATTTTCCTTGGTTTAAAAGATCGTCCCAGCACCGCTAACACAAATTAGTGAGAGTTTTGCTATATTTGCATTTCTTGGTCAGTTTCAAATCAAAGGTGGTTTGTTGAATTTATTAGGTCTATTTTCAAGGCCTTGCTAAGGCATTTTGGACTAAACCAAAATAAATAGAACCTGACCTGTGTCCCTCTCCTACAGGAGATAAGACATGAAGCTGATGGAATATGTGTGTTGTGTATAACTAAAATTATAGATATTTTATATATGTGTGTATAACTAAATCATAATGGAACATATAAGTATAGTACATAGTATCATGTAATATAACATCATGTAATATAACTCAAAACAATATATTTTATACCCCATGTTATATAATACAATATACTATAATAGAAAGGAATACATCATGTCATAAGATAGAGTTCTAGAGAGGACAAGATAAAGAATTATCTAAGAAAAGAGAGATCCTTTCTGGCTGCCAGTGGGGGGGAGGCGGTGTTCCCTACCTATTGCATCAATATTCAGTGATTTTTTAATCTCTATGATGTTCTCAGAAGGATCCCCATGATTTATCACTCAATTATATTCTACTTTGTTCAATTCACCACCCCATTAAAAGTTTTGTGGTTCTAGGAAAATTCTAAAAATTTACTAGTCAGAGACTGAAGGCAACTAGCCTCTTTCTGTGCCATTTGAAGACTGATTGAAGGAAGTGGAAGGAGCCTTCCTGAAGAAGACAAGATTCAGAGTCCCCATATAATTGATGACTAATACTTGAAAAAAAATGTCATGAGATTGAGAAGATCTGATTTGCCGTGATTGACCAGAGAAAACAGAATTAGGGGCAAAGACTAGAGTTTGCAAAGAGGCAAATGCAGGCATTTGATGAGGAAAAAATACTAAACAATTAGTTATTGAAAAGTAGAATGATGTATTTCAGGAAGTCCTATGTGCCTTGTCATTGCAAATCTTCAAGTCAAGGTTGCCTGATTCCTTGTTTGGGATATTATAGTGAGGCTATTTTCCCTGGTAATGGTGGCACTGAGGTCCCAACCAGCTTTAATTCTGATACTCTGTGGCTAACAGTTCTTTATAATTTCCTTCTCATTCTTCAAGGACTAATCAACCTATGGCCCAAGAGCTTCATCATGACATTAGACATGCTACCAAATATTTGTACCCTGTGGTAATTCTGTCATAGAGGCATTGTGATCTGCACTGATTCAAGAGGATCCCTACACTGACAAAATGATAGGTGTTTGAAGGAAGACATTACAACATGTAGTATAAGTGGATAGCAGATAGTATGCGCATAGTGAATAATAATGAATGATTCATTTAAATTCTCTAAAAAGGGAAGCAACAAACATAATAACATTCTCCAAGTAAAGTTCCTCACCTCTCTTCTTGATTACACGTATTTGTTGTGAAATATACTTTAAAAAATCACAGTGGAGAGAAAGGGAGAAGGGAGAAAAATAAGTGTTGTTTTAATTGAAAACATTAATTGATTGAATTAAGATTTAGAAAAATAAACATTAAAAATTAATGCAACTTAGTTTGGTCTCATTTCTCCAGTTGAGTTTAGTGCCTAGAGGACAGGCCTGAGTTCAGGTCTTGCCAGGGACACACCCATATCATAGACAAATCACTCAATGTCACATTGCCTCACTCAGCTTTTGAAGATGACATGTTGTAGAACAGTTGCTGATCCACAATGATAGAGGGAGATTACTACATTAAAGAAGCTAAAGGTCTGCCAATCAAACCAGGGCAAACATCTAAAGACATACTATTTCACTTGTGGTATGTGAGCTTTTATTTTTACTTTTTGATAAGTTAGATTTCCAAATAATTAGTATCTTCTACAACCCACTATATATTATTTCATGTATTTAAAAATCATTCTAAGGAAAAATGAGGAGACTTTATTAGACAGCCAAAGGGGTCTAAGATACAGAATCTCTAATCTCACTACAGAGAAGCCATTTTTTTAAAGCGAAATTGTAGCTTACTCGACTGTGTCTGATAGAGATCCCTTGTCTTAACAAATGGCTCTGCAATGCTTGTTGAGAGGAAGAGGCTGCTTGGAAGAAAAATAAATGATGGAAAGAAAAAAGAGAGGGAAGAAAGTGAGGAAAAGAAAGAAGTGAGGAAAGAAGGAAGGAAGGAAGGAAGGAAGGAAGGAAGGAAGGAAGGAAGGAAGGAAGGAAGGAAGGAA
>NW_027185761.1:34130694-34130782 GCF_028583685.1 Petaurus breviceps papuanus | reverse complement strand
GAAAGAAGGAAGGAAGGAAGGAAGGAAGGAAGGAAGGAAGGAAGGAAAGTCCTGAGGAAGAAAGAAGGAAGGAAGGGAGGGAGGGAGG
>NW_027185761.1:34116157-34130594 GCF_028583685.1 Petaurus breviceps papuanus | reverse complement strand
GAAGGAAGGAAGGAAGGAAGGAAGGAAGGAAGGAAGGAAGGAAGGAATGAAGGAAGGAAGGAAACAGGAATCAAACAAGGACACAGTATGGGAAGCAGCTACACTGAGACTAGTCTGGGGAACAAAATCGGAGCATGAGCTTTGTGCCTTTTGGCAGGTCATTCTCTGTTTTGGTGCTGCAATTTTCTCATCTATTAAAAGAGGCATAATAGTGTTTGTGTTATCTATCTCATGGGATTGTGATATACAAAGCCCTTTTACATTTTCAAGTCATTTTATACATGTTAGGTCTTGTATTAGAATACTAATAAACTGGCTTGTCTTATTTTTTTAAACTGGATAAATTGCATTTTATATATATATATATATATATATATATATATATATATATATATATATATATATAAACCTCCAAAAATGTAATCAGTAACCCACTTGGCAACCATCCATTATGAAGCTTTCACATTTTAACAGGTGTCTTAAAATCACCAATCACAGAATCTCAGAAATGAAAAACGTTTAGGGACATAGGATCATAGAATCAGATTTTGAAAGGACCTTTGAGGTCATCCAGTCCAACCCATTCATTTTAGAGATGAGAATATATGTCCCAGACAGTTTAGGTGACTTGCTCAGAATCAGACAGCTAATAAATCTCTGAGGTAGGATTAAAATCCAGGTCTTCTTGGCTCCAAGGTCACCCTCTACCCATTATACCACACAGCCTCTCCTCGAAGGTCACCTAAGAAATCTCATAACTAAACTAGAGTCTCCTTTGCAACTTCTCCAAAAAGTGTTTGAAGTGACAAGGTACTTAGGACTTTCTGAATATCGCAAAGGGCACCCACTTCTTTTCAGAGTTGTGTATTCAGCCCTGGGACAAGTTTTGATTGTTAGGATCTATGTTTGTGTATTTCTACATGTGGGTATTTGTGTTTTCCGTTCCCGTAACAAGGAATAGGCAGTGTGCACAGTGGAAAAATCATCAGCCTTGAAGACCATAGGACTTGGGTTCATATTCAATTACTAATGTATTGACTAAGTAGCAGACCTTGGGTTAGTCACTTCTACTGTCTGTGCCCCAAGTATCTCTCTAAGATTATAAATCAGAGAGAAGTCAGAAACCTTCATTGGTAAACAGATTTTCTTTCCCAGAGAGTTCTTTGCATCAGTGAAATCACAGGACCAATACCTAACCCTAACCCGAAATAACAATAAAATGGACTGAACAACAGCAATAAAATAATTAAATCTGGACACTGGAATTTTGATGAGCATGCTTGGCCCCAAAGAAGAGATATTAGAAAATATCACCTCTCACTTGTTTGCAAAAGTAGGGGACTATGGGTGTGGGGCACTGAATAAATATTAGGCATTACTGATTATATATACTTACATATATGTATATATATGTATGTGAATATATATATACATATATATATGTAGTACTACATTCTTACAGCATATAGTTAGTCTCCAATCATCGATGGATACACCCTCTAAATTTTCATTTTTTTATGCCACAAAGAGTAGTGCTATAAATATCTGGGGATCTTTGGACTTTTGTTTCTGTCTTTAACTTCCTTAGGGCCTATGTCTAGTAGTGGGATCACTAGACCAAGGGAGACAGTTAGGCTAGTTATTTGTCTTACATTCTTTCAAATGGAAATCCAGAACATTTAGACCACATAGTAACTATGATGATAACTGTACACATTCAGAAGAAGGATGAAATAGGTCATCATTAGGAGAATGGAAAGCATTTCCTATAGGTGACAGTTGAAAAGGAAATGGAAAAGATGAATCTTAACACGATAAGGCTCACTGGGCTATTAGAGTTGCCTTCAGATGTTTGGAAGATTGTTTTTTTAGAAGCAGCTTTAGATTTATCCTGTGTCATACTAGAAGGCAAACCAGGGAACAACAGATGCCAGTTTTAGCTCAGTGTAAAGGAGAGCATTTTAATAACTAGAAGTATCTGAAAATTGAATGGTCTGCCTGGTGAGGTCATGAGTTCTGCAATGCTAGATTTGTTCAGGCAGAGACTAGATGATCACCTGTCAGTGACACTGGAGAAGAGATTCATCATTCAGGTGAGTCTCGGCTATGTTGCCTTTAAGATTACTGATGATTGGAGGAAGTTAATAATGAATCATAATGATCTCTGGGCTCAGATCCCACATTTTTCCATAAAACCTTCCTCGACCACTCCAGCATGAAATGATTGTTTCTCCTTCTAGGTTCCCATCAGAGTTATTACCTATATTATTAATTTGACAATTAATTGCATACTGCTTGTCACATCTATTATTTTCTTGAACTGTTACTTTAATATTTTGGTTCCATTTAGTATTTTTAAATTTATGTTTATAATTTGTGTCTTTTTCCTATTTTATTTATATCCACCTAAAACAATTAGAACAGAGCTTTGTAAATAGTGGGTGTCCTGTATATATTTTTCTACTGCTTACAGTGATTTTATCCATTAAGTTGGGAAACAAAAAGATTAGTAAGTTTAATTTTCCAGATTTTAAATTGCAGCAAGATACAACAGACTTAAAGAATTTTTTTAAACTTAGTAAACAGGATGGTATAGAAAAACAGTTGCTGGATTTAAAGTCAGATGTGCCCCAGTCACTCTACCACTTATTTTCCATGTAAACATGGGCAGGTGCTTTAACTGTCCTGGGCTGAAGCTCCTTAGCTATAAAATTAGATTAGATTAGATGACATCAAAAGCAGATACCATCTCAAAACATAGGATCCTAAGATTCTAAAGTGAGCGAGGCCAGGGTTAGCAAGTTTTCTTTATTTAATAATTAAAAATATTTGTTGGCTTTTTAAGCCCTTCAAAACTTGGTTCCAACCTCCTATTCAAATTTTTTTTGCACGTTATGTATTATCCCCCTTCCCACGGTCTAAAATTCAGGCAAATTGGACTTCTTGGTGTTAATCATACACTACCTCCCATTGCAGTGGCATAGCAAGAATAAACCCCCCAGAGCAGTAATAAACTCTCTCCTCATTTCTGCCTTCTAGAATCCCTTGCTCCTTCCACAGTTCCTCAAGAATTTCATTTTTTCATGGTCTTTCCAATTCCCCTTCCAAAAAAATATATACATAAATAAATGGATGACTAAATGAATGAATGAATTTATCTAGTGTAAATTTTGCAATATTTATTTCTGTTCATTAGCTTTCACATTATGGCCCAGTAGGGCAGGCATTGTTTCATTTCAGTTATTTTGAATCCATAGTGCCTAGCTGAGCCTGGAATATCATAGGTATTTAATATACAATTGTACAATTGTACATATATACAAATATAAAATCAGGCTACTTAACATGTACTTTTTTTTTTAAGCAATCGGTGTTAAGTAACTTGCTCAAGGTTACATGGCAAGTTATTTCTGGATGTGGTGCTGAGTATCTGAGCCCGGATTTGATCCAGGTCATCCCGACACTGGAGCCGGTGTTCTTACTCGCTGAGACACCTGGCTGCCCCTAAGCAATTGGGGTTAAGTGACTTGCTCAAGGTTGCACGGCCAGGTGTTTCTGGGTGGGTGCTAAGTGTCTGAGCCCAGGATTCGATCTCCAGGTCTTCTCAACCCTGGAGCCGGTGCTCTTACTCGCTGTGCTACCTGGCCACCCCTTAACATATACTTCTTAATTGATTGATTATACAAATGTGAAATAACAGAAGTATATACAAAGATTCAAGTGCCTTTTAAACAGTACCAGCTCTTATATCCACTTGTGCTACTTGATTTTGAGTTAGTTGTTTTCGTTCTTGGCACCCATTTCTTTATTTTTAAAATGAGAGTTTTGAACTAAATCATAGAGAGAGAGCTGGAAGGAATCTTTACAAGTGAATGATTCCAATCCTTTAATTCTATAGATGAGAAGGCTGAAGCCTAGGGGAGTTAGTTGACTTGCCCAGGGTGACATAGGTAGTAAATGTCTGAGATGGATTTCCAACCCACATCTTTCCCACTCCAATGATATCTTTGATCAACCAGGCTGACTCTTGGAGGATCCCTCAGGCCTCTTTTAGCTCTTCCCTCCTAAGATTCCATGACCATAAGATGATAAAAGTAGATATAGTCAAATTGCATTTGGAATTTGCTCTTTGGTGTAAGGGGACCCACATTTAATGATGAAAAATCATCACCCAGAGTGACAAATCAGGGGCTCAAGGCTAAGGCTCTATTTGTGACTCTTATACCCCCCACGTCATTTGAAACAACAGATGGTTACATGTTTCTGGCAACTGATCAGTGAGCTCAGTGGTGAACAGAAAGGAAATCATTGAACAAAATGCCTCTTGCCTTGGCTTATGAATATTAAGGGATATGTGATAAAGTAAAATCCAGTGATCAACTCCTGCATTGTCCCATCTGTTCCTCTCTTTTGGAGATTTTCTCAGGGCAGAAGCAATTGGAAAACACTGAAAGAGCTGGAGGATGCCAGCAGGCCCCGTCTGAATGTTGTAAAACATCCTCTCTTCCGCACCCACCCCCGTCCAGTTCCCAATAGTCTATTTTCTATCCCCCTACTCCTTGCCAATGGGCACAGCTGGATGGTATTGTATACCTTTCAGGGACTGTTATGAATATTTGTATAGAGAGCATCTATACTCATAATTATTCATCTCTCCTCTCCAAGCCCCAACCCAGTCTCTCCTGCTGGCGATATTCTTAAAACTTCCTAGGTGCCCCCTCCCCTTGGCTTTTCCCTTTCTTACTTGGCAAATATCGATCTCCCTCCAGTGTAGGTAAGATGCATCTCCATGGTTCATTTCTTCTGGCTTCCTTGTTGTGGGAGACTCAGTGAGTTCAGCACAAGGCTACTTATTGAATTTATCTGTCAATTTCTCCTGCCTTGCATGGCTGACTAACACCAGGGGATCAGTACAATACTGGAGGCTCATGGGATAATGACCAAAAAAATCAACAGAAAATTTTATATCAGAGATTTATTTTTCAATGTTACTCCCTTCAGAACAAATATTTTTCTAGAGGTGCTTGTAGCTGTCACTGTCCAAAAGGGTATACCTACCTAATGGTTTAAAGTAGTAATAGCGATATGATTTAATTAGCAATAAGAGTAAGCATTTACACAATGTCTTAACATTGATACAACATTTTACGTAGGTTCTCTTATCTGAATTTCACAACTCTGTAAGGGAGATAAGATTGTCATTCCCTTTTCTCAGATGAGGAAACGGAGTCCTAAAGAGGTTTTATCTAGCCCAGAATCACATAGATAGTAAATGTTGGAGCAAGAAACACATCTTCCTGTCTCCATCTCCAACACTCAATCCAATGCAGTACCGAACTACCTGTAATAGTTATTTCTAGACCACTAATTTTTATAAAACACTTTTAGCCCTGAGAAGTAGACACAGTGTATTGTTTAATTTCTGTTTTATAGGTGAGGGGACTGAGGCTCAGAGATGTTAGTGATATGTCTATTTCCATATAGCCAGTGACTGAGTACAGACAGCTAGCTAAGTAGGGGGGTAATGGATGGAAATTGGCTTAGCCCTCTCCTTATTAGAAACTCAGAATACTTTCTGATGCACCTTTCTGCTTCTAATTGGAATTTGTATTAATACTCAGGAAAATAAAGAAGTACAAATATGGTTGGGTGCTGCCAAGCTCTCCTATATGTTGCCTTTCTCCCCATGCCAACCTTTCCTCTATACCCAGCATCATCATGACCCTGCAAAATCTGTTGTAGGAAATAAGCAGAGAAAGTGATTCACACTAATATAAAGCGACGAGGATTGGTGAACACAAAGAGTCAATTTGCCTCCCACCTTAGCCACTTAGTATTTGGGTGACCCTAGGCAAGTCATTTAACAGGTTTGACCTTCAGTTTCCTTGTCTGAAAAATGGTCATAATATTCTCCATAGCCTTTTACTTCATGGGGTTACTGTGAACATCAAATGAAATAAAGTGTCTAAAATCCTTAATTCAACATTATATAAATGTTCCCCTTACCCATCCATATGTCCATGTGTGCATGCGCACACGCACACACACACACACATACATACACACACCTCTTACCTTGGTTTATGGGCAATATTAGTTACCCTGATTCTAGGTACTTTGTGAATTCTATTCCTCTACAATCCATAGCTCATAAACCCTCACTCCAGCCTAATTTGTTTGCTTTTGCTAGTTAACCAGATGATGCACAATTCATAACGAAAACTTTGAATAAAATGTAATGTAATAAAATACCATAAGATTCTCTCCACCAGAAACCTTGAACTCACTCTCCAATAAATAAAGACACAATAGGAAGAGGAAATCTGCATAGGAACCATGAATTAGAATACATATGTGATCTACATGGGAAATCTCATGTAGCCAGGATATATATCCACATGAATGGGTATACACATGGAAAGTGTGTCTAGGATATATGTTCTGAGTTCCCTTCCAGCTCTAGATTTTTTAATCTGTGTTCCTTTAAATGGAGGTCTAAGGGTGGCCAGGTAGCACAGCGAGTAAGAGCACCGGCTCCAGTGTCCGGATGACCTGGGGATTGAATCGTGGCCTGAGACACTTAGCACCCACCCAGAAACACCTGGCCGTGTAACGTTGAGCAAGTTACTTAACCCCAATAGCTTAGGGGCAGCCAGGTGGCTCAGTGAGTAAGAGCACCGGCTCCAGTGTTGGGATGACCTGGGGATCAAATACAGGCTCAGATACTTAGCACCACACCCAAAAATAACTGGCCGTGTAATCTTGAGCAAGTTACTTAACCCTGATTGCTTTAAATAAATAAATAAATGTAAGTCTAGCTCATACCATCCATCCTAAAAAAACATCATTTTCTTCTAGATAGACCTGCTCCCTTATGACTTGTTCTAGCCTCTCCTTGCTGGGCATCTTTACTATTCTGAATAAGGTGTCATGTCTTATCATGAACTAATCTTTACAAATGTAGCTATTTTCAGAGCTCCTTTAAGCCTTGTCCATGAGGGATGTTGTGACTAGAAAGATTCCATCTTTCCAGGAAAGTCAAATGTTTCTTGCCCAGTTTTTCACAGTCATCTCCAGTATCTGCTGAGGAGTAGTGTATTTAATAAGAAGCACTATAGTTCTTCCAGCCTACTCTTCCCATAGCCTACTTTTACTGTTGCATACCTGATCCATTCCACTGATCCACCACCCTATTTTTTTTTAAGCAATTGGGGTTAAGTAACTTGCTCAAGGTTACATTTTTATCACTGAGTTTCATTCCAGTAATTCACTTGACATACATGACCACAGCTTTCTCCTTGATAGTTTTAAAAGTCTGATGTGTCTTGCCTTGAGAAAACCAAATTGTAAAAAAGGATCTTGATGCATTGATTCAATTTAACCTCTGGATTTAGACTCAAAGCTTTCAGATTCTATTTTTCATTGATATAGATACGCTGATAATTTTACATTCAATGAATCCACAAGACATTTTGGCATCATTGAAGAAAATTTCACAGAATGCAGAATTATTTAATGTGGGTGTTTTTGTGTATGTGATTTATAGATGGGAGAGGGGCAGGTATGAATTGAGGCATATAATGATGTTATTTCTATATATCATATACTTGATATATTGTTTTTGCCCAATTCTTAGAAACCTCACTTAATTCTTTTCAGAAGAAAAGATAATGGGCTTAAGGCTAGGCAGGACCATAAAGGGCTTAAGCTCTCATCCTGAAGGATGCTGTGTTATCTTTTTTTTTTTTTCAAAGCAATCGGGGTTAAGTAACATGCTCAAGGTTACATGGCCAATTATTTCTGCATGTGGTGCTAAGTACCTGAGCCCAGATTTGATTCCCAGGTCATCCCGACACTGGAGCCATTGCTCTTACTCACTGAGCCACCTGGCCACCCCTGATGTTGTGTTATCTTTCAGTTGTTTTGACGTCATCGTGTTGGTGTCTTAAATAGAGAACCACGTTCCACATTAATTTGAGCTGTTTTAGTGTTTTCTCTTTCTCCTCTTCTCTGTACCCCACTTGTCCCCTCCATTCCCTATCTACTCTTTCCTTTCCCCAACCTCTTACAAAAAAAACAAAATAAAACAAAATCAATTGTATAATTTAGGTAGCAACTAACTGAGTTGGGAATAGAGCAGATGTGAAGAACCTGCAACCTCGAGGCCACATGTGACCTTCTAGGTCCTCAAGTGCAGATTCAGTCAAGCACTTCAGGAACCACTAGGGAACCACATGTGACCTCAAGGTCATAGTTTCCCTACCCTTGGGATGGAGGAAATGGAAAAGGAGAGGAAAAGAACCTTCCTGTTAAACCGAAAATTGCCCTTTTTGCTTCCATCAAGTGATGTATCTGTTCTTATTGGCAATCACTTTCTCAGAATCACAGAATGTCATATTAGAAAGAACTCAGAGGCCATTTAGTTCTACTTGTACCTAAATAAGAATTTCTTTTATAATATGGCTGACAAGTGATTACCCGGCCTCCATCTGAAGATTTCAAGTGAGAGAGAAAATACTACTTTTTGAAATGGCTCATTCTACTTTTGGACAGCTCTCTTTGTTAGGAAGTTTTTCTTTGTATCATTCTGAATTTTTTCCCTTCCCTTCACCCCTATCTAACTTCTAAATATTTATTTTACTTCCTTCCTATTAGACCAAACAGAACACTTCTGTTACCCTTTTGACATGGCAGCCCATCTAGTACTTCAAAAATACTGTCATGACCCTTCTAAGGTTATTCATCTCCAGGTTAAATATTACTACTTCTTTCAGCCAGCCTTGATCTGGCAGGAACTTGAATTATACCTTAACTGTTCTCAGACTTTTATAAATAGCCTCCCTAAATGGTGGTCGTCAGAATGGACACAATGCTAAAAGGTAGGAAGACAAGAACGCAATTTTCATATCACTAATCCTGGATGCTAAACCTCCTTAAATATAAATTCCACAGTGCATCAACCTTTGTGACTGCCCTACATATTGTTCATTATGGGACAATGGGCCCACCCATCTTTTTTTTTTTTTATCCTTCACACTGCTGTCTAACTACTATTCCCTGTATTTACTCACAAAATCAATTTTAAAAGGCAAAAATGCATATTTTTCCTTTTATCTCTTAAAATTTATTTTATTATATTTATGCCAAAAATCTATTCCCAGATCATTTGTATACTGTCTGTGCCATCCAGTATTTTCCACCATTCCCAGTTGGCATCAGCACATTTGATAAGCAAGACATCATCTTTGCCTTTGTACAAGTCCCTGACAAAAAAAATACTAAACTGGGTAGGACCAATCAGAGATCCCTGAGGAATCCCTCTATAACCTCCATTTCAATTTGATATCAAACATTGAATGACTACACTTTGGGTCTGGTTATCTAATTAGTTTTGAATCTACTTAATTGTATCACTATCTAGCTCATATTCCTCCATCTTTTCCCCATGAGAGTTTTTGTTGTGTTCCTATAATCTAGGGAAATTGTACCAATATCATTGTTCTAGTCATGTTGATAGCTCCAAAGTAGATTTTTTTTATTCCTGCTAAATTTGTGTAGTGCAGTGTTTGCTTTTGGGGTCCAAACCTATTATTTGAGTCAGCTAGGATAGAGCACCTGCTTTGGAGATAGGAGGTCCTGGGTTCTAATATAGCCTCAGACACTTACTATTTATGTGACTTTGGGCAAGTCACTTTACCCCAATTGCCTCCAAAACAAAAACAAAAACTTATTATTCAATAAGATAGGAAACTCCTAGTACGTGCCAAAAGAGATCCGCGATTTGTCTGTCCCTTATTATCACAGAGTGCTATGGGGAGCGCCAGGCACGGAGGTGACTTGCCTATTAGCAGACTTCCATTAAGTGTCAGAAGAAGGGTCTGAACATAGACCTTCCTGAACCTAAGCCTGGCCCTCTGCAAAGTCCTTGCAGGCCAATTTTCAGCACTTCATATAGGATCTCAACAAACACCGTAATGCACATTCTGGAAAAAATGAGACCACATGTCAGACCAGATCAGACCACACTCCTGATCTAAAGGCATTTTGGTGATTTTTAGAAATTGGCTGTATAATCAGATTTGAATGACTCTTCTAATGTATTACACAGTGGACTTTGGAAAGAATACAATTTGCAACAATAAAGCACACTGAATGCACTTGATGACCAAAGCAGCAAATTTAAAATTCATACATGGCTCATTCCGATGCTTCTTGGTCAACCACACTGCTATGTGGTGCTGCCCTGGGACAACCACTTGACTGCTTAGTATCTCTGTTTATAAATAAGACCATCCCAGAGGTGTTACTGTCAAATGCTGAGGAACATTAATGTATGCAAGGATAGAGCAGTGCAAGACAGAACTCTCCCATTTGGATATTCCTGAGCTACCTGATAAGGCTCTTGTGAGGACAGAATCTGGAGATAGAGTTCAGAAGTCTCCTTATGTTGTATTGATTTGTTTCAGAAATGATGTACCCACTGATGATTAATGTGTATGTGTGTGTGTGTGGGGGTTTAAATGTATGTTTGTGTTTAGTTTCAGGTCTAACTTAGGTTTATTTATTATTATTCAGTCTTTCTGTTGTATCTGGTTTATGAGACCCCATTTGGATCTTGGCAAAGATAGTGGAGTGCTTTGCTATTTCTTTCTCCAATTCATTGTACAGAGGAGGAAAGCAAAACAAACAGGCTTAAGTGACTTGCTCAGGGTCTCACAGCTAATAAGTGTCTGATTTGAACTCAGAGAGAGATGAGTCTTCCTGACTGCAGGCCTGGATTGCTGTGCTACCTATCTGCCCTAGTCTTATTACTTTTAGTTGAAAACAATTGTGAGAATTATTCATTGTAGAAACTAATGGCAATAGTAACTGATAATGGTTTAAAGAAAATACTAATGCTTGAGAGAAAGCCTGACCCTATGGTCTCCTCTGACTCTTGTGTTTTCCCCCAGGTGGCACTCTGAAGCAGCCATTGGAGAGAGGGGGCCTGGAAGGATTAGCTATTTTCATATGGGATAAGGGAAAAAAAATCATAACAATATTGTGAGCATGTTACACATAAATGGCAAACTGAATGTGTTTGCAAGACCCTCCTGTTGGATTTGCATTCTTTTTGTGTTGTGAAAGGTTGTGATTTACTTGTGTTGATGACCTTCTCTTCCTTATTTCTATTATTAGTACCATCATTCTTCCTATCCCCCAGGTTTATAATGCTGGCATTTCCTTGAACTCCTCCTTCTTTTTCATCCCATATATCCAATCAGTTGACAATCTCTACAACATCTTTCTTTTCTGACACTTCTACTTACAGAGCTACCACCTTAATTTAGGCCCTTATCTCTTCTCACCCAGACTATGGCAACAGCTTCCTAATTGGCCTCCTTGCCTCATTTCTCTCATCACTACAGTCCATTCTCCAGAAAGCTGCCAAAGTGATTTCTTCAACAAAGATCTGACCATGTCATGGCTACACTCAGCAATTCTCTACTAACTCTAAGGTAAAATATGGACGCATTGGTTTAGCTTTTAAGGCCCTTTACGACCTGACCCCAACAAGACTATTATCATGTCCTCATGGGACATTATCCCTTCTGCCCACTGGACAATCCAACCAAACAGAACCTCTTCCTGCCGCTCACACATACCATTCCATCGGCTTTTATTATGTCTTTGCATTGTCTGCCATACCCATAATGCCCCTTCTCATTTTTGCATCATCAATCCCTCTCTTCTTTGAAGATATAACTCAAGCACCATCTTCTATATGAAGGCCTTCTGATTCCCCCCACCCTTCAAACTCTAATATCTACCTTCTAATGACCTTATATAGAATGTTCCAAAAGTCTTCAGTGAGTTTTAATTAATAACTTAAAACTGAACTTATTTTCAGAACACCCTCTGTGTACTTTACATGCATTTCTATTTATTACACACACACACACACATACACACACACACATATATATACATATATATATATGATATATACACATATATCCTGTAGTTGTTTGTCCTTCATTCTCAAAGAGGACCATGCATCAGGAAGTTGAATGACTTCCAAATGAATTGGATTTAAGTGAGGGTGAGATGTGTAAAGTTGCCAGCCTCACTTTCTCCTCCACAGCCATCTAGATGCTATGGCAAGATATAGTTCATGCCAACTGGAGCTGGCCCCTATACAAATATGTATGCACTTTCTGAATGTGCCTATATATGTACATGTTATTACCCCCAACAAAATATAAGGTCTATGTGAATAGGGAATTTTTCATACGTGGAATGAAGTAAGTTCTTAATAAATGCTTTTTGATTGATTGATTGACTGTGTGACCATAGCCTTAGAGGAAACACTTGCTGTTTGACATGAATAAAAGAAAGAAAAATCTTTATTTTCTTTCCTGAGGAGAAATTCAAAATACTTATACATTGATATTTTGCAATGTATATGTGCAGGTGGGTGTACATACACTGATGATAGATAGATAGATAGATATGTGTGTATGTTGATAAACATATATAAATATATTCTCCTCACTTTATATATGAGGAGGAACTGAGGTTCAGAGAAGATGAGAATTGTCTGAAGTCGTATAGACCGTAAATATGAGCAATAGAATTTTAAGTCAAATCATGTGACACCAGAACTAGTGCTTTCTGTCTATGTATTTGTGTGTTTAAATAAATATAATCATGTAAATGTGTGTATAAATATACATACAAATATGCTTTTATATATGCATATGTGTGTTATAAATATATAGATACATACGTAGAGATTACCAGGATCATTAGAAATGATAAAAAAAAAAACAGTGGCCCTGAAATCTGCAAAGTCACCAGAAGTAAATGACTTCTTTAACTTTTCTCATTAGATTATAGCAAAATGTGAAATTCTGCCTTTCTGTTTCATTTGCATGTTCATTCATGTGTATGTTGGTATACATATATGTGAAATTTCAAATCTAATATATGTATGTATATATACATATATACATATATACAAATGTACATATGTGAGTATATGTGCACAGTGCATACATGGCATGTTCATATATACATATGTACACCGATGGTACATATAGTCACATGTGAACACGCACGTTCATATGAGTATATGCACATGAGAAGTGTGTTTCTATATCTATGCATGCATGTGCACATGTACATAATGCATGTATATACAATGCATAGCTACACCGTGCATGCATGTGTGTGTGTGTGTATCTCTTGAGATTTAATCTTTGTGGGGAAAGAAAGGAAGGGAATAAATATTTCTGAAATTTCTACCATGTGCCAGGCATTGTTTTAAGCACTTTACAAATATGTCATTTCATAGAGAACTTATAGAGTGGAGACTTCCTCTACCTGTTTTAGATCAGCAACTTCACTAAATTATATTCTTTGAGAGCTGTCTAGAGTACTGAAAGGTTAGGTAACTTGCCCATTGATTATAGAACAATTGATTAAGAGCTGAAAAAGACGTTAGAGGCTACCTAGTCCAACCCCCTTTATTTTGTAAATGAGGAATCTGAGGCATGGAGAGGTTGAATGTCAAGGTCCCACAGGTAGAAAATGACTGAGGTAGGACCTTCCTGACTTCCAAGACTTTCTGACTCAACTTAGTATGGCTATTAATGAGCTATTCAATGATGCCTTTCTCCTAATAGGTATATAGAGTCTATTTTTCCATTAAATATCACTGTGAAGGCAGGAAAGTTCAATTCTAGCACCTGCTAATCTGTTCTAAAAACTCCAAGTTCACCCACAAGTCTAAGTTCATGCCTTGACAGGAAGAGGCTAGAAGTACTTCAGAAGTGACATATGTAGGGTTCTTTTTTTGTAACCCCCAGGGGAAGCAGGGTACAATGGCATCATCCACCCTCTGACTCTTGGAGTGACAGTGGATGTGTTCCAGAGGTGGCACCTTCAAGCTCTGTGAGTGAACAGCTGAGATATTTTGCTGTGTTTTCCTTACTTCTGACAGCTATCAAAATGCTGATGGAAATGAAAGAGAAAGACAGAATTTGCAAAGTTAGCAATGACCTAATGAGCAAAGTTAGAGAAGTCATTCGCTTCTGGTGACTTTGCAGATTTCAGGGCCATAGCTTTTTATCATTTCTAATGTCCCTGGTAATGCTGTGTTCAGACGCGTCACGTATTTTATCTATTTTGTCTTAAAGGCCCTTTCTTCTATTGTTAACATATGTCCCATATGCACCATTTCGTTCAATCTGCGACACCATTAATTTCCTTTGGCTTTTATTCTTCTTCCTTACAGGGCACTTGCATCTGTCCTTTTTAGGCCACTTTCCTAAATATCTACTTACTTTTCTGACAAAAACAATACTTCCTGTTTATCAGTGGTCTCACTGTTACGAACTTCACTTCTATCTATCTATCTATCTATCTATCTATCTATCTATCTATCTATCTATCT
>NW_027185761.1:34094988-34116147 GCF_028583685.1 Petaurus breviceps papuanus | reverse complement strand
TCTATCTATCTATCTATCTATCTATCTATCTATCTATCTATCTATCTGTCTGTCTGTCTGTCTGTCTGTCTGTCTGTCTGTCTACATACCTACCATTTAACAGCATTGTATGGAAGCCAAGAAATCTAATGCAAACTTAGGCCCTATTACGACAGGCAGAGTGTCCAGGAATAAAATAATGGAATATAGTCCAACAGTGTTCTATACTAGTTGAATAATATTGGGGGATTTTTTTTCAATTTTGAATGCTATTTTAGGAAGTGTATATCTTGATGTAGGAGATAGACATCTATTAGAATCCAAGAAGTCTGCCTCTGATACATATCTGCTAGATGATCCTGAGTTAATAACTTATTAATTATTATTAAATAATAAGTTATATAATTATAGATATTAAATACCTTAAGTTCTTAGTGCACTAGACAAATATCTGAGATTATAAATTACCTCCAGGAAAGGTGTCAACGTACCTTGGTAGACAACATTGGGCACTGTGATCTCCTTTTACTAATGAAATTATGGGTTCAGTCTCCTATCCTTAGCCCATTGATAAGTTTGTAAGATATTCAGGGGAGGGGAACAACCAATCAAATAATCAGTTAACATTTACTAAGCACCTACTATGTGACAGTCCCTGTGCTATGTGCTGGGGCCACAAAAAGTCCCTTTCTTCAAGGAGTTTACAATCTAATGAAGGCAAAGGGGATCAAATGTATGTCAAATGAGGATCTTTTGAAGGAAATTGGCATATTTAATCAAGATAATAGAAGACTTGGGTTAAGGGGAATGGGGATAGCAGGAATAATGTCTTCTGTAAGTATTTCAAGGAAGGAGACCCAGAGGGTAGACCTAGAAAACATGGATAGAAGCCACAAGGGAGCAAGTTTAGGTTTCATGTCACTGACAATTAGAACAAAGAGTACTCTTTGCTGCCTTATGAGGTAGTGAGTTCTACATACATCTCAGAGAGGCAGCAAAGCATGTTCAAATCTGAATAGTGAATAATGTGTCAGATATGGAAGTTAAAGGACTTGTGTTCAAGTCCTGACTCATATGTTAAAATTTGTGTGCTCATGGACATAGCACTTTATCTTTCTTCCTCTACTTTCTCAAGTGTAAAAAGAGGATGTGGGAGATGATTTTGAAGGTCCCTTCTAGCCAATAGTCGTCTAGTTTAACAATGAGTTCTAGAGGGGAGAGAGAACATATGTACAACATACTTTTAAATCTAATCTGCATCAATAACATTTTATTCATTGCTTTTAAAAATCTAAACAATCAACAAAACAATAAATCAGACTTGTAGTATTTGCTGATTTCCAAGGTATAAATACACTGAAAATTTAGCAACAACAATTTAGCTATCAGCTCTCACTGCTTGCTTCTTGCTTTAAATCTGTAATCTTCATTGGAAATCGTCATATATAGTTAAATGGGCACTTATCAGGTATATCATAGAAGGAATTTTCATTCCTCAATCAATTGAATTAGATGGTCTCTTAGGTCCCTCTTAGTATCTACAATAGTTAGTCTATACCATTAGCAATTTCCCACAGGACACAGATATGGGGCTCGGCGCTATATGAGTGTCTTCTGCAGCTAAGTGGTACAGTGGGTAAAGTGCTAGGCCTGGATTAAGAAAGACCTAAATTCAAATCTAATCTCAGATGTGTACTAGCCATGTGGGCAAGTCACTTAACCTATTTCCCCCAGTTTCTCCATCTGCAGAATGAGTTGGAGAAGGAAATGGCAAAACACTCCAGTGTCTTGGCCAAGAAAACCCCAAATGAGGCCACAAAGAGTCAGACATAACTGAACCACAAACTGATTCTTGACAAATAAATGCTATTCCCTATCGATGGCAGTTGGTTGTTGTCTGTATACAGCCCTATTCTGTTTATTTGTCCATTCTCTCTTGCTACAGTAATTTATCATTAGCCTTTACAAGTTATATCACTTTTCTGCTTGTCCAGCACTGTCTTGCATATAATGAAAATAAAAGTCAGTTGTCACTGAGTTGTAAACGGGCATCTTGGTTTCTGAGTTTTATTATTTGTGCTTCCTACTTTATGATTTTTGGTCCCATTTCCACACCTTGTAATTTCTCCTTTCACCAGAATAGAAGTTTTTTTTAATGTTTTCTGTGTTTCTTTTGGGTAATATAGTTGAGTCTTATTTTTTTCCCTTTTAGATATCTTAATATTTTTCCCCTTTAATGGGAGCTACACATTAATATATACTGATAATAAAAATGAGGACTCATATAAATATATATGCACATATATGTACACAAACATATTAGTACTTGCAATTTGTTTTGCCTCAAAAATCTATCTTTTGGCATGTTAGTTCATTTATCACTTGAGAAGTTCAAGCAATATATTTTAAGTGTTAAAGGACTGAAGATATTTTCATAGGGTCATATACTTTGGGTTGGAATTAATTTTAGAGGTTACATAGTCCAAACCCCTCATGTTATGGGGGACAGGGAGGGTAGACTGCCTTGTCCAAGGTCACAAGGGTAATGAAGTAAAAGAGCCAAGATTTGAACCTTAGGTTTCAGACTCCAAAACTTTCCATCCTTTTCTCTTCATTGTGTTTATCTTGCTTTTTGCTGGAGCCTTAGAAAAGTTTCTGTTCTGCTGTATTGAGGTTAGTGGTTACATGATACTTATTCATTTAATTGTCTGAAGCCAAAAAAACTACTTAGATGTGAGATTACTTGTAATAAAATGCCAAATATGTTTGTTATTCAAAGAAGTGGTCAGTCATCTTATATTAAGCACCTACTATGTGCCAGTACTATGCTTGGCCTTGGGGGTCTAAGTACACAGAATGAAACCAGCCTTTCTCATAATGAGTTTGTAATCTAACAGGGAGAAAAAAAATAGTACATATGTAATTATATCCAGAACAAATAAAAAGAAAATAAATATGAATATATACAAAGTAATTAAATATGAGGTATTTTGGGATAAAAACAAAGGTATTTGATTAATGTAATTTAATTCTACCCCAAAATACTCATTAGTCATATTTCTGCTTAAATGGCATTATTCAAATTAATTTTTTTCTCTATTCAATGACCCATTTCTCCTTAAAAATTTTTCTTTCTACCTGACCTGGAACCTGTCCATTAAGTTAAATCCCCCACCTCCTGCTATTTGCAAATTGAACTGCCAGAAGTAAAACATTAAAAAAAAAAAGAAAAAAAGATAAGGCCACATTAACATACTGCTGAAAGAAAGGAGAAAGTGCCTTCAAAAATAGGAAAAGGGTAAGATCATGATAGATTACTATTTGAAACTCAGATAGAAAGGATGATGAGACAATGAGGAAAGCAGTAGGAAGGAATTAGAATGATGGCCTTTGCCTAAGGGGAGAAAGAGAACCTCTGAGACCAAAAGAAAAGAAAATAAACATGCAACCTTTATGTAAAGTGTTGAACTCTAGTTAAAGGGTAAAAAATTATAATAGGTTTATTACAGATAAATTTTGTGCCTTTTAAGGAGACTATAATTAGGTATATATACTTTTGAGTATATATAAAGTTTTGTGTTTTTCAAGCCATTTCTTATTGTGATGGTTAAAAGTTTCAATAGACATAATTTAATCATTTTATTAATAATGCTATCATATTTATTACTAAAAAGATGGCCATTTGGCCATCTCTCTCTTAGACCAAAGACCATCATGGCAGCACACTCACAGATTATATGTCCATTGGTAGAGGAGTGTTCCCAAGGGTGGCAATAAACTCTGATCTATTAACAATTGATCAGAGGTGGACTTTACAAAGAGAAGTGAGCTCACTCCAATGAAGGGCTGAGAGTGACGTCATGACCGAGACAATACATATACCTACTCTACCCTCAGCTTTCGGGAATCTAGATAAAAGGATATATCTCCACCTAAGCCTCAATGAATGGATTCCTAGCTAGATTGGGTAGGGGAGAAGGTTAACTCAACCTTTAGAGACTTAAGTCTAGAAATGAGGATAATTAAAAAGGGGGCAGGGAACTGAATCTCCCCAAATCATTGCTTATTAATAACCATTTCTCTCAATATTCATTAATGATCTACTTTAATTCTCACAAAGTCTCTAGGAAGAAACAAATCTTATATCTATTGATCAGATGAGGAAATTGAGGCCCAGAAAAGTTGAGGATTGGCTACAATCAAACATTCAACAAAATTTCGTTGTCTACCATAAACCAAACCTTATATTCCATTTCATAATCTACTTATCAATACCACCTGGGATTAGTTAAGTAAGGCCTCTTAATTTCTAATTCATTATTATTACATGACCATAACTATTTGTACCATAAAAGGAATGGCTTTGGTAAGTTGAAAATATTCATTCTACTAAAAAAAAAACAACAACAAACCTATACTTAGCAACCTAAAGATATACTCTTGGTAAAAATATAGATTGGTCTAGTAAACTTGGAAGAGAACAAGAAATCATACTAGAAAAGTCATTAAGCTTTCTAAATGGAGTTTTGCTAAGTAGCAAAAAATTTGAAACAAAGCAGATGCCGATTAGAGAAAGCTTGAAAAAAACTATGGTATGAAAATGTAATTGAATATTGTTATTGTGTAATAAGAAATTATGAGAATGACAAATTTATAGAAACAATAAAAGATTTGTATGAATTGATGCAGAATAAAATAAAAAGAATTAGAAAGAAGATAATCGCAATTGCTATAACAATTCAAAAGAAAAGAACACTAAAAGATAAGTAGACCCTGAATAATTGTAAAAACTAGTATTGTTTCTAGGGATCAAATTCTGAAATGAATCTCCTTTCCCTCAGTAGAGAGATAAGGGAGTGAGGAATACGTTCTTGGACAGCAACAAACTGTGCTAACTTTTTTCATGATTTTTCTTTATAAGAAGAAAGCTAAATTCTCCTTTTTCTCAAGGTAGGTGAGGAAGGGAATTATTAGTGAGAAATGACCAGCTAGGTGGACCAGTGGATAGAGCATTGAATATAGAGTCAGGAAGACCTGAGTTCGAATCTAGTCTTGGATACTTATTAGCTACATAACCCTAGGTAACTACTGCCTGCCTCAATTTCCTCATCTGTTAAATGAAAATGATAATAATGTCTACCCCCTAGGGTTGTCTTAAAGATAAAATGAGACAATATTTGTAAGGTGCTTTGCCAACCTTAAAAAGCACTATTTAAATGCTTGTTATTATTATTAGACATCAATAAAATCTTTTGAAAGGAAAGAATATTCTAATTCACAATTTTCACTCACATTTTTTATTTAAAGTGGAGTGATCTGTTTATTTAAGCAATGGTTGTCATCTATTGAAAGGTTTGGTGCTTTATACATGTTATATCATTTGAGACTCTATGATGTAGTCAGTACAGCTATTATGTGTACATTACAGAAGACAAAACGAAGAAAAAGGTTAAGTGAAGTGTTAGTCATCACACAGTAAATAAATGCTGAAGGTAGGGTTCAAACCCCACTCTTTACTCCATGTTCAGCATTCTTCCCATATTTCTGCCATCCTTCTTTCCATATTGTTACTGAATTGAATATTTCACCTTCAATTCATTAGTCAAAAAATATTTAGTTCAGCTCCTATGTGTAGATAACATAAAGCAACATAAGTCATGGTGTCTTCCCTTAAGAATTTTATTATCTTATGTTGGGTGAGCTCAACAACTTCTCTATAACTTTGTCTCAGAATGTCTGAGGCTTGGCTAATGACTTTCCCATTGTCACGAATACAGTAGGAGTTTAAAGATGGACTTGAACCTGGGCTACTGATCCTCTAATAACTCTTCCATTCTTCCTCTTATCACATTAATATAAAAATCTAGGTAGAGCTAGATATCTCTCTCTCTCTCATATGTAGGTGAATGTATGTGAAATTTAACTGTTTAGTGTTCCAGTCAATATTTTAAGATTTTAAGGTACTGAAAGCAACTAAATCTTACTTCACCCAACAGGAAATAAGAAACTTCTTGAAGAAAGGGATAATGATTTATATTGCTTTCTGTGTTTGATAGATATTAGGCACTGGATTATTTGTTAATTAATTAATTATATGTGTATAACCATATATAATTAACTATATTGAAGATATTATCTATAATACATTGTATAAATGGGTGCATATTTACACACATTATACATATACATATGTCTAATATTACCTATTATATATTTATTATATATAGTAAATATATAATACATAAATATTATATATTTACTTTAAATCAAAAGAACAGAAAGACAGAAATGAGAGGCAGCCATGCAGCAAGAAAGTCACAACTACATACACTCTTAAAGGCAGTTTATTGCCTGTAGTTTTGTAATGTAATGCCAAGGAAAGGCAACTTCCCAAGGTTCAGAATACTAGCATAGGTGCTCTCCATTTTATTCAGTGACCAACCAAGAACAGAGAAGATCAAAACATGACATCATTCCAAATACAGCATTTACTAAGGGTGATTAAATAATCTCCAAGTGCTACCCCACCCCAGGACCTTCCATTCATTCAATCAATTACAAAGTCCCTGTTCTAAATACTTCTCCACCCCTAGGCTGTACCTTCATTTAGTCCACCACAAAGCCCCTCTTCTCAAATGGAGATTAGTTTCCAAACATAAGTAAAGTACTTTCATTTGTTCAACCATAGAACATAAAAAGGTCAAAAGTTCCCCACCCCTGGATCACAATTGAATCTACCCCAGAGTTCCATCAAGTTTAAGCACAGCACTTAATACCCAAATGGAGGTCTTTCCTTCATCTTGACAGGAGGCAAGTTCTCAGTAATCTTAGTTCCTGGGGAGACAAGGCTTAGCAAGGCCACAAGATACATTGCCAGTCCCTTCATTAATTCATCCTCTGTCTGTAGAACAGTCCTAGAACCCCTGAAAACATTAGCAAAACCCTCTCCCAGGATTTCTGTAAACATACAACAAGAAAATCCTTCTTCAGGGCTTCTGAACCAACAGAAAGGTTCCCAGACCCCTGCAACAACAGCACTGTCCTTCACCAGTGGACAGTATTCACTCTCTGTCTGCAGGACAGTCTCAGGAGCTCTTAGCCAACAGACAGGTTCCAGGACTTCTTCAACAAAAGGATTGTCTTTCACCAGTGGACAAATCTAGCAAAACAACATCAAAACAGACAGACAAAGTACCAGTAAAACAGCTATGTCTCCTCAGTCCTTGGCAGCTCAGGGCAGGTCTCAAAAATCCAGGACAATTCAAAGTGGCCCCCAGCAATTCTCTCAGTCTCTCTCTGCCTCCACGAGGTGCTGCTTCCAAAAAGTTCTTCTGCCTCACTCTTGTCTCCCCAAACTACGTCACCAGCTCCTCCCAGTTCAGGACTCTCTTTTCACATCAACAAGTCCATCCCACAGGTGGGATTAACAAGCTCTGGGTTTTAACACAATCAATTTGAAAAACCAAGCCAATACAGGGGAATCTTTAAATGCCATTACTATCACAAGTTTATCATTAGTACCATAGGAACTAGAGAAAATATTAGGTGATGGAAAACCATGCACTGACTAAACTACACATAATTAAGGAGTTCTGAATCTACTAAAATTTTGAATGTGTCCTAATTTGACAGATGTGCTAGTTGACCCAAATAGTTTTTATTTGCTGCAATTACTGTTGATAAATATGCTTAAATGGGTTTACTACTGCTTATTACTCTGTGACATGGTAATTTTGTTACTGACACATATTTTAATTATTGATGTGAAAACACTTAGGGAACTAAAGGGGAGATCTGTGTACCTTGCAATATCCCATCCTTCCTCTCTCCTTTCCTAGTTCTATTTTTTAAAATTCACTAATATATAAAAATATTAGCCAACACAGATAGTCCTAAAGTCAGGTGTGCTGACAAAACTCCTTTCACTTTCCAAGTAAAGGAGGAATGAAATAGGACCTGTCACAGTGAGGAACAGTGGTCTCTGATAATTTAGTCTCATTAATCAAATGTCATTTGTATATAGGCAAAGGGTTTCTAATGATTAGAAGCAGTGTTCTGTAGTGATTAGGGAGCCAGTTTTCACCCAGAAGCTAGGAACATGTGGGTTCATGGCCTAACTCAGACGCTGACTGTTTGATGTTCCAGAAGTCACTTAGATTCTCAGTGTTCCAGACAACTCTTTAACACTTTAAGTTGTATTCAGCATTGGTAAAGGGAATTTTTACTCCATGAATTCCCCATACTGATGAAGCCATAACATAGGTGCCAAAGAATGTTTTTCAAAGAAAGAGTATTTTAATGGGAGAAGGTCATGGTTTTTCAGAATTGTACCTGACCTAAAAAGCATTTTTGGTAGTGGTTGTGTAGGGCAAGTGTCACTGTAGAAAGATTTTAACTTAAATGACTGATTATGCCATGGTAAAGTTGCTAGATGGTTGGACTTGAAGTCTGGATATGAGGGTTCAAGTTCATCAGGTAGTTGTTTTGACATGAGTTGGAGGTAGGAAAGTCCATTTATGCTTTGAAAGAAGAGACAGAACACTTTTTTATTGAAGGGGCAAACTGGGGGTGGCTAAATAATTGGGACAATTCAAGTGAATATGAAAATAGGTTTGTAAAGCCAAGCAAGAGCAGCTTTCCAGAGAACTGCTGCTGTGGAGAGCTCTAAGGTTCTGATCACAGAGTATAGTGAAATATCTGTTTATTCAGAAGCAAATTAAAGCAAAACATTCACAGAAACCAAAGTACAGCATTCACAATGTTATAACTTAACAATTTAACCCTAACATGGCCACATAGTTTTCACTAAAGTGGCCACATGGTTTTAAACAAAAGATATTCAGTAAGTCCTTAACTCAATCCTCCTTAAGGGACACAAAGTACAAAGGTCAAAGTTCTCATCCCCTAGGTCACATTGTCTTATTCTCTCAGTAAAAAAACTCTTCTTTCTTCTTAATTGGAGATTAGTTTCCAATCATCCTTAACTCAATGATCCTTAAGAGGTACAAGGTACAGAGTACAAAGTTCTCCCACCCGTAGGCCACAGTAAATCTTGATCTTCTCAGTCAGCATTAAGTACCCAAGGAGAGATCTTTTCATCTTGACTCAGGCTGGCTCTCAGATTCCATGGTTGAAAGACAAGCTAGGTGACAAGGTCAGAATTATTTAGAGCATGATTTTTGTGCCAGAGGTTCATCTCTTGAGGGACTGGCATTGGGAAAGGGACACCTAACAATAACTAGTAAAGTCCATTAATATCCAATTTTTATTGTAAAACAAAATTATACACAACCTATGGATATATGTGGATATGAAACTGGTGCTGTACTCATTGAGCAAAGACAATATGAGGTCCAACATGATTCCAGAGATAATTTCAAATATGTAGATGGGGCAGTTTGGACAGGAGATAAGCAAAGTTTCACAGGGACCTTGAGAGAATGAACAATAGTACTAAAAGGAAATAATTGGTCATCAGTATTAACAGAACAAGAATCTTTTCTTAAGCAGCTGTGTGGGGTATGGGGACCCCAAAAATCCCCTACTCAGAAAAATTAAAAGTCAGAGGTATCTTAAGGAAGGAACAGGAGGTCTTATTCTCTTCCCTGGAAGGAAAAGGGACATCTACCCCATGGCCATGATCAGGGAGAGGAGGCATGTTACAGAAGAGGGAACAAGAATTTATACCCTAATGTTAAACACCCCACCCCCACCCCGCCCCTGCTGTCTCTTCTCTCATTGGCTGGGAGGCAGGCTTACAATCTGAGCAAGAATTCTCCTCCAAGGATAAGGAACAAAGAAGCCTACCACTCTCAGTGGCTGGGAGGCAGGCTTACAAAGAACAAGGAAATAGGGGATAGCCAATTCAAATATACCTATCCTTATTTGGCAAACACCAAAGTGAAGAAGGGAAGGGCTAAGAGCTTAATGCTGATTGACAGCAAGGGAAAAGGGGAAGGGTCCTGAACTATCTGAACAATTCAAATGTTCACCTCCTTCTTTGATGTAAGGGAGGAGCAAAAGTCCCCAGCAAGGTTGGAGGTCAAGAACCCTAACAGGCCTAATGCTGATAAAGGTGTGGTGAACAAGGGTGGGGGTGTAGAGACTCCTGAAGAGGCCTAATGCTGATGTGGCAGCAGTAAAGGGGTGGGGGGAATGGTGAAACCAAAACTCCGGCTTGCCTCCACAAAACTTATGGGTTGAGAAGTTTCACTTTTCCCATTTACACTTCCCATATGTCAAGCACTGATAGGTACTGGGAATACAAAGGCATAAGTAAAAACCCTTGACCTCAAGAAGATTATGTTCCATTTGGAGAAACAAAATATACAGATAATTAAATATGAAATACTTACAAAATAAATACAAAGTAATTTGTGGGTTGTTGTACATCAATAGCTATGGCAGTTAAGTGGTACAATGGATAGGTCACCAGACCTAAAGTCAGGAAAATCTGAGTTCAAATCCAGCTTTAGACACTTACTAGTTGTGTCATCCTGGGCAAGTTTGCCTCTGTTTTCTCTTCTGTAAAATGAGCTGGAGAAGGAAACGGCAAACCACTCCAATGTCTTTGCCCAGAAAACCCAACGTGGGGGTCACAGAGTTGGACATAACTGAAATGGCCAAGAAACAACCACAAACACTAGTAGCTGAGGGAAGAGGCAGGATTTCTTAGGCATCACTTTTCTCATTTGTAAAATGAAGAGACTGGACATAGAAATTGGACTGAACCTGAATCCCTTTCTCTGTGATTCTGAGAACCCCAACTATTCTTCCAGCTCTAAACCCTATAATCCTGTAAAATATTATATGTGTAAAGAGAAAAGAACCTGACTGTGATAATAAGAATTTAAAAAAAAACAGGACAGTCTGGCATTGTGGGTAGAAGCCTGGCCTCTCTCTGGAAGAAATTTGTTCAAGTCCTTTGTGTGTTGCATGCTAGCTATTTAACTCAAGGGGAAGTCACTTAATTCCTCAGTTCCCCAAAGCAGCCCTCTATGTCTATGAGTCAAAAAATTGGCCATCTGTAGTAATGGAAAAGGAATTCCCACGCAGATGAACTTCTAGGTCAGGACCAGAAGACTTAGAGGAGAGTTGGTAAAAGAAAGAAATGTAAAGAATAATGTTTGTTTGGTTTTTTTTTTGTATGGAAGAATATAATAAGTGTCTTTAAATAACTCACAATGCCTATTCTCCCACTTTTGTACCTGCTTATATACAATGGGCATGACTTCTCTTCCTTAAGATTAGGCAGTAGGGGAACCAGTAGGGAAGTTGTGACATCTTCTAATCCAACTCCCTCATTTTCCCTCATTGGAAACCTGAGGCATGGATAAGTTTACCCAGGTAATAAAATTGTGGAAGCAGGATTCAAAATCAAGTCTTACAATTTCAAATCCAACATTCTCCATACTATGGTGCAAGATAAAATGAAATGAGGTAAACAGAGTAGGCAGTAGGAAATGGAATTAAATTGAATGATAAAGAGAGATGCTAAATGTATGACATGTAAGCATAAATGGAGTCAGAATTGTGAAAGGATAGTTTACACTAATATATGGTGAGAGGTTAAAGGGCAGGAGATAAGTCAGGGGAAAGGAATAGATATGAAAATAACACCAAATAGCTAAGAATGAAAATGGCAAACAACACCAATCCTACTTCTAAAAAAACCCAACTAACCAAGCAAACAACAGCAACAACAAACACAAGAAAAAACAGGGAACTCAGAATAAAGAAGATTAGGATAAAATTCTAGTTATAATTTAAGTAGCATCTTATTGGAGCTTGAAGGAGTTCCTAGAGGTCACTTAGTCAGAGGTGTCAAATTCAAATAGAAACAGATCCCTGCAGACCACACATTGACTTAAAAGGCCTCAAATTAATGCTATCTATTTCACATTGTATTTTTATTTATTTTGCTACTCACTTTTCAGTCTGGTTCTGGCTACAAACTAGGCTAAGAGTTTGACATCTCTGACTATAATTTCCCCTGATTATTGTTTTACAGATCAGGAAACTGAGGAGTTAATTTACTTCTCCCAGGTCATACAGGTAGTAAAATGGTAGAGTCAGGATTGGAATTCAGGTTTTCTGACTCTAATCCATCACTCCTCCAGCTATTCTAGGTAGATTAATAATTTTATCATTTTCTAAATATGTCCAACACCTAGAATGGTGCCCTATGAAAGAAGGAGCAGAAAACACACAAACACACACACACACAGAGCAACCAAGCTTTTTTGTTTGTTTCTAAACAATAATTTATTATAAAGTCAACCAATAAGGATAATTGAGATTTATTGAATATAGATAAATAGTATTCTATTGGGAAAAGTAGTGTAACTTAAAGTTACAATTATAGTCTTGTTTTATAGTTCTCTGTTACATCATTTTCTTTAAGATGTCATCCCTGTGGGTAAACAGTTTTTTTTTTTTTTAGCAGTAAATTGGACATATTAACAAAGGATTTTTTGCTTTCCCGTTCTTTCAGATGTCTTTTAACTAAATGGTTTCTTGGAGTTCTCAAGAGGAAATTCATGGAATTTCTCATTTGAAAGCATGGTGACAAGTATAGTGAATATAGTGCTGACCTCAGAAAACTTGGGTTCAAATCTTAGCTCTAACATACGCTGACTTAGTCAGCCTGGGCTCATTGAATCTCTCTGTGGTCTAGGAAACTCTAGAAGACTATTAGTTGCAGAGGAAGTATCAATTTGCATTGACAGAGGGATTTTTCCAATAGGAATTTTCCTATATCATTGAAATCATGGGCCACTCCCTATCTTCATTCCCTTACTAACCTTTTCCTAATCATATGGATAATTTATGTGATAGTTAGGCAGATTTAACCACTTGTTAACTGAAAGAATCATGTAATAGTAGAAATAGGGCTGGATTTGGAATCAGTAGAAGAAGATGTCAATCCCAGCTCTGCTATGTTGACCAAGCTTCTTTATGTCCTTAGAGTTCAAGTACCCTATTTATGAAAGGGGGAGGATTAAATTATATTATGTCTAGGGTTCCTTTAAAATCCCAAATCCTATATCTGCCAGGTGACTCAGAAAGTTTTTTAGAACCAGCCTGCTCTGTCTCCAAGAGTTCTGGCATTGCCAGACTCTTAGGGAGCTCTTTAGACACAGTGACATTGAGAATTGGTCTCTAATTTTTAATGTAATTTTGGAAGGTATAGTATTTTATGTAAAGTATAACCTCTAGTCTACTACTTATGTGTAGAAATAAATAAAGTTCCTCTGCTCAAGAGATGCAATGAAGATTTGTAAGCCCTTTGGCTCAACACTGCTCCAGATGAGGAAACTAAGACAAAGAGAAGTGGTCTGGCATGCTCAAGGTCAAACATATAGCAAAATAGCAGAACATGCATTTGAAAAGGCCTTTCCTGAGTTTATCAACCTACAAAAGGTGTTGTTTCAAATCTAGTTCTTATAGATTTACCATGTCTTGATCATGTGACATTGATGTTGACTTAAGTTCAATTTAATTCAACAAATACTTACCAAGCAAAGGCACTGGGTGCAAAGGCACTGTGTTAAGCTCTAGGAGATACAGAAACTAAAAAAAAAATCTCAATCCCTGTATTTAAGGAGTTTACATTTTACTAAAGCATATAATTTGTAAATCAGTGTATGAATATAAAAAAAATTAGTGAAGACCACTAATGATTAAGCACCCAGCAGACACTTAATAAAGGCTTGTGGACTGCTTGAAAAGGAGAGGTTTCAAATGCAAAGGGCACCTAGCCTGTGCTTTAAAGGAAAAAAAGCAGTAAATTGGCACAATGGATAGAATGTTGGACCTCGAGTTAGGAAGCTGTAAGCTTGAATTGTGTCTCTGTGTGACCTTGGACAAGTCATTTAACTCAGTCTCATTTATCCTGGAAAATGGGATACTAATAATCCTTACTTCCTAATGGTATTATGAGGATCATATGATAATATAGATAAAAGACTGTTCAAGTCCATTCAAGTTATAAAAATATTGTTATATAAATATTCAACTTATATAAATATTGCCTTCTATTATTTTACGGTGAGGAAGACACACATTCCAATCATAGAGAAGCAACAAAAAGACTATTATCTAGAGGGAGTAGATGAAGATTATACCTGTGATCTCAATGATCTAGAGGATTCCCAGATAAAGAAATCCCTTATACCAAAGAAAGGCAACACCTTCTGTGCAGTTTTTTCTTTTGGAGAGTTGCCTGGAGGCACTGAGAGCTAAAATGACTTGCTCAATGTCACATGACTGGGAATTCTCAGAGATGGGACTTGAGCTCAGCTTTTCCTGGCTCCCAGACCAGTTTCCTATCTAGTACACAACAGCTGTGTCTTTGTAGAGCTGATCGGGGAAGTAATATAGAGTAAATCTGGAAAAGCTGGCTTGAGCCATATTGAAGAATTCTCAAGTGCCAAATATTTTGCCCTAAAGAAAATAGGGAGTCAGGAAGGTTTTCAGAAGTGGATAGCATTATCAGAAACTTGTTTTAGGAAGATTGTTTAAGCAGCTGATATGGAGGATGGATTGGAGATGGGAGAGACTGGAAGCAGGAGGACTATCACCAAGAATCCTAAAAAGCAAGGAAAGGAGGCCATGTGATTTGAAAAGAAAGGGAGAACAAGGTGGTGAGGGTAGAATTCCCAACATTTGGAGACTGTATCCATGGGATGAGGAAGAAGGAAGAGTTGAGGGTAGACTTAAGATCATAAGATCATGATATCCTGCCTGGAGTGTTTTTTATCTACATATAGAAGTCTCATTTATCCTATTGGATTATAAGCTCCTTGAGCACAAGACCCTGCCTTTTATCACCCATAATTGCTGACATCCTAGCACACAGCCTTGGACATATACGGTAGTTATCTACAGCCATCCTGAACTATATCTGGCCACCCAACCCAGATGGCACTAGAAGAGAAAGTGAGATTGATCACTGCATAACCCTCTCTCACTTAAATCCAATTCACCTTCATGTCATGACAACACCTCCCCTAATGCCTTGGTCCTCTGAGAATGAAGGACAAAAAGCAGCAGCCACTGTAAGATTAATTAAATGAACTTAATGGATACTGAAGAGACACACTAATTATATGGTTTAAAATACTGATCCAATAGCACACTTCTCTATGGAAAACAAACAAGACTATTAACTACCCAAAGATTCATGGTACAATGAAAAGAGAAATGGATTTTGTCACTTAAGGAGTTGGGTGTACATCCTGTATGTACACCTTAATATTTGTTTCATCATTTTAATTGTTCAGTCTTTTCAGCCATGTCTGATTCTTTGTGATCCCATTGGGTATTTCTTCTCCATGTCATTTAACAGATGAGGAAACTGAGAACAGGCTTAAGTGACTTGCATGGGGTCACACAGGTAGTATCTGAGGCCTGATTTGAACTTCGGTGTTCCTGACTCCAGGTCCTGTAGTCTCTCCACTGCACCACCTAGATGCTGTTTGTTTCATCATAGAAATACTATTTAGCCTGTATGGGTCTCAATAAAGTAAAGGAATTAGACCTTAAGGCCTGTGAGGTCCCTTGCACTTCTCAAACTATGATTATATAATACCCACAAATATTGGGGATAATTATAGGATTAAAATTCAATTTACCTCAAGGCTATGTTTCTCAAGGGAATTATTGTTCTAAACATACCTTCCCTCCCACATGTGACGAAAATGGTGTGTGTTGTGTTACATAGTATTCCTTTGCTTGTAGATGTTGTTCTCAGCAAATATAATCTGTATTTAATTACAAGACCATTCCTGTGAATACCAAATGACAAAATGCAGCAAAA
The DNA here is from genome assembly GCF_028583685.1 of Petaurus breviceps papuanus. Lineage (NCBI taxonomy): Eukaryota > Metazoa > Chordata > Mammalia > Diprotodontia > Petauridae > Petaurus > Petaurus breviceps. The sequence goes on along the minus strand of NW_027185761.1, from coordinate 34,100,348 downwards.
AGTGTTTTTGATCCTTCACTGCCCACTAATTTTCATATCTCATTTTTGCATAGCTGAGAAGTAAATCAGCACTGAAGAAGCATATTGAATAATGAGTGAAATGATTGTTAATAGGTATTGATGATACTTATGCTTAAAAAAATAAGAAATAGACTAATCACTTGTTTTACTGACAATTAAAATTCAACTTTAAAAATGCCTGTTAAAAAATTGGGTTCATGTTTCAGTAGAAAAGGAAATATTTGTGTTATCTCCTGTCACACACAATGGCAAATTAAGAAATCCTGTATTGTTCTCGATTTTTTTATTGTGTATAATTCGTATGTCCCCATCAAGACTACAAATGCCTGAGTAGCAGACGAGCTTACATTTTATCTCTTGAAAAACAGCACGATGTAGAGTTGTGGTTGTCAAAGTGTGATCTCTGGACCCTTGTGGGTCCTCGAGATGCTTTCAGGGAACCCACAAGTTCAAAAGTACTTTCATAATAATACTAAGACATTTTAATTTCTAACATGCTTGTGTGTGTGTGTGTGTGTGTGTGCGTGTGTGTAAAATCTCCCCTATAGACAATAGCTCTTGTTGGGAGGATGGTGTTTGCCCACTAATTTTTTAAAATAATATTTTACTTTTCCCCAATTATATGTTAAAACATTTTTAACATTTTTAAGTTTTGAGTCCCATATCCTATTCTCCCCCTCCCTGCTCCCTGAGATGGTAGAAATCCAGTATAGTTTGTACTTGTGCAATCATGTAAAATATTACCATATTATTAATTTTGTACGAGAAGACTCAAACAAAAAAAAACCGTATTCAGATAGCATCAGCTCTTTCTCTGGAGGTGGATAGCATGTTTCATCATGAATCCTTTGGGATTGTCTTGGATCATTGCATTGCCTACCCACTCCAGTGACCCCACCCCCAGTACAGGACAATGGTCCAAGAAGGCTCACTATTTTTAAAAAGCGTGAAGGAGTCCTAAGACCAAAAAAATCTGAGAACCGCTGATACAGCTCAAGAGTAGCCTATTTAAATTCTGCTTGTGCTGCTTTCTGTTTGACCACAGGCAAATCACCCAATCTCTTGAGTTCCGATTTTCTCATTTGTAAACGGAGAAGAATAGCAAACCATAGTACTTACCTCACAAGGATGCTTCGAAGTTTAAATGAGATGATGAATGGCAAGTGCTTTGTAAATGTTGAGAATATCTCAGTGGTAGTTATGATTTTATCTACCCCAGCACTGATAATGATGAGAACCATGCAACGATTTTTATCAAATGACTCAATGACTCAGTGGAAAGATGGAAATATGACTAATGTAATAATATGTGATCAACAAAGAGTGGTGGGATTGGATTACTCTGTAAGCATGAAATATTCATTGACAGGTGTAGGTAACAATCAGAGAATTGTGTATCCATAGGATTTGTTTACCATTTTTCAATGTTATCTTCTTTCCTTCCTTCCTTCCTTCCTTACTATCTAATTAACATAGGCACATGCATATGTTTTTGGGGTTGATTTTGTCCACAGACCTACCCTGTGTCTATGGAGTTACTTTAGGCATATATAGTGATGTCTTTCCTATATGTCAAATGTAATATTTGGTAAACAATTTCAACCTCAGTTATTTCCAGTATTTTTAGTGAAATGTCAGTAGATGTATATTAATTTTCAGGAATAGATGAACAGATAATATACATATATACAAATATACATATTTGTATATATACTACATATGTACGTGATTATATGAGAAAGAGATGATATAAATATAGAGTATGGAGAGAGAGGGGGAGAGAGACAGGGGGGGGAAAGGGAGAGAGAGGGAGAGATCATTAAACTTTAAGAACACAGGATGAAAATTTAAGATCCTTGAGGATTTGGTACTATTTCTTTTCTTTTTCCTTTTTGGTAATAGGAACCTAATAAATGGATGATAGAATAAAATAGCATTAATTAAGCAAACTCATCAGCATTTCGCTTAAAGTCTCTTCTAAGTATCCTGAAATGACAATTTTTTTGAAGCAATTGAACGCTTGCTTTAAGATAATAAAATATTATTTTTACAAAATAAAAAATAAGAATAATTGAATTGAAAAAGAATGAATTGTCATTCAGTTGTCTACAGTATCTAAAATGTTGCCTCAATGTATAAGAAGTACTAGTGATACTTAAAAACCTTAAACAATTTTCATCACTTTTTTTAAGAACCAGCCATTGGTAATGACCCTTCCTGGAGAGGACATTAGAAAATATTAAACTCTGTCAGAAGGAAATGTTGATTAACTAAATGTTCTGTTTGATAAAAGAGATACATTTTGGGGAAGAGACTCACAACTTAGAGGCTTCTGAGTGGGTGGGCAGGAAGAAAATAATATGACTCCAAGAATGGACTTAGAAATGTTGACATCTTACCATGACTCGGTTTCAGTGAACAGAAATCACAAAAGTTGCTTTGAGGTTCTAGAGGAGAGTAAGAATAAAGGACAAAATCAAATGGTTCCTCAAGATTACAGGTGACAGGTATTACAGGTAGAGCTATGTTTACTTAATTTATCTTATTTTTCCCCTTAAGAAAACTATAATTCCATTGAAGGAGAAAATTGAACTTTAAGAAAAAAAGTCACCTTTCAGATTGGCTTGGTGAATCTTCACTTAGGTATTCTATGAGGTTTGTGATTCCCAGTTGTGTGTTCATGTTAAGATTTTTTTTTCCTGAATGAAAGCATACAACAGAGAGGAAGAAAGATGAGAGGGGAGACCAAGAGGTCTCTAATCAAACCTTGTACATGTTTATGCAACCAAAGGGATGAGTTAAAGAAGCCGTCTGTGTAATTAACGCCTTCCATATATGTCAAAGAAAAAATGACTAGGATCCCAGCCCAGAGCTCTCATCCCCCGGGCTGATTTTGTCCACAGACCTACCCTGTGTCTATGGCGTTACTTTAGGCATATATATAGTGATGTCTTTCCTATATGTCAAATGAAATATTTGGTAAACAATTTGAACCTCAGTTATTTCCAGTATTTTTAGTGAAATGTCAGTAGATGTATATTCATTTTTCAGGAATAGATGAACAGATAAGATGCTGAGTTATCTGTCTTGGAGCAATGTTGCCTAGATACCCTTTTCAGTTGCATTTCTCAATTCACATTATCATCAATGGGAATTGTGTCCACATTTATAGATAATTATATTGAAATAAAGTTAGTCCTCTAGGCTATAGTGCTAAATTTAGTTACGGGATGGTTATTAATTAATAATCCTTTAAAATTATTTTTTTCTGGGAAAAATTAGAAAGTTATAGACATTTTGTAGGTTAGGTTAGAATGTTTTCCACATCTCTTTGGTTTTGCATATTTTCTTTTTTTCCCCATGGAACTGTGACAAGGGTTGAGATGTAGGCTACTAAGAGATCATGGTCCATCATAGACTTTTTAATTGATTCATAGATGATTTGATTTGAGGACGGGAGTGGTGGTCCAGAAATTCCCTCCACTAGGACAGATGTCCAACTCTTCAGTCTCCCAAAGTTTTGGAAAGTTGTCTGGGATGCTGAGAGCTTACATCACTCTTCTACTGACATGTGGGTAGTAACTGTCAGTGGCAGGACTTGAGTTCTATCATTTGAAGTTGTTGTTAAGTCTTTCTGACTGCAATGACGGTCCTCTCTTTCACTGTACTGCCTTAGAATTTAAGATTTACTTTTGAGTTAATGACCTTGAACTATAAAACCTTTCACTGTATTTTTAAAATAGTCATGATAGTATGAAAATAGAGCAAGTACTTAAGAGATTGAAACTCTCATTGACAGAGCTATCTTCATCTGGTTGTCAAATAATTTCAGTTTGCCTCAACTGAACTGCCACATTTTCAAACCTTTTCTCTGTCCTAGCTCATATAATTCCTAAGCTACAATTAGTACATTTGATTTCTCTTTTAACCTGCTATACTTGTTCTTTTGTTCAACCCAACTAATTATCTAATTAACCCTGTATTTTGAAGAAACAGCTTCATAATGATGTTTTGTGTGCACCAAAATGCCCTTGAAACTAAATGAAATTTAAAAAACCTGAACCTTTATCAAGAGGAGGGGAGGAGTAAAGGTTGATAGAGAATGAGTTTAAAGTAATTTGAGTGACATCCAAATTAGAAGTTGGTAGCATACTGATTCTATGGGAAAAAAGAAATGCTGCTAAATTTAAACCAATTTGGAAACAATGTGCCTATAGACTGCCTATATCCCATACATCCCATTCAATGGATGGGAGGCTAGAAGATAAAAAGCATAAACTTGGAGGAAAGTAAAATCTCCCAATTACATATTGAGAAACTTCTTAAAAAAAACTTCCACAAACTGTAAGGTGCTTTGGGGTAACAGGAGATCATTAATTTAAAAATTTCCTCATCTATTATCATTGGTTATTGATCTGTTCCAAAGCAGTTATAAGTATAAATTAACCTATCAAGAGATCAAATTTTTATTTTAATTTTCCCAGATGAAAATCCTTGAAAATGTTTTAATGTAAATTGGTAAAATTATTTTCATGCTTTCATAATCACTCAGGATTTATCAATCATATAAATACAGAGGTGATGAGTGGAGGGGAATTGGACCTAGAATTTTCTTGGAATGCCAGGAAAGGAAACTCTTATTATTATGGATTGGAAACTGTATTTCATCGTTTTATAATTTCTCTGTTTCAGTTTTAAAAAGTTTCCTGAGAGCAATGAGAGTTGCCACAGCCAGTATGTAAGAGATGGGCCTTAAACGCCATCTTCCTCCCTTTGAGGCTGTCTCTCAGCAGACTCACATTCTGAGCATTAATTACTGGATTGTATTGTGTAGTATTGAAGCACGACCAGAGTATAAGGTTAGGACTAGAGATTTCACACTAGATGGGACCTTTTGAGTTATGTAGCCTCTTCCTCCTTTTATAGAGGAAGAATTAGGGACCAGAGAAGGCAAATAATTTGCCCAAGGTTAGATGGTGATAAATAGGTACAGTGACTTCAAATTCCACATTCTGTCAAGCATACCATAATGTCTTCTCGTGGATGTTCCAGATTTGCCAGAGTGATACTTTACTAGTTTAAAATAGTAATGTTATGTAGGAGTTATTCTCTTCTCACAATACAGAGCTATTTTCATTCTTCTTCAATCTCATCTTTAAAATGAGGTGCTTTCTAAGGTCATTTCCAGTCTCTGATGCTATCAAAGGTTTCTTTTAACCCCGGAATTCTGGAATTCCTTCTCTCTGTTATTTCCTCTTGTTACAATCTTTACAACAGTGAAAAGATCTCTCTTGTTCTCTCTCTCTCTCTCTCTCTCTCTCTCTCTCTCTCTCTCTCTC
>NW_027185761.1:34072341-34094978 GCF_028583685.1 Petaurus breviceps papuanus | reverse complement strand
CTCTCTCTCTCTCTCTCTCTCTGTCGTTCTCTCTCTTTTTCTTTCTCTCTTTAATTATTAAATGCTGCTCAGAACATTTTTTTATTTAAAAAATCTGATTTCACTTCAAATTGGAGAGTTTACTAGAAGTTAAACCACTAGATAAGTGTGAAATTACTGTACCAAAGAAATCTTGTGGTAAGAAACATAGTATTTATCTAATACAAAAGAATATAATTAGCAAAGTTTAATTAAATGGACTTAAACAATAATTAATACCAATTATACATAATAACTAACTATAATTAATTAGCTATAATTAACTATAGGACTTGTCGCTGTAGAAAGAAAGCTGGTCTTGAAATCAGGACGATAGGAACTCACGACCCACCTCTGCCTTATATTTACAGTGTTAAGCAAAATATAAGTTACAGTGAATTTACAGACTTGTACTAGGAGATTCATGATTTTATGAAATCACAGATCTGGGGGGAAAAAGAAATAAAACCCAAGTTGGAAAATTGTTGCTATTTCATAGAAAATAGATTTCATGACAAGTGTTGTGACATAAAATGAAGAATTTGTTAAATATTTAAAATATCTTTTTTTCAATTAAAATCTTAGTCCAAAAAAATGTTTCTCAAAACATAAGCAATTTTGCAAGACAAAATAAAAAGTAGTTGCAAAGAATTCTCCATGTAATTGTATTCTTATTGATTGATTATAAAATAGGAAATGACAGGACAACTAGGTGGTACAATGGATAGAGTACCTGCCTTGGAGTCTAGAGGATCTGAGTTCAAATCTGACCTCAGGCACTTATATCTGTGTGACCCCAGGAAAGTCACTTAACCCTATTTAACTCAATTTTCTCAGCTATGAAGTGAGCTAGAAAAGGAAATGGCAAACCACCCCAGTCTCATTGTCAAAAAGACCCCAAATGGGGTCATGAAGAGTTAGGTACAACTGACTAACAACAACAAAATAGAATATGATCACACGAATTACATTCTACAGGGGAGGACCAAGTTTGGACATTTTAATTACCAGAGATTTACACCATGGTCTGTTGGCATCATCCTTTAAATAGTAGTCATTGTACGTTGTTCCTTTGTTTCTGCTTCTTTTTGCACTTTCCATGTTGAGGTGATCCATTTTTTTAAATGACAGTAAAACCTCAATTAATAGGAGTACTTAGAGAATACCATATTCCTGTTAATCAAAGTTTCCAACTAAAGTTCACTCAGAAAACTTCTTTGTTTGAATACATAAAGTATAGCAGCAATTTTAAATACCCAATATTTCCCACCTCCATTTAAGTAGCATCATAGTGTGTTCATATATTTTCTTTCCTCTTCTTATCATTTCGTGAATTTCTTTCCATATTGCTAGATACTTCTCCTACTTGTCAGTCTTAAAAATGAACCACTTACATGTGGGCAGCAGGATCAAGATGGGGTGGGGTAGGCAGAAGGGTTCCCTTCATCAATCTGAAAATGCCTCTGCTTCTATAGAGTCTGAATAAATACACTGGCATATTGGAAATAGGACAATTGATTGGTTGATTGAATGAATGAATGAATGATTGAATAGAAAAGCATTTAAGTACTCAGTATGCATTAGGCACTATATTAAGTGTTAGAAAGAAACAATAAACAAAGGAAAAACATTCCCTGTAGCTTATAGTCTAATAGAGTACATGTAATATACTGTTTTTTTTACTTAAAAATCCTTGAACAGAGAGTACTTTCTTACTGCTGTTTTTTTCAAATAAGTTTTAAATGAAATAATTATGAGGTCAAATGGTATAATTAATTTTTTAATGACCTTGAATGCTATATTCCTCTCCAATGTTAGAAAATTTACTAGCAATGAGTGAGTGGGCTTTCTCCACAATTATGATGGTATTGATTTTTTTTGTTTGTTTTTGGATTTGTTTTATGGTTTTGGCTTTTTGGTTTTTTTTTCTTTTACTTATTTTTTTAAACATTAGATATTTTTATAGAGGTGACATGGGTGGATATTCAAATTGTAGTTGTGGTTGCCCTTTGTATGTTGCTATTGTTATTATTCACTTATTTTTTTTTAAATGAAATCATCACCTTGATGAACTCATTTCTTTGTAATAACCCCCATTCTCCTATATGGAATTATTCTGGTCAATTGAAGTTGCTGGCTAATGGAGATTTAGTGATTGTTAGATAATTTATTTTAAAAGGACTTCATATTTTATTATGTAGATATTTTTAAATAAACCCTATTCAAATGGATATTTTGTTTCTTAGTTTCTTACATCTCACATTGTAGTTTTATTTTAAACATAGTTTTTCCTTTAAAACATACAACCCTGTAAGGATGTATTGATAACATCTGACCCACGGTTAGACAAATAAAACACAAATTACTTCTTTAAAATATTTAACTGTTTAGAGAAGCTAAGATGATCAGAATGAAGATGTCAAGGGCTAAATAAAACAACAACAACAAAGAAAAAACAAAAAAACTTGGAATTTTAATGTATGATTGACCAGAGACATAAATGTGATAGATTACTAATCTTGCTTGAAACTAGAAGTAGATTCATTTATATGGATAATCTACAGTTTTTACATGGAACTGGTTGGGATAAGTTCTAAGAAGTGATCCATTTTCCTTAAGTTTAAATATATATATATAAATTCATATAAATATGCATATTATATTAGTGTATAGGTAAATTATCAATAGTAAACATTTATTAACACTTACCATGTGACAAGCACTGTATAAAGTGCTAGGGACACGAAAAGAAGTAAAAGAAAATCCTTGCCTTCAAGTAACTCCCAAATTTTTATGTGTGTGTATAAAATATATATATTTATTAAGCACCTACCATATGCTAGGCATGGGATAAAAATAAAAAAAAAAGAAAGGCAATACTTGCCTCACCCTCTCCCCTCCCCCAGTCTTCAATTAAAAGGGATAGGACTACACACACACAAAATATGAAAAGTAAGGCAGCATCACCAGAAGGTAACCACATGGAGATGTGATGTTCTATGGAGGCCAAACCAAGACAGGATGCTAACAGAAATTAGAGAATAACTTGAAAACTTCATATCCCAGCCCTTTATAAAGAAAAGTTTTGGGAGGAGTTTTCTGCTCCATACTCCAGCTCTCTAATCAGAAGGGAGAGGAGAATATATAAATATATGTACATGTATACATTTATACTGGAGGCAGCTAGTTGGCTCCTGAGCACTGGGCCTGGAGTTAGGAAGACATGAATTGAAATCCATCCTCAGACATTTACTGTAAGACCTTGGGCAAGTCACTTAACTTTTGTTTTCTGTAGTCCACTGGAAAAAGAAATGACAAAATACACCAATATCTTTGCCAAGAAAACCCCATGGACAATATGGTCCACAGGGTTATGCAGATTCATACATGTCTGAGGAACTGAACAAATATTCATGTATGTATGTTCATGTATATGTGCATATGCCGCATATGTGTAAAATAGATGATAGAGATGATAGCTAGATGATAGATAAGTGTTTTGATTTTCTTTAAGGAATGACTTTAGGTGTAAGTGTACCTATAAAGTCCTTTATTAATTAAAATATTGGAAATAAACCAGAGTTCTAGCAATATAAGAATGGTTCACATGGTATGTCAATGTTTTGGAATACTTTTACAAGATATTAGCCAGCCCCTCTCTATGCATCCTTTCCCTTATGTCTATTACTCTACCTCTAGAGTGTATACACACACACACTCACATATAGGTCTTGTTAAGAAGAAAGTTGATTTGTTTTCTGGGTTTCTAAGATAATTGACTGATGGGAACTTAGAAGACATACTTTAGTGTCAACTAGTCAGTCATCTTAGAGGCATCCCTGAAAATTAGAAGTTAATCAAGGTTTGTTGATTGTCTTTAACAAGATGTAAATGTCCACATAGGGGAAGAAACATACTGAGATTGATGAGAATCAATAGTACCATGACTGCATACACACATGTATATTCTCATACTCTCACATACATGTTATCATCTCTGATTCAGGCTGAAATATATATATATATATGTATATACATGCATTTAGCATGGATATATATTGCATATTGGTGTATATATGTAGAGAGTTTTAAAACAGCTAATAATTGATATTTTTTATTTTTTAATATTTTTCCCAATTGCATATGAAATAATATTTAACATTCATTTTTTAAATTGTGAATTCCAGATTCTCTCTCTCCCTCTCACCTGTCCCTCTTCATTTAGAAGGCAAGGGAGTTGATATAGGTTATACATGTGGAGTTATGCAAAATATGTTCCATATTAGTCATGTTGCGGGAAAAAAAAATAGACAACTAAACAAAATGAGAAAAATAAAGAACTTTTAAAAATAGTTTGTTTCAATCTGCTTTAAGACTCCATCAGTTCTTACTCTGGTGGTAGATAGCATTTTTTTTTAATTATAAATCCTTTGAAATTGTCTTGGATCACTACATTGCTGAGAATACCTAAGTCATTAACAGCTGGTCATAGTGTAGTATGGCTATTACTGTGTACACACTTCTGGTTCTTCTCACATTATTTTGCATCAGTTCATGTAAGTCTTTCCAGGTTTTTCTGAAAGCATCTTGTCCATCATTTTTTTGTTGAAGGGGGACGGGTAGGGCTATTGGGGTTAAATGACTTGCCCAAGGTCACGTGGCTAGTTTTTTTGTGTTAAGTGTCTGAGGTCAGATTTGAACTCAGGTCCTCCTCAATCCAGGGCCAGTGCTCTATTCACTGTGCCACCTAGCCACCACTTGACCATCATTTTAAAAAATATAACAATAGTATTCCATCACAGTCATATACTAAAACTTGTTCAGCAATTCCCCAGTTGATAGGTATCCCCTCAATTCCCAATTTTTTGCCACCATACACACAAAAAAAGCTGCTATAAATATTTTTGTGCATATAGATCCTTTTCTTTGTTTGTTTGTTTGTTTATTTGTTTTTGTAGGGGGTGGAGATCTCTTTGGAATAGAGATCTAGTAGTGGTATAGCTGGGTCAAAAGGTATATATGGTTTTATAGCCCTTTGAGTATAGTTCCAAATTGTTCTCCAGAATGGTTTAATCAGCTTACAACTCTACAAATTTTACTTTAGTGTCACAGTTTTGCCACATCCCCATCCAACATTTCTCATTTTCCTTTTCTATCATATTAGTCAACCTGACAGGTATAAGGTGGCACATCAGAGTTGTTTTAATTTGCATTTTTCTAACAATAGTGACTTAGAGCATTTTTCTTGTCACTTATAGATATCTTTGATTTCCTCATTTGAAAAGTGTCTGTTTATATCCTTTGACCATTTATCAGTTAATAAGCAACTTGTGTTCTTGTATATCTGAATCATTTCTCTCTATATTTGAGAAATGAGACCTTTGTCAGAAACTTGCTGTAATATTTTTTCCTCACAGTTATGTACTATGTATTCCCTCCATCCTATTTTTTCTCTGGTTTCCCCTTCTTCTCTCCTTTCTCCCTGGCTCTCCTCAAAGGTATTTTGCTTCTGACCAATACCTCCTCCAAGCTAGCCTCCCTTATATCAGCTTCCTCCCTTCTTCTATCCCCTTCTCCTCCTACTTCCTATACGGCAAAATAGATTTCTGTTCCCAACTGAGTATGCTATTCCCTCCTTGAGCTAATTTTGATGTGAGTAAGGTTCAAACATTATTCACTAACCTTCCATACATATTCCCCTCCACTGTAAAAACTATTTCTTACTGCTTTTATGTGACATAATTTACCCTCATTCTACCTCACTCTTCCCCTGACTCTTATTTCTCACCCCTTAATTTTATTATTATTATTTTACATATCATTGCATCATAGCTCACAGCCATGTCCTTTGTCTATGCAGACTGATTCTAACTGTCCTAATAATGATAAGATTCTTAAGAGTTACAAGTGTCATTTTCCCATTTAGGAATATAAACAGGTTAACTTTATTGAATCCATTATACTTTCTCTTTCCTGTTTACCTTTTAATGCTTGAGCCATCTATTTGAAAGTCAAATTTTCTATTTCATTTTGTTTTTTTTTTCAATCAGGACTGTTTAAAAGTCCTCTATTTTATTAAATATCCATTTTTTCCCCATAATGATTATACTCAGTTTTCCTGGCTAGATGATTCTTGGTTGTAATCAAAGCTCATCTGTCTTCCAGTGTATCATATTCCAAGCCTTCCAATCCTTTAATGAAGAAGCTGTTAAATCTTATACTTCATGATATTTGAATCATTTCTTTCTTTCTTCTTGCAATATTTTATTTTTTAACCTGGGAGCTCTGGAAATTGGCTATACTATTACTGGGAGTTCTTACTTTTGGGTCTCTTTCAGAAAGTGATCTGTGGATTCTTTCAATTTCCATTTTACCCCCTGCTTCTAGAATATCAACATAGTTTTTTCCCCCCCCCCCCCCCCCCCCCCAATCCTTGATAATTTACTGAAACATGATGTCTAGATTCTTTCTTACATTATGGTTTTTAGGTAGTCCATAATTGGCAAATTATTTTCCAGGTCTTTCCAATGAGATAATACGTACTTTCTTCCCTTTTTTCCCCTTCATTATTTTAATGTTTTTTTGTTTTGTTTTGTTTTGTTTCTTGAAATCGAATGGCATCATTAGCTCTCACTTGCCCAATTATAATTTATATTTTTAAATCTTTTCTTCAGTGAATTTTTGTCCATCTTTTCCCATGGGCCCCATTCTGCATTTTAAGGTGTTCTTATCAGTGGATTTTTGTACCTCTTTTACCTATTTCATTTCTTAAGGTATTATTTCTTCAATATTTTTGTGCCTCCTTTACCAAGATGTTGATTCCTTTTTTTATGATTTTCTTGCATCCCTCTCACTTCTTTCCTCAATTTTTCTTCTTCTCTTGTTTGATTATTTAAATCCTTTTTTGAGCTTTCCCAGAAATTCTTTTTGGCCCTGAGAAAAATGTACACTTTTCTTTGACGATTTGCATGTAGCTTATTTGACTCTGTTGAGTTCTTCTGGCTTAGCTATTAACATAGTAACTTTCTCTGGGAAGGTTGTTTGTTGTTGTTGTTTGAGGACCTTCCATACTATTTCTTGACTTTTATCATCATGTTAATGTTGTGCTCTGCTCCCAGGGTGAAGGGGGCACTCTCTCTTAAGTTCAAGATTTTCTTGTTCTTTTGTTTTTGTTTTTGTTTTTGTTTTTTTGTCCTGAGCTAGTTCTTGGACTCTGTAAGTTTTCAGTTCTTCTAAAGAGAAGTATGGTCACTTTTCTCCTGGCCTGTGCTCTGATCTATGAGCCATCACAAGCACTCTTTTCTGCCCCAGAACCATAACCAGGGCCTCTGTAATCCAATGGCTACACACTCTAGAGTGGTCCTGCTCTTCTCCCTCACCCTAAGACTGTGACCCATTACAACATAAAGGCCTTGTGAAAAAATCTTGCACACAGTGCCAGAAAAGTGTTCCTTGTAATCTCTTTCTGACCAGTTGTCCAACCCCCTTACCATCTGTAGGCTGAGAGCTTCAGAAGCCATTACTTCTGATTGAGTCACTCCAAAGTGATGCTGGCTTGCAGGGGTGTAACCTGTGCTGTTGGAGTGTGTTTTGGACTGCTCTCCACTCTTCTCCCCAATGAGGCAGGCTTTTCCTGCCTACCTTCTAAGTTGTCATAAGTGGGTAAATTGTTTCAATCTGTCCTTTCATACAGTTAGTATGTGTCAGGGGCAGGAACTGAACCCAGACCTTCCTTATTCCAATGTTGGTCCCTATCTACTACCTTATGCTGCTATGCTTTTGTATATGCACATGTAAAAACCTTACTGTCTCATTGTTGAGTGTTAATGATGATAAAGGGATCATAAGAAGTCTAAACTAAACCAATGAATTTTATTATGTTACTGTAGAATTTTTAAAAAAGAACTTAAAAAACAAACACTAATTATCTCTCCTTTAAAGAGAAAACAAAAATCCACATCAATTTAGAATATTAGTCCCTACATTATGCCTCTTCATGAGTAATCTGTTTTTGCCATTTATTAAGCTATAAATACATTTTTATAAATTTAGTTGACATTTAGGTATTTTATTAAACACAATAAATGCCAGACAAAATTGAATTAAGAAAGCTTGTAATCTGCTTTACTTCTAATTTTAAATGTTTTTTTTTCACATCTGTAAATGGCTCTCCTCTGTATTAAAAATAAATCTATTCTAAGACCAAAAAGTCATTTTTTCCCCCTCTCTCTCTTTGCCGGAGGCCCTGACCTTTTTGTTGGTGGATGGTTTCTAACAGCTTCACCTTATGTTTTATTCCTTTTGATTCACAAGCAATTTGATTATCAGCCTTGAGCACTAGTCATAATCACAGCAAAAAGAGGCTAGTCATTAGGGATTTATCTAGAGTACTTTGAATGCCAGTGTGAAGTCAGAGTTTAGAAGAACCATAATCAAACTCTCATTCAGTCATTGTTGTTGCTATTGTTTTAAAGTCTGGATGGATGAATACATTTCCCCCTCTATAAGAACTTCTGTTGATGGACCTCATCAAACCAAGGCTTAAACTTTCTCTAAGCACCTTAAGCATCTATAGGCTGAAAGGTCATGATGATACTTAGCCCTGTATCCCAGGCTCCAAAAATAAGTTATCTGACAGATAGAAATCACCCAGAGCAAGGAGCAACTTTCCTTATATTGACAAGAAATGTATTTAGGAATATGGGGGTGGGAGATGGCAGAAAATCACAGTCCACTGCACCAACATTTTTGGCATTTCTGAAGAGTCACTTACCACAATATGAAAGGCAACAAAAATAATACCTAGGGAATGCACTAGAAAACGTAAGTTTTGCAGTGGTTTTGATCAGGTACTAATCTTAGTGAAGTCATTGAAAATTGATTTCTTCATCTGCAAAATGGGAATGTTAATATCTTCCCTGCCTGCCTAGGCAGTCCAGTAGATAAAATTCCAGGCCTGGATTCAGAAAGACCAGAATTCAAATCCAGCCTCAGATACTTACTAACTCTGTGACCCTGGGAAAGTCATTTAACCACTATTTGCCTTGATTTCCTCAACTGTAAAATGGGGATAAGTATTAACCTACCTCCCAGTGTGATAATGATGAAAAAATGAGATAATAATTGTACTGCACATTGCACATTGCGTAGATCATAGTAAGTGCTATATGAATGTTTACTACTACTACTACTACTGCTACTACTATTATTACTACTACTGCTACTACTAATACTATTACTGCTACTGCTGCTGCTGCTACTACTACTATTACTACTACTGCTATTACTACTACTACTATTACTACTACTGCTACTGCTACTACTGCTGCTGTTGCTACTACTACTACTGCTGCTACTACTACTATTACTACTACTGCTATTACTACTACTACTGCTACTACTGCTGCTGCTGCTACTACTACTACTATTACTACTACTGCTGCTGCTGCTACTACTACTACTACAGTTATTATCTTTATTACTTATATCTAAATCCAGCTCAGGAAATTGCTGAGCTCGGAAAAAGTAGACTTTGCTCTGGATTTGACCACTTTGGGAATACTAAGTTTGCAAGTCTCAGATCTTGCCAACCTGAGATATCCCTGAAAATCCTTCATACCCCCAAAAGAGTAGTAGAAGGAACTGAGAGGACAAAAGCTCAGTTGAAATTTTGCTCTAGAAAAGCAAAGAGCCCTGTCCAAAGGTCCAAAGTCAAGAAGGAGGCTCAAAGAATGTACAAACAACAAAATTTCCATTGGGGATGGGAGGAAGAGCTATTGTGACATGGAAGCCCATGACATAAACCTAAAAGAAGAAAATTATTGCAAAACAACTATAGGTAAAGCACAAAAGAAAAATGTAGCTTGGGTCATATTCAATTAGAATACTTAGAAGTGATGCAGCAGATGTCTAAAATGGAACTAGAAATGATTTTAAAACCAATGGGGAAATGTAGAAGGAAAAATTGGAAAAGAAATAAGAGCTATAGGAAAAAAATGTTTTAGAAAGAGAATTAACAGCTTAGAACATGAAGCATGAAATGATAAAGAAGAAAAAAATATGCCATGAAAATTAGAGTTGCCAAAATGAATGGTAATGACTTCATGAGACAAGAAGAAATATTTTTAACTGAGTGAAAAGAATGAAAAAAAAATCAAAGATATCTCATAACAAAAATTATGGATCTGGAAAAAGCGATCATGGAGAGATAATTAAAAAAAAAAACCTGAAAGTCATGTCCTCCCCACCCCCCAAAAATTCCTAGACATAATACTTCAAGCAATTCTGGAGTAATTTGTCATTTCTTTCTCCAGTAGACTGAGGCAAACAAAGGTTAAGTGACTAGCGCAAGATCAAATAGATAGTGTGTATCTGGTGCTGGAGTTGAATTCAGATCTTGACTACAGGTATAGTACTCTATTCATCAAGTCATCTACTTGTCACCATATACGTACCAAATGTCAACATCTACATCTTTAAAAGACAAGTTAAATGAATTACAGGGAGCAATAGATAGTAAAACTATCTCAGATCTAGGAAAATCTCACAAAAATATTTCAAGGAAGCATCTGGATAGAATTTCAGAAATGATAGATACAATGCATACTGAAGATTGTTGAAGGACATGTAAATAATCAATAATTTCATTAAAGGGAATAATAATTATGCTACAGAATGACAACATTATATATACAAGATTCATTGTGGAAAATCTGCATCTCTGAACAGTTTCATGTATAAAAGAAAGAGCAGATAGACAAATTTGTCACACAACTAAGAGCAAATTAAAACAAAGCAAAACAAACCCTAAAGACCAACAAATCAAAATCCTAATTAAAAAACAAAATAGAAAAATCTGAGAATCAAATAAGAAATTAACAGATTTGAAAGCAAAAAAAATACTAGGAGCTTTTTACAAAAGTGAATCATTATCTAATGATTAAAAAACAAAAAGATAAATCAGCAGCATCAAAAATGAAAAAAAGAAATATATTCACAGATAATACAGGAAAAAATGAAATCACAAGGAACTATTTCAATCAGATCTATGCCAATGAAATAAAATGGATGAATATTTACAAAAATATAGAATGTCCAGATTAACAGAATAGAAATTAGAAGATTTAAGTACTTTGCTATTAGAAACAAAGAAATTGAATAAGTCATTTGTGAATTTTCCAAGGAGAGGGAAGGAGAAAATTAGCATCAGATACATTAACAAATGAATACCATCAAATGTTTAAACATAATAATTTTAATGCTGCTTGTCTGAAAATATAGCAGAAGGAGTCCTACCAAATTCTTTGAAACTAAAATAATCTTAACACCTAAACCATGAAACATCAAAACAGATGAGGGGTAAAAAAAGCTATATATAAATATCTTTAATGACTATCAATACAAAAAATTATTTAGACAATGCTACTGAGGACACAACAATAATATACTGCAAAGTATATACACTATAATCAGTTAACAGTTTGTACCAGGAATGCAGGACAGTTTAATTTTTTTGGAAAACTATAAAAATAATTGGTCAAATTAATAGTAAGAACATCACAAATCACATTTTAATTATATCAAAAGAAGAAGATAAAAACTTCTAAAAAAAGATATAATTGTCATTCTGGTTGGGAGGAAGGAGATAAATGGGGGGAGAAATAAGTGGATCATTCATTAATATAATCAGTATTATTTCACTATAATCAAGATTCAGCATAATTTGTGATAAGAATAAGCTATAGGTCTTTCCAATAAGATCAGGGGTAAAGTAAGCATATCTATTATCACTTTTACTGTTCAATATAATCTAACAAAAATGCTAGCTATAGCAATGTCAAGACAAATAAATTGAAAATGTAAATACAGTCAAAAAAGAAACAAAATCATCACTTTTCTGCAGATGATATTTAGTAATGATGGATTATTTAGTGATCCACAGGGAATCATTTTTTTAAAAGAAAAATATAACAACTTCAGCAAAATTGCAGGACAGAAAAACCCACAGAAATTGTCAATCCTGTATGTCACTGAGCTAATAAAAGAAAAATGACAATACTACATAAAATAATGTATTTTTCTGATGCCATACCAATCAAACTCCAAAAGGATTACTTCATAGAACAAGAAAAAATAATAAGACCATTTGGTACAGCAAAAGACCAAGAATATCAGTTGATGAAAAGATCATGTATGTCAATTCATACAAAAGTAGGAAGGAAGAGGTCCTAGAAATACCAAATCTCAAACTGTACTATAAAGAAATAAGCATCAAATCTATTTGGTAATGGTTAAGAAATGGAGAGGTTGATTAGAGGAACAAATTAAGTACGTAATAAAAAGAAGCAAATTTACATAGTAGCATAGTGTTCCATAAACAAAAATCCTAGCTATTGGAGCAAGAATTCACCAATCTACAGAAGAACTATTAGCAAAACCAGAGAGCGGTCTGGCAGAAACTAGGTATATAAGAATATTTCATACCACATACAAGGGGAAACAACAAATATACACAGGACTTAGATATAAAGAATGATGTTATAAACCAATTAGAAGGGCAAGGAATAATAATAATAATACCATTTACACAGTGCCAGGAAGTGTGCTAAATATTTTATAATTATTAACTCACTGAGGCCTCACTCCAATTCTGCAGTATAAATGCTAGTTTTACCTCCAATTATAGATAAGAGAAATGAGACAAAAAAAGGTTAAGTGACTTTCCCAGGGTTGCACATCTATTAAGTGTCTGAGACTGGATTTGAACTCAGATTTTTGTGACTCTAGACCCAGTATCTGGAAGAAATTTTTGTCATATCAATGAATAGAGGAACAGTTCTTGGCTAATCAAGAGAGTATCACAGAAATTGAGGTGTAGTATTTTAATTACATAAAACATTTTTTGCACAAAGAAAATCAGTGCACTTAAAATTTGAAGGGAAACAGGTAAATGTTTGTGGGGGGGATGTATTTCAGAAAGTTTTTTTTTCTAATAAAGTTTTCATTTCTAGGGAGCAGATTCATATTTGTAATAAAGAGAGCCACTCTGCAGTTGTTACATGTTCTACAGATATTGATAGTTTTTAGAAGAAGAAATCCAAGCTATCCATGACCACATAGAAAAAAAATTATCCTAAATTACTGATATTTAGAGAAATGTAAACTAAACAATGCTGATGTTCTACTTATCACACCTGAGATAGAAAAGTCAATAAATTAAGAAAATGATAAATGCTGGAGAGACTGTTAGAAAACAGGTACATTAATGCTCTATTGGTGTAGTAATGAAATGGTCCACTCAAATCAATTTGGAACTATGCTCAAAAATCTATTAAACTTATAATATTTTTGACCAGTAATATCACTAATAAGGTTATAGACCAAAGAGGTCAAGGAAAAAGGAAATAATTCATGTGTGTCATAAAATTTATATCACTTTTTTTGTAGCAGCAGAGTTGGAAACTTCATTTGGGGAAGCTTGAAAAGTTGATATATGTGTGTTATAGAGTAATGTCATACTCTTACAAATGAAGATGTGAATGGTATCAGAGAAATAAAGACTTATACCGTGTTTCCCCGATAATAAGACCTATCCCGAAAATAAGCCCTCCCCTTACCATGTAATATTCCTCTAAAATAAGCCCTCCCCCGAAAATAAGCCCTATTGAGATTGCTACTGTAGTGAAAGTGATCCCCTGCACTACATTACGGTACCCTTTGTATGCACCGTTCCTCCCCTCCCCCGGTGAAACGCACGCCGTGCTCCGAACTGCATCCAATCAGAGCTGCAGCAGTGAGCGCGTCATCCTGTTCTTCCCCAGTGATTTGCTTGCTGGCGCCATTGAGAGCAGTGCCGCAGAGGAGAGCTGAGGCAGGACAACATAAAAACCTGGTATGTAAGTGGGAGTGAGGGGGCATGATGGAGGATAAAAAGGCCATGATGGAGGAAAAAAGAAGAACTCAGGGGGCATGATGGAGTGAAAAGAAGGACTGATGGTCATAATTTTATTATTCTGTCTGTTTTGACCCCCAGACATGAGTACAAAAAGGAAGAGCTATACTGTTGAGTATAAGAAAGCAATTGTAGAGGAGTCACATGTCATTGCTGTCAATGTTCATTAAAATAAGCCCTCCCCTGAAAATAAGCCCTCTGGTGTTTTTCTGTCCAAAAAAAATAATAAGACAGTGTCTTATTATCGGGGAAACATGGTATAAACTGTTGCAGAGTGAAATGAACAAGGCCAGAATGATTTGTGTAAGAATAATAATGTAAACACACAATTTTGAAATACTTAGAAACTCTGATCAGATCAGTGACCAACAATTCCAAAGGATTCAAGATGAAATGTGCTACTCACCTCCTGAGAGATGAACTGAGAGTACAAATTTGTGCATGTGCGTGTGCACACACACACACACACACACACACACACTCACTGGACATGGCCAGTGCTGAAATTTTTGTTGCTTGGCTAAATATGTTTGTAATGGGCTTTTTGTTTTTTCCCTTCTTTCTCAGTTTAAGGAATGGAGGAATGGAGAGACTGCAGGAAGAGAGAAAAGGAGGGGGGAGATGGATAAATCTTCTTGAGTTATATACATAGGTATATTTTGTTGCAAAATATTTATTGTAATATTAGTCTTAAAATACAACTGTACCATGAAATGAAAAATGTTTAGAACAAGAGTCTATTAGGAATTTCTTTCTTTTAATTGAATTGCACATGATCCTTGACATTGATTAAGATCAAAGATAGGCCAAGGGGAGGGAAGGGGAGTTCTCTCACTTATGAACAACACACTGAACATTTCCATGCTTCAGTTCACAACATAATTTAGACCCACCACTACTGGCCTTGGTAATTACGAAAATAATGAAGCGGAAAAGTCAGCTTTATCATATCATGTGATCTGACCCAACAAATGATCTTTCAGAGAGGACAACACACCACCAGGGGAGTGTGTGTGTGTATGTGTGTGTGTGTGTGTTTGTAAAAGAACAGTGAGTGTGCACTACCTATAGACTCACGTGGGCAGGAATCAGTAGTGACTCAAAATAGTCATTTTTGATCATCGGAATAGAATGTTAGGTGTTTTAGAATTCTCGAGATTGTTGATAAATCAAAGGTTCATTTTTTCTAGTCTTAAAAATAATGAGTCAAGCTTCTCTTTTAATTCTAGTTCTCATTTATTAGCATTCCCCCCTCTTGAAATTACTTGGTATTATTTGGGAAATACTATTTATTGATTTATTGTGTATATATTACCTCCCCACCTCCACCACAGCCCCCAATAAAGTGTAAGCTTTTTGAGTACAAGGACTTTTATCTTTGTCTTTGTGCACAGTGCCTCATTTACATGTATTCTTGCCTAATTGTATTTAACAAGTATTTTTTTTGGGGGGGGGCGCTGGGACAGTGGGTGTGTGTGGAGGGGTGGGCAGGGGATATATACTTTGTTAGAATGCTCAGGAAACTAAAGATTAGCAGGAAAGCATATAGGGAATGTTGGAGTCCCAAGAGCTGTCGGGCTCCTATATTCAGGACTCTGGTGCTATAGTCAGTGAGGCAGCAAGGAATTTGGAAGGGCTTACTATGTGCCAGGCATAATACTAAGCAATGGGAATATAAAGAAAGGCCAGGGCTGTGGTCATTCACTACACAGACTCTCAGCCTTCTCTGTTCAGGTCATGCTGGCTTGTAACTTGGCTATCGTCTTGAATACATGAATTTGAGCCTATGCAGTGAGCATTGCTCAAGGGGAAATACCCTGGTCATTTTCTGGCCTGTTCAGTTAGCATTGAAGCACAGTAGGATTTGTCCTTAGTATGCATTAGAGAACAGGATCTGTTTAGGGAAGGCAGACATGAGTTTCACAGCTGAGCAAACCAACTGCTCCCAACTGGGAAGTAATTGACAGATTTTTGTAGCATATTTGCTTTAGGCAAGTCTACAGTTCCATGTAGTGAATTCTGTGGCAATATTCTTTTTGTTGTTCTATGTATTTGTACTTATTGGCTTAATATTTACCACTATCTTGTTGATGATATGACTAAATAGTTTATTTGGCCATCTGCTGGTCCTATCATCCCTCTTGTCAACAGCACCACCATTTTATTTGTCCCCCAGGATTAAAATGTTGGTGTCCTCTTTGATTTTCCTCCTTGTTTGCGCAGTTACCAAATTCTGTTGACACTTTCTTCAAAATTTCTTTCCTAGAGTCTCCATTTCTACCATTATCAGGGTCCAAGCCTTTGTAATTCTATGCCTGGGTGGGTATAAACTCTTCCTAATTGACCTCTTAGATCCTAACCTTATGTAAATTAACTCCATTATAACTATTACTCCATTTTAACTTGTTTGTAAATAGTTATTGTAGGTTCTGCCCAATGGACTGTGAACTCCTTGAAACAGGGGCTAATTTTTGTCATTCTTTCTATTCTCAACTCTTAGCAAAGTTAGTAGGCATTCTGCACATGCACACATGTTAGTATTCTATACACACACATATCTGCATATGTATATGTGTATTTATGTATGTATAAATATGTATATATATATGGTGACTTAATGACTTTTCAGTAAGTCTCTCCAACATGACCAGCTGCAACTCCTTTAAGGTTTGCTTTACTCATGTAACCAAGGGCTCCAAAATCTATAGTGGACTTTGTTCTCTTGTTAATTATTTTCTTTTTTTTTTAAATTCTTAAGTTAAAAAAATAAGAATAAAATATAATAATAAGAATTTCCATTAAATGGTAGAATAGGGGGAAAAAGATGATTTTATATGAAACTATAAGTCTATTATGTGCAACTTGCTATTTCTTTTAAATATATAAAAATGTTATCACGTAATTTTCTTCCCCCCTCTGACCCTTAGAGATGGCTACCATTAGACACAAATGTGTGTGTGTGTGCATGTGTATGTGTAAAAACCACTCTATGCCTACTTCTATATAACAGTGATTTCTCTGGATGCAGATAATATCTCTTTCCTAGGCGCTTGCTTTAAAGACCATCAAAAATCAGATTACATTCTTCTATTCCAACTTCAAAAAAATCACAGAATTCAAGATAAAGACAAATACTTTAGTCACTCAGTCCAATCTCCAAACTTGAGAAAGAATTTCCTCTACTGTACTGCTAAGATAGTGAAGACCTCCAAGACCATTGGTGAGGGTATCTCCCCTGTTATAGCACAGTCCACTCCACATTTGGGGAAGGGTTTCCTTGCATCTCACTTAAATTTGACTCTTTCCAACACCCCAAGCATTATTTCTAGTTATGTTCCATTTCCTATTTACTCCTGAGTTCAAACACTTTGTACTTTCTCAAGAATATATGGATTTTGCTCGTTTCTTTATACTTTATTTTATGCTGCTACCTTCCCCCAGAATGCTTGCCTTTTTGCCTTCTGCCTAATCAAATTTTACCCATCCTTCAAAGTGAGGCTCAAATTCTATCCCTTTCCATTTCTGGAAACATAATGAAATCAGTCACACCATAACTACTGGAAAGTGTATGTGTTAATGTACTCCTCTAAGGCTGCAATCACTATGAGCATAACTTTGGAAACCAAAATCATCTGGTCTTATCTGTCTCAGCTGAATACTCCTCTTTCAATGTTAACTCTTTGAGGACAGGAAATGTCTGTTACTATTTTGTAATCACATCCCTAGAATTTATAACTTAAGAAAACTTCAATATGTGTAAACTCATTCATTCACTCACCTCTTCTAAAATTACTCATTGACTCTTCACCTTCTATTCTACTTACATTGATTACTTTTCTCTTAGATAAAGTATAGGAAGTATTCCTCCAAAAGAGTTCAAAATTAAGAAGGGAAACAAAAGTAAACAAAATAATCAGTCCAAGTCCTTCCTTATCTATATGGATATTCCCCTTAAAGTGGTTTTTCCCATGAGATATTTCACATTGACTTCTATTCTTTTATTTCTTTGGATCTGTTTAACAGCATCTTGATTTCTCATAAAGTCATTAGCTTCCATTTGCTCCAATCTAATTCTGAAGCAATGATTCTCCTCACTGAGCTTTTGAGATTCTTTTTCCATCTGGCAAATTTGGCTTTTTAAGGCATTCTTCTCCTCGTTGCCTTTTTGAGTCTCCTTTGCCATTTGAGTTAGTCTGTTTTTTAAGGTGTTATTTTCCTCAGTCAGGCTGTTGACCCTCATTTCATAATTTTCTTGCATCCTTCTCATTTCTCTTCCCAATTTTTCTTCCGCTTCTCTTACCTGCTTCTTAAGCTCCTCTATGGCCTGTACCAGCTCATATTTTTCTTTGAAGCTTTTGGTGCAGGAGTTCTGACTTCACTGTCTTCCTCCTGTTCCATGATTTGCTCCTTTTTGTCCCCAAAATAGGAGTTGGAATCTTCTATCTGCTTTGTTTCCTTTGCCTGGTCATGTTGCCCCTCAGTCACTTGACCCCTGGGCTTTTGGCCACAGTAGGATTCTGCCACCAGACAGGGGAGCTTTCTTCCCAAATTCTGGGGTTTTTTCAGCTGCCCGAGGTATTAGATGGGTGCCCTCTCTGAGGCCTCCACATGCTCTGGCAAGCTGGACACACACCCCAGGACCTCTACCCTGGACGTCAATCCAGACCCAAGCAGATTAAAACAAGAGTGATTACCCCTCAGACTGGCCACTTGGTGCCACGTGGAGCTGGCTGGCTGAGCTATGGGTTTCTGCGGCTTCTTGCCCCAGGGGAAAAAGCCAAGCACTTTCAAAAAGGAAAAAAAATTCCTGGCTTTTAAAATTCTTTTTTCTTGGGCGGAGTCAAGATGGCGGAGAAGAAGCAAGACCTCCAAACGGCTCCAGCTTCCACCTTCACCAATCAATGTAAAAAGGGGACTCTGAACAAACTTTGGAGCTGCAGAACCCACAAAATGACACAGAGAAGCTGACCTCCTGCTGAGGACAGCTCAGCAGGCTGGCAGGAATCAGCCAGCGCAGCACTCTGGGAGCCAAGCCCAGGCCCAGGTGATCCAGAGGTTTTAGCCCCAGGGCGGGCCTGACCAGCCACATGCCAGAGAAACTCCAGATGAGCAGGAGCTGTGGCCATTTCCAGATTTATCAATACATAGATGTGAAGGACAAAGTGAGAAGTCAGTGCAGTCTGGACTTTGGCACCCAGTAAGTGGGAGTATGTTGGCTTTGACCCCGGGGCAAGAAGCTGCTGAGACACCCGGCTCAGCCAGACAGCTCAAAGTGGCAGCTTCAGCTCCTGGCCTGAAGAGTGTAGGGGGACCAAGCACCAGTCTGAGGGGTAATCACTCTTGCTTTTTAACCTGCTTGGATCTGGATTGAAGTCTAGGGTGGAGGACTTGGGGTGTGGAAGCCTCAGAGAGGGCACCCATATAATACCTCCGGCAGCTGAGAAAACACCAGCGTTTGGTAAGAAAGCTCCCCTGTCTGGTGGCAGAATCCTACTGTGGCAAAAAGCCCAGGGGTCAAGTGACTGAGAGGTGACATGACCAGGCAAAGGAAACAAAGCAGATAGAAGATTCCAACTCCTATTTTGGGGACAAAAAGGAGCAAATCATGGAGCAGGAGGAAGACAGTAAAGTCAGAACTCCTGTACCAAAAGCTTCAAAAGAAAATATGAGCTGGTACAGGCCATAGAGGAACTTAAGAAGCAGATAAGAGAAGCGGAAGAAAAATTGGGAAGAGAAATGAGAATGATGCAAGAAAATTATGAAATGAGGGTCAACAGCCTGACTGAGAAAAATAACACCTTAAAAAACAGACTAACTCAAATGGCAAAGGAGACTCAAAAAGACAATGAGGAGAAGAATGCCTTAAAAAGCCAAATTTGCCAGATGGAAAAAGAATCTCAAAAGCTCAGTGAGGAGAATCATTGCTCCAGAATTAGACTAGAGTAAATGGAAGCTAATGACTCTATGAGAAATCAAGATGCTATTAAACAGATCCAAACAAATAAAAGAATAGAAGGCAATGTGAAATATCACACTGGAAAAACTACTGACCTGGAAAATAGATCCAGGAGAGATAATTTAAAAATTATTGGACTACCTGAAAGCCATGATCAAAACAAGAACCTAGAAATCATCCTCCAGGAAGTTCTTAAAGAAAACTGCCCTGATGTTTTAGAACCAGAGGGCAAAATAGAGGTTGAAAGAAACCACTGATCACCTCCTGGAAAAGATCCCAAAAAGAAAACTCCTAGGAATATTATAGCCACATTCTGGATTTCCCAGATTAAGGAGAGAATATTACAAGCAGCTAGGAAGAAACAATTGGAATATTGTGGAAACAAAATCAGGATTACTCAGGATCTGGCAGCTTCTACGCTGAGGGATTGAAGGGCTTAGAATATGATATTCTGAAGGTCAAAGGAGCTGGGATAAAAACCAAGAATCACCTACCCAGCAAAACTGATTATCATGTTTCAGGGGAAATTTTAGTCATTCAGTGGAATAGAGGATTTTCAAGCATTCTTGATGAAAAAAACCTGAAAAAAAATTCTTGATGAAATGAGTTGAATAGAAAATTTGACATTCAGATACAAGAAGCAAGAGAAGCATGAGAAGGTAAACAGGGAAAAGAAATCATAAGGAACTTATCAAATTTGAACTATTAACATTCCTACACAGAAAAGCAATAATTTTAACTTATGAAACTTTTCTCAGTAGTTGAAGGGAATAGAAATATATATATATATATATATATATTTGTCTATATATGTGATTATATGGGCATATGAATATATATGTGAATGTGTGTATATATGTTTACAGATATACATAGATAGAGGGCACAGGACCAATTTAACAGGAAGGGATGATACTTAAAAGGTGAAATTAAGAGGTGAGAGAGGAATATAATGACAGGAGATGGGGACAGACAGAATGGGGTAAAATATCTCATATGGAAGAGGCAAGGGAAAATGGTTACAATGGAGGAGAAGTATAGGAAGGCCAAAGGGAATGGGTCAACCTTATTCTCATTGAATTTGACTTGAGGAGGAAATGAAATACACACTAAGTAGGTTATATCACCCTCCAGGAGAGTAGGGGGCAAGGCGATCAGGGGGAGGATGATGGAAGGGAGGGCAGGCTTGGGGGGAGGGAAGTTGGAAGCACCCACTTTTGAAAAGGGATGGCATCAAAGTAGAAAATAGAACAAGTGGGAGGTGGGGTAGGAGGGAGGGAAATATAGTCAGTCTTTTACAATATATCTACTATGTTATTGTTTTGCATTAGCCATTCATGTACAACCTATACTGAAATGCTTATCTTCCCAGTAAGGGTGTGTGACAAGGGAGGAAGGGAATGAATTTGGAATTCAAATTATTTAAATCAAATATTTAAATATATTATATATAAATACTATTATTAATACTAATTGAGAAATAAGATATACAGGCACTGGGGCATAGAGATCCACTGGAAAAGTTGAAAGGGGTATGGGAGAAAATATGGGAGAGAGCAGATTGGAGGAGGGGATATCCTGTGGGACTGCAATTTTGGGGCAGTGGGTAGGGGGAAAACGGAGAAAATTTGTAATTCAAAATCTGGTGGAAATGAATGATGTAAATCAGAAGTTAATAAAACATTTGAAAAATAAAATTCTTTTTCTCCTTTTACAAATACAAGTTTGGATGGCCTCATAAAATGTTGAGTCATGGGCTGCATTCCCCTGCCTTCAAGAAAGACCACTGTCCAAATCACAAAAATATCTCTCTTCTGTTTAAGACAGAGTTACAGCATTTTCCTATTGTAAACATTGTTAAAGCTTCAGGAACCTTCACCCTGAGAGATTGACTTCCTTTTATTTAAGTTGGATCTTATCCATAGTAATCCTTTAAATATTTAAAGGCGGCTAACATTCTCCCTTTAAGTAGCTAATTCCCCAGCCTGAACACTTTCAGTTCTTCTCTTAAATCATGGTTTTCAAGAATTTTTGAGTTAGGAGGAATCTAAGAAATAATCTGTTTTTTTTAAATAAAGTAAATCACTTATGTAATGGATTTCTAAAATGATACCTAGAAAAGCAGAGTCAGTTGCTTGAGATCAGACATAATTTATGTGAGGCAAGCTCACATTCAAGCTCAGTTCTTCTGAGTGCAAATCCGGAGTTCTTTCAATTACATCGTGATGAGACTTCACATGTACTATTAATATCATTTTACTTGACTTCTTAATAGGTAGGAGGGAGGGAGGGAATCTGAAATTCAAAAAAAAAATATATGTTGCAAATAAATTTTAAGATTTAAAAATAACTATACCTTGGTGTCTATTCAAATCCCCTGACCAGCCTAATCTTAAAGAAATCTTAGAGAAAAACTCTATTTTGTTTGTTCAATAATAATTTATTCTACAAAAGGATTCTTCAAATTATCACTAGACTTTTAAAAATTAAATTGACTTTTTATTAAATCCAATAAAACCTTACAATATTGCCTTTCAAATCAATGATTTAAAATAATTCACAATAATGGAAATTTTCTTTTGCAGAACAAAATATTCTTCTTTGTATATATGGATTGTGATGCCCTTGGCTCACTCCCCAATATATTTACATTTATATCTATCTATCTATCTATCTATCTATCTATCTATCTATCTATCTATCTATCTATCT
>NW_027185761.1:34040919-34072331 GCF_028583685.1 Petaurus breviceps papuanus | reverse complement strand
TCTATCTATCTATCTATCTATCTATCTATCTATCTATCTATCTATCTGTCTGTCTGTCTGTCTGTCTGTCTGTGTCTGTCTAATCTATCCATACCTACATCCATGTGCTCAAATGCATCTGTATGTAATGTGTCTGAAAAGTCAGTGCAGGAGGAACATATTAGGGTGTAAAAGTGCACTAAGAGTTTGAGAACACCATATGTATGCATGGCATCAAGGAAGGATTTGTCAAAGAGATAGCTTAGATAGTTCATATCCTTAACTAGATTTCTGTTTTTCAAACCTATATACCTCAAAGGAACAAAGACTGCCCCCATGTATGTGAAGTATAATGGAATTCATATTTTAAAAAGTAAGAATATGTCACACTATAATTGAAAATATAATATGCCAAACACCATACATTCTTTTTATGGGACTCCCACTAAAAGCATTGAACACTAGAAGGGCAAGTGTACATATGGGAGTCCTGAGCTTGTAATCTTGGACTCTTCATTCCTATTATTTCTGTTCAGTAGGATATACTTTGAAGTATTTACTAAACTAGCATTTTTGTAAAATTAATCTCACCTCCCCCAAAACACACACAAATAATACTTCCCCCTCAAAAAAGACAGGAAGAAAGAAAGAAAAGGAAAGAAAGGAAGAAAGTTAAAGAAAACTAAATTCCTCAGTTGTTAAGTGCTTTCTATGTCTTGTAATTACTTTGTATTTAGTTTTAAATATAATTCTTATACTTGGCAGCACATTGTTGTGTCAGGGACTGTTTTTGTTTTGTTTTGTTATTTATATGCCCAATACTGAGAAAAGTATCTGATATGGAAAAAGTGTATAATTTGTAATAATTTGTAGAGTTTAGATTTTAAAAAATTCCCGGTATTTTAACTTTTTTTTGACATTGTGCAGTCTACCCAAATGGGACACACACAAGTGTGTGTGTGTGTGTGTGTGTTTTTCAGAGTACTTGACTTTTTCCATAATAGCATTTTCGACTGAAGAATGGCCTCCGTTTCTGTCATAATAGGAAATGTCTGTCATTCACTATTCCTAAAAGTAATATCTTCAGTGATTTAAGAAGTTTCCTTGGGGACATTTATCTCGCAGGAAGACTCCCGTGGACCACTTAGTAAGCTTGGTGCATCATACATCAGTACACAGGCCACGTGTTCCTCATTTTTGTGCTTTGTAGTTTACACCAGATTTCATTAGTGTTCAGCTCCCAATGTAAGCTGCTCCTCGCTGCCTTTTGTTGTTGTTGTTTTCTAAAACATCTAGAATGCCTCTCTCATGACAAATGGAACACTACCAGGCCCCCTTGTGGTCTTTGGCATTTTAAATAGACAGTGGATCCCTGTGCATGTGAATGCTTTTGAACCTTCGTGGACTTTGGGACTCAACTGTTTCTTTACCATCGTGAGGCTGCTTTTATTGCATCAAGAAGGAAGAAATGCAATTGAAAAATTCAAAATGCCTTTGCTCCCAGTGCTCGAGTGCTCACAACCTGGTTAACTCTCTAATCATTACTACTCAAACAGGCTTTGAAAGTAGCAAATGAGTGGGAAGTTATTTGATTTTGAAATAGTCACCACCATCATCTCCCTTGACTTTATCTGACTGTATTCCACATTTATTTAAAGGAAAAATAACACCCAAGGAACAGAACCTACAATAAAAATTTCAGGAATTGAGACAGAATAAAAAATATACTCACCATTCTCCTTCAAAAGAACATTAATGTCTTATTGGATTTGACAAAATCCAATGAATTCCTAATTGAAGACCTCGTCCTTGCCCTTAATTCAACCTGTCCCACCAAACTCCAGTGGCAGAAATGAAGTAGAAGCATTTCAGGGAGTCAGGCACCATGAATTGAATTAATGATGGAGTTATTTTTTTTCTCCCTTTCTGTCCTGGCTTGAAATACTTGTGTTTTCTGTCTTTCTGTCAGCCACCAAATAGTATTTTAAACTGAAATTGTATATTGATTTTAATTTGCTTCATTATTTTCCTAGAGCTATTTAAAGGATATATCAAAAAAAGAGGACATTTGATAAGAGGAAAATAAGAAAATTTTCCCTTAAACAAGAGCTACTAGGCTTTCTTCCTCCTAGCAATATTCAACATTGGTCGTCTGCCTAGTGTTGTGTGTGGTAAGAAGAGCATATTAAGCCTTCTTTGAAATCACCTGAGCAAATACCACAGCAGTGCACTGATGAGGAGAAATTGTTGATGTCAAGTCTTGAGAATAGGAATTGAACAGGTTCTCAAATGGCCATACTTATTCAGGAGAATCAAAGTGATTTAACATCCATCTTGTTCCCATCATGCTAGAAATCCCAGAAAAGGGTGAAGTATCACATATTTTAAAGAAAATTAGGGAATTATTTGGGGAAATTATCCAAAGAATGTAATCATTTGTGTTTTAAACTCATGGTTATTATTATTTTTTTTCAGATAGGCAATTTTGTTGTTGTAAAATTTCAGTCAGGTCCAAATTTCTGTGAAACCCATTTGGGATTTTCACAACAAAAATGCAGAAGTAGTTTTTCATTTCCTTCTCCAACTCCTTTTACAGATGAGAAACTAAAACAAATAGGGTTAAGTGACTTATCCAAGGTAACACAGCTTGTAAGTGTCTGAAGCCAAATTTGAATTCACAAAGTGTGTCTTTCTGACTCCAGGCCAGCACATAACCACTATGCCACATAAATGACCCCTAAAATAATCATTCATTCAAAACCATTTTAAATTCCTAACATGTATCAGATACTTGTACTAGATACTAGAAAAAAAAATAAATTGTAAATATTCCCTGTCTTCAGGAACTTCATTTTCTACTAAAGTAAATACGACTCCATTCAGTTTCCAAGTCCTATTGATTCTAACTTTGTAACATTTCTAATAAATGCCCTTTCTCTTCTCTCACTGTCACCGCCTTCATACAGACTCTCATCAGTTCATCCCTGGAGTACTCTGGTAGACTGCCAGTTGGTCTCCCTCCTCTCCCTCCCCACTCCATCACATCCTCCACTCAGCTCTCAAAGTGTTCTTTTTAAAGTGTTAATCTAATCATATCATCCCCCTATTCAATAAACTCTAGTGGTTCTCTCTTAACTCCATGATCAAATATAAACCCTATGTTTTATTTTTAAAACCCATCATAACATCATCCTTTCCTACCTTTCTTGTCTTCTTACACCTGATTCCTGTTCACATATTCTGGGAGCTAGCGATGCTGGTCTCCTTACTGTTCCTTGCACAGGAAATTCCAACCCTTGACACTGAGTATACCCACTGGTGATGCCCCTATGCCTAGAATTCTCTTTTTTCTCATCTCTATCCCTGGGCTTCCCTGTCTTCCTTGAAGGCTCAGAAAAATCCCAGCTTTGATAAGAAATTTTGACCAATTTCCCTAAAAGCTAGTGTTTTTCCTCTATGACAATATCCAGATAATCCTTTATGTGTGTGTGTATGTATGTATATGTGTGTGTATATATGTATATATCTTGTTTGTACATAGCTGTTTGCATAGTGTCTCCTCCATTAGACTGTGAGATCCTTGAGAACAGGGATTACATTTGCCTGTCTCTGTATTCCCCTAACCAGAAGTTAACAAACTACATCCCTTGGATCAAATCCAGCAGCCTCCTTTTAGTTCACCCATAAGCCCTCTTAGATCTAGTGGGAATTTAACTCTTGGACAATTGTTTGCCAACTTCTACCATAAATAGTGCCTGACACATATATGGTTGGTGGTGAATAAGTGCTTATTGACTTGATTTTTATTTAGATGAATCAATATGCAATGATCAGTGTCCTGAAACTTTGGGGACACTAAATATATACAAAGTAATTTCATGAAAGTGTATAGGAGAGTCCTTGATTTCAGTATTTATTATTTCAGTATTTATAATACTAAGAATAACTTAATAGAATAACAAAGGTATTCTTCAAACAGTATTGCTGTCATTGTATACAATATTCTCTTAGTTCTGCTCATTTCATTCCATTATTTCATGGAAGTCTTTCCATATTTTCTAAAATCAACCTGTTCATTATTTCTTATAGCACAGTAGTATTCCATCATAATTATATAGCAAAATTGTTTAGCCTTTCCCCAATTGATGGGCGTCCTTTCAATTGCCAATTCTTTGCCACCATAAAGAGAGCTGCTATAAATGCTTTAGAAAATATAGCTACTTTTCTTTTTGCCTTGATCACCTTGGGAAACAGACCTAATAGTGATGATGCTGTTTCAAAGGGTAGACAGTTTTATAAGTATTTTGGAATAATTCCAGATTGTTCTCCAAAATGGTTGGATCAGTTCACAGTTCTACCAACAGTTTATTAGGGTTCCATCAGTGTTTTTAAAAAGAAAATTTAAGTGTAAGCATTTACACTTCAGAAATAGGCAAACACTATGAATCAGAGCTTGATTTACTATTTTTTTTATCTAGACCAGAAAGTAATTGAGAAAATGTTAATAATACAAATTAAATGTAAAATATATCACATCTTACCAAAAGATTGGAAATTGGAGGGGATGGATGCCTATCAGTTTAGGCATGGCTGACCAAGTTAATGGTATACAAATGTGATTGAATACTGTTGTGCCATAAGAAATTAAAAGCAGATGGTTTCAGAAAAACTGGACGGACTTATATGCACTGATGTGTAGTTAAGTGAGCAGAACCAGGAGAGCTTTGTACACAGCAACAGCAATATTATATGGATGCAATTGTGAATGACTTAGCTATTCTGATCAAGATAATGATACAGGACAGTTCCAAAGGACTCATGATGAACAATGCTATCTACCTCTAGACATAAAATTGATGAACTCTGAATTCAGATTGAAGCATACCTTAAAACACACATACACTTTTTTTTGTTTGTGTGTGTGTGTGTTTTATTTTCCCATGTGTCTAATATGGAAATACATTTGCAGGACTTCACATATATAATCAGTATCATATTGCTTGCCTTCTTAATTTTTTTTTTTGCTTTATGGAGGGGAGAGGGAAGGGTAATTGGGCTTAAGTGACTTGCCCAAGGTCACATGGCTAGTTTTTGTGTTGGGTCTGAGGCAAGAATTGATTTGAACTCAGGTCTTCCTGACTCCAGGCCCAGTACTCTATTCACTGAGCCACCTAGCCACCCCAATTTTGTTGAGGAATGGAGGAGGGGCAAGAGGGAAGGGCAGAACTTGGAATTCAAAATTAAAAAAACAGTTAAAACATCACCATAAAATTAAGAAATATTGAAGGAAATAAGTGAAATGTATTAAAAATGTATCATACACTTTTTTTAGAGAGATGGTTGTTAAACATTTACTAACACAATATTGGTCCTAGAAATGCAAAGAAAACACATACATAGTATATGTGGAGAGTCAAGGATTAGGTTCTCTGACTTCTGTCATATGACTATAAGCAGCCCAATGATGATCCTTATTCTATTAAAAAGATGTTCGAATATGACTCACCATACTCCCTCACCTCTAGTTGTCTCTTCTCCAGGGTAAACATTCTTTGTTCTTCACATACTTCTTATGTGGCATGACATCATTGATCATTCATTCTGGAAGTGACCTTAGCGATCACATGACTCCACCCCTTCAGTTTTCAGAAAAAGAAACTTAGACCCAGAGCGAAGTAACTAATCCACATCACTCATTTTGTAAATGTCAGAGCTGAGACACAAAGCCAGGGCTCCTGACTCCAAGTTTTATGTCCTTCCCACTGTCCTGTAAAGTCCTTTTCAAGTCCCTGGTCTTGACAGAAGATTCATTTCATAGGATACAATGTGTTCAATAGAGTGATTATAATGTGTTATATAAAAGGAAGATCCTAATGTATTTGAGAGTATTTTATTTGTTTTTAACGAAGCTGAGCAACTGGAGAATTCATCAAACTTAAAACCATGAAATACCAAGAAAAATCAATAGATTTTTTTTCAGCTTCAGGACTTGCTCTTCACCTGAAGTAAAATGTCAGGGGTTGACATTACTTGGAAATACACACACACACAGGCATACACACAAGTATACATGCATATATTCACATCCATATAT
The DNA here is from genome assembly GCF_028583685.1 of Petaurus breviceps papuanus. Taxonomy (NCBI): domain Eukaryota; kingdom Metazoa; phylum Chordata; class Mammalia; order Diprotodontia; family Petauridae; genus Petaurus; species Petaurus breviceps. The sequence goes on along the minus strand of NW_027185761.1, from coordinate 34,066,258 downwards.
GAACCGCTTACATCATATATATTTAAATGCACATATATGTATATAGTTAAATATACAGACAGTCTCGCAGACATACATATCCACATGCATTATATATGTACACATGAATCTACCTGTGCAGATTGATATGCACATATGCATATATGTATGTGTATGCATACACACATGTGTGTGGATAGATATATAGATATTTTTTCTCCCATATTACAGGGTATTTTCTTACCTACTGGTTCTCATTGCGTTGGGTTACCAAGGCATTCCCTAATATGACTTTTTTTTAGGATGATAATGATTCCATTCTGTTGGCCAGTCAGAGTTTACAGTTACTTTGGAGGCTGCATTCTATTTAATCTGTCAATTTTTCTCACACCGTGGGGCCGCTGTGAAAGAAATTGGAGCTGTTAGACTTGATGCTTTGATACAGTTTGTAAAATGCAAGGTGAGAGACAGTAAACTGCATGTGACATGCTAGTAATTTCTTTCAAACACTCATGGTCCAGCACTCTGAGCCCCTCTCTTAGCGAGGTCTCTTCCCTTTTTTCAGGTGAAGGCACATCTTGTCTAAAGGGTTTGCTGTTCATTTGCATTGATATTAAAGAAATGCATTTGTTATGACATCCAGGACACATAGGCAATGTGATTTGGCTATCTTTATTTTCCCTTTTATTTTGTTGTCATTACACTTGTCCTATATAGAGACTACTTTAAAAGCTAATTTAACTTTAGTTTGTAAATTGGGGATTTATTTTGTTATTATCAAAAGGACATTGAGCTGTGGGTCAGGAGACCTAACTGAAGACACTGATAAGCTGTGACCACTCTTTTAGTTCAAGAAGTTAAAACGCATAAGCAGTGAGACTTCAGAATTCCTGGCTTCCGATCTTGGACACATGACTAAATCGGTTTTCCCTTTGGTAAAATAGTTTGTAATGGATATCCTTTAAGATCCTTATAACATTAATTCAGTCTTCCAATCTTCTACTCTGAGACTTAATTTTGTCACTTCTTGAATGAAGATAATGTTTTTCTTGCTCATCTTTCCCTGGAAAGCACTTTAGAAACCTAAAGAGATATTTAAATATGAATCTCAACACATTATGTGGTACTGCACATAGTAGGTTCTTAAAGTTGGAAGAATTCCAATTGTAATGTAGACATCTTTTACAATTAGTACCCTATTCCCTATTTTATATAGGGAAAAAATAATATCCAACTAAAGGAAAATTTTCTTCCCTTTTTGAGGCCTATTCCGGTGAACCTAATTCCTGGTACCATCCTTTTATCAATTATTTGGTATTTATTTTGTTTATAGTTTGAATGTGCCTATCTACTTGTTTTTCTCAAAGCTTCTGAGAGTGAGGATTGTTTCAATTCTGTCTTTGTGTCCCCAGTCCCTAGTTGCACAAGAGAACCTCGTACGTACTTAATAAATGTTAGTTGTTGAATGTGTTGGTAGTACCAACCAAAAAAAAATAGCCAATGAGTTCGAATTACTGGAAAGGAATACGAAGAAAAAGTCCTAGTAAACTGCAGGTGAGCTAGGTTAATATTTCTTTGAGTTTTTTTTTCTTGTTCTACCAACTTTATGATTTCTAATCAGTAGAGGTTCTCATCATCCCACTCCTATATATGTTATGCTCTAGCCACATTGAACCTTTCAGTTTCCCATAAGTTCCACTGATTTCTATCTCCTTTCCATTCTTCATTCTGTCACCTATGCCAGGAAATTCCTGCACCTGCCTCCTTCACTGCCTATATTCAAATGTATAGGCCAAATGCCAGCTGCTCCATGTAGACTCCCCTGGTGTGATTCCCTGAGCCAGTTGTGAGCTCTACTCCAAGTGACCTCATGGCATTTTGTACTCCTTTTATATATTAATCCTATTATGATTTTTATTGTTTATTTTTGTGCACATTTTATCAGCTATATTAGATTTTAAGACCCTAGAGTGTAAAAGTTGAATATAATATATCTTTGTATCTATAGCAATATCTAGAACCTATACAATACACAGAATAGGAATTAAAAAAAACAATTAAAGAAATGAATAAATGCATTCTTTGCTATGATTTCTTCTCACCACCAATTTTGTTACCATAGTGATAATAAACAATTGCTTTACCTCCCAAGTACATATCTGTTCATGTAGTTGACCTTCATAATGTGGCTTTATTGATACAGTTAAGGTTAATGGCACATTAATTTTACACAAGACATCAGTCAGTGTTCCACTTTAATTTACCATGTTTAATAACTAGTGTTCTAAACTGTTCATGTCACTCTTTTCTCCCATAAATTAGGCCAAAGCAATTATCGATATGAATTCATAAATGTTCATGCTGCTGAGTTATAAAGTTATTAATGCCAGAGCTCAGGAAAAATTGAGTGAACATGCAATTGATTGACTATACCTTTGTGATTGTGGTAATGGTGACATTCAGTCTTTTGTTCAGTAGTTAAGCAAAAATATGTCAAATTTCCTTACTTATAATGGAAAAAAACATGTGACATGAGATGATGATGATGATGATGATGACAATTGGCAACATGGTATAATGAATCAAGAGCTGGCCTTAAAAATTGAGGTTTAAACCCCGCCTCTGACATGTACTGGTTGTGCAACTTTGGGTTATTTTACTTCTCTGTGCCCCTGGCATCTGAAGTATATTAGCTGGGGTGGCAGTAGGGAGGGGTGAAGAAAAAGAGTAGAGTGCAATGAAGGATCTAAATTTCTGTCACACTGAAGCTTTGATCAGTGAGGTAATCCCTGGAAAGGTGAAGTAGCTTATGATGAAGTATGCAGTATGTCCATACATCATATTTACTTTGAAGAATTTTTTAAAGTTTTATATTTGTGGCTATTCCCTTCTGCAACATCAGCCTTCACAATGGATAGAGTACTGCACCTGGAGTCAGAAAGGCCCAAGTTCAAATCAAGTCAAAGATAAATACTACCTATTGACCTTGGGTAAGTTATTCTCAGCCTCAGTTTCTTCATCTATAAAAATGGGGATAATAATGACATCTTTTTTTCTCAGGGCACTTCTGAACATAGAACAGATAATATTTGTAAATTGCTTTTGCAAAATTAAAATCACTGTATAAATGCTAGCTATTAGCTCCTCCCTTTAGGCCTGCTTTGTTGACTTCTGTGACCCTTTTCTATATTTTCCCTTACTTTCTCCATAGAGGAGTTATTCAACATTCTGGCAGTTTTCTAGTTCTTACCATGTTTCACATGTATCTGTGTAATACACAGATTGTCCACTATTTGCCTGGCAAACTTAAAACATTATTGCACTATCATCTATTCTGATTATCCATGCTTTTGGGGATCACTTCCATACATTATCTTGTTCAGGGTTCAATGATTCAACCAGTTTTTGTTAAGCACCTACTCTATGCCAATGTGCTGTACTAAGCTCTAGGGCTACAAAAGACTAAAACAAATTAATCTCTATCAAGAACAGTATACTTTCTGATGTTGATCACATGTTGTGGCCTGCTTGTGTCTATCATGTACCTTTTCATTTGAGTTGTTCGTAAATTCAAATGTTTGAAGTGAGTAGTATTTTATGATTTTCAAACATAAGACATCTTTGTAAGAATACTGATGTTAAAAACAACTTTTCATTTTGTAGCAATAGTTAAGGATCATAAAAAAGCACTATAGAGTCTTTCAAATGTAACCCACACCACCTTCTTCATTTTATTCAATTTTGACTTTCTTCCCTTCTCCTTGCATGGATACAAAGCCTCCCACCATCTTGGTTGCCCTCTTCTGGACACTTTCTAGCTTATTAATATACCTCCTAAAATGTGGTGACCAAGAAGTATATTCCAAATCTTGTCTTTCTAGGTTGGAGTACAATGCAATGACTATCTCTTTTTTTTTACCACCTGGAAACGACATCTCTTTTAAAGGCAGCCCAAGTTCATATAAGCTTTACTTATGTCTAGGTTACAGTAGCCACTTACTTTCAACATGCAACTCACCAAAACATTTTTTTTCCAAAACAAACTTATATATAACCATGTCACCAGAGACTGTACTTGTAATGTTAATCTTTGAAGCCAAGCATAAGGTTTTACATTTCCTCCCACCACCTCCCCCCCATCCCTGCCCCTCATACAAATACACACACCTATATATCATGAAACTTGATATTATTGCTTTCAGCCTGATACTCTGCTCTTCTCAGATTCTTTTTAGTCTGCAAAGAAAACACACCTCCCAATTTTGTTATTCCTTCAGATATAATAAGATTGACCTCTCTGTCCTTATTTATGTCACTAATTAAAAAAAAAAGAAAACTGAGGGGCGGGTAGGTGGCACAGTGAATAGAGCACTGGCCCTGGAGTCAGGAGGACCTGAGTTCAAATCCGACCTCAGACACTTAACACAAAACTAGCCGTGTGACCTCGGACAAGTCACTTAACCCCAACTGCCCCTCCAAAAAGCAAAAAAAAAAAACACCCAAAAAACTAGTAAACAGCAGAGAACTTAAGCACAGATCCTTGGGGTCCTTCACTGAAGACTTTCTTCTAAGTTGACATGAAATCATTAATACCTACTCTTCAAGTCCAGCCACTCAATATATTTAAAATATATGTAAGAACAAAATCACTGGGCTTCCTTCTCATGAAATGCTTGATTCTGAACTGTTTATTTGATCTTCTCTTTTGAATGACTAGACCACTCTCTTTTTAATTATTATGGATTCCTGTGAGAAAGCTTTTGTAGTGTTGTTACCAATATCCACTAAACAAAGTTATCTCCATAACCTTAGCTGTATTTTATCCCTAATTTAGTAAAATAATCATTTTACTATTTAATTTTACATTAGTCAAAGACTTTATTTGAGGAATGTCTTGAAGCCAAAACTCTTTTCTACCACTTTGGGGAGGAAAAAAAAATGAAGAGACATGCATTTGTATCTTTTGTTTTGTTTTTCCTGAAATAGTCATGTAACATTAAAAGAATGATCTACTTTAAACAATCACTTGTGAAAATGACTCTACTCTCTTTCCACTTTTCCTTCAAGTATACCTTTTTAGACTATTCCTAGTGATCTAAAATAATGTAAAAAAGTCTTTATGTGACTTTTTGGACAGTTCTTGCGTACTGTACAAAGTTCTCAGATTAGGGTCCAAGGAAAGTGGTTTATATCTTGGCTTGGCTATTTACCTCCTCGGTGAACTCAAGAACAATAATCCAGTTCTTTGAGTTTGTTTTCTCATGTACAAATGTAGAAATTTGGACTAGACAGGGTTTTTAATGTGGGGTCTGTGAAACTCATTTAAAAATATTTTATTAATTGAATTTCAACATAATTTGTTTTATGTTATTGATAACTCTATCTAATTTACTTTATACCCTCTATTTGGCAAGGAGATTGAATACTTTCTGATTGAGGTGGTTTCCACATCATTTCATTCACTTTGTGGTAAATTTTTTGATTTGTTAGACTTTTCTAGGAAATGAATATAGAATCCAAAGTCTGATGTCTTTTATTTTTTTTTAATGTCAACAGCAACTTCTTAATGGAAGTTGTTTGAAGTAAAAACTGCTGCTATCACTTTAAATATTTTCTCATCTTTAACTTTTCTTAAACTTTGGCATTTGCATTTTGGCTTTTGTTCTAACCAGTGGATGATCAGACTATTCAGATACAATCAATTCTAAAATAGTTATACTTTAAGCAAATAATTTCCTTTATGATAAGACGTCGTTAATTTCACATTAAAGATTTTGTTTGGTGCTTGTCAGAACAGTGCCACCTGACTTGGTTAGAGAAAAAAGTAGAGAAATTGTTGCCATGGAGACCTCAAATGATTAGATTCCCAGAATTGAAGCAGATCACAATCTATTTATGACTTGATAAGTCCTATGGACTTTCCCAAAGTACATTAGGTTTTAATGACTTCCCCAATATCATGCAACTAATAAGTATTAGGAGGAGAGAATTAAAGCCAAGTCAGCAATCTGTCTGTGTTACCCTGGAAATTCCATTCTAAGTTCCAGCAATCACATTCTGGAGATTCTCTAAAACCTGTGTTCTTCTTAGTACTTTATGCATCTTTTTTCCCTGACATATAGATTGCAAAAATGGCATGGCCAATATAATTCATGGAGGTTTTTTATGCTTTTCATAGAATGTATTTGTCTTTTGGTGGCCAAACTTCTGGTGATGTCTATCAGCATTAGAAGGCAATCTACACCTGCTATTTACTTCCTAGGTAAGCCATTTTAGATCACAATCTCAAATTCCTCATTTGGAAAGGGAGAATAGGTAGATTAGATGATCTATAAGGACATTTCCAGCTTAAAATCTATTCCTTGTCCCCATTTCTTGGAAAATCAACAGAATCCATTTTCATGGCTGAAATAAAAGCTTTTCAAACTTTGTAGATGCTGAAAGAACTTTTAATAAACCATTATGGATTTTGAGATCACCACTATGCCATGATCAATTAATCAATATTTGTTAAATATCAACTATAAGACATCAACTAATGGAACCATGGCATAATGGTTAGAAAGCAGGCCTTATAATCTGGAAGCCCTGGGTTCAAATCCCTCCTTTGAATCACACTGGCTTGGTAACTTGCCAAATGATTTGATTTCTTTGATTCCAGGTAACTTTCTGAGACTTTAAGTTTAAAAGCAAATACCAATATCCATTGGTATACAGAATTTCTTTACAGGGAATCCGATATGCCATTGAAATTTTTAGTTTAACCAAAAGCAAACAAAACAAAATATGGACCAGGAACCATTGGAAATACCAAAACAAAATTGAAACTGTCCTCTTCTTTTAGGAGCTTATATTTTATGAAAGAAAAAAATATAAACATTTGTGTCCTTTTTTTTTTCAGACCAAATTCATGATTTCAAAGGTATAGAAGGCTCCTAATGAGGAACTTCCTCTACCAATGCACATTTGCACCTGCTTTTTAATGTAGAGTCTTAGAGTTTTCTGGGTCCCCAAGAGGAAAAAAAAATGACATGCCTGGGGTCAGACAGCCTTTTTTAGTTATTGTTGTTTTCTGTTTAGTTGACAGGGACAGAACATGAATATAGTTCTTTCTGACTCCAGGCTCCCCTCTCTATCTACTACTACACACTGCTTTTAACTAATACACAAAATAAATACCTTAGCATCTCATGTAATTTGGGGGAGGAGCAGTTACTTGTTCCTTGAGGTTTCCAGAAAGGCCACATATGGACAAAGTAACTTGAGCTGAGCTCTGAAGAAAGCTAGAGATCCTGTCAGGTGGAGGTAACAAGTGAGGACCAGGGGACAAGAGGAGTGTCATTACACTAGGAATCCGTTGGATGCACATGAATGATAGGAGATACCAAATACACTAATACATTGCTCTAAAATAGAAGAAAAATCTTCCTATTTGTTCCCCAAAGAAATAAAACCCAGTCAATTGCAATGATATATTCCATTGGTATGCTTTGAGTTTTATGTGTGTGTTCATCCTTTAATTTTTGCTGACCACTCACCAGGGCTCATTGGATTACAGGCTAAAACTGATTTCCAGCTTAGTGGGCCTCAGACTAATGGAACACTGCAGGATTACTGAAGTTTACTTTCCTGAGCTCCAAAGCTCAACTCCCATTGCTGCTGAAGGGACCAGAAATTGTAATCTTGTCTGCACAGTGCTTTCAGAGTGATAAGCAAAGGTATTATTTGTGCAAGAGCTGTATTTCCTCTGGAGGGACCAATCTTGAGTGATTGTCAATAACACCAAGTATATACCTGAAGAATCAATCTGTTCCATTTTAATTTCATAGACATGCTCCACTGGAACTATGCTTGTTGTTGTCTAGAATCCCTTCTAGGAAGGCTGCCTTGGGTACCAAAATCAAGCTGCCCCCTTGGTTAAACCTGGATCCCAGATTATCAAGAGCTAAAAGGGGATACAAATAAATTCAACAAGTCAACATTTATGAAGTTCTTGCTTTTGTGCAAGATTGTTTTAGGATCTGGAGAAAGAATGGCAAAAACAAAACTGTCTCTTCCCTCAAGAAGCTTATAGTCTACTAGGAGGATGCAAGACATACATATAAATAATTGAAACTATAAATATAAAGTAAAACAAAGAATTTTTATCAAATGCTTTATTAACTTCTAGTTTACATCATTCATTTCCACAAGATTTTGAGTTACGCATTTTCTCCCCATTTTCCCCTACCCACCACCCCAAAAAGTACAATCCCACTGGATATCCGCTCCTCCAATCTGCTCTCTCCCATATCTTCTCCCATACCCCCTCCAACTTTCCAGTAGGGCATGGTGGATCTCTATGCCCCAGTGCCTGTATATCTTATTTCCCATTTACCTGCAATATAATATTCATAATAGTACATACATATATTAAACATTTGATTTTAAAACTTTGAATTCCAGATCCATTCCCTTGCTCCATTGTCATCCACCCTTAATGGGAAGATAAGCAATTCAATATAGGTTGTGCATGTGTAACAAAACATTTCCATAGTAGATATATTGTAAAAGACTGACTATATTTCCCTTCCACTCCCTCCTATCCCACTTCCTACTTGTACTATTCTCCACTTTGATCCTGTCCTTTTGCAAAAGTGGGTGCTTCCAACTTCCCTCTCTCCCAGCCTGCCCTGCTTCCATCATCCCCCCTCTCATCCCCTTCCCCCCTACTTTCCTGTAGGGTGAGATACCCTATTTAGTGTGTATGTCATTCCCTCCACAAGCCAAATTCAATGAGAATAAGATTGACCCATTCCCTTTTGACTTCCTGTTCTTCCCCTCCATTGTAACCATTTTCCCTTACTTCTTCTATATGAGATGGTTTACCCCAATCAGTCTCTCCCTATCTCCTCTCATTATATTCCTCTCTCACCTCTCAATTTCACCTTTTAAGTATCATCCCTTCCCATTAAACTGGTGTTGTGCCTCTATCTATATATACATATATACACACATTCACATATGTATTCATATACCCATATACTCTCCTATATAGAAATATATTTGTAGGGGTATATATATATTTATATATATATACACATATATATGTGTGTGTATGTATATGTGTATGTACACATATATAACATATATGTGTGTGTATAACATATATGTGTGTATATATACACAGAACATATATATATATATATATATGAAGAGAAATGTGTGTGTATACATTTCTATTCCCTTCAATTATTCTCATACTGAGAAAAGTTTCATCAGTTACAATTATCATTTTTCCATGTAGGAATGTAAATAGTTAAACTTTGATAAGTTCCTTATGATTTCTTTCCCTGTTTACCTTGTCACACTTATCTTGCTTCTTGTATCTGAATGTCAAATTTTCTATTCAACTCTGTTATTTTCATCTAAAATGCTTGAAAGTCATCTATTCCACTGAATAGCCATATTTTCCCCTGAAACATGATACTTATTTTTGCTGGGTAGGTGATTCTTGGTTTTAAGCCTAGCTCCTTTGTCCTCTGGAATATCATATTCCAAGCCCTTCGATCCCTCACTGCAGAAGATGCCAGATCCTGTGTTATCCTGATTGTGTTTCCACAATATTCTAATTGTTTCTTTCTGGCTGCTTGTAATATTTTCTCCTTGATCTGGGAATTCCAGAATCTGGCTATAATATTCCTAGGAGTTTTCTTTTTGGGATCTTTTTCAAGAGGTGATTGGTGGATTCTTTCAACTTCTATTTTGCCCCCTGGTTCCAAAACATCAGGGCAATTTTCCTTGAGAATTTCTTGAAGGATAATTTCTAGGTTCTTTTTTTGATCATGGCTTTCTGATAGTCCAAGAATTTTTAAATTATCTCTCCTGGGTCTATTTCCAGTTCAGTGGAATATTTCCATTGTATATCCCAATGAGATATTTCACATTGGCTTCTATTTTTTTCATTTGTTTGGATCTGTTCAATAGTATCTTCATTTCTCATAAAGCCACTAGCTTCCATTTGCTCCAATCTAATTCTGAAAGAATGATCCTCTTCAGTGAGCTTTTGAGATTTGTTTCCATCTGGCAAATTTATCTTTTTAAGGCATTCTTCTCATTGGCTTTTTGAGCCTCTTTTGCCATCTAAGTTAGTCTATGTTTTAAGGTGTTATTTTGTTCAGTTAGATTGTTGACTCTCATTTCATAATTTTCTTGCATCAGTCTCATTTCTCTTCCCAATTTTTCCTCCACTTCTCTTATTTGGTTTTCAAAATCCTTTTTAAGATCCTCTGTGGCCTGTAACCAGCTCATATTTTTTCTGGGAAGCTTTTGGTACAGGAGTTCTGACTTCACCATCTTCCTCCTGTTCCATGCTTTGATCCTTTTTGTTCCCAAAATAGGAGTCTAATGTTAGATTCCTCTGTTTTCTTTGCTTCCTTCATTTACTCATGTCGCCCCTCAATTACTTGACTTTTGGGCTTTTTGGCACAGTAGGACTCTGCTACCAGATAGGGGAGCTTCATACCAAACACTGGAGTTTTCTCAGCTGCTGAAGGTATTAGTTGGGTGCCCTCTCTGAAGCCTCCACATGCTCTGGCAAGCTGGTCGCACACCCCAGGACCTCTACCCTAGACCACAATCCAGATCCAAGCAGGTTAAAGCAAGAATGATTACCCCTCAGATTGGTTGCTTGGTCCCCCTACAGTCTGCAGCCCAGGAGCTGAAGCTGCCACGTGGTGATGGCTGCATGGCCCAGTGCCTCAGTGGCTTCTTCCTCTAGGGGATATAGTCTGACAGACTCCCAAACTACTGGATCCCAAAGTCCACACTGCACTGACCTCTCACTTTGTCTTTAGCATCTATGGGTTGATAATTCTAGAAACTGCCACAGATGCTGCTGATCTGAAGTCCCTCCAGCCAGTGGTTGGTCAGGGCCACCCTGGGGCTAAGATCTCCCAACTCTAGCGGGGCTGGGTTTGGCTCCCAGAGCACTGCACTGGCCACTTGCTGCTGGCCTGCTGGGCTGTCCTCAGTGGGGGGCTAGCTTTTCTGTGTCATTTTGTGGGTTCTGTAGCTCCAAAGTTTGTTAAGAGTCACCTTTTACAAGAATTCAATCTGGTAGGAGCTGGACCCCAGTGCAAAACAAAGGAATTTTAAGACAGAGAGTACACTAATAGGAATGGTGGTATGGGCAGATGGTCATGAAAATTCTTTGAAAGATCCTATGAATTCTAAGAGGTAGAGGTTAAGAGAGAGCACATTTCACACATGGAGGTTCAGTTGTTCAAAGGAGATGGAATTACATGCAAGGGAGACAACTAGTATTTCAATTTGATTAGAAAATCTACAAGAGTTTGCAAATGGGGAATAAAAAGAAATTATACAACATAGTGCCTTTAAATGAAGAAAATATTTGTGAAATTCTCATTCCTATGATACTGCATTGAAACTGGTAAAAAAAAAACAATTTTAGATTGTTCTCTTGAAGTACTTTTTTATATGGAGTTTATTACTTATTTGTGCAAATAGTGCAGATCTCTATTTGTGTATCTTTCTGGTTTTTCCCCCAATCTCACTTTACTTTATGTACTTTCACACCTAAACTGCACCCAGGATGGCATATTGGTGGTACATTGAGGGATGAAAATTACTACAACTAGTTTTCTATGTTCTAGGGATAACTCTTGGAGGTGGTACTACATGCCTACTACAGCATACAATAGCTCCTGAGCCCCCAGCACTGGACTTCTGATTTAACAAATCTATAAATAGAGTACTTTATAATTAATCAAAATAGGTGGTAATCAAAACAAATAATAATTATACTTAAGTACTACAAATAATAATTAAAATTACAGCAACCATTATTATAAATAACAATTACAATTAAGTACATTTAACCAAAACAAATAACAATCAAATTTAAGTAATATCTCACCCTTCTACCTGAACCTCCCAATATCACCGATGTACCATTGTATCCATGGGAAAAAGTGGGCACAAATTTAAAGCATCATAGTGATTTTAGGCATATGTGTAGCAAACACTTGTGCCTAGGGCAACTCCCAACTAAATAACTGCAGCTCTCTAGACCATTTCTTTTCCTCCAGGACAAGACATAGAGAAGTTCTTAATTGGTATACCACTGACAGCTCTGCTGGTAAAATGGGCTACATCATGACTGAGCTGTTCCTCTGCTGGGCAAAGCCATTCATTTTCTTAGCTGCTCCAGTTCTTTGAGGGACAGAACTGCTTCTCTGCTGGCTGCACTCCTTGTCTTTGGGGACGGGTTTCTGCTCTTTGGTGTTGAGATTGGGCTGTGCTCTTTCAGAGAGAGTGAAGATTTTTTTTTGTTACCTTGATAACTTCATTTTAAAAATTGTTTTCAACTTTTTAAGGAAATTATTTATTTTTAGTTTTCAACATTTATTTCCATAAGATTTTGAGTTATAATTTTTCTCCCCCTGTGTTTCCCTTACCCCCCACCACAAAATAGCAAGCCTACTGAATACCCCCTTCCCCAATCTCTTTTCTCATATCTCCTTTCACCCCCCTAACTTTCTAGAAGGGCAAGATGTGTTTCAATACCCTCGTACCTGTATATCTTATTTCCCAGTTGCATGTAAAAAAGACATTTTTTAAACACTTGTCTTTAAAACTTTGAGTTCCAGATTTTTTTCCCTTCTTCCCTCCTCACCCACCCCCTCTGGGAAGATAAGCAATTCAATATAGACAGTACATGTGCAGTTAACCATATCATTTCCATATTAGTTATATTGTGAAAGACTAACTATATTTCCCTCCATTCTATCCAACCCCCCACTTAATCTATTTTCTCTTTTGACCCTATTCCTTTTCAAAATTGTTTGCTTCTAACTACCCACTCCCCAAATCCACCCTCCCTTCTATCCTCCTCCTTCTTATCCCCTACCCCTCCCCATTTTCCTTTAGGGTAAGATACCCTATGGAGCGTGTATGTTCTTCCCTTCTTATGCCCAATTCAATGAGAATCAGGTTGTCCCATTCCCTTTTGCCTTCCTGCTCTTCCCCTCCATTGTAAAATTTTTCTCTTTTCTATGAAATGATTTACCCTAATCTATTGCTCCCTTTGTTCTTCTTCCAATAAATTCCTCTCTCACCTTTTAATTTTATTTTTTAGGTATCATTCCTTCATATTCAACTCATCCTGTGCCCTCTGTCTAGGTATACAGGAACAAACCAATGCCCACACTAGCATACATATTTGTGTATACATACATCCTCCTATACATATATGTATGTATACATGTATATATGTATACATACATATTCCCTTCAACTATCTTCATACTGAGAAAAGTCTTATGAGTTACAATTATTGTTTTTCCATGTAGGAATGTAAATATAAAACTTTAATAAGTTCCTTATGATTTCTTTTCACTGTTTAACTTTTCATGCTTCTCTTGCTTCTTGTAATTGAAAGTCAAAATTTCTGTTTAGCTCTGTTTTTTTTTTCATCAAGAATGCTTGAAAGTTCTCTATTTTATTGAATGAACATATTTTCTGCTGTAGCATTATACTTAGTTTTGCTGGGTAGGTGATTCTTGGTTTTAATCTTAGCTCCTTTGACCTCCAGAATATTATATTCCAAGCCCTTCATCCCTTCATGTAGAAGCTGCTAGGTCTTGTGTTATCCTGATCATTTCCACAGCATTCAAATTGTTTCTTCCTGACTGCTTGCGGTATTTTTTCCTTGATCTGGGCCACTGGAATTTGGCTATAGTATTCCTAGGGGTTTTCTTTTGGGGGTCTTTTTCAAGAGGCAATTGTTGAATTCTTTCGATTTCTATTTTGCCCTCTGGTTCTAGAATTTCAGGACAATTTTGCTTGATAATTTCTTGAAAGGTGCTGTCTAGGTTCTTTTTTTTATCATGGCTTTCAGGTAGTCCAATAATTTTTAAATTATCTCTCCTGGATCTATTTTACCAGGTCAGTAGTTTTTCCAATGAGATATTTCACATTGCCTTCTATTTTTCATTGTTTGGACCTGTTTTATAGTATCTTGATTTTTCATAAAGTCATTAGCTTCCAATTGCTCCAGTATAATTTTGAAAGAGTTATTCTCTTCAGTGACTTTTTGAAATTTCTTTTCCATCTGGCAAACTCAGCTTTTTAAAGCATTCTTCTCCTCATTGGCTTTTTGGGCCTCTTTTGCCATTTGAGTTAGTCTATTTTTTAAGGTGCCATTTTCTTCAGTGTATTTTTGGTCTCCATTAGCAAACTGTTGACTCACTTGCATCATTCTTATTTCTCTTCACAATTTTTCTTCTAATTCTCTTACTTGATTTTCAAAATCTTTCTTGAGCTCCTCCATGGCCTGCAATTAGTTCATATTTTTCTTGCAGGCTTTCGATTTAGGAGTTCTGACTTTTCTGTCTTCCACTCTATGCCTTGATCCTTTTTGTCCCCAAAAAAGGATTCTATGGTCTGTTTTTGCTTCCCCTGCTTGCTCATATTGGCAGCCAATTACTTGACTTCTGAGCTTTTTGCCACGGTAGAACTCTTCTTCCATAATGGAGAAAGCTGTCACAAATCACTGGGGGTTTTGTATCTGCCAGAGCTGTTAGAGGGGCACCTTCTCTACAGCCCCCACAAGCTCTGGCTCACTGATCACACACCCCACGACTACCACCCAAGACTGCAATCTGAATCCAAGTAGGTCAAAGCAAGAGCACTTAGCCTCTGAATGGTCACTTGGTCTTCCTACAATCTGCAGGCCAGGAGCTCTGGAAGCAGCCTTGTGGCAGCAGCTGCAACCACCAATCCTCCTCCACTTCTTGCTCTGGTGGTAGCAGCTGGATAGCACTCTTCTATCCTCCCCTGGACTAACCAAGTTCCACACTGACCTTTTACTTTGTCTTTGGCATTTATAGATTGAGAAGTCAGGAAATCACTACAGCTGCTGGTGATTTACTCTCCTGAATCCTGCTCTAGCTGCCTCTCCTTGGAGCGGCCCTGGGGCTAAAACCTTGGCTAAGGCAGGACTGCCCTTGACTTCCGGCTTGGTGCAATGCACCCTTTCTTCTGGCCTGCCAGGCTTCCTTCAGCAGGAGATTTGTTTCTCTCTGTCACTTTGTGGGTTCTGTAGCTCTAAAGTTTGTTTAGAATCATTTTTACATGTATTAGAGGAGGTGGGAGCTGCACAGAAGTCCTGTTTCTACTCTGCCATCTTGGCTCCACCCCCTGAGAGTGGAGATTTTTTTTAACTTGTGATGGATGTGTAGAGTTTTCATTTTTGTGAACTAGGTTTTCATGGGTTTCATGTCCCAGATAGAGGTGGAAGGGCAAAAAGAGAGGTAAAGTCCATTTTGCCTGTCAGTTCTTCATGGACACAGTGGCAGAACAGGAAACTTTAAAGTCTTTCTTCTACCACATTTCAAGGTCTCATTTTAAAATAAAATCCCATTAACAATGTGGGGGACACTCAGTGAGAGACTTCCCTTCTGGCTCATAGCAACTAACCAAATTATCATTTCTGCTTTTGAAGCTATAACTGCATATTAGTCAATAGAATTCTGGAGTGCTAGATTGCCCAGCTTTTAGCTCCAAAACTCTCTTCTTGGTCATATGCAATTTAAATGCTTTTCTCAAGTAAGTAAGTTTCACATTTGTCTTTGATTTTGTTCTCTTTGATTTATCAAAATTATTTATCAAAATTACCAAATTATCAAAACCCGGAAACATCACTTCTTTATATTCATCCTCTATGATATTTCTCATGGTGAAATGTGGAATCTCAGCTCATCTTCTGCCCTCTTCTCTGTTGTATCCCAATTAAATGGGGTCTCCCATAACTTCATTATTAGATGAACGAAGCTTTACTTCTGACCACTGGTCAATGTTACTTATTTAGAGAGCTCCCAGGAGAGCAAGCATTATGGTGAAGGGTCTTGCATCTATTTTATAGGATAATTAGTGGAAAGAAAAAAAGATTCTCTCAACACTGGATGAGAAAAAACTCATGGGGGGGCTATATCTATGTTAATTTATTTGAAGGCCTATCCTTTGAAAGAAGCATTAGAATTAGCCTATTTGGTACTTGAGGCCCCAACTGGCAACACTGATTTGAAAATATTAGGGTATAAAATTAGAACTGCTGTCTGGTAAACAACAACAAACCCAACAATAAGAGCTGTTCAGAATTAGCTACCCGAGAGGTGGTGGGCTCCCTTTAATTGGAGGGATAAGCAGAAACTGGATGAGTCCTCATCAGGTATTTTTATAATGGGGATTCTTCTCAGGTAGGAGTTTGATTAGATGGCCACTGAAACTCCTTATGTTATTAAGTCCTATAATTCTGCAACCATAATAAAAGATTTACCTCCTTAATATCATACACAGTCCAGTGGGGCATCCAATGATTCACCTCTGACCCAGGAATAACCTTGTCCTGAGCTATTGAGTATACAGTATTTGACTCAGATCAAGAAACCCAAGTTTCTTTTTAACTGCAAATTTTATTATCTCAGGTTGGGGGAGATCATGATATGATATGATATGAAAAGATATGATATGATATGATACAATGCGCTACAATACGATATATGACATGTGACATATGATATATGATACATGGTATAACACCAATTTGAAAAAGAATTCTGTATGTGTATGTCTGTGAATGTGATGTAATTTTATACTCCAATTTTATTTAATTTTTTTTTTAAAGCAATCGGGGTTAAGTAACTTGCTCAAGGTTACATGGCCAGTTATTTCTGGGTGTGGTGCTGAGTATCTGAGCCTAGATTTGATCCAGGTCATCCCGACACTGGAGCTGGTGCTCTTACTCGCTGAGCTACCTTGCCGCCCCTAAGCAATTGGGGTTAAGTAACTTGCTCAATGTTACACGGCGAGGTGTTTCTGGGTGGGTGCTAAGTGTCTGAGCCTGGGATTCGATCTCCAGGTCATCCTGACACTGGAACCGGTGCTCTTACTTGCTGTGCTACCTGGCCGCTCCTATACTCTAATTTTAGACATTACTTCTACCAAGGAGGCAGCCTGGTAGAGTTGAAAGAAAGTTGGTCTCTAAATCAGAAAGACCTGAAATCATATCCTGCCTCTGACACCTACTATGGTAACCAATGGTGAAATGGACAATGGATTGGGCCCGGGGACAAGAAAATTTTAGTTTAAGCAAGTCTCATCTACTTACTAGCTGTGTGACCTTAGACAAATCATTTCATTTCTGTCTTCCTCAGTTTCTTCATCTGTTAAATGAGGAATAATAAACATGGAAATAATAATAGCACCTATCTCCCAGGATTATTGTGAGAATGAAATAAGATAATTATAAATCTCTTTGCAAACTTTAAAGAGTTATATACATGCTATCATTAAAATAATCAGCAGCAGCATATTATTATCACATTGTTGTTTTTGTTATTGCTATTGTTGTTATTATTTTACTGTTAGTATGACCTTTAACTTGCTTAATCTTTCAATTATCCCTGCAAATTCTCTAACAATATGACATACAAAAGAGCTGTTGACCTGTGTCACCAGAGAGCAGTTTCTCAACTGGAGTTCCCTACATCAATAATATACTGTTCAGTAGTTTTTCATTTGTGTCCAATTCTTCATGACCCTATTTGGGGTTTTCTTGGTAAAGATACTGGTGTAATTAGTATTTCCTTCTCCAGTTCATTTTACAGAGGAGGAAACTGAGGCAAATGGGATTATGTGACTTTCCTAGGGTCACACAGTAAGTATCTGAGACCAGATTTGAACTCAGGAGGATGTGTCTTCCTGATTATAAGCCAGAGTACCACCTATCTGTTCTTTTTTTTTTTTTTTTGCTTTTTATGGGGCAATTGTAGTTAAGTGACTTGCCCAAGGTCACATAGCTAGTTTTTGTGTTAAGTGTCTGAGGCTGGATTTGAACTCAGATCCACCTGACTCCAGAGCCTGTGCTGTATTTACTGCACCACCTAGCTACCCTCTACCTGCTCTTGATATCAATAAACTACAGGTTGTAACAGTAAGCACCCTAGCATACCCAGAATGCCTGGTAGGAAAGGTACTTTGATCTTCTTTTCTAAAGGAAAACAACTCAAAAGGGGTTAATAATCTTACTTTAATCAAACATCCATATTTATAGATATAGATATAAGATTATATATACATATCTTATTCACTTAGTTTAGGGGAAAAAGTCAGCACTTTGAACTTCAGAAAATATAAACAGAAATTACAAGCAGCCAAAAAATATAGAGAAAATAACACAATTCAGCAGACCAATAGACAGGGCTTCTAGCTGTCTGACCATTACATACATATAATGTTAGTTACCAGAGAGAGAAGCACCAACATCTGGATTTTCAAAGCCAGGGGGGCTCAACAGCTGCCCAGAGTCCCATATGGTCAAATAACACAACTCTTCCCATAAGTAAGCCCAAAAGCAAAATCTCACTTCAGTATGTGTATGTGTGTATGTGTAACAAAAGATGGGCCTTTCTGAAAAAACAAGCCTCTCCTAAGCTAAGCAAGATTCTCTTGTTGGGCTCCAAGTGAAGTCCATTAAGGGGCAGGGAAGATGTTCAAAATACCTTACCATAACATAGGCCTAAATGAAAACATTAACAATTGGTTAAAGGAGACAAGCATCTTTCCATAAGGAGATGTTAAAATATATTCATGTGGCTAATATTGATACATGGACAGATTTATTTTCTTTGATGCTTAGCTCCTGATATTAGTTATTTTAGATAACCACACTAGTGGAAAGTTTATTCTGAGCACTTCTGGGTTGGAACCTGGAGGCACGTATCTCTAGGGTCTTTATTTACTACAGTCCATTGCCTTGTCCCAGGGCCCTGGCCCTGGTCCTAGCACAGAAGGCCCAGAGATGCGGCAGTGGCCCAGCTGGAGAATAGACTGTTCCAATTTTGGCCCCCCCTTGGGCCCTCTGTCTTTATCACTCTGCACATCCCATATGTACTCTCCCTGGGATACAGGGACTGTCAGCTTCTTGTGCAGTTGGCTGCTGTTCCCCTTTTCCCTAGAGCAAGTGAGAGTCAAGAGAAGTTTTGTGAAGTCTCTATTTGCTCTCTTTCTTTCATGTAGAGAAAGTTGAAGTTAAAATAATAATAATACTAATAGTAATGATGATAATGATGATGGCAATAAAATCCTAATAAGAATTTCAAATGGAATTAGCTGAGTTCTAAAATATTTCTGAATTCATCTTGAATAACCTTTTTTCTTTGTCATTTTCATATATTATTTTGGGTTTAATGATATTTTTGATATTTCACATTTTAAAACTATGCTATTATAACACAGCTTATCTATATCTGTGTATACATCCATATATAGTACATATGTACATGCATACCTGCATTTAAAAAAATCTAACACAATTTAGAACTCCCTATGTCCTGTCAAGTTACATGTGCTTAAACCATGGGGTCCTAGGATTTAGAGAGCTTTCTCTGTGTCTCTGGCACAAGGACGATATGAAGGGCCTGGACATCAGGCATGACAGAAGGAGAATGGTGGAACTAATCAATCAGCTCACCCTACCAAGCCTGGAGACAAGAGAGCTGGGCAGCTGTTCAGGGAACTTCAAACCTGCCTTGGGCTAGCAATGAACACAGTTGTTCTCAGAAAGAGCTCCTGGACTTAGTTGAGCTGCACTGATATGGGTGTTCTCTGTCCTAGGTACAAAGCCCAGATCGTACAGTTTTCAGGAAGGAACATTAGAAGATCTCCTTAGAGATTTATAGTCCTGAGATATTACTCATCATAGGAGTTGTCCATGGGAGTTGTCCATGGTCCTAGAGGTAGTAAAGAGTAGAGGTGTCATATGGACTTGAGTCCTCTAACTCCTTGTCAGGCATGGTGGTACAATGAATAAAGACATTATTGTGAGTTCAGAGGACGTAGGATCAAATCTTGTCTATGCCATTTATTACCTGTGTGACTTTAGGCAAGTTAATTAATCTTGCTAGGCCTCAATTTCTTTACATATAAAATAAGGTGTGTGACTAGATGACCTTTGAGGACTCTTTAGCTTGGAGCCTAAGATTCATTCCCAGTATTCTACTTGAGGTGCTGTTCTTTTCTGACCAAGGCATCTAGATAGGTTCCAAAGCCAAGAGACCTAGCTATGCAGGCAAGATATTTAAAAATATTGTCTCCTTTTCTTTCCTCCCAATCACCTCTTGTCCCTGGTCTCAAATTCCAGATATAAAGGATATATATATATAATTTAAATTAAAAGTTTCCCATGCAAGATAGAGTATGAGGAAGAGAAAGAGAGAAATGTGGTAGAGGAAGAATATTTTGGCGTCCTATGTATATCCTTGAAATTCTGTTTAACTACTCTAGGGCTCCTGTTAAGATACCTTCTAATTATCTAGACACCTTGTGGCACAGTGGATAAAATGCTCGATTTCGAGTCAGGAAGACCCAAGTTCACATCTGACCTCAGATATGTAATGGCAGCATATCCCTGACCAAGTCAATTCACTTATGTTCAACTAAAAATGAAAATAACAATAGCATCTCCCTCCCAGGTTTCCTGTGAGAATCAAATGAGATAATATTTGTAAAAAGTACTTAGTGTAGTCTCTATTTGATAAATATTAGCACTCTATAAATACTTATTCCCTCCTCCTTTCTTTCAATAATCAACCTGATCCAGGAAGTTCCCAGGTCTCTGTCTGATCTGATAAATTCAAAAGCATTTTTGAGTGGCACTACTAATTGCCCAAGGCTGGAGTCTAGAGTTTGGATGTCCTGTGATGGGCTTCTTTTTTCTTCCCTTTCCATTTTTGGCCTTTACTTCCTGCAGGGCAGGTTTTAGGGGAGGAGGGAGAACTGGAAAAAGGCAAAGCATCAGCCTCTACTTACTGGAAGGCTGCTTGATCTCAACAGGGTTGAGGAATTCAAGTCTTGCTTTTAATGAGCAGGGAAGGGAATCTCCCCATTTAGGGGAACAGAGTAAGAACAAAGTTGTTTTGTTTCATTTTAGTTTGGTTATATAGGTTGACCAATGTGTCTACCTTGTATCAAGAAATAGAAATAATTAAGTCACTTCCTCAACATATGAGAAAGGTGAGATCTTGAACAATAGAGTCATTTATAGAACCTTGGAAATTATTTTGAATGAATTATGTCTACCACCACCTTCATGACCCAAATGAGTTAAAATGTAATCATTCTTGGAGTTAGTTTTCTCTTCAAAGCCTTCAGTTAAGCGTGATATGTTTGTAGAGAGCTTCTAAAGGCAAGAGATCATACTCACTGTGGGTGACTGATTAGTAGGTCTACTTATTCAGTATAACTCTTCCCTCCATTCTTCTAATTCTTAATGGAAGTTGTCAAATTGGTCTTATAATTGACCTTTGATGTTGTAAACTTGTCTTTGACTGGATTCCATAAGATGCATTCCTTCCCTGGACCTACGTGCCTAAACAAGGAGGGAGATGAAGGTGTGATGATCTGTGCTAATCATTACTATTCTATAAAACCAGCGAAAATTAGAGACTGCCCTTAGACAAGAAACTGGAACTCAGTAAAGTAGCCAGCAGGGATGTCAACACTGAAATAGGAGACAAGAAGAAGTCTGATTTTGTCTCTCAGAGGGGGTTGATGTGATTTAAAAGATTCCAAAAGAGAAAGAAATCATGTGCCATCAAGCCTATATGGCGAACAGGCAGAGTCTCTAGACTGAATTTATATGACATCAATTTTACTGGGAAGAATTCTTTATATCAAGACAAGAGACCTGGCTAAAATCCTGGATTTTCTATTCCCTACTTGTGTGACCTTGGGCAACCACTTAATCTCAATGGAACTTCATTCTTCATCTATAAAATGGGAGAACAAGAGGTAAGGACTACAACTCTAGGGTCTATTGACACTATAAATCTAGAAGACTAAGCTTTAATAATTAAAATCCTGGTTACTTCCATTCCTTGAATGTACTCACTCCTCAGTCCTGTCTCATAGAATTCTACAGGAATCTTCTACAGGAAGTCTTTTATGAATCCCCATCTTCCCCTCATTTCCCTCTCAAAAAACCTTAGTATTTATCTTCATGTATGTATGTGTATATATACATATATGCATGTATGTGTATGTATACACACAAATGCTAATTATATAGTTGTAATTATATGTGTATACACATACACATAGACTCACTTAACCTATCTTGTATGCTAGGGGGTGTGCAGCTCCTAGAGACTCTTCAGAGCCTATCAAATTTTCATTGTGAGCATTTGCATCCCAGAAACGAGCAAATACTAAAAATTGGGGCTTAAATTATTATTTTATTGATTGTTTAGATTTAAGAAAGTGATGGAGAAAATGTTAGTAATGCAGATTAAATTTTAAATGTGCCCTGCCTTTACAGAGCAGCTATTGTTAAACATTTACCTGCATACTGCTGATCAAATCTATTTTGTGTATACTTATTTATATGATGTTGTCTCCAAAATAAAATGTAAGCTTCTTGATGTCAGGGACTAGCTTGGTTTGGTTTTTGTAACCCCAGAGCATTGTACAGTGGCTGACAGGTAATAGGTGCTTAATAAATCATTGCTGATTGTTTTATCTATTGATTTCTAAGCCCAAATATAACTTAGGTCCAACTTTAGGTGAAGAAGACAAACACCAATAATGAACAGACTTTATCCACCTGATAGTAAATAGGATTTTAGGCACTGAGACAATTTACCAAGGACAGATGTGGAATTGCCTTCCCTAGAGATCAATTAAAGCTATAACTGATTTATGAATGTTTTAATAAAAATTCAACATCAAGTAAGGCAGACAGGTGGTGTACTCAAAAGAATTCTGTGCTGACAGTCAAACAACAACAAACCAACCTGAGTTCTGATGCCAGCGCTGCTAATAACTAATTTTGTGATCATGGGCAAGTCCTTGGGCCTCTCTTGGACTCTATCCTCATCAGCAAAGAGGAAGTTGAGTAAGATCACCTCTAAAATCCCTTCCAGATCTAACATTCTGTGATTCCCTCAGCTTAACATCCAAATATATTGGTGTGATATTTTTGAAATGCCTCTTGTGGTATCTGAGGGAGACAAAGACACTCTCAGCTCAGTAAGAATGTTGTATTCTGCTACAACTTGTTCATGCATCCATCCCCCATCCCCCATCCCCCTACTGATGTGTGGTCCCTCATTTATGAAGAGGCAAAAGGTCAATTCTGGGAAATTAATGCAGATTAATTCATTGAGTCATGAAATATAAGGTTATTTCTCCTCTTTTAGCTTATGCACTTGCCTCCATTAGAGGCAATAATTTCTTGTACTTGCCAAACACTTTATAATATTGTGGTTACATAGTAATCATAAAGATTAGACCATATTAAAGTATTACACTTTGGCAACAGTCATCATTATTTTATTAGCCCTTACCCCCCAAAAGAAAGAAAGCAACCCTTCTTCCTATTCTTCACATTCAATTACTCTCAACTGGTAAATCAGGAATTCTTAAAGCTATAACTTTCTTTCAAGTGCCATCAAAACTATTATCATGTTTTAAAAGGGAAACAAAAGAGAGAGACAGAGAGAAGGTTCTTATGTCTTAGAGACAGTAATGACTAAGGATATTTGACCAAGTTCCCAAGTGTAACGGTGAGCAATGAACCTCTTCCCATGAAGCCAGACTGCCTGGAAGCCTCTAGGAATACATTGGCTCCATTGAACTGGGGTTTTCTATTAGTCTTAATGACTCTACAGAAATATATGCAAGCATACTAACTGTTGTTGGAACTGTGAATACATCTACTTTTTCTGGAAATTAATTTGCCATCAAGTGAAAAGCTACTGAATCTTTTAGTATAGAGACCTAAATGCTAGGTATGTACCCAAGGAGTTCAAAGACATAAAGGCTCCATTTGTGACCAAATGTTCATAAATATTTTTTGAGATACAGAGAGAAGGAGTTAGAGAGGGAGGGAGCCAAAGAGGGAGGAAGGGAGAGAGACAGAGAGGGAGAGAGAGGGGGGAGGAAGGGAGAGGAGAGAGACAGGCAGACAGAGACAGAGAGACACAGAGAGACAGAGAGGAATACAGAGAGAGGGAAGGAAGGGAGAGAAGAAGAAGAAGAAGAAGAAGAAGAAGAAGAAGAAGAAGAAGAAGAAGAAGAAGAAGAAGAAGAAGAAGAAGAAGAAGAAGAAGAAGAAGAAGAAGAAGAAGAAGAAGAAGAAGAAGAAGAAGAAGAAGAAGAAGAAGAAGAAGAAGAAGAAAGAGAGAGAGAGGCATAAATGGAGATACATGCTATGGAATATTTATCATATGAATTTTGGAATGAATAATTAAGAGAAATTTGGAAAGATAAGTGATAGGCAGAAATAATAGGGGAATTCTATACAGTGACTACAATACTGTAAACAAAAACAACACTAAATATTCGTGTATTGGATAGAGCACTAGATCTGGATTCCCAAAGCCTTGGATTCAAATCTCTCCTCACACACTATCTTTTATACAAATGGTGTCACACTATCTGTTTAACAATGGGAAAACCACTGAACTTGGTGATCTCTAGAGCCCTTCCAGATCAACAGTGCTGTGATGCTTTGATCCCTACCCCTCAGTAAATGTACTAGCCAGTCTTGGCCCTGAAGAAAATATGAAGAAAGAAACTTTCTTCCTCTTTTTAGAGATTTGGGGAGATGAAGGTAACGGCATGTTGCAGGTACAACCAGGTTAGGTCCCTATGTCATTGTTTTCTTTATCATAAGGAAAGGTGCAAGTAGTCATGGGGGGTAAGTCCAGACATGATTGTGGTGTAAAAAATAAAGACATCAATAAAATATGTAATTGAAATAAAAGAATTAATAGTAATTGTTCTTTAGGAACTTTAAACTCTCATAAAGAATGTATGCAAGCCATTTTCAGTATTGGTAACACCTAGATAAAGAGGATGCATGTAAAGGAAATAGCAAATGAATTTTTATAACTTGTCACATATAGTGTCACATTAAACTATTGTGTTATGTCAAAAATTGTCATAACATAGGATTCAAAATTGTGGAATGGAAGACTGGCATTTTATCTGTGCATTTCCCCAAAAAATGTTAATAGACCGATACTAATTCATTGGGAGAGTAAAGTTGGGACTAGATTTGGGGTTAGCTAAAATTTTGATACTTACATAATGTTTTATTAATGGGAAAGGCATTCTGAGACATACTCAAACCTTGTTTGCTTTTTTCCTCAATGAAAAATATATTATTATTATTAATACAGTGAACAAAATGTGTGTGTTTGTGAGAGACGGAGACAGAGAGAGAGAGAGAGAGAGACAGAGAGAGAGAGAGAGAGAGAGAGAGACAGAGAGACAGAGAGAGAGAGAGAGAGAGAGA
>NW_027185761.1:34018195-34040819 GCF_028583685.1 Petaurus breviceps papuanus | reverse complement strand
AGACAGAGAGAGAGACAGAGAGACAGAGAGACAGAGAGAGACAGAGAGAGAGACAGAGAGAGAGAGAGACAGAGAGAGAGACAGAGAGAGAGAGAGAGACAGACAGACAGACAGACAGACAGACAGACAGACAGACAGACATACAGACAGACTACTAATCACAACCCAGCTTCTTCCTCCTTAGTGCTTGGTGAGGTTTCATTCTCTTTGTGGTGGCCGAGATAGAAAGATGATTAAGGTGACATTTTTGCTTGTTGAATCACAAATACAGGCACCTATAAGTACTCTTCACTAAATCACCAAGACATCTATGAGCAGCATCATTTCTTGTCCCGTCTATATGTAAATTATTCTTGTCAAAAATATAATTTCATGGATTCTTAAGATTCTAAGTACCTTATGGGAAGGGACCATTCCTTACACCTCACAATTAGTCACCCTTCATTATTCTTACATGCCCACTCCTTGGCACAAAAAATACTGCTTAAGAAATATTTCTTAAATTGACTTGTAATCTCTTTGACAGGAAAATAAAATCACAAGTCTGGAAGGTGTTTTGAGGAAATTATCTCATCTAAGTCTCTTGGCTTTAAACAGATGTTGTTATTAAATTTTTTGAAGAAAATATCTAGGGAAGTAAACTCAGCCTGTCTTGAATAACCCATTTCAGTCTGTTTAGGTGAGGAGATTCTTTCTACTGTCTACCCTAAATCCTGGTTTCATATTAAGATTCTTGATCTGACCTCACTGGTAGATGTTAGAAATACTGTCAATCTATTTCCAAAGATACCTCAGACTGGAGCTTACTCAGATTCTCCTCATCTAGAAATGATTCTTCCATCCATTAATCTCAAAGAGCTTCTCTAATGGGAGATAATGTGATTCAGTGATGAGATTTCTAGAGGCAAATGCCTTGGGTTCAAATCTTACCTCTGATACTAACTACATGTGTAATATTGGGCAAGTCACTTAATTCTTTGGGCCTCAGTTTCTTCATCTGCAAAATAAGGGCCTTGGATGAGATTCTTGCAAAGTCCACAGATTTATCATTATCTCATATTATTCTTACTTTGCACCCATTTTGTCCAGTAACTATTTGTAAACGTGCTATGCATTTCTTAGGATAATGTATATTCCATGAATGTTTTCTCCCCCTGGATTTATTTCATATTTTACTTCTTTGTGTACATTTTATACCAGCCCTGATACACACATACACACACACACACACACGCACACAGTAAGTTCCTCTAGAGCAACAAATATTTCTTTTTTGCCTTTCTGTCTCCAATTTCTAACTAGGCTTTGTTAACTATTCATTAAATTAAACCTCACAGTTTTTATTCATAAATTCATTTTCCCTTCTTCATCATCATCAGAATGAAAATAATAACAATGATAATAGATCATATTTATTTTCCATGTCAAGGTTTGATCCTTACTGCAACCCTGTAAGGTGTTACTTTTATTATCGTTGTACTGATGAGCAAAATGAGTTCCAGAGGGTTTAAATACCTGGCCCAGGCTCACAAAGCTCATAAATTTCTGAGACAGAATTTGAAACCATATCTTCCCAACTCCCAAGTTTATCGTTGTCTACACTATCATACCCACTTGACCTTGCACAGGGCTCTTCACATAGATTGATTCCACAGTCACATGGCATGTCCTCACTATGATACCACCTCCCCTGAACACAATCCCTAGCTGGTTCTGACAAAAGTTTGAGAGCTACATAATTGAATAATCTAGCACCCCAAATGGCCAGCATGGTAATAAGCTATTCTGAACTTAGCTATTGTGTTTTTCTGATGACCAAAGCACAGTCTGACATGATAGCCAATGCTCATAGACTTTCAAGCTTGATAGGGCCAGCCAGTGCGTGGACTCCACTGGCACACTCTTCCAGAAGACTAAGCTATCTCCTATGGGGAGAGGAGGAGAGGAGCATGGAGGGAATAATCCATATAGAGCATCTCCCATATGCCAGAGACTATGCTAAGTGCCTTTCATTTTGTTCTTTTATAATTATTATCTTATTTGATTCTCATAGCAACCCAGTGAGGTAAATGCCATTATCATCCCTGTTTTACAGTTAAGGAAACTCAGCTGTAAAGGGAAGTTATTTAGCCAGAGGCACATATCAAGTATCTGAGGCTGGATTTGAACTCACGTCTTCCTCACTCCAGGCTCAGCATTCTATCTATTGTACTACCTAGCTTCCATGTGACACTAAGGTAGGGCTTTCATGCAATGCTCTATTCACACAAAAGACATTGATTTTTTTTTTTAGTAGACTATGAGCTAAGATACCGTAATGGTAATGTAATTTGAATTTGAAGATCCCTTTGTGTTGTTGGCAATGGTAGCAGGTACTTAGCACTTAGTAATTGACCAAGCCTCTGTTGGGGAATCAGAAGGTATGAACTCCTGTCTCCAGTTGCTGATGTAGCAGGAAGGGGTTGGCTGAAACAGGAGCTAATGCTGTGTGTATATAAGAAAAGCCCCAGAGAGGCACAGTCAGAATTTCTTGGGACCAGCATCTTGTGGCAGAGCAGCTGCAGAAGAGAGAATGGAGAACTGAGCCAGAATTTCCTGAGAACTTGTGGTGGTGGAGCTTCTTCTGAATAGGAGCCCAGGAGCCTAGAGCCCAGAGCCCAGAGCCCAGAGAACAGAGCCTGGAGCCCGGAACCTGGAGCCAGGAGCCCAGGTGACTGAGAAAGCATGACCAGGATGCTGAGAATTTATTTGTTTGTGGATTGGTTTAGCCTTGAATTCCCTGGAGCAGAAATTGCGAAAGATCTGACATGCACCAGACCCTATGAAATTCAGTATGGAGCAGGACCTACCCAGAAAGCTGGACAAGGAACTGGGAGCTGTCTGCCACTGAACCCAGGTGACAGTCTGGTGAATCCAGGTAGAATCTGGGACTGTGGAAGGGGATCCAGGGAATCTAAGAACCGGCCCCAAGTCAAGATGAAAAAAGCCTCTCCCTGGGTGCTGAGTAATGATGAAATTGTAGTCTACTGGTGACCTAGGGGTAGAGAGTTTGTGTATGGCACTTAGTAATTGATTGCTGAATAAGTGACTGATTGAGTTAATCAAGTTACCCCATGAGTGGAAGACTTTGCCTCATAAGTGGAAGACTAACTATTGTACTTTGAGACTACATTATGATTTTACTTAGTAATTGATTTCTGAATAAGTGACTCACTGAGTTAACTTAAGACTTTGCCCCATGAATGGAAGATTTTGACTACTGTATTTTGAGATGATTGTTCTTTGTTCTAAATATTGTGACCACTTTGGTGAAAACTATGTGGTCATTTTAATGATGAGCTGTTATGCTGTGATAAGTTGTAATATTGTGAATGCTGTACCTAGATTTTCTGTAAATGTTTTGCTTTGATTCGTTATGGGATAGAGTGTTCACTATCTGTGTAATCGGAACCTTAAAAGCTGTTCACAGAAGCATTCTTCTGGAAAGCTTCTCGTGCATGGTGTTACAGATACCCTTGACATCTATATTGTCTTCTTTTTATCCTGCCAGTTCTTCTAGGATCAAATATAAAATTCTTCTTTGGGATTTGAAGCCCTTCGAATCTTGTTCATCCCTGTCTTTCCACGCTTCTTACGTTTAAGTCCTCTCCATGTGCTCTACAATCTAATGACCCTTGCCATCTTGCTCTTCTTTGTTCATCTCCCCAATCTAGAGTCTTTTTACTGGCTTCTCTCCATGTATATAAAAAGGCCATTCCTGGTTCCATCCCACCCTATATCTCTAAAAGCTTATAGCTTCCATCTAAGATTATCGTCTATTTATATTGCATGTATCTTGTCCAGGCTGAACTGTTCACATATTATCTTCCCCATCAGAATTTTATCTCCCCCATTAATATGAGCTCCTTCAGGGGCTGGACCATGTTTTTACCTTTCTTTGCATCCATAGGACAGCACAATGCCTCACACACTGTAAGTGTTTAGTAGAAATTAGCAGTCTTAACCACTATTCTTGCCTTAGTCTTGGACAACAAAATTCATACATTTTATTTCCCTAATATGGGGCCATGAGCTACATCTCCCTGAGACTGTGTCTGTGGTGATACATCTCTTTCAAACCAAACCAATGAGTTGGCCTAATTATTTTGTAATAGAAAACAGAAACAAAATCATTTCAGAGCCTGTTAAATTAGATCCATAATCATTCAAAAGAGTTCAGCCTAACTATTCACAGGGAAAAATGAAAGAAGTAGAAGAATGCCTATTGTTCATACAATAACACACAGATGGATAGTCCAGTTCACAGGTACATGTATCTTGGACATATACAGCAGAAGGGAAAGGAACTGAACTCTGATTGGAATAAACAGGACACTACAAATTGTGGCCTCTGGGGCAAATCTAGCCTGCCACCTGTTTTGTATGGCCTGAAAGCTTAAAAAAAGTTAGAAAAAAAGGGGAAAAAACATTCTTAGCTCACAAGTCATACAAAAACACAGTGCAGGCTGGATTGGACCCATGGCCATATTTTGCAGACCCTGGAAATAGGAGAGGCTGAATTGCTTGTGAGACATTGACTATAAAGGAATTTTGTAAACCTTAAAGTTCTATTTCAATGCTAACCAGTCAATGATCTCAGTCTTCCACTAAAACAAAGGCTCTTCAGTCTCAATATTCATCAGGATATTGTATTTTTGAGTCATGGAATGCTATAAAACAGGGGTTCTTAATTTGGAATCCATGAATATTTTTTAAATAGCTATTTCATTATAATTGGTTTCCTTTATACTGCTACGTATTTTATCTTATAAATTTAAAAATATTATTTTAAGAAGGGACCAATGGGTTTTATCAGTTCACCAAAGGCGTCTATGAATAAAGAATTACAGTCCTATGAGACGGTATCCTATAGCAATTTTTGAAGTTGATCAATAAGCTATATAAAAATATGAAGTAAAACTCTTAAAGAAAATAAAGAGATTTTATGAAATTTTCATATTTCTTTGAATAAGGTTGGAAGTCACCCAAATGCCAAGAGAAAGGCATGGTGGGCATGTGTGGACCTCAACATATTCTCCACAAAGGATTCCACAAAGATTTAGAAAACAACAATGATAAAAAGATTGTGGGATATTAAGGGCAATAATAAAAATGTGCATTTATATAGTATTTGTTTACTAAGTATTTTATATAAATTAATATAATTTAGCCTCACAAGAATTTTGTTATTTTTGTGAATTTTTTGAGTGATACTATAGATATTTCACCCCCATTTTACAGCTGAGAAAACTGAAGGTGAAAGGATAAATGACTTGTCTCTCCTCACAGAGCTATTCTGTGGCAGAGACTGGGTATAAACCCCAAACTCCTAGGTGCCAAGATTATCACAGAACCCACATGCCCTATTGTTTTTTTTCTTGCAAAATCATGAGACCTGGAGGAAGGCCACCAGCGTGATGAGTGGGCCCCAGTAGAGTAATTCTGGGAGAACATAGCCAAGACTCACATGGAATGAGAAGACAAGGATGGTTTGCAATTATTACCTTTGGGAGAAGAATCTGCATCAAAGAGATCATAACTCCATAAAAATACAAAATTTAGTGAAGCTTTGAACCTTCTTTCCTTTACCCCAGATAGTCTTAATTCTGAGCTGCTAGGATCTCTCTCTAATCCTATTTCCACATTTTTTCCCAATCAAATCTATAGAAGGGATTCCTAAACAGTACTCATCCTCCCCACATCCAATCCCCATCATCCTGTTTCCTTCCTAGCTAACAATCCAACATAAAATGGCTCGCCAAGCAAAACCCTGAAAGGTGACAGTAACTCCATAGGAGACATGGCCTCTTACATGACATATGGCCGTTGTATCTGGGAGAACCACTATAACATTATTTTAATTTGGCAGCTTTATGCTCAAGTACAATAAATACACATTTTTCTTACAGTAATGACATTTTTTTCTTCTATTTTGTGAAGACTGCAGGGACCCTTGTTATCAAGAGATGGTGCTTACTGTGTCAAGGAAAAGTCCCAAGGAAGTAATTATCTCTTAATAACTTTGAAAACTGCTTTGTATTGTATGGTATTGTATTTTGTTTATGTAGAGCAGTGAGAACATATTAATAATCTCAGTGGTTGCTATTACTCATTGCATTAATGATAAAAGATTATCAAATGACCATTTGTTTGATTGTAGCTTGACAGCTGAATTAGTAAATATACTATTTTACACTGGAGGAAAAGACAACACTTAGATGTAAACTCTTGTCTCATATTGGTTCAATAACCCTTGTTGTTAATGCCAAATTATGTCAAGCAAAGCTAATGGGAATTCTAGAAATAAACATGGATAATTTAATGTCTACATGACCTTTACCTTCTGACAGAAAATTCAGTTAGATTTCAACTACCTGTGAAGGAGATAAAAATATCCATGAGAAGGAGTTGGCAGTACTGTGACTGAAAATACAGTCTTATGACTTAGCAAAATTAGAAACAGTTGTTGGTCAGAGGAAGGGAGTGGAACTGTGAAAAGTGGAGGAGGTGGTGGGGTGCAGAGATCGTTAAAGTCAATGGTCTTTTTGAATATATTGAGTTATTGAAGACTCTCACCTTTTTAATGTTGTCCTTCATATTCAAAGAAGATACTATGTGGTTACCCACATATAAGGACTGACTAAAATTACTGATAGGCAGTGCAGTAATGAAGCACCTGAGTGCAAATGTATTATTGAGAAAATTTACTTTTTTCTTCATAAAAGCTGACATTCTCTTAGAAGCAGGGAATTTGTCCACATTGAAAAAGCTGAAGAGACCTTCATTTCCTCCCTCTCCAATCTAACCATTAATGAAGCTGTAAGATTTGGACCAGCTACGGATGTCACATCTGGCTTCTTAAACATTTTCATTAGGAACATCTAACAGTTAACAAGTCTTTACACTTGGGAAGGAATTTGTTTGTTTGTTTTGCTTTTGTCCTGAGTGAGCAAGAAATGTGCCTGATGTTTCAAGTTTAGGAGTTGGCAACCTCTGGCAATCTATTTTTGTATTACATTGCTATTGGTGCAATAATATTCTTTACCATTTATATAATGCTTCAGGCCTTGGAGAACATTTCACAAATATAATCTTAGCTTTATCCTCAAGACAACACAAAGTGCAGGTGCCATTATTATCCCTATTTTGCAGATGAGAACACTGAGCCAGAGGTTAAGTGATTTATTTGCCCAGGGTCACTCAACCAGCAATTATCTGAGGCTCTATTTGAACTCATCTTCCTGACTCCAGTTCCTTTATACAATGGCTGTAATAACTGTCCATGTAGTATATGTAATTGCACAGAAAAAGTTACAAAAGATATGTGCCCTTTGACTCAGCTATTCCATTGTGAGACTTATACCCAAAAGTGATTAAGGAAAGAGGAAAAAGTCCTATATGTGCAAACATTTTTCTAGAAGCTCTTTTTGGCATGGAAAAAACAAATAAAGAAACACAAAACAAAACACCTGCAGCTAAGGGGATGCCAATCAGTCGGAGAATGGCTGAACAAATTGTGGTAAATAAATGTGATGAAATACTATTATGCTGTATGAAATGAGGAAATAGATGATTCCAAAGAGACCTAGAAAGACTTATATGAAGTGGTACAGAATAAAGTGAAAATCTGAAGAATAATTATATTCTAACATCAACATAATACAAAATGAACAATTTTATAGACTATTGTGAACTGATGAGTAAAATGAATAGAACCAGGGCAATAACATATATAAAAATAACAGTGGGGGTGGCTAGGTGGCACAGTGAATAGAGCACCGCTTCTGGAGTCAGGAGGACCTGAGTTCAAATCCGGCCTCAGACGCTTAACACAAAAAACTAGCTGTGTGATCTTGGGCAAGTCACTTAATCCTAATTGCCCAACCTTCCCCCTCCAAAAAAAAAACAAAAAACAAAACAAACAAACAACAGAAAAAACCAACAGTGAAAAGAAAAATAATATTAAAAGTATAAAAAACTATTAGTTATGAAATGACCATCTAAAGATTCCAGAAGCATGTTGTCTACTTTCAGATATATAGGTGATGAATTCAAGGTACAGAATTGTATGTATGTATGTATGTATACACAAACATATGTATATGTGGATATACATATTATCATAGCAGTTGAGTAAATTAATTTTGCTTGACTATGTATATTTGCAGGACAGTTAGGTGGCATAGTACATGGAATGTCAGACCTGGAGTGAGGAAAACTCATCTCCCTGAGTTCAGATCTTGCCTCAGACACTATCTGTTTGACCTTAGACAAGTCACTTAACCCTGTTTGCCTCAGTTTCCTCATTTGTAAAATGAAACAGAAAAGGAAATGGCAAACCATTCCAGTATCTCTGCCAAGAAAACCCTAACTGGGGTCACAGAGATTCAGCCACAATGGAAAATTACAGAACAAGAACTTTTGAAATGAATATTTCTTGAAAGGAATTTGTTTTTCTTTTGTTTTATTTCAGAATAAGGAGAAAAAAAGTAAGATAAAATAGATTTCTATTTTTTTCTAAAAAAAAAAACCTTCATCAAACACACATGTACGTAT
Organism: Petaurus breviceps papuanus; assembly: GCF_028583685.1. Classification (NCBI taxonomy): domain Eukaryota; kingdom Metazoa; phylum Chordata; class Mammalia; order Diprotodontia; family Petauridae; genus Petaurus; species Petaurus breviceps. The sequence goes on along the minus strand of NW_027185761.1, from coordinate 34,032,224 downwards.
GCACATACATATATATGCATGTGTGTGTACACACACACACATTTTTAAGCAATAGACAGTGAGAGGAAAGTTACCTGGTATATTGGGTGGATTCAGTGTTTCAAATACATAAGAGAAGATGGATGAAAAGCAAACACTTCAGCCACACATGGATGAGAAGTGAACTCTGTGTTTTCAGGGAGAACCTACCAGAAAAGACATGAAACCTACATGAAAAGACAAGTCTATTGGGGCACTCCAGAAATTTTAAAATACATCTAGGAATTCACAGACCTATGGGATTTAATTATTCTGATCAGAAATTTGAAAATTATTAATTATTGGTAGAAGACATTATTTCATCTATTGTGCTAAAGAAGATGACAAAGTAGCCAAAGAGAGTTCATAAATGTCTAATCATTTTCTATAGAAGTGGATAAAAATTATTCATACAGTTTCTTGAGTCTTAGTTCACATTTCTGTAGCAGATTATGCTTTACATAAAAGAGTAGTTTATGACAGTATTAGAAAAGGAAACTGAGGTTCACTGAGAGTAAGAGGCTTACCCATGCATAGTCATATATATTAATAAATGGCAACCCTGGAACTTAAACAAGGTCTTTGGACTCTAAGCCCTATAATTTTTCCCCTACATCAAACTCATTTTACTGTTAAGATACGGGCAATCTGTTCCTTGACATTTTATTATAAATGATACACCATGACATTTTTTAATGAAATGCTGGAAATATATAGACATGCATTTTTCCCTATTCAAATGAAAAATCTTTAGTTCTAAAATTAGCAAATGTCTTCATATGATCCTTGTTGTCCTTTGAAATCCTCTGTTAAAAATCAGTCATAGAAACTTGCAAAGTGGAGAAATGTAATTTAAAAAAATCATATTCTATACTTAACTTATTTGCTTCATATCTAATTTTTAAAAAATATTATTCTCAAATTTAATAGGTTTGTCAGTGTTGGTGGTTTTTATAGAGTTATAGAAACCCAGAAGGAAGGTTTAAGTGGTAGAGCCAAAATGTACATTCTAGAGCATCTAATCCAACTACTTCATCTTAAAGACCAAGAAACTGAGTTCCAGAAAGAGGAAGTCACTGACTGAAGGTCACACTTGTTTGCTTTAATTTCCTTTGGATAATGTAGAAACTGACAAGAACAGAAGAGTTGAATATCACAGTAATACTTCAGCTTCCAGGAACTAATATTTGCAAATATCATTGGAATATACAACATACGCAGAGAGGCAAATGTTGACCTGGGACAAAGTTATGAAATTTCATACATAAAATAAAAATACTTTAAAGTGCTACAATTGCCCTTAAGTTGCCACCTGGAATATCTAAAAGAATCTTCCTGTGCCCCATCTAGGCCTTCTCTCCCTGGACCTTTTCTCTCTATAGTGCCTAAGCCTTGCTTCCAAATTCCATTCCACTCCCTCCATCACAACTTAAATATATATATATATATATATATATATATATCTTCTCTCTTTCTCCTTCTTTCAAGTGCCTGATTTATGTTAGGTGACCATGAAATTATCATTTATAATTACTGTCAATTGATGTTGCTGTTACTAACAATGGAATTTGTTTACATAATGCTTTACAAAAAAAACACTTACTATTTTTGTCATTTGATCCTCCAAACAACCCCTATGAGGAAGAAATCATTATTACCTCTATTTTCATAGAGGATATAACTGAGAGCCGGAGACATTTAGGTCATGCTTGTCAATATCTAAGGGGACATTTGAATGCAGGTCTTCAGGAATTCAAGCTTAGTAAATATACTGAGGTACACTGCCTTTCATCTGCTCACTCCTATCCAAGGTCGTAGATGTGCATTTCCTGAGGAGCTATCTGAAGATAATATCTTAGACCAAAGGTGTAATTTCAATGGTAAATATTTCACCATAAAGAAAGGACAAAAGAAGGATCTTTTTTCTGTGCTTAAAGTAAAGCTTGTAGTGTTGTTTATTTTGCCAATTCTATCTCATGCAATACAGAAAGGAAGGGAAAAGGAATGAGAGTAGAGGAGAGGAGAGGAGTGAAAGGGGGAGGGATAGAGAGGAGAAGGAAAAAAGACAAGGAAAAAAAGAAGGAAGGAAAGAAAGAAGGAAGAAAAGAAGGGAGGGAGGGAGGAAGGAAGGAAGGAAGGAAGGAAGGAAGGAAGGAAGGAAGGAAGGAAGGAAGGAAGGAAGGAAGGAAGGAAGGAAGGAAGGGAGGAAGGGAGGGAGGGAAAGAAATAGAATTTATTAGACATCTAAAATATGCCAGGCACTGTGCTAATCACATTTACAAATATTAGTTCATTTAATCTTGGAAGCAACCCTGTGAGTTAAGTACTATTATTATTCCCATCTTACATGGGAGGAAGTGAAGGCAGATGACAGTTAAGTGATTTTCCCAGGTTCACACAGTAGATTAACGTCTGAGACCACATTTGGATGCACATCTTCTTAACTCCAGGCACAGTGCTTTTTCCACAGCATCACCTAAATGCCTCTAGAATATAGTTAGTGTTGCTATAAAATAGTATAAGATTCTATTAAGGCTGTGTGTTATAGCTAAATAGCATTTGACTGGGAATTAGGAAACCTTTGTTCTTAGTCCTGCTATACTGCTGAATGACCTTGGACAATCATCAGATTACAATGACAACTAGAAGTTATAGTGTCTGGAACTTTGGATGTGGAATCAGGAAAACCTCAGTTCAAATCCAACACCAGACATTTAATAAATGTGTGATCATGGGCAAGTCACTTAACCTCTGTTTGCCTTAGATTCTGTAAAGTGGGGATACTAATAGTACCTGCCTCCCAGAGTTGCCATGAAAACTAAATGAGATAATGTTTGTAAAGAACACTGCATTCCTTAAAGGGTTGTATAAATGCTAGTGATGATGATGATTATGATGGTGATAATGATGATGATGATGATGATGATGATGGAGACAGACATTTCTGGACTTGCAATAAGGATAACCTGGTTTAGAACACCAGCTAGATTTGTAATTCTGAACACTCATAGGGTTGTGAGGAGCATCAAAGAAGACAGTATCTGTGAAGCATTTGGCAAATTTGAAAACATTGTAGAATCATCAGTTATTAGTATCCTTTTGACTTGTTTCATCATCTATAAACTGAAAGAGGTACCAGCATGACACAATACAAAGAGTATTGGATTTGATGTCAGAAGAGTGGCATCAAAATGTGTTTTCATCCCCTATGATGTGTATAAGGTTGGGAAGGTCATATCACTTGTTAGCCCTCATCTGTAAAATGACTGGGTTGAATTAGATCACTTCTAACATTCTTTCCAACTCTAAACCCGTGATCCAATGAATTATATTTCAATGACTTCAGGCCCCATTCTAGATCTGAAATGCTATGTTTCCAAGTAATAAAAAAATCCAGAAATTGAATGGATAAAGTTAAAACAAATATATATATATATATGAATACATATGTATATATGTAGGTGTATATATATATATATTTATGATAGGGAGGATGGTGTAGTGTAAAGAGACACTTTCTTATTATATGACCATAAGTAAGACACTAAACCTTTTTGTTTTGATTTCCTTACCTATCAAATAGGGATAATATTATCCTTAGTCATTAATATGAACATGACCTTGTTGTAAGTTTGGGATTTAGGATAGTTATGACTCAGTTACCTTATGAAAGAAGAGATCAATCATCTTCCAAAAAAATGATTTTGTATTTATACATGGCCACTATAACACATTTTTGTTTTTCCTAATCAATTGTGGGAACTGTGGGTAGGTAACAAAGACCTAGAATACTGCATTATGACTAGAGGCATTAATTTTAATGAATATATTGTATATTATGCATGGTAGATTCTACGTTGAATAGACACAAGAAGACCTAATGTAATTCTGCCAAAGGAGAAAAGAAAAAAAAACCTTTCCAATATATACTTTCATGTTTAATTGCACAGGGAGGTTGAGAACTTGAAGGTATGTTGTAATGATAAATTTCATTGAGATCATACTGCCTTGTCTAATCACATTTTAAAGTCCCATGGGTCTACAAATAATCATAAAGTTCTGCAAAATATGGCCTTGACCTTGATTCCATAATCTCTGGTAGAATTTCATACATGTTATTAAGGTAAAACACTAGAACACAGGGCAAGTAAGCAGTATATTGTATAGATCACAGGACCTGGAGTCAGGAAGACTCATCTTCTTGTGCTCAAATCTGGCCTCAAACACTTACTAACTATATGACTTAGACAAGTCACTTAAACCTGTTTGTCTCATTTTCCTTATTTGTAAATTGAGCTGCAGAAGGAAATGTCAATCTACTCCAGTATCTTTCCCAAGAAAACCCCAAATGGGCTCAAGAATGACTGAAACAACTCAACAACAAAGATCACAGAATGTTAAAGTTGGAATTAACCTAAGAGGTTGCCAACTTTAACCCACTTCTTCTCCAGATAAGGCAAGTGAGGTTTAGAATTATTTTGATTACTGTCTTAAGGTCACATCACCAGGTAGTGAAGGAGCTGGAACTAAAACAAAGGTCTTGACTCCATTTCTAGGGCTTCTTAACACTACATAATGCTGGATTCCATAGAAGCAGCAATTCCGATTGTTTCTTAATCTAGACTCAATAAAGATAAAGACAAATCATTAATTCTTTCTTTATTTTTGCCCTTTTTTTGGAGGGCAATTGGGGTTAAGTGACTTGCCCAAGGTTACATGGCTAGTTTTTGTGTTGTATCTGAGGCTGGATTTGAACTCAGGTCCTCCTGACTCCAGGGGCAGTGCTCTATTCACTGTGCCACCTAGCCACCCCTAAATCATTAATTCTTTAGGTAAAAATGCTTCAAATTATCTTGCCACTCATCATCTCATTCTCTCTCTCTCTCTCTCTCTCTCTCTCTCTCTCTCTCTCTCTCTCTTTCTCTCTCTCTCTTTCTCTCTCTCTCTCTCTCTGTCTGTTTCTGTCTCTGTCTCTCTCTTTCTCTCTCTCTCACCCTCTTACCCTCTCTGTCTCACCCTCTCACCCCTCTTCCCCCCTTATAGGATTGTCTCACACATGATCATTCCACAATATGCATCCAATATGCAGATCATTGTGAAAGGTAAGATTCTCCCATAGGGGAAAGGTCCCTTTGCTGCTGAAGATTAATATTTTTCAGTTATTGCAAGTATTTGCTCTTTGGAACCTTGCCTCAGAAACAGAAAGCTAAAATATGAGTTTGCATGGAACTATGGGTGGGAGATGGGAGAATAACATAAAATCATATTTGAAACCATGAAATATTGGTGTTTTGTCCCCATTCCTTCCACTTGGTTTTTAGTGGTGAAAAAGATGATATCAATTTGGTAGTTTTAAAAATAAATTGCTAAATATTTGCAAATACTTAAATATTTGGAGTTTAGATATGATTAAACTCCCCATCTTATTTTAAAGCATAGGAAATCTTAACAACTAGCTCAGTGCCAATGTTTGGATGATTGAGGTCAGGAAGACCCAGGCACAAAGGTTGATTTAGTTGGTTTGGTTTGGTTGGTTTTTGACAAGGTGGAGGTAAGGGGCAAGAATAAAGTATGGCAGTACCTTGGATAATTCTGCAAAGTAACTCAAGGAACCACCTTTAAAAGACAGCACTTTTACTCATGCTTTCTGTATATCAGCAAAGAACCATTTTTCTTTTGATAAAAGGTAGAGACAGCTTAAAAAGTGAGATGAGATTCTCTGCCCTTGTGAGCAAGACAGATGAGGTGAAAGAGGTCTCTTGAATCTACCTAGAAATTCAGGGGAAATATGTGGCCCACTGGAAAGACTTGCCCTTTACTGGCGTATCTACGTACAGAAGGTGATTATTTCTAAACATACTGAGGACTATGAGCTGGCCATTGAAATTATTCTAAGCAAGTGAGGTATTTTATTATCATCGGTGAGATTTATGATATGGGTAAATGGGATGGCATGATTTTAAGCCTCAATTAGGTTATTGATTATAATGTCTCTGCAATAAATTAGAAAAAAAAATCCTTATTTAATGTTCACTGACTTCAGATGCTTCATGTGCCACCATTTCTGCATAGAGTAGATCTTTTTAATGAATGTTTAAAGTGGATTATTGTTCCTTAGATAATATCCATTTATTCATAACTGTCCAAGGAACCCAACTTCTTAGACTTCCTAAGTCTAAGTAGAACAGATTAGATGCTAGAGACGGAGAAGTATGAGAAGAGAGATTGGAAGGAGGCTAAATAAGAGAGAGAGGGTAGACAGGATTGCAGTTGTGTGACGAACACCCTGGTGAAGGAACTCCACTCACCAATTTATGTTGGCCTCTTCTGTGTAACATAGTCTTAGAGGATTTTGTGGTCTCTAGGCCTGAGAAAACTGAAAGATCAAATGATTTTTTCAGGGCCCAAAGGCAGGTCCAGGATTAACCATTCTTTCCAGGGAAAGAGAGCTAGAGATGAGCAAAAGTCATGTATTCAATTTGAGGAAGGAAAGAAGAAAGGGAAAGTTGGGATTTATATATTAAATTTCACCATTTACCACTAATTAAAGAGGGGGAGGGGATAAATGCATTTATTAAGTACCTGCTATGTTCCAGGAGCTCTAAGTGCTTTACAAATGTTATGTCATATATCAAGGACAGACCTTGAAACCAGATTGCAAAATTCATTCTCTATCCTCAATACAACCCTGCCTCTGATGAGGCTGACTGAGGAAATCAGAGAACCATAGAATTTCAGGACTGTAAGGGATCTCAGAGGCCATCTTATCCAAGCGATAGTAGAAAAAGAATCCCCCCGAATAAAACACCCGTGAAAAGATAGCCCAGGTATCATTTCAAATCTTCCCATTAGGGTAAAAATACTCGTTTCCAGGACAACCCATTCAAATTTGGGCAAAAGTTTAGGAAGAATTGCATGACATCAACCATTCAGGGTTGCTTATATTATATTATATATTGTATTATTATTAGTAACATTTAATGGTTTTTTTATTGTCCATTATATATTTGGCACAGTAGATAAAGTGCTGATATAGTCAGGAAGACTTGAGTTGAAATCTGGCCTCAGATACTTACTAGCTATATGAACCCAAAGAAGTCATTCTACCTCTGAATGTTTCAGATTCATCAACTGTAAAATGGGGACAATTACCTTCCTCATAGGGTTGTTGGGAGAGTCAAATGTGATATACATACACACACACACACACACACACACACATATATATATATATATATTTGCCTTTTGGAAGGCAATTGGGGTTAAGTAATAAATGGGGTATTTGTAAAGTTCTTAGCAGAATACCTGGTACGTAGTAGGCATTTAATAAATGTTTGACCCTTCTGTCCCCTTAATTACAGATACCATTGGGTGGCTTAAGGTATAATTCCCAATTTTCACTTTCTTCCTTACTTTCTTAAATTAAACTTATTATTTCTGCTTATCTCCAGCTCACTTCTCCCACTTATGGTAGCTGAAGGGCAAGAGGTCTGTATGGGATCCCACTATTTCTGACTGTGGCTTTTACACCATAGACTAAGCAATAGCCCCAAAGAGTCCAGGTCAGTTTCATAGAGCACAGGGATTTTAAAGCCGGTGTCCTAGGTTCCTACCTGTGTGGACTATTTAGGTCTTCTTGGTTTTTTGGACATTTTGGACATATACTATATTTCATGTGAGCTCCTTCAAGACAAAAGCTATCCCATTTTTGTCTGTTTCTACTTAACTTGTATAAATGGTTCATATACCATGTAGCATGTGTTACTTGTGTCCTTTACACTTAGCATAGTTAAGAGCTTTCTATCCTATCCAGAGCAGGGGTGGGTAACCTGTGACCTCGAGGCCACATGTGGACTTGTAGGCCCTTGGGTGCACCCTTTTGTTGCAGTCCAAGTTTTACAGAACACATTCTTTTATTAAAGGGATTTGTTATGTGAAGTTTGGATTCAGTCAAATCTCGAGGGTCACATGTGGCCTTGCAGTCACAGGTTCCCCTCCCCTGATCTAGATCCTACAGCAGATCTTGGCATATAGAAGGACCTTCCTTCTTAACATAGGAAAAAATAGGTTAAAATCTCAATGTGGCTCAATATCAGGCTACCACCATTGAAGAAAAAAATAAAATGAAATGAAAGCACATTCTTTATTCAAAGTGTTCTTTGCATGATCTTCTAAATTTCAAAATTTTTGAAGGCAGAAAGAGAACTTAGACTTTAATTCCATCTGTCCCAGTTATTGCCTTAGTGAATTTGGGGGCACAGAAAGAAATGGATTTCCTTTTGTTTTGCTCTGCACTCAACAGTTTTCAGTTTAGAAAATGTTAATAAGAAGTATGATGATAACAGCTGGTGTTCATATTACCCTTTAAAGTTTGCAAATACCTTTGCATTTTTATCATATTTAATCTTCAGAACAACCCTGAGAGAGAGGCGCTGTTATGTCCATTTTACACTTTCGGAAATTGAGGCACAGGGATGTTAAGTGACTTGCCCAGGGTAACAAAACTAGTAATTTCCTAAGGTAGGATTTGAACTCAGATATTCCTGATTCCACATATGGCACTCTCTCCACTGTACCACCTAGTGAAATAATAAAATAAGTAAAATGCTGGAGAGAGGAAAAGAAATGTACTCTGATGTCATGGTCACTGTCAGTAGGGCCTTAAAGAAGTTCAAACCTTTACATTACCTCATTAGACTCATTACTACCCACCCTCTCAACATCCCCCAATGCCCTTGTTTTCAGAAGAATCGGATCTGTTAATAGTGTTATGTGCATGGATTATATCTTCCCTTTACATTTTCAGTAACTCAGGCTTCCCAACCCCTGCCTTTCTCTCTCTTACCCAATTCAAAAGGAGAGAACAGCTGTACTTTCTGCTCCCGCTCCTTAATTAATCCTTTCAGAATTTTTGATTTAACAGAGTCCAGGGGTGGGGAACCTGTGGCCTCAAGGCCATCTATGGCCCTCTAGGTCCTCAAGTCTAACCCTTTAAATCCAAACTTAACAAAACACAAAAAATCTTTGTGAACAAAACACAAAACTCTTTGTTCTGTGAAGTCTGGATTCAGTCAGAGGGTCACACTTGAAGACCTAGGGGGCTGCATGTGGCCCCAAGACTGCAGGCTCCACACCTCTGGGTAATGAAAAAATAGGATTTAAGTTTTTCCTTTCTTTCGGTTCTTTCCAAGACAGTATAGTGGTAGCTCCAGTATAAGATCACCATTAATATTCCAGAGGGTGATATTTCCCAGAGAGAATTCATTCCATTGGCTTTCTTTTGCCCCCTTTATATCCACAGATGAGGCCTATAACAAAACTTTAAGCTATTGTAAATGAATCAGTGTTAAAAATAGACAATCTGTACACAAATTGTTCTAGGTTTTAAATAATACAACATCATTAATACTTTATTGGTAGGAAAAAAATCATTTGATTGACTATATTTCAAACAGAAGGAAGGCTTAAGCATATTGAGTATACCCCCCCGTAGCAAACTTTTAGGAGGTCATGCATTAGGGTTACACACAATTGCTAGGGAAAGATGAGTTGGCATGGGGATACCTCTCCCTATGAGCTCTCAGGTCCATTGGATTGTCTATAAACAAGAGGTAACATGGCCTTGTGGATAAAATGCTCAACTTGGATTCTAGGTTCAAATCTTTCCTTGAACAATATTTGTGTGACCCTGGATCATAAAGTACCCTCTCTGTACTTTTAATAATTCCTTAGAATTTAGTTATTAAATCACACATACATATAATCTGAAGGCTGAGTTATGCCTTTGAGTTGGTAGTGTGACTTTCTATTCTGTGATTTCACATAGACTAATGAAATCACAAATCTTTCCAGCAGAGGCAATTAGGAGGCACAGTAAACAGAATTCTGTCCCTGGGATCAGGAAGAGAGAAGTTCAAATCCTACAACAGAAACTTATGAGCTATGGGCCCCTCAGCAAGTCATTTCTTCTCTCTGGGCCTCAGTTTCCAGAGCTTTAAAATGGAGATAATATTAACACCTGCCTCTCAGGTGTTATGAGACTCAAATAGTTTAACATATATAAAGTGCTTGTTAAACCTTACTACAGTATATAAATGTGATCTCTTATTCTTCTGTCTACATAATGCCCCACCCTCACCCATATCTGCCCACTCTTTGATGATTAAAACTGTTTCTTTGGTGATTAAAATCATTTTGGTACAGGTCAAATAGACAGGAGTATTGAGGCCATTTTGGGGTGAGTTAAAACTGCTATTGAGGAAGTGGAGGGGATTTTTTTCCTTTTCTCCATCTTTTGTCTTTGTATACTAAGTTTCAGGCACATAGCAGTGGCTTAATAAATGCCTGTTGGCTGGCTTTTTTACCATTAATTATCAGATTGATCCTCTGTATAGATCTACTCTCTGATAACTTTTCAAATGATTGAATGAGGTTGTTTGGGAAGTCATGAAAGGCAGTGTGGTCCAGTAAAGGGTATTAGGCCAGGGGCCTTGATTTCTAGTTCTGGCTCCTTCACTGACTGGTTGTATGACCTTGAGCACCTCACTCTCCCTCTCTGGGCTCCTGTAGCCTCATGTATAAAATGAGTGGGTTAGACTGGCTCTCACTGAGGTCACTTCCAGCTCAAAGATTTCATGCTAGCGACAGATATTTTTATAGTGCTTTCAAGTGTTTCAGAATACTCCCTATATCTTATCTTTCTTGATATTCTATAGCAAGATCTATTTAGAGGAAAATAAAGAGTAAGATTCTACAAAATCCTAGATTCTTAGAGTTGCCAAGACCCTTAGAAGCTGTCCAGGTTCATCTCCTGCTGGGTTCATATTGACAACAGATCTGGCAGTCATCCAGCTTCTGTTTGCAAACTCCCAAGGACAAGTCGTACACTGTTTTCATGAGGGAACATGTGTCAGGGAAATTAGGATATCTTAGGAAGATTCTTCCTAAGCTTGAACCCAATTGGGATATTTTATAACCTTGAGTTTTACAGATGGGAACTAGACCTACAATTTCCCTGGGAACTCCGTGGAAAGATTTCTACAAATACAGAGCAGCAACTTTTTCCTGGAACACTGAGAGGCTGTGACCTACCCAGGGCTATACAGTCAGCATGTATCAAAGGCAAGACTTGAACCCAATCCTTCCTTCATAGGCAATGAGATGGCACAATTGATGAAGCAAAAGACTTGGACTCAGGAAGACGTGAACTGAAATTTTGTTTCACTCTTCCAACTGTGTGACCCTAGGCAAGTCACTTAAACAGAAATTTACAAAAGATTGAAATCAGTTCAATATCATTAACAAAACACTTGCTAATGCCTACTATACAAAAGGGTAAAAATTTAAAACACTATATCCTAGAGAGTTTCCTCATCAGTAAAATAATTACAATATTAGCACCTACCTCATAGGTTGCTGTGAGAAGCAGATGAGATAACACATGTAGCATACTTTGTAAAACTTAAAGTACTATATAAATGCTAGTTATTATTGTTGTTAGTACTTTGAAAGGCACCTTTCAGTTTACCTGGTTTAGCCACTTCATTTTTAGAGGTTAAAAAATGAGCCCCACAATTTCACACAATTTGTACCATGATTTTTCTTGTTGTTTAGTGAGTCATTCCAGTCATATCCAACTATTTGTGACCTCATTTGGGATTTTCTTGGCAAAGATACTTGGATGGTTTGCCCTGCCCATTTTAAAGATGAGGAAACTAAGGCAAACAAGGTTAAGTGATTTGCCCAGGGTCACACAGTATTAAGTGTGTGAGACCAGATTTGAACTCAGGAAGATGTCTTCTTGATTCCAGAGTGGAGCTCTAGCCACTGCCCCACCTACCTGCCCCTTGTACCATGATAAGGCGCTGATTTAAAACACCCATTCCAAAGATAGTGATGATCACTATTGATACAACAAATAACTATTAATATCTTTATTCTCTCAACATAATTAGATAAATTAGGGTATACAGCAATTTGACCAAGTTAGGAAAAACAAGAGGTCACTTTCCAAGGAAATCAAACCAAATCTAACTCCATAATTGACCAGTGCGAAATTTAGAAGTCATCACAGGCACAAATGGTGTAATGTTCTCTTTTGTTACCTTTACATGTAGTAGTTGTTAACAGGTTTTTTTAATTAATGAAATTGTACTAATTTCAATGTTTTGCATGTTTCTGTTTAAAAGTTGTCAGAATAAAGCAAGCTCTTAGGATCCTGTCATCAGAAACAAAGCCCAAATAAAGAACAAAATCACAGGTTTATACTTAGAAGAGATACTGGAGGTCCTGTAGTACAGGGATGTAAAAGGCCTGCAGGCCTAATCTGGCCAGCTTCCTGTATGACCTGTGAGCTAAGAATGGTTTCTAAATATCTTTTGAAACAAAGTTCTATTATTATTATTTTAATATAAAAGTCCTTCTTAGTTCAATGACTGTTCAAAAACAGGCTCTGGGCAGATTTGGCCCTAATTGGTCAAACACCAATCTTGTCCAAACCCCTTATTTTACTAAAGTGACACGAGTCACCAAAGAGAAGTAAGTGACCAAACTGGACTTCCAACCCAGAGACTTTGATGCCAAATCAAATACACCAAATATTCCAAAGAACAAATCAAATTTGATCTATGTCATCTATAAGACCAGATGTTGCTGTTAGCATCTGAACCTTATGTGAGTAACTATGAAAAGGAATGGAATGCTTTTTCTACTTCATAGAGGACTGAAAGGCCCCTCTGGGAAATAGTAGCATAGTTCTCATGTTACAAACACAGAGACCTGGATAATGTAACCCAGAAATGCAAATTGGATTAAGATTTCAGACAGACTCTGAACTTCCCCCAAACAACATATTGATTGAATTATTTATAAAAAAAGAAAGAGAAGAAGGAGGAGGAGGTGGAATCAATTCTAAAAATTAAAAAAAAATGATGAGAAAAATAACCTATTTATCAGAACAGTGAAAATAGATTGGATCTGAGACAATTGAGTGAATCTAAGGCAAGATGAAATGCCTGACCTCAGGAGGATGTAAATATATCCCTGCCTAACAGGTAGATGAAGACCATGAGACTTCCCCGAAGAATGCCCTCCCCTTTATGAGCTGCTCTGAAGCTCATCAGACACTTGTCTCAAAGGTCAAAGACTTGACTGTGTCCTAGGGAAGTTATTGTGATGGTTTTGGCCTTTCATCCACCTTTGAAATAAAAGATTGGAAATCAGATGAAAGCAACCTGAATCCTTGCTAGCAGAATAGGGCTTTTAAAGAAGAAGAGTAATTACAGCCATCTTCAAAGGAGGTGGTTAGCAGGGTCTCTAGGAAGTACAAGATTAGCTTTGTTGGTAATAAGGGTGCCCAAGGTGTCTTCGCAGTGTGTTGAGGGCTTTGAAAGCCAACAATCTGGAGAGCAGGTGGTCAAATCCAGCTGCTGAATAATCCTCTTAACCTCATCTGTACTCAACAGGGAACAAAAGTGGAAAAGGGGGGGAAAATCAAAGCAAGTCACTGATAGAAATGAAACAAAAAGAACATAGCAAGTCCCCAGGGATCGCCACTTGAGGCAAATGTGTCCTGCTGTTAGTCATTTTTATTCATAAAATAACAAAGGCAATTGCCATAGAGTACAGTATAAATGTAAAAAGCATAAAATAATGAGGTTATAGATTTAGAAATGGAAGGGACTGCAAATTGCCTCTAGTCTAAACTCTGCCATTTTAAAGATGGCAAAACTGAGACCCAGAGAGTTTAAGTGCCTTAGGATCCCAGATCTAGAATTCTATGAGGAAACTAAAGCAGGCCCAAAGAGGCAAGTGACTTATTAATGCAAGGTCACAGAGGTATGCGGCAGAGCCAGGATTCAAAACCAGACCTACCCACTCAATTCAGCATCCTTTTCACTGTTCCACTACATATCCAACATTTGTAAATGTAAAAGTGGAAAAAAAATAAACAAAAAGGAAGGAAGGGTAAGAAAGAAAGAAAGAAAGAAAGAAAGAAAGAAAGAAAGAAAGA
>NW_027185761.1:34006231-34018095 GCF_028583685.1 Petaurus breviceps papuanus | reverse complement strand
GAAAGAAAGAAAGAAAGAAAGAAAGAAAGAAAGAAAGAAAGAAAGAAAGAAAGAAAGAAAGAAAGAAAGAAAGAAAGAAAGAAAGAGAAAGAAAGAGAGAGAGAAAGAAAGAAAGAGAAAGAAAGGAAGGAAGGAAGGAAGAAAGAAGAAGAGTAGAGCAAAACATGAGGCTAGATCCATCTACTGAGTACTAATTTCTATTGCCCATTTTAATTTGTTTGAACTATACACTGCTGCTAAAATTGACCAGGTCTCAGTCAATATTTAATTGGTTCCTAATATTTAATTTATTTGGGGACCATGCAGATGCTTCACTAACCAAAGATCATTTAAGAAATGCCAATGTAGCAGAGAACAAAAAGGAGAGCAAATGCTTACCAAGTGAGATAGTCTACTCTGAGTCATGTATACATTTGTGGGGTCTGTGTGTGTGTGGGTGTATGTGTGTGTGTGCATCTGTGTAATATTGTATACCTACTCATGTCAATTAAAATTTGCATGTAATTACAGAGAGTCAGCTTGTCTATCAATATTTTTTGTTGGTTACGCTGCATAATTTAAGAGGCTCTTCCTGGCCTTTCTCCACAGTTTCCCGTTGCATTAGGCAAAGAGAGATGCCAGGAGCATCAGAATACAGCTGATGCATAATTTCACCACTAAACAGAACCCTAAGACTTTAGAAGCCTTAAAATACCAGAACTGGCATTTTTCCTAATTCAACCCCATAATTTTACAAATAAGGCTATCCATAGAATAGAAAAGGATTGCCAAAAGTCACAGTTTGTGAATAGGTTTCTCATAATTACAGGAGGAATGGGGTTAAAAATGAAAATAAAAAATAGAACTGAGAGAGATATCAGAATCCACACAATTCCTTTTAGACTCAACCTATGCCTTAAATTACAATTTTCACGTCCAGATCCAATTTCTAAGCATTTTGGGGGCAAGCAATAAGAAATATACCGTCAAATATTAAGGCAAAATCAGTTTGGAACAGGAGAGACTCTTAAGATTCTATTATTCAGACAGCTAGGAAAACACAAGCCTGGCCAGTATTGCCTTGGGATTTTAATACAGGGAGACAAAAACCTGAAGACATTTACCCCAATGATCAGATGCCATTAAGGAGCCTGACAACAGGATAGTGAATGCTGAGCAGAGAAGGGGCCATTTTGGGGGCCTGCTTATTGGGGGAAAAAAGTCAAGCACCAGAGAATTTCTTACTGGCACTGGTTATTCTTGATAACCAGGTGCTAAGTACATTTACTTCTATACTCCTAAGTGAGTTAGATTGCTTACAGTGGAAAGGAACAAAGCTTTGGAGTCAGAGGACCTGACTTTCTTATTCTCCATTTGATGTTGGTCAAATCACGTAATTCCTTTGGGCATTGTTTAACCTCACCTGTAAAATGGGGGGCTTCTAAGGCTTCTTCATAAGCTATGGTTCTAGTTCTAACATTAGCATTGTTAAAAACCTTTAAATTTTAGTACTGTGACCTGGAACCTGACCCACCTCAGCCTAGTTCTGGTTGGTTCATGGTTCTTGCCCTATGTGATATGTTCCTGGCTTCATGTAAACAGATTTGTTTAACCTTGGATGACAAAACACTTCCATGAAACAAATATGATTTTGCTATTGACTTCCTTTAAAAAAAAAAAAGAGGCAGAGATGGTTTTCCTTGAAGAAAGGTTAAAATATATTAATAAATAAACTGAACTGAACGATTTTATGTGAAAACTAGTGGCCAGGACTGTTCACTAAATACATATGATTCAATTCACCAGACTCATTCAGCACCCACTCTACTGAAGTAACCATACGAGTCCTATGCAGAGCAGAGCACGTTCATTTTGATACAGATCCTTATCTGTTCTCCCCTTCATGTTCCTTAGTCCCCAATTTCATTTCATGAACTCTGGAGCTTTCTAGATGATTCATGAAGATATACTGATTCATGCTTGGGATGCCTCTAGGTCTTCCTCTTCCCTTTTGTCTAGGCATTTATAAAAGTGTTCAGAACCAGACTGAGGGGAGGGGGAACATTCTTGCTAATAGTATGGAATATACTGTCTCTACATTCAAAGTGACAGTGTCATAACAAATGTCGTTTTTCTTTTACTTTAGTGACTCCATTCAGAATTACTTTAAATGAGGCATGCCTGTGTTTCTTGGGTGTTACCATTCTGATTATTTTTTTCACAACCTTATGATATAGTAGAAAAATTACTTAAATCAAAAGTACTGAATTCTATTCCTACTCAGAACTTAGCAATATATCTGGCACATGCTAAATGCTCAATAAATGTTTGTTGAATGACTTAATTACTTTCCTCTATTGCTATGATATAGAGAGACATAATAGGTTTATATGTGGTAGCTACATTGCTCATTGAATAGAGCACTGGACCTGGAATCAGGAGGAACTGCATTCAAATCAAACCTCAGACACTAATTAACTGTGTGACCTTGGGCAAGTCACTTAACCTCTGTTTGCTTAGGAGGAAGTTAGGTGGTTTAGTGGATAGAACATTGGGTCTGAACTTAGGTAGACCTGAGTTCAAATTTGATCTCAGATACTTTACTAGCTATGTGACCCTGGGCAAGTTGCCTAACGTTTGTTTGCCTTACTAGAATGGAGAAGGAAATGGCAAACCATTCCACTATCCTTGTCAAGAAAACTCCATGGAGTCATAAAGAATCAGACACCAATGATAAAGGGTTGAACATAGGGTTAGATGAATTTCTGTGCACATGTTACAAAGCTGAGAGGGCTAGATAATATGTTGGATGAATCATGACCTAAATGTAACACAATACAATTTTACATATGAATGTAAGCCCTATACTTTATTTCAAAAATCAGTTTTAGGGTCTTCCAAAAGTCTTCCTTCAAGTTTTAACTGTTGTTGTTGCCAAGTCGTATCTGACTCTCCACAACACCATTTTGGGGTTATCTTGGCAAGGATACTTCAGTGGTTTGCCATTTCCTTCTTCAGCTCATTTTATAGATGAGGAAAATGAGGCAAATAAGTTAAGTGACTTGCTCAGGCTCACACAGCTAGTAAGTTTCTGAAGCCAGATCTGAACTCATGAAGATGAGTCTTCCTGATTCTAAGCCCAGTGTTCTATCCACTGCACCACCTAACTTCCCACTAATAGCTTTAAACTGCACAGAGATTTTTGGAATAGCTATATAGGGTGGAGAACACGAGACCTGACAGTTTTGCATGAAAATGACATTGGGGGATGGAGCTATAATAAAGAATGTTGGCTAGAGTATAGAGTGTTGAACTTGAATTGAAGAGATCTGCTTTCAAATGCTTTTGTGATCTTGGGCAAGTTAATTAATTTCCCTGAACCCTTTTCCCATTTGATAAATGTGAGTTTTAGACTCAATGATATCTAATGTCCCTTCCAGTTATGTCTCTATGATCCTAGTGAACTTCAGTCATCAATATGAGGCAACAATTTGGTTTACAGTAATAAACCAGGAAAAAACCTAATATCACCTTTGACTGCATTAAAATAAATACAGTATAGAAAAGGTTTTGCATGATTGGTCTCTTGTACTCTGCCTTGGTCAGATCATGTGTATTGAGTGTGGTTTTGGACACCATACTTAATGAATCTATCAATCAGCCACTATGCATCAGGAAGTCCACTAGGCACCAGGAATACAAAAACATCAAGGAAACAGCCACTACTCCTAAGATAGAGAGAGGTAGAGATATATAATCAGGAAAGATAGCAGAAGAGCAAAAGAAACAGAGAGAGAGAGAGAGAGACAGAGAGAGAAAGACACAGAGAGACCCAGAGAGAGAGACAGAGACAGACAGAGATGAATATACCTATATTCAAACTAAAAATACAAGATATTTAGGAACTAGGAGGAGTATATTAATAAAATGGAGAGCATCCAGCAGATGTGACATAGATTCATTAGGATCCATGACACCACAACATTCACGTGTCACCTGAGGAAGAGGAAATATGGAGAATCAATGATGGCTGTCTTCAAACATCTGAAGAGTTTTCACATGGAAGACAGGTTCCATTTGTTCTACTTGGTTTCAGAGGGCAGACTTAGAAGCAATGAGTGAAACTTGTATAGGGACAGATTTAAGGCTTCCTAACATTTAAAGCTGTCAAAGTGGAATGGACTGCCTTGGGAGATAGTAGACTCCCTAGCACTAGAAGCCTTCAAGCTGAGCCTAGATGATTTTTGTTAAGAATACTATAGGACAGATTCATGGTCAGTTAGAGGTTAGATTAGACAATCTTGAAGTCCTGGCCAATCAATGTATTTTGCCCAAATTGTCTTTCTTAAGGACAGAGAGAAAGTAGTCTCCCTCTCCAAAGGGTAGGGAAAGTATTTAAGTAACGTTTGAAGAGTCAGTATTGGTGAATGGGGCTACTCTTATCTTTTCCATACAGAAACCCATTCTCACAAAACAGTGAAAGTGCCTACATATTATTTACCTCCATAATAGCAACAGGGAAGACAAAGAGGCTAACCAAAAGCTCCAAGTAGAGTCCCACAGCCCCAATTAAAGAATTGGAAAACCAGGGTGTAAAAGAAGTGTCTTCCAGGAATGACAGTTTGGCAGAGGAAGCTAATTGTCCCCCAAACTCCTAACTTTGGAAAGGTAATCCTGAACTAATAGGAACTTGCTGCTTAGAAATTTGATATTAGTGGGAGACAGTTTTGCTGTGCTGGTTTCCTCTGGTTCTGTGGAAAATCACACTTGGCTGAAGGGAAGCTGTTGATTGCTTACACAGGTTTCTGTAGCATGCCAGCTCTCTCAGCCCGCCTGTGCTTCCTTATCAAAGAGCCAGGAGTTCCAAGAGAGGTGAGAATCCCACTTGACAAGCAGACAGAAGCCATTTGGGGAAAAATACAAATTAAAAGCCTCAAAGAGAGAAGCAGGCGCATTACCAGCAGGAAGTGTCTTGGGGATACATTGTGTCAAATTACATAGGAGAGTTGGAGAATAATAAGTGAGTCAGATACTCCCAGTGTGTCAGCCATACTGTGTTAGTAAGCTTGGCATCCAGTTGCAACTATAGAAAGTTGCCAAAAAAAAAATCCCAATTATTGCCCTGGAGGAATAAACTTCTCTCCATATTATGGGTGGATATTTGGAAGTCCAGAGAAGTTAAGGAACCTCCCTCAGTTATCAGGCAAGTCAGCGGCTAAACTAGGACTAAAAATATTCTTCCTCCAGTAAATTGCCTCCTCTTTCTGCAAGATCATAACATGAAGTCAGTTGTTCGCTGAGAGTTTTGATATTGTGAACAGTGTTTCTTATCTTTTTTATTTCTTTTTTTTTACTCAAATCATTAATTTGGTTATTTCCAAAAATATAGATTTCAACCCATTTATCTCTGCCTACTCTGTGTGACTTTTGTCCATGCCCTCCCATAAGTTTGTTAGAAGAAGTCCACCCCATGTGCTGAAGGCCTTCTTGACTTTCACTTGACATTGGGAGGATAGTAGGAAAACCCTTGGGCTGTTAACCAACTACCCTTGGGTTTCAGCACACAGATAGCATGTCTTTTTCAATCACCCATATCCATGGTGAAATTCTTAATTCCTGTTCTTCAAAGTCGTTTATTGGTTATAGAATAAGATCTGCTTATACCCATTATATACTTCTTTGTTGTCCTTTAAAATCATATCATTTCCCATTTTTCAGACACTGTGGTAGTCTACATCTTGCAGCAATGTATTATATACATAAGCTCAGTACAATACTGGTAATTTTTTTTTTGGTAGAACTTTGAGATCATTAACAAATCGTTGAAATTTCCTAAATAATATTTATTTTACTTTTTTTATATTTAACATGCATATTTTAAATGTTTCATTGAGGCTTTTAAAATATCATTTTCACTTCCCAATAGACTTCTTTCCTCCCCCATAAAAATATTCTAGAAAGATTTTTATCTTTTTCTTGTAAAAATAAGAATCAGTAATAAGCAAAAGAAATCAACATTTCAATCATATGGGACACTTGTATGCATCATTCTGTACCATGATCCCCTGTTTTTCTGCACAAGAAAGAAAATGTGTCATCATCAGGTTTTCTGGAATTAAGAGCATGCTTGATGTATAATATGTATCTGTTATCCTTTAGCATGTCTTTCCTTCATATTATTTTGGTCATATAAGCAGTCTTTACATGGGAAGAACCAGGTCCTACTCCTAACTCTACCTTTAATAACTAACCAGTGGTCCAACTTTGCACAAGTGTAGACATCAGTTAAAAACCTACATTTTGGGGTGGCCAGGTAGCACAGTGAGTAAGAGCACCAGCTCCAGTGTCGGGATGACCTGGGAATCAAATCTGGGCTCTGACACTTAGCACCCAGCCAGAAACACCTGGCCATGTAACCTTGAGCAAGTCACTTAACCCCAATTGCTTAGGGGTGGCCAGGTGGCTCAGCGAGTAAGAGCACTGGCTCCAGTGTTGGGATGACCTGGGATTGAATCCAGGCTCTGACACTTAGCACCACACCCAGAAATAACTGGCCATGTAACCTTGAGAAAGTTACTTAACACTGATTGCTCAAAAAAAAAAAAAAAACAACCCTACATTTTGGAAAAAGAAGTATTTCCAAGCATGTGTCTTCTAGGTTAGAATCACTTTCCTTGAAAAGTCATGACTTTTCTAGGCCTGAGTTAATTCATATATGAACTGGAGGCATTGGATTAGATGACATTCAAATATTCCTTTCAAGTTCTAATTATTTGCTGCCCTGATTCTAAGTTTATAAAATTGATTTCCCATTCCCTCCCCACCACTGTGTGAAACAGAAAGCACAGTGAAATCACCCTTACCAATAATTAGAATGGCAAAGGAAGATGGAAATAGACTGATATGTAGTTATATTCATGTTTTTTTCATTTTTAGTTATGGTAAAAATTAACGATAAAGAAATCTAAATTCTTACCAATGGGATACATTTCAGGAAAGGAGGAGTCAAATAGTCAGTTACATAGTACCCGAGGTTGACATGTCGTCATTTTATTAGCTGAGATTAAGAAAGCAGTGTGAATTTTTGTTGATCTTCAGGTAAGTCTCTAAACTTAATTCTTCCAATGGGGAACTTTTTGGGAGGGGGGCAAAGTGAAAGCAGAAGCTCAGAAATAAAAGCAAAGAAGTCTGGTGAGAGCACTTATGCAGTTAATATGTAAGGGATATGTTGAAGAAAATGTATTGGTCGAGCCCATCAAGCTAAAGTGATTATTTGTTGCAGATTTAATAAGTAACTTTTTTTTTTTCCCATCAAAATTGAGCTAACTCAAAGATGTGAGATATGACCAATGGACTGTTTCTTGGTACTGATCAGGAAGAAAAACAAGAAGTTGAAGGAACTTCTGATTGTGTCAATATGTGGAGGTGTCCTAAAAATACCAAGATCCAGAACATGGGAGGAGGTACTTGAAAGTTCTAGATAGAATGTATTTTAATTTGCGTAGGTTTCATTTATTTTTTATTTTAATGGTGAGTGAGGGTTGAGGAGATAGTCTTTTCTAGGTCATATTCAAGGGGGCAGATCCTGAGAAAGAAGCATATTAGAGAGAAACTTAATTTTATAGACCTAAGACTTTTGGCTATCATATTGAAGGTCAAGGAAACAGACTCTTAAGGACTGAGTAGGTTGATTTATACCAACCAGTCCCCTACCCATGTGGTTAGATAAGAATTCATATTAAAAGTCAGAATGAGAATTATTTAAATGGGGGCAGGAATCAAGAATTTATAGTAAAAATAACTCAAGCTGTATTTATTTATACAGCTTTAAACTTCACTAAAACTTTTGGGACATGCTATACTTAGTTTTCAGTTTTGCAAAATGTTCTCCCCATGAGAACACTATAATATAAGTAGTACAAGTGATGTTTTGCCCCTTTTTTAACGAGGAACCTGCTCTTCTGAGAAATGGCACATGGGGTTTGCCCATGGTTACGCAGCTGCTAAGACTCTTAAGGGGATCCGGGTCAACTGATTCCAGTCCACCATACTTTCTCATTTCCTACCAGGCCTGCTGCTGCACCCCCCCATTCAATTTTGCAAATAGCAGAATCAAATTTAAATGAAACAAAAGTTAAATTTGAAAATCTTCATAAACTATGACATCTTAAACTTTTCATTTGTGCCTAGAACCCTCTCCCGTGCCCACCCAATGATTTTATATTTCCTTATATGACACTTCCTTTTAGGCTACACTTACTATCTCATTTGGTTTTAAATTAGACCTTCATCAGAGAGGACCTCTCTTTCTTACTCTCTACTGTCCCCATTCCTTTGCCCACCTAGAGCTTCTTTGGGTTTTAAGTCTATCCATGGCAGTAAGCCATTAAATATCACTGCTTATCAGAGTCAAAGAAAGTGAGGTCAAACCCCTGACATCCCTCAGTTTCCCATTGCTTACTCCATTTCCAACTCTTGAACATCTGCAGGGACTGTCTGTTTCCCAGCAGCAAACAGGATCTTGCCTGAGGTCAAAAGGAACCTTGCCTTTGCCTTGCAACCCAGACACAAGCACTGTCTTGGCTCTGTCCTTTGGCTCAGGGACAGGCTCTCATCTCTGTTCTGTGGCCCTTCAATGAGGTCTTCCTTGTGGTCTCTGGCACATAACACAATGCAATAAGGTATGCTTTACAGAAAAGGTCTGAATCTGTAGTAGTCTAGCAGGCTTTGATTAGAAATTCTGAGATTGTCAGCATCATATAACTTATGCAAGGAAACAACTGAAAAGCAGTCTAGCTGGCTTGGCTGTTGTTTAAATGAACTTATTTATTTATTTATTATCATCAGAATGACTAAAGAATGACTTTAAGCTCATATAGAATTATGAGAGCCATAAAGAGACTTAGAAATAACCTAATCCAGGGTTTCCCAAATTAATTTGGCCGTGAAATAACTTGGAGCTTGAAGTATATTTCCAGAAATAAAAAAATTTTTGAAATGGGGGGGGGTAGGGGGCAGCTCTGGGATTATAGAATACCACCAACCAATCAATCAATAACACGAAAATGCCTATTGTGTGCTGGGCTCTGGCTAAATGAAACAGGAGAAGCAAACATTTTGGGAGATAAAGCAGAATTAATGAAAGTCATTCTTATGTCCCCCAAAAGAAATTTTCAGGTAATAAATATTTGTGAAATACAAATTTATATTAACTGTTGTAGAGGGGAGAAATTATCATTATCATTGAATATTTTTATAGAACCAATATTTGCATTGTTCAACAAACCCCAGGAATGCATAGATCCCAGTTTAGAGAACACCAATCTTGTCCAACTTGCCGATTTCACAGTTGAGGAAATGAAGGCTCTGAGTAATTGAATCATGTGCCTAAGGACACGCAGCCTAGCTGGTGTTAGAGCTGAGACACAGATTTTGTAGAAGTCTCTTTCTACTATTCTAAATTGCCTTTCACACTGGATCAGTTTCTCCTGTCTACATTAATGGAAACTACACATAGGCAGGATTTATTTACCAGTGCTTCCTGGTTTTCAGATAGAGTACATTTTGTAAACATAAACACACACTGAGCATGTAGGCACAGAAAGAAGATAAATCTTTGTCTCATCCTCCCCTTTCCTCCTCTATCTTCCAGGTAAGTTTCTTTGAGAGCAAAGCCCAAGGTACAGAACATGGTTGATTGAAACTAAAATTTTGACAGCAATGAGTAACTCAGATCAGTAATTCAGGTTAAAGGGGACTAGCAAAAATAAGCTCAGATTTATTAAGGAATTCTTTGGGGGAGAGAACCATGGCCCTCCTCAATCTGAATATAAACACGGAATGTGATTCTAATTATATGATCCTGCAGTATATATTTCTGCCTTGAGAAGTTACTATAAATATCTGTAATCACCTTAGCCCTTTATGTTTTTCTTTTTGAGGTATCTTACAGTAGCATCTGCAATTTTAAAGTATCATGTAATGCGGAACCTTTTTGAAGTCACATGTGCAGGAGTACGCAACACATTTCATTTTGAGTCTCCTAAATAATCTTGGCCATTATCTTTTTTTTACCGTAACAAGCATGAATTCTCCATTCCGCATTTGATTTACGACCACCTACTACAACACAATCAGTGAAGTAGGGGAATTTGTTCATCTCTCATGTGACAGTTCTTGCTCTGTGTTATGGGAAAAATAAGTCTGCAGTGGCAATGCAATTTCCCTGATTTTTAACATATTCTACTAGTTTGACATATGAGGATTCCTAAACTCCAGGTACAATTCGTAGGCAATCTAGGTGAAATTCCACTAAGCAACAAGTATTAATCAATCATCTCTGCATTTTTAAATCGTATGATCCAAACACAAGGCTATTTTTCCATTTATCTTATCTTGGCCATCTAAGTACATTCAGTACATCAGGCTCACTGTAATATTATACAAAGCATAATAATTAATAATGTAAAACCTGAGTGAGAGGAATTAGGAGCTTACCGAAAGCAAGAAGAAATGGCATGTTGAATTATCCACCTACTGGACTCAATACGCTACTGTTCCTTTTTCTTCGTATTTATGATTAGCAGTTATTAACCTAAATAATGAAAAGAGTTCTTGCTCTGGAGTCAGAGGGCCTAGTTTCTGTGTGACCCTGGGCAGGGTTCCTCACTTGGAAAATGAGGGGGTTGGATTAGCTGGCCTCTGAGGTTCCTTCTAGCTCAAACCCTCTGATTTTTATGCATAGAAGTGACTTTCAAGCCAGGCTTGATCATTGACTCTTCAAAGTATATTTGAAATCATGTTATTTATATGGCAAAACATTAGGTTAAATGCACTTAACATTTGTTTTGAAAGGCTGTTCTGAAGCTTCATATACTTTGTCAGCATAGACAAAAACCTCATAATAAAGCATGAGACCATTTCATGAATGTGTTAGTTCTGCAGATCGAAGTATATATATGGACTCACCTAGCTGGATAGGACCTGAGGGAAGGTTTACTGAACATACCCATTTTTATTAAGAAAATTGAGTCCTATGGAGGTGAATGAAGGTACATCTATTAAGGGCCTCATCTGTGCCAGGCATTGTGCTAGGTGATGGGGATTCAGAGACAAAAAAGAAAAGACTTCCTGCCCTCTGAGAGCTTACATTCTATCAAAGGAGATAACAATACATATGTTAATATATACAAAGTATCACAAGAATATCAAAAGCAGGGAAGACATTTCCCTCTGGAAATGAGTGATTAACCTGAGTAAGATAGTGTGCCAGTCAATTAGTCAACAAACATTTATTAAGCTTCTCCTATATGCCAGGAACTAAGCACTGAAATACAAAGAAAGGGGGAAAAAAGTCCCTTCCCTCAAGGAGCTCACATTCCAAGTATGGGTAATAATGAGAACAAGTATGTACATATAAGATATGGAGAGGCTAAGTTGGGACAAATTTTTAGCATGATTTTTCCTGACATGAAACTGAATTTGACTCTGTCACATTCTTTCTACCACTCCTAGCTAGTTCTTCTCAATGAGTTCAATGGGCAAAGTCTAATCCTTGTTCCATGTGTATGTGTGTGTATGCGTGTATGTAAATGCATATATATATATATATATATATATATATATATATACACATTGTTGTTTAGTAATTTCACTTGTGTTTGACTCTTCATTACCTATCTAGAATTTTCTTGGTAAAGATACTGGAATAGTTTACTGTTTCCTTCTCAGACTTTTTTTTTTTTACAGATGAGGAAACTGAGGTAAAAGGGGTTAAGTGACTTGCCCAGGGTCACACAACTAGTAAGTGTCTGAGACCAGATTTGAAATCAGTACGACTAGTCTTCTTGACTCTAGGCCCAGAGCTCTATCCACTGAGCCTTCTA
>NW_027185761.1:33954464-34006131 GCF_028583685.1 Petaurus breviceps papuanus | reverse complement strand
ATCCATCCATCCATCCATCCATCCATCTATCCATCTATCTACCTATCTATCTACCTATCCAACTATCCATCCATCTATCCATCCATCTATCCATCCATCCATCCATCCATCCATCCATCCATCCATCCATCTATCTATCTATCTATCTATCTATCTATCTATCTATCTATCTATCTATCTATAAGAATATGTGAACATATACATATAAATATATCTTTGGAAAATATTTACACGTAGCATCACATACATAGCATCTCTTTCAAAGTAGCATAAGCTTCTTAGGAGGAAAGATGGCTTCATTTTTATCTTCTTATCCCTAAGATTTAGCAAAATATTTGGCAAAGACACTGGGAGAGCTTATTAAAAGTTTGCCGATTGATTAATTTACTTCCCCTCCTCATGTTTTTAATATTAATTGTTCTGCTTTGCAGCTGTTCTACAACTCACAGTGTGATCGAGCTCCCTCTCTAAATATGCTTTGTCTTTTCCTACCACTTGGAAGTGTCTGAAATGAGTGGGACTCTTCTTACCTGTCGCTGGTGTCATAGTAGGTCCCTGTTCTGTGATCTGTGCTAGTGGCTATGGGGTACATTACCATACTCATTAGGACTCTTGCTTTTCCCTATTCCCACCCCTTTTCAGATTCATCTTTTCTTTCAGTCTTATTTTAAATATTTACTAGGTTTGAATGCAACCCTAATGGCCCTCTGACACATAAAGAAATGACAACCCCATATGGTTTGATGCCATACAGAGAATCAATCAGATCTGCACCATTTAATTAGCTTCAGTTGAGTTTACAAATAGACTTCACTCGATTTTTACAGCCACACTTTTGCACATTGGAAAAATAGAAATAGAAATGAAGTCTGGTTGGGAAAAGCTTATTATAATCATATTATCAAATGGGGGAGTATGGGCCACTGACACACCCCAGAAATGTTCGTATGTAATTAATAATAACTTGTCCAGGAGATGTTGGAAGAAGGTTTTAGTAAATATTTTCCTCTTCTAATATTAGTGTCAGTAATAGCCATCATGATATGTAGCTTTAATGTTCACAAACCACTTTATGTATCTATCTTATTTGACTTCCACAACATTACTGTGAAGTAGGTGCTGTTCTTTTGCATATTTTTTCCTGAGGCTAAGAGGTTAAGTTGACTTACAGTGTCCAGTGTGCAGGCTGTAGCTGGTGTGTCTGAAGCAGGGAAGTCATTTTTGTTACTATAGAGGGAATCAATTCAATATTAATGCAGCCTCAGTTTCCTCATCTATAAATGAGTCAGCCAACATGCATTTGCTAAGCACTTGCCATGGGCCAAGAGCTGTTTTAAGTTTTAGATGCAAAAAAGCATATGGTCCCTGACTATTAAGAATTCACATTCTAATTCACATTTTAATGGGGGAGACCACATGCAAATACCTGTACATACAAGATACAGGGAGTGAAAATGAAAGTAATTTCAGAGAAAAGGTGTTAGTAAAGGTAGGGATTGGAGACTAGACCAGGAAGGACTTCTGAAAAAAATCAGATGCTAGCTGAGTTCTGAAGGAAGACAGGAGACTGCGGTTTGGAGCAAGATTATTCCAGACCTGGGGTAATGTCAAATGAGGCCGCTGAATAAGATTGCCACTGAGTTACATTACACTTCTGTATTTGTGACCCTATGGTACTCTGGGCAAACTATAAGTTCCCTCATAATAAA
This sequence comes from Petaurus breviceps papuanus, assembly GCF_028583685.1. Classification (NCBI taxonomy): domain Eukaryota; kingdom Metazoa; phylum Chordata; class Mammalia; order Diprotodontia; family Petauridae; genus Petaurus; species Petaurus breviceps. The sequence continues at coordinate 34,004,422 of NW_027185761.1, read as the reverse complement.
AAATAACTTTGCCTTATTTTATCGTTAACTGAAAAAAAGGAATGAGCAATAAACCCAAACTGGTGATCCCTCTATCAGATTATGAATTCATACACCCTTCCCTTATTTGCAGCATAGTGGCCAGAGTGCTAGACTTTTAATAAAGAAGACATGGATTGCTACTCATTAACTCTCTAACTTTGGGCAGTTCGTTTAATTTTCATGGGCCTCTGCACCCTCATCTGTAAAATGGAGATAAAAATACCTATGGTATCTGCCTCACAAGGTTATTAATTAGAACTGATGCATCTAAAGTTCTCTATAAATTTCAAAGAACTATATAAATGGCTAATATTTGTGTTATGTTTGTTATCTAAAATACTACCCCATCATTCAAAATCTCATTTAAGACTGTCATCTCTTCCGTGACACTCGTCCTGATGACTACTGTGTCCTCATTATTCTTCCCTAGATGTAGCCTTTTCTATCATTTGAAGTCATCATTGAACAATGTAGCACTTAACTGGGACCTTCCTCATATCCCCTGCTTCTGCTTCATAATTAAAGCCAATTTTGAATGTTCATGGAACTTGGAATTGGAATTTCTGATTTTAAGTCCTGCCTTGAGTTAAACTCAACCTTTGAAAATTCACAAAATCAATTTAAGTCTCCCTTTTCTTATCTGACCGATGGTGATGATGATGATGATAATCATATATAATAAAACTTGGCAATTTTTCAGAAGTTAAAAGACAACAAATATCCCTACTACAATTTCAAACGACAGAATACACTGGAGAATTCAACATTCAAACTGTATTGTAACTGACTCAACATTATAGACAAACTTGTTGCCCACAATAGTGGAGACATAATGCTGGGCTGTACAAATTAAGAATGATTTTTAAATAGATGAGTCCATTTCAAAAACTGAAAGCTTCCAAATTATGTGGAATTAATAAATCAATTAAGTATTTACTGAGGATTGGCCATGTTCCACAGATTATGCTAAGTACTGCAGATATAAGGGAAAGTAAAAAGCAGTCTCTGCTCTCAGTTAGTATTTATTTTAATGAAGCCATAAACATGTATAGGAAGTTAAGTATAAGATAATATAGATGAAAAAGAAAAAAAAACATTCTGGAAAACACTAGCAGATGCAAGGGAGGGAACTGGGAAAGGTATGCTGTAGAATGTGGTATTTAAGCTGATTCATGAAGGAAGGCAAGGAATTCTAGTAGGGAGAGGTGAGTAGTATGAACATTTCAGGCATGGAGGCTTGAACTGACCATCCTTCATGAAAGCTCGAAGAGGAGAGATGGACTGACGTGAATGAGAAGAGGAAAAATCGCCCAGCGTGTCTGGATACCATACAAAAGGAGTGAAAGGGAGCAAAGTGTAAGAAGCCCACAAAGGTGGGAGGGGGCCTAGTTATAAAGTGCATTATTGCCAAACAAAGCACTTTGTAATCAATCCAGGAAATAATAAGGAGCCACTGGAGTTTATTTAGTAGGGAGAATGACATCATCAATCTTATGCTAAGATATGATAAGAAAATCCTGCTAGGAGAGAGATTAGAGCTGGGAAAGACTTTTTACAGAAAGTAATTAGAAGGTTATTACAGTAATACAGATGAGACTTTAAACTGGGGTAGTGACTACTTGAATAAGAAAAGGGATGAATACAAGAGACATAGAGATGAAAATGGCAAGAGTTGTTAGCTGGGTAACAGTGAGTAAAGAATGGAAGCATGGAGGTGGTGGTAGTGAGTAACTTGGAGAATTCTAATGTCACTTCCAGTATAGAGAAGTTTAGATGACAAGTGGGTATGTGGTGAGGGGGGAAGGGCAACAGGTAATGGATTTTGTTTTAGTTTTGTTGAGTTTTGAATTTAGATGCTCTCAAATTCTAGAAACCAAGTGGAAAGAACCCAAGTTATTTGGGAACAGAATGAAATACATAACATCCCTGTCATTCTGTCTGCTACTGGAGTTATTCCAAAGATGCTTCCAGTGAGCTTACAGAAGATGGGCTAACATCCCAACACTTCGATTCAATTACAGAAAGCAGTTATTGTTTCTACCTACACAATATTCTACTAAACCTTAAACACAAAAGAATAACAGAAGGATAACAACTTGTTCCAGGGCCATTTCTATCTGACCTCTATCTATGATAATGTGCGAAGAATTCTAATATTATAATACTGACAATAGTGTTAATTGTAACAGTAATTATAATAACACATCCAAAGCAAATATCACATATGTAGTATCATAATGTATACTTCATAATGTACACTTTCAGAAGTACAAAATGGATCAAACAGGAAAAGCATTCTAACAAAGACTCTTAAAATGTTATTGAAACCCAGGGCCCTACACAGTAAGATGGTTAGAGAAAAAAAAATCCTTACATTCATGTAGTACTTTAAAGTTTGAAAATGCTTTAGTTACTTAACCCCAATTGCTTTAAAATAAATAAATAATAAAAAATGCTTTACATATGCTATCTCTTTTGATTCTTTTGACAATAATATGAAGTAGGTATTAATTTAATCTCAGTTTTGCAGAAGGGGAAACTGAGGCTAGGAGAGACTGACTTTCCCATGGTGACACAGCTAGTATTTGAGATAGGATATGAATTCAGGTCTTCCTCATGTTAAATCCAGTACTGTGCCACATAGCGGTCCCAAGAAAGATGAATATTTCCTCAACAAAAAAGAGAAAAGATTGCCAAGCATCCTCAGAGCAATAAGAGGTTAAAAAAAACTATAGTGAAATAATTCTAAAAATATCTTAGAAAAAGTGGACATCAATTCACTGAGCACCAGCAAAGACTGGCAAATGGTACACATGAGTGGATTTCTAAAATGGTACCAAAAGTGGCTTATGTTCAAACGAAGGCTATGGAAGTTTAGATTCAAGAGTGGAATTAAAAGGTCTTTCATGGACATCATCTCCATGAACTCAGTCAATAATACGTGGAAAGATATATAATAAAAATGGCTGAATCATGAAGATTTGTTTATGCAAATAGCAACTTTTGGCCAACACAATCACAAGAAATTGCAGGTTTATCCATAAGAATCCTGGACTTATCAATACAGCTTCTGCAAGAACATGTTAGAAATTGTATAATGTAGTGCAGCCAGATGTGAAAATTTAGCACCTACCAAAGCCTAGCAAGATATGACTTAGTGGTTAGAGTTATATATCAGAAGCTTTTCATCATCCGTGAACTGACAGATGACAAACCTCCTTTTTCAAATAGGGACCTTAAAATCTCAACCAGTAAACTTGGAACCAGAGCATTATCATTGACTAAACTATTGTTTACAATTGCCCAGTCATAATACTGCTCCATTAAAACTTAAGGACATTTTAATAGACATTAACATACCCAATTCTCTTTGTAGCTAAACTGAATGGAATGAAAACTTTTAAAATATGGAGATTTAGAGGAAGAAATTAAAATTGTCTTAGGGGAAGATGTTTGGATAATGTATCATTCTTATCATCCTGACAACTACTTTAGCACCTTCTAACATTGTTTCCAGAAGTACACAGAATATATACTTACATTCCTAATAATTCTAATTAGCTAGGGGAAAATATGCTTTATTCAACTCTTCAGTAATTTGTAAAATAATAAATATAAGAGAATACTAGCCAGAGTACAACACATCCCAGGATTATTTCAAGCTCAACTCCATTGAATTTGATCAGGATGGGACAGCGACCGACATTTTCCAAGGCATTGATTTTTGGAAAATATCTTCATTTTCTATTTACTCTTGACTTTAACCCTGACGTAAGTGCAGGAGGTATTATCATTCCCCCCATTTTAATTACACTTGTATCACCTACCTCAAAAATTGTTTTGGAGATAGTACTTTGCAAATGTAAAACCTCATGTTAATAGACTGTAATTATTATTATTTGTAACATTATGTTCAGTTCTACAGAAAAGGAAAATTTCAGGGGTGTTATCCTACTGGTATGTCACCATTATCATTTATATCATAGGAAAGTCTCACATGTCCTCTTGATTTCACTTTTATAAATAATGTCCATAATATCTAAGTATAACATGAAAAATAAATTAAATTTCAAGTATTTTCATATTAGACAAAAATAGACAGCTGTGATTTATATGACATGGGATAGTGGATGACAATTGGACTCAGGAAGAACTAGTTACAGTTTCCACACTGACAATTTCAAGCTCTGTGACTACTGACAAGTAATTTAATTTCTCCAAGTAAAAGTCCCCTCTCTAAAGACACTTGTCTTCAGCTATACTAGTTTTGACCAGTAAGGAGACTACCCTGCATGCAAAAATTCCCCAAACTGAATATCCTTAGTCACTGATAAAGAAAACCTAGAAAGATATTGTTATTGCTAGTAACTCCCAGCAGTTTATCATCTAAACTATCCATGCCCCAGATTGCTTGTCCTAATTTTTAAAGCTCCCCATGATTCTAGGTTCTGCTGTAGTCATCTGATATCTGGTCTAGTTTGGGAATCTTTCCTCTTTATCAATTGTCTATAGTCATGTGTCACTACTAGTAGTCTCTCCCACCTTCCTCTGCTTCCCCCTCTACCCCAACCCTATTAATAAATGAGCACTTGATCACTCATAAATCTACTCTGTATATCTCCTTACTTTGTACGTAGGTTGTTTTTTGGTCTTTGTATTTCTAGTACCTAACACATTGCCTTGTGCATGGAAGTACTTTTAACAAATGCTTGTCAGAATGAATGGAATTCTCTAAAAATCCCTCCCAGTTCTAGCATTCTGTGAGTCTTCACGCAGCATCTTCTGAGTAATTTTTTTATTTACTTCAAGCTCATCTTCAGGATGGGATTGACAGTAAGCCCTTGGCTTAGCAAAGCACGGAATGCAGTTCTGTCAAAAATAAGGAGGGTGAGGTGGGGAGGAGATGAAGTAATAAAGGAAGAAGGTAGAGAAAGATTTACTGCTTTAATACCTGTGATCCCCCACTAATAGAAATTAAAGAAAACATTCTATAGTTTCAGTTATTTGATCCCCCTTCAATGATCATGGATGATTGGAAATCAGTAGAATTCCAACAGAGTGGGCAGTTTTATTTTTATTAATAGCCCCTAAGAGCCAGGACTGAATGTCAGCAGGATGCTATAGGATTTCAGATCAAAATACTTACCTGTTTTGTTTGGAAGGATAATAGTGTACACATGGGAAAGAGTGAGGAAGGGAAAAGGGATGTTAAGACCATAGTTTTAGAGATGAGTGAATCTTAGAGGAGGCCATTGAGTTTAACCCTTTCATTATACAGATGAGGAAAGTGAGGCACCAAGAGATTAAACAACAGATTTAATAAGTGTCTGAGGCAGTATATCTCTGTCAGGAAAAGAAGAAAAGTTACTTCTTTTCACTCTTGGATACTCATGGAATATCTACGTGTATTCGATGCATTTTAATGATTTTGAAAGAACTGTATGACATGTTCTGATATTACCATCACTCTACTTCTCTTAATCTAGTCGTATCTCCTGGAAAATGTTTAAATAATTGTAACACAGGTCTACTGTAAGCTGGAGTTGAAGGCAATGGCTTGAGGATTATGTTTGGAAAGTTACAAGTAAAGGAAAAATCCTACCAAAGCCAGACTTATAAATCACGGTTTCTCAGTAATTGAAAGCACCATTAGTGACTCCAGCAAAGTTAGGAAAAAAGAATCCTATTGTTACTATTTATACAGGACCCAACCTTATGGAGAATCTAGGCCATTGCCATGACAATACCACGTATAACAATTTCTTTCCTTTTGTGTATCTTTTTTTTCCCTTCAAAGTTACTATCCTCTCATTCCACAAACTCCTATTAGTAAATGTACAACTACCATATATCACAGATATTTCTCATTGCATTTATTTAGTCACTCAAACATGTGTATATATACAAATAGATAAATGATAGATATAGATAGATAGACAGATGGATACGGAGGGGATCTCAACCTGTGATTTAATTCTTAGAGATAAGTCCTGGATATGGAAAATCCTTATACTAATGCATGTTGGCAAGTTCCCTGAATTTAATAGTTTTAAAGAGTTTTTTAGAGCACTGAGAGGCAAAGAAACTTGCCCAAAATTACCCAGCAAATGTCTCAGAGATGAAACTTGAGCCCAGATCTTCTTAGGTCTGAGCCTGACTCTCTGTCTGCTTGGTATGTGTCATGGGATCATCTTGTTCCATGGAATTGAAAGCAGATGCAAAGTGGAGTGAGATATATATGTAATATTTACATATATATTTAATGCCTGGGGCAATAGATGGACCTCTGAGCCCAGAAGCAGGAAGACCTGAGTTCAAATCCAGCATCAGACACTTTCTAGCTATGTGACCATGAGCAAGTCAATTATCTTTTTTTTTTTGTGGGGGGCGTTTTGGAGGGGAAAGGCAGGGCAATTGGGGTTAAGTGACTTGCCCAAGGTCACATGGCTAGTTTTTTGTGTTAAGTGTCTGAGGCCAGATTTGAACTCAGGTCCTCCTGACTCTAGGGACAGTGCTCTACTCACTGTGCCACCTAGCCATCCCCACAAGTCAATTAACTTCTGTTTTCATATTTCCTCACATGTAAAATAGTGATTAATAATAGCACCTACCTCTCAGAGTTGTTGTAAGAAAAAAAAAAAGCAGATAATAATTTAAAGAGCTTAACCCAATGCCTAGCCCAGAGTAAGTGCTATGTAAAAATTAGCTATTGTTATTAGATGTCAGCATCTACTACATGATGTGGGAAAATTGAGATAGTTAATAAATGTCTCTTGGTTAAATGAGATATATATCTATATAATAATATATGCATATTTAAGTAACAAGGATATTTAAGAAATATTTTTCACAAATATTTGCACACTAATATTTGCCCACTAATTGCACAAAGAATTTTCATTTTTTTAAATACCAACCAAGAGAATTTGAAATTTTTACTTCAGGCACAAAATCAGCAGTAGTAAAAATATAACTGATTTATTTTTTGGCTTTTTGGAGGGGCAATTGGGGTTAAATGACTTGCCCAAGGTCACACCACAAGTTTTTGTGTAGTGTCTGAGGTTGGATTTGAACTCAGGTCCTCCTGACTCCAGGGCCAGTGCCCTATTCACTGTGCCACTTAGCCACCCCCAATATAACTGATTTTTTTAATAGTCTATGTCCATCAATTGATTTTAAACTGACAATAACCTTCTGATACAGGTACAGGTATTATTATCCATACTTTACATATGAGAAAAATGATGTTTACATAGTGCATAAATTTCTGAACCAGAATTTGAAACCTGGCCTTCCTTCTTCCATGTGCTACACTCTACTACACTAGATTTCCTCCACAGAATAATATATAATTCATGTCTAATGAAGGAATGCAGTGCACTTAACTTATCTATAGGTTTTGAAACACTATTGTGCAGAAATGTATGTTGCATAGGTGTACAAACATTAAAAACATTTACATGAGTCAAAACCGCAATACCAATCTCTTATAACACATTCTCATAATGTCTTTTATCCTATCAACCTCCTTCTTCCAAAGGATAGATGTTATCCATAAAGTAAATCCACTCAGATGATCAGAGGATATGTGTAACTGTGTTAAGGACAATGGTTCTGGATCAAAAGACTTTGGATCAAATCCTGCCTCTGATACTGACTACTTGTGTGACCTTGGGCATACCACTTATTCCTTGCATGCCTCAGTTTCCTCATCTGTAAAATGTGGAGGTTAGATAAGATGGCCTCTAAGTTCCTTTCCAGCTCTAGATTTCTGATTATATGAGCAAATGAAAAGGAAACACTTTCATGAAGGAACAGTGATCTTTGAAGATGACTTTATGGCTTCCTGGAATCCAAATGGGCTGCTTGCATCATTTCATGAGCATTATCTACCACAGTGTCCTGAACACATTATCCTGACTCTTAAACTTATAAGACCCAGGGAATAAATTACTCATTAGCAGGATATTGCAGAATACATCAAGATCTGGGAGGCAATTTGCCCAACAGATTTACATTGAGTTTCATGATTTCAATATCTGTAAAGCAGCGTGCTTTTATTATGCATTTGGTTTGTGTAAGCTTGCTATAAGACAAGCTGGAGCTGTAACATGTGTTCCTTGACAAAGCACACAGCTCATAATAAAGTTTGAATTTCCAACATTCTCCCAGTTGGGATTTTATTATAAGCATTTGTCTTTGTTGACTCTATTCTCATGGTTTAATTATCTTTAATATTGAAAGCAAGCTTCACTTATATAAATGACTTCACAGAGAAAGTAGCTGAAAAATCCCCATTGGACAGGGAAAAAAAGACAAAAATATCCTCCTCTCTCTACTCTATCACCCTGCTGCACATTCATGTCTTTATTCAGCTTGTGAAAATCAATCAATCCACTAGTCAATGAACATACATTTCTCATGTGCCTTTGTTGTCACTCAGTCCTTTTTTCAGTTGTCTGACCCTTTATCACCCCACTTGGGGTTTTCTTGGAGTGCTTTGTCATTTCCTTCTCCAGTTCATTTTACTGATGAGGAAACTGAAGCAAATAGAGTTAAGTGACTTGTTCAGGGTCACACAGCTAGTGTCTGGAGCTGAATTTGGACTCTGGAAGAGAACTGTTTCTGATTCCAAGTCTTAGCATTCTATCTACTGGCCCACCTCGATGCCCCAATGCTCCTGTGTAAATGATATTAAGTTACTTGCCCTCTTTAGGACAGGAGAGAATCAGGAAAGAAGGAGAGTATCTAGAGCTCAAAAAATATTTAAATGAATGTTAAAAAAAAAGTTTTCTATATAAGTAGGAAATATTTAACAAAATTTAAAAAAATACATTGAAAAGAAAGGACTTAATTCAGGGGTTCTTAACTTTTAGTGTGTATGTCCTGATCCTTTCGGCAGTCTGATGAAGCCTATGGCTCCCTTCTCAAAATGATAATTTTAAATATATACTTTAAAATGAATAGGTGTACAAAGGAAATCAGTTATTTTGCAATACAATACTCAAAATATTTTTTAAAAATCATTGACTCTAGCTTAAGAACTCTGGATAATGGAATATAATGAAGTGGTAGCCTCCAACTTCTATAAATACTCTACAGAACCTGGGGATTTTGTAGATACTTTTTTAAACATGGATAAACAAGAAAGGGAGTTAGAAGCATGCGATGCTAAGTGATAACACCACTCTTAGTGGAAGTCACTTGGAGAAAATCAGGTCATAGAATTTAGAATTGAAATGGACTTTAGGGATCTTCCATTTAGTCCAATGCCCTGGTTTTCCAGATGAGGAAATGGAGGCACAGAGATTTTAAATAGCTTGCATTTATTCGGTGCTTTGAGGTTTACAAAATACTTCACTTTTTTTTCCCTCATTTGATGTTCACAGAAGTCTGGAGGGGGGGTAGGTACTATTATCATTACTCTCATTTTACAGTTGAGGAAACTGAGGCAGACAGTGGTTAAGTGACCTTTTGAGGGTAACACAGATAGTCTAGTACATGTCCAAGGTGTAGTGGCAAGCACCCTAAGCGTCCTCAGGATCACTGCCAATACAGGTTCTTGGATCTGCTTTGATAAAGGAAAGCAACTCAAAATGGGTTAACAAGCTTAGTTTAATCAAACATGTATCATTTACCCAGTTCAGGGGAAAAAGTTCAGCACCCGAACTTCAGAATATACAGACAGAATTATCAAGACAGAAACAGATCAAGTAGACAGCTTTACAAACTGTCCAACCATTACATCCATACCAAATCAACATCTGGGTTTCAACATCTGGGTTTTTCAAAGCCGAGGGACTCTGAACAATGGCTTCCCAGAACCCATATCAAATCACAGAACACTTCTCAAAGTGAGCCCCAAAACAGAGCTACACATCAGGGCTTATATAGCCTTCTCCTGACTCAGAGAATGTAACAACCTTATTGACCCACTGGCCAATCAAAAAGTATCTACTGAAAAACAAGCCTCCCACCCCAGGCTCCAGGTGCACTTTAGCCTAGGGGCAGGGAAGATCTTTAAAATTTACATTCCCATTACACAAGGCTGAATTTGAACTTGGGTCTTCCTATCACACCTGAGCTTTATACACTGTGCCATCTAATTGCCTCAATGGCTTGTTCTTAGTCATATGATCAGAAGTTCTGGATGTAGAATTGAAAGTAAGGTCCCATGAGTGCAGAGCTGGTGTTTGGGTTTTCCCCATTACAGCGCTAAAGTTTTGTGCTTCACTTGCATTCAGAAGAAGCTCACTTGGGTCTCATAAAATTCTCCAGTTCTTTATATGTGGATCTGGACCTGGGGTGTGAGTGTGGGTATAAATAACTATTTGCTGGGTGACTATATATCTAAAAATCATACATGTGTATATAAGCATACATATCTTTCACTTGTATATATGTATATCTCACCTATAAATATAATATAGAAATAACATGATACAACCTGCTGCATTATCTAAGTATACATGTGTATTCATATAGCATACAATGGCATTGTGTGATATTCTTTACATACACGTGTAATATATTCATATTTAAACATGCACATATGCATATATACATGTGGGCAATTCTATTCCATATCTATGTACATGTTAGAGATAAATAGGCATATGTACATGTACATATTGTATAATCATAGATACAGTAGATATATATGCACACATTATATATAAACACACATATCTTAATTGTCGGTATGTAGCCATCTAGCAAATTGTTTATATGTGTTTCACTTAAATACATATATGTGCACATGCATGTAAACAAACACATTCACACATGTGTATATTTGAATAAAATTTCCCACAATAAAATGTCAGCTCCTTAAAGAAAGGACACAGTTCACTTTTGTTTTTGTAATCCTAGAGCTTAACTTATTTCCTGGTGCATAATGAGGACTAAATGAAGCCTTGGTAATTAATTGATTGCTTTAAATAACAGATTCATCATGTATCCATATATTCTTAATGCATCCACACATATATACATATAGCCCACACACATGCATAGTAGCTAAGAGAATATATTGATCTATTTTATGTACATTATATGTGTGATAGTATGTGTGTGTGTCTAAATGGGCTGTCCCTAATGTCTTACTGTAGTTTTTTAGCTTTAATAACTTAAAACTGAATTAAGACTTTGGGGACATCACACACACATGCACACATGCACATTCATGTGTGCATATATGAATGACTATGTATAGACCATAAGTGCCAAAGTTGGCGTTAGAGTGAGATTTTTTCACTTGATATTTTTCAAAGATCTAATAGCTATTGGTAGTGACTTATTTCTCCTTCCACTTGGCTGATCCAGGAGAGGTGAGCTTTTAAAGTCGTGCATAATCCCCTAAGCTCCATTTACTGTAGTTAGACAAGCCTGTGGATCTATAAGTACTATTATTTATCGATGTAGTTGTCTCTTGATTTCTTTTAGCTTTCATTTAGAATTTACCAGAGAACTTAATGTATTTTTATCTCCTGACAGGAAGGGTACCAAATGACATTACTATTACAAAGTTTTCTTTTTTAGTTCCTATCGAATTAACAGGATGATTCCTCTTTAATGGGATAAAGAAAATCATTCTTATGTCATTACATACTTGTTTGGCTTGTTGGTAGGATTTAATGATGCGTGTCCATAAGACATGTGTGTTTATAGTTGAATGTGAAATTAATTTACGCTGAAGTCTTCAGAAGTAGACATGCATTAAAATGTGGTACAGGGCTTCTAAATCAACATTAACATTCTATCACTGTTTTGACTTTGACTCATCCTTTCTCATATCCCCCTATTCTGTCTTGACTATCAACTATCTTACCATGTGCTTCTCATTTTCTCCCACGATTTCAGCCCACAATATTGGCTACATAACTCTTCACTGTCCCTTCCCTATATACCAAACTAAAATCCTTATCAGCCCATCTGCTGGATCTTAGGATTATAGATTTAGAAATGGAAGGGACTTTAGGGGTCATCTCCATTTTACAGATGAGGAAACGGGTCCAGAGATGATAAATGACGCTCCTAGTTCTACAAAGGCGATTTCATACTGAAGTGAGAAAATCAGAATTTGAACTCAGATCTGCTGACTACAACTTGAGTTCTCTTTCCACTTCATTATACTGTGTTTGAATGAATGTAATTATTTGTCTTAGAATAACTGTGTGTCCATGAACTCACCACCAGCTCATTACTCGATGACAATGATATATGGGAAAGAGCACTGGTCATAGAATTAGAGGACCTCGATTAAAATCTTGTCTCTAATTCTGGGGTGATGTTGGATAAGGCATTTAACCTCTCTGCCCCTCAGTTTTTTCCTCTATAAAATGAAGGGTTGAAATAGATTACTTCTGAGATCCCTTACAATATTCAATCAATAATCCTATGAGCAAGTTACTCTCCCATTCCCTATTATTATGTCTGTCTCTCTTCAAAGGTTCCCTAAAAATCTCTCCCCCATTTCCCCACTAACCCTAAACAGATCATGGCTTACCCCTCAGCACTGACTGGATCTAGCAGAAAAATCATCATTAATTCTGGAACTGTTTGTGATCCAATAAAATACAGAGTGTTCCCCAATAAATGTGAATTCTTTGTGATGCAAATAGGCAGATTAGCACATCAGAGACATGGAGTATGAATAGACTGAAATGCTCACATTTCCTGTATTAATAATAGAGGAAATTAATTGAACTGAAGTGAGAAGCTAATAAAATCTATTACTATATTTGGAAATCTGCACTGTAATTTTGAAACACAGGGAATGACTATTGAATAAGGAAGCTGGTGCTTAAGTGGGGCTTATGGAAACTATTCTCATTGAATTTAGAATCCAAACCTCCTACCTCCCACATGAAAGAAAAAAGGGAAGGGAAGGGTAGATGTCTGTGCAAGATGTGATGGTGTAGCAAACTTTGATGTTCGCCATTATGGATCCAACGAAGGTAGTCAAGACATGACAGGAAATAGGGAAATCCTGATGAGGAAATACCCCTTTTCAATTCAAAGCTGTTCCTACTCTGTGACTTATTAGTCTTAGAGAGTTGTCTGAACCACCAAGAGCTTAAATGGCTCCTCCAGAGTCACACAGCCAGTATGTATCAGAAAACCTGCATAGCTATTCACTAGGCCTAGGCTTTATTTCCTCTCATTCTAAAATTGCTCATATGAATACTTCAAGCATCTGTGATTTTTCATTGGAAGGATTACTTACTGATGCAAATTGCTGGTCTTCATATGACTTGTTAAACAATCTTTAATGATTGGTGTGGCCAAGAAATTCCTCAGCCTTGGCCCAACCTCATTATAAGTACTTAAAGAGAAATAGAAAAAAAACAAAATGACTAGGAATGCTGGCATGGTTCAACCTTCAGAAAGCTATTAACATAGTTGTATTGCAATCAATAAATAAACATTAAATTCCTACTGTGTGGCAGGTACTGTGCTAAGTGCTGGGGGTACAAGTGGCAAAAGACAGTCCCTGCCCTCAAGGGCCTAAAAATCTCATCAAAAATAACAAAAATCCAATACCACAGTAATATCAATAAATATAGAGAAAGTCTTCAAAAAAGAATAATATTCAAAAGCTAAAATCCCTAAAATTATATATAGGCACAGAATAATTAATATTAATATATTTTAAAAGTGTCTCTCTTAAACCAAAAAAAAAACCTAGGATAATATGGTATGGAGAAACAGTAAATACAGGAATAAATTCTGAATGTCACTTTTCTCTGTTTTATATATACATAAATAAATGTATGTATGTATACATATATATATATATTGTGTGTATATATACCTGCACATACAATAGCAATAAGATAAGAAAAAGAAATAACAGGCATAAAGATTAGAACAGAGGAAACCAAACTATATTTTTGATGACATGATGATTTACTTGGTAACCCTGAAGGGAATCAGTAAAAGAATTAATTGGAAAAAATAATAGCTTCAGTAAATTACGAAAATGAATTAAAATTTAGGAATTAAATTAGGAAAATACATACTACACCCACAAAAATAAGCTTAACAAGCATTTATTAAATGGTTCCTGGATGCTTCCCCAAACCACCATACCTAGAGTGTTAAGTGCTAAGAATACAGAGAAGCAAAATGAATTATGTTGTTGTTGTTCAGTAGTTCAGTTGTAGCTGACTCTCCATGATCCCATTTTGGTGTTTTCTTGGTAAAAGTACATGTGTGGTTTGCCATTTCCTTCTCCAACTCATTTTATAGAGGAGGAAACAGACAAATAGGGTTTAGTGACTTGCCTAGGGTCATGCAGCTAGTAGGTATCTGACTTTGGATTTGAACTCAGGTCCTCACTCCAGGGCCTGCACCCTGTCTACTATACCACCTAGTTGCCCCCTACAATCTTCTACCATAACCTACTTAGCCTTCACAATATTAATTTTATACAATCTGTTCATATTGGGGCATTTTCCAGGGAGAAGGCATGTGCTTTAGTAGATACATCTAGGATCTTATTTGCACTACAGTACAAGAATTTTTTTTTCTTTTTAAGCAATTGGGGTTAAATAACTTGCTCAAGGTTACATGGCAAGTTATTTTTGTGTGGGTACCAAGTATCTGAGGCCGGAACTGATCCCTGGTCTCCCTTCGCCAGGGCCAGCGCTCTTACTCACTGCACCACCTGGCCACTCCAAGAGTTTTTAAACTGTTTTGTATCAGAGTCTTCTTTGGCAGACTGCTGATCCTATAGACCCCTTCTTCAAATAATTTTTAAATTATATATAAGTAAAATACATAAGATTATCAAAATTCCAATTATGTTTAAATATAGTTATCAAAATATACTAAAAATGTACACAAGTTCATGGACCTCAGATTTAAAAAATCCTACTCAACAACAAAAAAAAATTGTAAAAAAAGAATAGAAAAAAGAGGGGTGGCAAGGTGGTGCAGTGAATAGAGCGCTGGCCCTGGAGTCAGGAGGACCTGAGTTCAAATGTGACCTCAGACACAACACAAAACTAGCCATGTAACCTTGGGCACTTATGCCCTACCTTCCCCCCTCCAAAAAAAAGAAAAAAAATCCTACTCAAAAATATATCCCATTTTTTTTTCTTTCTCCAGATGTTCCCAAGAAAGGCAGTCAGTCAAGAAATGTGCTAAATGCTGGGGAGGCCGAAAAATTAGAGTTGTACAAAAGAGAGTCAAGGAGTTTACAATCTAAATGCGGAAAACAACATAGTACCCTGTAAAAACCAGCTAGAGACCAGATAAATTGGTATAATCAACAGAGGAAGGAGGTGGCATTAAAGGGGCAGATTTGGGGGAGGATTTGAAAAGTCTTGTAGAAGGTAAAGTATGTGCTAATGTATCCAAGTAAGCATATCCCAAGAAGTAAGTGCAGTCAGAGCTCTCTCTCTCTGTCTCTCTGCCTCTGTCTCTGTCTCTCTCTATGTCTGTCTGTCTCTGTCTCTCTCTCACTCTACACTCCCCCCATTCTTTCTACCCTTTCTCTCCCCAGGGAATGAATAGAACATTGGGTCTGGAGTTAAGAAGACCTCATTTCGAATCCCGATTCATATACTTATTAGCTGTGTGACATCACCTGGGAAAGTCCCTTAACCTCTTTTTGTTGTAGAATGTAGACTTTTAGAATGGAGATAGTGATTGCCCCTTCCTCCCAGTGTTGTGGTGAGGATCAAATGAGATAGTACTTAGCACAATGCCTGGCTCATAGCAGGTGCTACATGAATGCTAACTATTTCTATTAGTCTTTTCATTTTTATTATTACCTCAGCCTTTCAAGGGACCACTTATACCCTTTTTGAATCCCTTATGCCATGTAAAACATTGCTAACTTTTTTTTTTTACTGTTGTTAAAATCACCTCTGTGAATTCACTGGGGTAGGGAGTGCTCAGGGAGGAAATGCCACTTACCAACACAGACTTGCTTTGTTGGGAGCTTCCTGAGGCACTTAGAGGTTAAGGAGTATGTCCAGGGTTACACACAGAGCCAGGATGTGTCAGAGGCATGGATCATTTATTGTTTTTAAATAGAGATTTCTTTTTTCATATAGAACCAGTGACTTTATTAAAAAACAATTATCTTGGACAGGTACCCTAGTTTTAAAACCATTGCCCTAATGATAGAACATATGATAATTATATTTATTTATCTGACTTCTTTGGGTTTTAAGACAAGTCAGAGAAAGGCAACAATAAAAACTGTTTGAATGCAGTTACTGGGAATGAGTAAAATATAATGGTATCCAGTTGAACTGGATTCAGAGTCATGGTGTTGGGGGTGGCAGAGTGTTAAGGTCTGGCCTGCTATTCTCATTTCTGTGACATATAATAGTTGCTTCCATCCTGTCTGTCTCTTTGTGACCTATGGACCTCTGTCCATATGGTCTTCTTGACAAAAATACTAGAGTGATTTGATATATTTCCTTCTCCGTTGGCAAAGATTAAGTGACTTGTCCAGGATCACCTCACTAGAAATTTTCTATGACTGTATTTTAACTAAGGTCTTTTTGACCCAAAGCCCAATATGCTATCCACTGTGCCATCTAACTGGTAAATTTCTAACAAGATTAGAAGACTAACCACAATATGTGACTTTCTGATAAAGTTTTGATATTGTTATCATCCAGAGAAGTCATTCTCTAGGCTATGGGGCAATTTCCTTTTTTGAAAATATTAGTGATTCTTTGTGGCTTAAAAAAATGTGTTTCAGTTCAATTCAGCAAGTAATTAACTGCCTAATGTGTGAGCACTGTTCTAAGCAAATAGAAATACAAAGAAAAAAGAAAAAACTAGTCCCTAAAGGATCTTGTAGTGTTTTGACACTTCAACATTAGTTTAATTGTATTCTTTGTCCACCCCCTCCAAAAAACAACCAACATTTTTCTCTCACAACACTCTGTTATTTAAGGCTGTCAGGGGAATGTCAGTCAATCAATCAGCATCTATTAAGTGCCTCCAAAATGCTCTGGCATAGGATGACACAAAAAGAAACAGTCTGTGCCTTAAAGAACTGACATTGTATTTGTGGATACAGTTAGTACATAAATGAATGAATAAATGAAAGAATGTGCGTGTGGGGGGGATGTACACACTCACACACACATATGCACAAAACAAATGCACAAAAAATAACAAATGCACAAAACACAACAAAAAGTTGAGGACAAGGTGGTAGGAATGGAGCTGGGTTCAGGAAATACCTCCCCTAGAACATAGCACTTGAGTTCAGCTTTTTGGAAACTAGGGAGGTTAAGAGGTAGAAAAGGAGAGGGAGTGCATTTTTGATGTGGAGGACAGTCTGTGCAAACACAAGGAGATGGGAAATTGGCTATTGTTCACGAGGAAGAGCAAGACAGCCATCTTGAGCAGACTAGGATATTTGAAAGGGTTAAAGGTAAAAGACTCAACAGATAAGCCAGAGTTTGTACACGACTTTCAATGACAAAAGGAGGCGTTTTGATTTGATCATGAGGGAAATAGGGAGTTGATTAAGCATGGTTAAACTTTAACTTTAGAAAAGGAGGGGAGATTGGAGAGATGAGAAGCAATTCTGAAGCTTAAGCTTAAAACTAGCTTATTGATATTTAGGGTAAGGGAAGTTGGATTTGAAATGAAAGATTTCATTCGTTTTCAGTTAGGAGCTCCTCACCCTTCTAAAACCTGAGATTTGGGGAACTAGGAGAGGGGAGTTAGAAACGAATACTTACTTTAATGTTCCATCACACCCCTTCCAGTCCTTTCAAGGAGGGGCTTTATGGGTAACAAATATTCACGTGTCAGCTGAAAACCTCCCTCTAAGCCAACATGCATCTTCCAAGCCTAAGAGACATTGTTATGGTTTCGATTAACTAATTTCCCCTGGCTGGTGGTGATTGGAAATTAGACTAAATAATCAACTGTATGTAGTTATTCTATTTACAATACAGCAGTTGGCCATGTTCTGTAAGCATACAAATATATTTTCATTGGAACAATTAAAACCAGCATCTGATTACTCTGTGCTGTTTGCTTTGGAGAAGAGCAATTTAATCTAATTTAAATAAACAATTGTCTTGGTTTTGAATAAATGATGGTGTGAGCCCTGGTACTAAGAGTTTATGGTCCCGGGTAGGATAGGAGAATTGTGGAAATGTGATCATTCTCTCCATAATCTTTTGTTACCCCCTCTGGGGGTAATGACATGCCATTTGCCAACGCTATTCTATCAAGGACATATGCTACAGGAGCTTAAAACTTACAAGACTGAAACAATGCTATGAAAAAAAGGGAGAAATGGAGAGTTTTAATGCATGCTGAATGCAGCAAATCCAGTCTGTTTGAGTGGGCTTGCAAATTTCATGCAGTTTTGATGGGTCTATTTAGCAACAACGTACAAAAACATCGTAATATGGGCTGGCCAATGCTCAGAGAGTCACATGTTTGAGCTGGGAGGGTAACCTCAGAGATTACCTAGCCTAAGCCCCTCATTGCACAGATGAAGAAACTGAGGCTCCTAGTGGTGATATAGCTTTTCTCAAATCATTCAGATGCTAAGTATCAGGAACAGGATTTGAACCCAGGTCTTCTAACTCCATATATAGTAGACTTTCTATTAGATCTCTCCTTTCCTCTCCCTTATGATTGAAAACCAGGTTTTCTTTCTACCAACAACCCCATTCTTTCTACCAACAGCAGTTTATGGGCTACCCAAAAAACAATTTTATTGCATATATTTTATCAAGGTTTTTCTATGAAGGATCTAAGCAATATACTAGAATATTAGGTCGGGAAAGAAGATTTGTGAACAACTATCTCCCGTAACACCTCCCCTCATATATTATACAAATAAACAAATAGAAATTTTTATAGGGGAAGTGATTTCCAAAAGGTCACAAAGTTCATGAATGGCAGACCTGAGACTTGAACTCAGGTATTCTGGCTCCAGAGCTAGGGTTCTTTCCACAATACCTCACCGACCATGGCTCTCACGCCCACTTGAACACTTTATATACATATATATGCATTTATGTATATAAGAGCATCTACATCTATATCTTTAGATACTTTCAAGGCAAAGATGTCTACCCCTTTGTACAGCCTGGGTAGGTAGTACAGAAACTGATAGTTGGTACCAGCTGGGTGACACAGAGGATGAATTGCCAGGCATGGACTCAGAAAGACCCGTGTTCACATCCAGACTCAGATAATTACTAACTCTGTCTCTCTCTGCCTCAGTTTCCCTATTAGTAAAATATGAATAATAATAACATCTATTTCCCCAGTTATTGTGAGGATCAAATGAGAAAATAATTGCAAAGCATTTAGCACAGTGCCTGGCACATAGCAAACACTATATAAATGTTACTTTTATTTGGGTTATCATTGCTATTACTGTCTGTTGGTCCAGAAGAATAGATAATGAAATGGAGAGAGGTGCTGAACAATAGGGGGAAATGAATACCCCATATCAGTTGTTTTTGTTTGACTTTTTCTTTTCTACCAGGGAAAATTAACATTTGGGAAAGGGTAGATAGATTGCAAAATCATAGTGATAAAAAAGTTCCTTATGTGTATTTTTCTTCTTCTAGAATACAACCACTCTTAGAACTTTTAAGGAAATACTTTCTACTAGGGCATGGAAAGTATCATAATCAATTTACCTGATGCCTTTACTTATGATGCTCAAGATAGGCTATTTCTGAGTGTAATCTTCCCCCACAAAAAAGATCAACTACTTGAAAATTTTAAGATGCCCAAGATTTTTGTTGTAGTGTCAAAATTAGTACTTTTTTATGCCATTGGGTGGGATTAGTCCAGGGAGACTTTGGAGTGGGATACAATTAGAGTTTGGGGAAATTCAGTTTTAGCTGGGATTCTTAATTCTGAATAGGGAGAGCACTCACAGTCAGAGATACCAAGGTTCACACTCTTACCTTTGACCCATACTAGATCTAAGACTCTGTGAAAGTCACTTAAACATCCAGTTTCCCTGCACAACTTTCTGGGACTAGAAGGTAGAGAGAAGTTGTTGATTTTTTTTTGTTTGGGAGGGGTGATTTATGTGTATATTTTATTGTTTGATAATAGGATACCAGATAATTTCATGACCCCCCCAAAAATAAGAAAAGGAGAAAATTCCTTTACACAACCAAGACATTGTAAAAAAAATGGAATTTATTCAGGCATCTTAAATTGGAACATAGAAGTTTGGCTGTAAAAGTGTGCTCCCCCAATAGAAAACAAAAACTAGGTGCTACATAAAAATATAAATTGTGTTTTTAAAGTTTTCATAATTCTATTTGGGCAGGTAGGATTTTGTGTGAATAGTACATGAAAGCATTTCACACCATTTCAGGGCTAGAAAAGCTCTTTTAAAGGTCAAGCTAATTAAGACAGTGTTTTTGAACCAATATAAAATAGATCCTATTATTGGAAGTTCATTGCAACAGCGAACGATGGCATTTCACTTACAGTTTAAACATTTTATGGTTAATTTGGAAAGTAGAAATGATCTTTTTTTGGGTTCCTGATCTCTGACTGAAATGACATTTTAATCAATAATAATGATTTCTATGCTATGATTAGGAGAACTTTTGTTCTTTAGGATATGTAGTAGGAATAATTAAGCAGTTCTATTTACAAGCCCCCAAAGGAAACAATTTTGTAATGCAAGTGCTGAGCAAACCTTCTAAAGGGGAAGAAATGTCTATTTAGCAAGGAGTTGTATTTAGGAACATTTCCTGAAAAAAAAATTAGTTCATACATCATGGGATAATGGACATTAAAGGCAAGCCAATCAGGCTTTGGTTATAGGTAGGTCTTGAAACTGCACAAAAATAGCCAGGGGAATGGGTATCCAAGGGAAGGAGATTCATAGGAAGTCTCGTAGAAATTTAAAACTAGACATGAGCCCTAAGGTCACATTAAGCTGTAAATCTCTAATGATGGGAACCTTGAATTCAACCAATCC
Organism: Petaurus breviceps papuanus; assembly: GCF_028583685.1. Lineage (NCBI taxonomy): Eukaryota > Metazoa > Chordata > Mammalia > Diprotodontia > Petauridae > Petaurus > Petaurus breviceps. The sequence goes on along the minus strand of NW_027185761.1, from coordinate 33,983,436 downwards.
AAAATCAGTTTTTTTTTTTTTCCCAAATGAAGAAGCAAGGTCCTATAGAGATTAAGAGTTAACAACCAGGATCCATAATCCTGTCCCCTACATCCCAGTCCAGTGATCTTGTCACTCTATAAGAATGCTTTCTGGACCACATCCTCCATTGCTAAGTTCCATTCTAGATTTTGACAGTCATGCCAAACAAATGTCATCCTGAGGTTAATTCAAATAGATATTTATATCCAGTCTCCAAAAGAGAGTTGCTGTCTTTCCTTATTTCCAGAATGTCATGCTATCCTAATATTTATATCAGATATAGGAAGAATTCTAGTTCAACTGTTATGCTGGGGTTAAGAGCAGGGTGGAATAGTAGAAGGGGCTTCAGAAATGGACAGGGACTCAGCAATTTGCCTATGGCAGTGATAGACATGCAGGGTGTGGGGTAAAAGATACCAATGGCTACTTTATGCTTATTTTTTTTTACATATTTTCACCTTATCTTTGTGCCCATAGGCTGTCTTCCCTTGGTTTTGAGCAATACCTTTAACTTTTATCATATCCTGCCATCTGAAAATAAAAAAGATAAATGACAGTGATATTACAAAAATAACTCCAGCCCAAAGAGTAGCATAAAATTAGTGAAAGCTCTTGTTTTCCTCAGCATAGCCGAGTAGATGAAAAGTCTGTTTTCTGTGAAAGCATCATAACAAATTGTTAAATTCTGTACATCTCTTACCGCATACTATCGACCACCCTATTTTAGGACTTGATCACCTCTTACATGATCTATTCCTACGAAATCATAACTAACCAACCAGCTTCCAATTTCTTCCTTTTTCCGGGTGATCCTCCATATCATTTCCAAAATAATGTTCCTAAAACTCAGGTGTGAACATATTCTTCTGGTTCTCAAACTTCTATGGCTCACTATTGCATGTAAGATACAAATAATAACTTCTTAACTTGGCCTTTAAAGCCATTGATGACCAAACTTGACCCCAAAGAAGAGGGATGAGTTGACAGTACTCCTTCCTCCTTTGTAGAAGTCGAGGACTATGGGTATGGGGTATTGCACATAATATCAGACTTTATTGATATGTTTTTGGGTTTTTAGAGCTTTTTTTCTATTTTTAAAAATTTCTTCCTTTCTTTTCATGAATGGCTTTTTGAATAAGATAGTGGAAAGGGTATGTTGGGGGAATATAAATGATATAAAAACAAGATATCAATTAAAATATTTTAAAAATAAAGTCCTTTGCCACGTGCCTGATGCCTACCTTTTAAATTATTCCTTTCCATATGCTCTCTATATTCCAGCTAAATGGTCCTACTTGACTTCCTCAATTTGGATATTATGTCACCCCCCAACTTTGGTTTCTGTGAGCAGGATCAGCAAAAGCCTGTAATTGGAGCCTTCTTCATGTTTGAGTCTTAGTTTAGCCTTGGTTTCCTTCAAGATTCCACTCAAGTGCCTTGCTATGGAAATCCATTCCTGCCGGTAATCAACAGTACTCTCTCCCTTCTCCTACAAATCATCTTGTATTAGTCATCTCTTTGATTGTTTAGTAAACAGAAGAATAGTAGAAGGAAGCTGTTGCAAGCAGTTCGGTTCTGTCTTGGAATCTGCAAATGCCTAGTATGTGTCTTTGTTCTTCAGTTGTGCCTGACTTTTCGTGACCTTGTGGACCATAGAATGTCCACACTGTCCATGGTGTTTTCCTGGCAAGGATACTGCAGTGGTTTGCAATTTCCTTCTCTGGTGGATTAAGGAAAACAGAGGCTAAGTAACTTGCTCAGGTCACACAGTAAGTTCCTGAATCTGGATTTGAGCTCAGGTCTTCCGCTCTCAGACCCCACACATTATCTACTGGGCCATCTTGCTGCCCCAGTTTGTAAAAGTACATATTAGCTGCCAAGCATATAAATGGCCTTAATAAATGCTTGTTGAGTTAAATAGAATTAATAAATACCATTTATACTGAATGACAATTTGAATGGGAGCTAGACAGAATCATCAGAGAAAGCGTCAATAAAGACTAGCTTGGCAAATTAAATAAAGCTTTTATAGCTGTGCATTTCCTTTTGAATTTTCTTTTGTCCATTTGCCTATTGTTTTTAATTGTATTTATTTATCTATTTTCCCAGACTTGTACTTTGGGGTACTCTAACCTGAACTAAGTTCTACCTCTGATCCATACTGACCATGTGACACTGGGCAAGCACTTAACATCTCCATGGTTTAAGCAATTCTAACATTCTTTCAGAGAAGGTACTAGATTGTATTGATAGAGGCAGCTCCATCGCCAGGGTGTTTCTTCTTACCAATAGAATCACAGATTTTGTCTGTATCCTTGTCCTAATAACATACATCACACTATACATTTTATACTTGCAAACAATATAAATGTTTAAACATTAATGAATATATGTATGCTTCTATGTATAAATATATCGCAAATGCACTACCAAAAAGTCATTTGGTCTTTTAAAGTATACATTCAATGGAGCAATCAATGTAAAGATGATTTGCTAAAAATGAAACTGGTAACTACATATTCAGCGGCAGAACAAGAGTGTGATGAAATGCTTAGTGGAAATGAAGTCAGAGGCGACAGTTTTGAAAAAGTGATTCATCTTTTTTCTCATTTATTTGGTCAATATTTCACTGATGACACTTGATTAGTATTAACAATATGTAATACTATGAATCTGTGATTTTTCTTTCATTTCACCATTAAATAAAAATTTAAAATGTTCATTATACTTTCTGTATTTACGATATCTTTAACTTTTTATTTTTTTTCCTTTTTTAATTTCCTTGTAGTCAGTCACATTTAATGACTGAAATATAAATCTCTGAGGACAGCTTTCAAGGGAAGGCTTAGTAGTTTCTTTAACATATACATATGTGTGAGTATAAATACACATATACGCATTATATGTGTATATATGTATACATTCATATGTATGCATGCTTCTACATCTATGCATGTACATATGTATGAGCACGTATGTGTGTATAATATCAAACTGGGGGGAGGAAGACCCTCAGAGTTGCTGGCCAAAAGAGAAACAGTAACTATTTACATTCTCTCTGAGCCAGAAGGGCCCAAAATATAACCATTAAGTGGTACTTGGGCACCAATCTATTGTTGTCCAATTGATGAAAGTGAATTGGGTTTAAGGCTTGGTCTTTGGAGAAAGAAATCTAGCCAGTAAACCCCAAGTTAACCAGGTCTCTTTCAGCCATCAAAACTGACCTCCCTTTGTGCAGAACATCAGGTAAGGAAAGAGGAGAGAAGGGAAGAAGAGAAGAGAGGGGAGGAGAGAATGAGCTGAGTTGCCCAATTGGAGCTGGTCAGCTGGCTCCCCCATTCAGGCAGTTCAGATTATGCACAGGTTGTGGTTTGTCCTTTGTTCTCAAAGAGGACCATGACACCAGGGAGATGATGACATGACTTGCAATTGACTTGGATTTGAGGGAGGGAGGGCTGCCCAATGTCACCAGCCTCACTTTCTCCTCCAGAGACATCTGGGTCCAGCAGTCAGATATCCATCAGGACAACTGGGATGGCCCTTCTAGGAAGAGAAGTGCCTACTTTGCTTAAGACAAAGACAATCTATTGAACACTTACTTGAATGGGGAGAGGGGATATATATTGGTTAAGTGATTTACAAAGGAAACATTAATGTGGGGGCCTTTACAAGAAAGTCAAGTCATTATTTCCTCTTTCCTTTAGACATGAGACAATCACCCTCTGTTAAATGAAAAAAAAAATGGCATTTCAGTATTTAGCAAGAATGGTAACATGGTCTTCTGTTCACCAGTAAGACCAAATCCCAAAATTTAGAGTTATCATCATCTACTCTGAACCTCTAAACTTATTGACAAAGGGATCAAAACACAGGAAAAAGGAATTTGTCCAAGGTTACAAAGTAGTAATGAAAAGAGCTCAGGTATTGACCTGGTCTTCTGAATTTTAACCCAGAACACTAAGTAGGTACCTCAGTCTCTAGTTTTATTGGCTACCTTGCTAAGGGACTATGAAAAGCTTTGCAGAATCTCACTTATGCTATTGGTAACAAGGTGATATAATAGGCAGACAATTGAACTTTGAGTCAGGAACACCTACCTCAGCTCCATACGAGTTCTGTGGCCAATCCTACTGAAATTCTGTTGTTTCCTACACTGGAAAATAGGGAAACTTAACTTGTAAGATTGTCATGAGGATATGAATTAAAATATGTAAAACACTTTGTAAATCTTAGACTACTATTTACTAGTAAATTATTATTATAGGTACTATTATCTTCAGTGTGTATGCACATGCCTGTATTACACATGAAGGTTATATATCTACATAGGTCATTCTAAATATGGCTCACAGAAAAGTATGAATAAATGCCTCAGGCCACCATTCTCAAAGAGAGATTTTGATTTGAGGAAAGAGGGGAGCAGGAGAACGAGACCACAAAGCTGGCCTCTTTGTTCTCCTCAGAAAAAGTTAACTGGGTTGAAATTATATCTAATATCCCCCAGATATAAGGGGGGGATAATTTTTTAGGTTCAAGCTTAAGTTTCTTGTTGTTAATGCTTATTAGGAAAGAAGTGCCCCAAGCTATGCATTAAGAAGTTTTACTTTCTCCAGATCAAATGCTAGTTACTGGAAGACATCACTTATTAAGAACAAATAAACCAATTTATCCCAATTGAGAGCAGTTATCAGAGAAATTATATAGATTAGAATATTCCAGACCATACACAGAATGAATGAAATGTCTCCCTGATATTGAACTATCTGGGCCCCAGATATCATCCAAGGGTGAATTTCCTGAAGTTTCTTATGTATTTATTTGGGAATAGGGTCACAAGTGAGGTGCTGACATGCTTTCTTCATCCCAGAGTCTTTTTTACTCCTTCTGGGACCTCCCCCTGAAGAGATTCTGTAATCACATTTCTTCTCTCTGGAAGCCAGAAGCCCAAAGACCAGGTTCCTCTCCACACCCCCCCCCCAAGCTTTTACCAACCTTTACCTATAAGCAGGCAGAGATTTTGGTGTTTAACCTTTTCAGTTTTTCTGACTCTTTGTGACCCTATTTGGGGTTTTCTTAGCAAAGATACTAGCATGGTTTACTATTTCCTCCTCCAGTTCATTTTACAGATGAGAAAACTACAGTAAATAGAGTTGTGTCTTGCCCACATTCATATAGCTAGTAAGCATCTAAGGTCAGATTTGAACTCATGTCTTCATAACTCCAGGTCTGGGGCTCTATCCACTGAGCCTCTTAATTGCCCAATGTAATATCCTTACCATACTACTAACTCAGTCCTTGATTGATACCACCTCTCTCAGTCTCCTCTTCTCTCTGGCCAAAGGGCGTAAGGGTGGCATATTAAACTCCTCCCAATGCCTTCCTTTATAGAGGGAAGAAATTGGACTCAGTTCACTCCACTTTGCCTCTGCTGCCATGCATGGAAGAAGATGCTCCCCAACTGGGTTCTCCTTGGAGTCCTATTCCCCACACCACTTTCCTGCTCTTTTTAACTGTGTCTCTCCTTTAAGTTTCTAAGCTCCTTGAGAGCAGACATTGTCTTTATTTTGTATTAATTGTATCCCCAATGCTGAGCAGAGTGCCTGGCAAATAGTACGTGCTTAATAAATGTGTATAGGACTGAATTCTTCTTATTATTATTAAAAATAATAATTAAGTCCAGCATTGCTCTGAACATCTCTAAACAGAATAAATTCTTGCATTTTCCTTTTTTTCTTTTAAAAATCAGTTTCCAAACAGACTTTTTTATACCACAAAGTACCAGCAGGTTTATATTGCTGTCTAAATTCCATAAAGTGAGAGGACACATGATAAAATGGAAGAATAGAATCATAAATCATCTGTGCTGCTGAGTTGCTTGGAAATCTTAAATGCTTTGGTTTGGGTCCAGATCTTCAACCAGCCCTTGTTCCGCCTCCCTGACATACATCAAGTAGAGAAGAACAGCTGGTTCTGCAGAAGTTTTGCTGTACACTTTTCACAGAATGCTTGTTTTATTTTTTTTTTCCAAATGCTCTGTTGTCCTGCCACACAGTGAAGCTCTGAAATATTCACAGACAACAGTGCAGTTCCTGCTCTACCTTTCAGGAAAGACATTTCCTGCCACACATGAAAGATCCAGGAATTTATGACAAACACCCACTATTCAGTTCCAAGATGACAATAAGGTGTTAATTGCAGTTTGAAAGTATCATGTCTGTCTTTTGTCTTGGGGGACTCCAGTGTAAATCTGAGTAATGTATGCATCAGCATGGAATTTGAATTATAGTCTTGCATTATTCTCCTATCAAAGGCATCCTACTGCTGTGCTAGTCTGAGTAATATCAATCGTGAGACATTGCCTGCATCAGAGTGAGCTATTATATATTTATTTCCTTGTTTCCATTTTTGATGGAGACCAAGAAGGGAAAAACAAAGACAAAATTCCTTGAATATCGTTACTGGAAAAAACCAAGATCCTTGGCCACTGGATGTTGTTCCTTTTTCGACAATATGAGAAACTAAGGACCAAATAGTTGGAGATATTTGCTCAAAATAATAGACTCCCAAAGTAGAAATGCCAAGAGCAGAGTGTGGTCTAAAACATCATTTGCTATGATGCAGCATGATGCAGGTGTCCTCTCTTTATATTAGATGGTGAAAGCTTTCAGAGAGAACAAAGGGAGGCCCCTTTGGCAGGCAAGATGGGTGTTAAGCATTGAAACTGGTTAACAGAGGAAGCTGTGCAATCTCCTTTGGTGATGAGCTTTAAGATAATGATAACAGTCTGTCTCAGATGATTTAAATCCATGCAAAAATTTCTAGTTTGATAGTTTTAGATTACTGCATTCTCATTCTCTGTTCCTAGAGTATGGTGGGTGTAGTGCATCAGAAAGACTCATCTTCCTGAGTTCAAATCTAGTCACAGGCATTTATTAACTGTGTGACCCTGGGCAAATCACTTGACCCTGTTTGCCTCAGTTTCCTCATCTGTAAAATGATCTGGAAAAAAAATGGCAAACTACCCCAATATCTTTGCCAAGAAAACTCCAAATGGACTCATGGAGTGTTAGACAAGGACGAAAACTGAAAATAACTGAACAACAATAAACAATATGGGAGGGATATAAATAAAGAAATAGACATATAATGGTGACTTTTGCTTAACCATTTCCCTTCTCTTCAACCCTTCCCTGGACCCCGTCCTTCTTTATTGTTGACAACAGGAAATGTTCCTACTCAGAGAATAGAAGCAGGTGGAGGAATATATTTGAAAATGAAGGTGAGGATTTTTAAAAGTTTAGAAAAATGAACTTGGGGCCAGATCTGCCAAGACCTAGCTTGTGACTTTATGTAACTTAGTGTCTCTAAGTTTAAATTTTCTCCCCTATAAAATGGGGGCTATGATACTGACTCTGTGTATCTCACAGGTTTATTGTGAGAAAATCACTTTGTAAATAGCAAAACCTTATAGAAATGTGAGCTCTTCTCATTGTATTGGTCTTTAGTTTTCTGTATGTCCATTGACTTGGAAAACTACTAAATTCCTGAATAAAGAAAATTTGTAAAAATAACTATTAGATTTCCCAGAATCCAGATACTACATTTGTTTTTTTTTGTTGTTGTTTTTTTTTGTTTTGTTTTGTTTTTTTGCCTAGAAGAGATACCAGTTTTCCTGATAGCCCTGCCATCTGATAGGTAGGAAATGGGTTGGCTAATTCCCTATCTACAGTAAGTATCTGTGACATAGGGTTTTGATATAGAGTGTATTACTAGACTGACCAACCAGATGTCCAAATCTCGGCCTTCCTCTTAGCCTTCACCCACACAGAAATTACTAAATCATCAGATGTTTTACTCCTGTAGACTTGTTAAGCAGGGACTTCATTAGGAAGGCCAGGCAGGCTTCATTGTTGCAACACACTCATTTTAGTTTTATGTTACTTAAAGTTAAGGGGGGGAACAAAAGTTTGAGTTCTCCTGAAGTTCAGAAGAAAGTAAAGCTGCCCAGGGCATTGGTATTAACAAAGAGCACATTAACTATTTTATGAAGCAGATAGTTTGACAGGTAGCAGGAGTGCCCAGGTTTACAGATTGTCTTGGATCAGAAGGAAGCATGCTGTCATATCCACTGACGTCTGGAAACCTTGTTTTGAGTATCATTGGACTATACATTTGTAATGGGAATGTAAATTTTAAAGATCTTCCCTGCCCCTAGGCTAAAGTGCACCTGGAGCCTGGGGTAGGAGGCTTGTTTTTCAGTAGATACTTTTTGATTGGCCAGTGGGTCCAAAAGGTTGTTACATTCTCTGAGCCAGGATCAGGCTATATAAGCCCTGATGTGTAGCTTTGTTTTGGGGCTCACTTTGAGAAGTGTTCTGTGATTTGATCTGGATTCTGGGAAGCTGTTGTTGAGAGCCCCCCTCAGCTTTGAAAAACCCAGATGTTGATTTGGTATGGATGTAATGGTTGGACAGTTTGGAAACTGTCTACTTGATCTGTTTCTCTGTCTTGATAATTCTGTCTGCATATTCTGAAGTTTGGGGTGCTGACCATTTTCCCCTGAACTAGGTAAACGATACATATTTGACTGATTAAAGTAAGCTTGTTAACCCATTTTGAGTTGCTTTCCTTTATCAAAGCAGATCTAAGAACCTGTGTTGGCAGCCACCCTGAGGAAGCTCAGGGTGCTTGTTGCTACAACCTTGCAAATAGAATTAGGGTTTTGGTGCTGATGGAGTTATATGGATCAATATAGACAAAAGACTGGTTAATTAAACTGCTGGAGAGGTTGTGTTGTTGTTGTTATTGTTACTGCTGCTGCTGGAACTGTGGGATGGGAGCTATTCAGCTTTACTCAGTTGTTCAGATAAATAGCTAATCCCTGTGCCATTTGTTCTAATGTGTTCTATGTGAAAACACTGTGGCAAAATGGAGACTCGATGGTTATCCACCTCATTTCGTCCGTGCACACTGATATGCTGGAGAGTTCACATCTAAGGCCCTTTTCTTCCCAATACCCATTGAAGGAAAAGGCAGAGAAGAGGTATGGGAGGTATGTGAATGTGTGTCTGGGTCAGGGTGGGGGGGAGAAAATTGCAAACAGGAAGAGGAAGGCATGGGGGTGAATTCCTAAACTTTCTGAGCAGTTACATCAATTCTCATTAGTATGAGTAGCTGGCAAATAGAAAAAATCATAATAATGCAATAGGGAAATATTAATCCAATAAATCAGGAGTATCTATGAAATATATTCTATGTGCCTGACCCTGTGCTAAGTATTTGGATCCACATATAAAAGTGAGCTATTTCCTACCATTAAGTGTTTACATTTTACTAGGATGGATACAACATACTCACCAATGAATAAAGAAAGTATACCACATAAATACCTAATAATTAGGAAGAAAGTGCTTATAATCAGGGGACTCAAGGAAGATCTTTCAAAGGAAAGAATGATGGAACTGAGCCTCAAAAAGAGCTAAGGGTTCCAAGACATGGAGGGAAAGAGAATTATTTCACACAAAGGTAGCAGACTGTGAAAAGGTGTGGAGGTGGAAAATGAAAGCATTTCCCTCATCAGACTATCAAGGAGTATGAGAGGCAGAATACTGTATAATCACTCCAAATAGATAGGCTAAAACCAAATTATGAGAGGCTTAAAATGCCAAATGGAGAAATTTGTATTTTATGCTGTCCCTGAAGATTCTTAAAGAGGGCTATGATATGGCCAGACCTGTACTTTAGAAATAGCAATTTGACAGTTTCATGGAGGATATGGTTGAATACCAGAGAGACTAGATACAGAGAGACCAAATAGCTTTTGCTAGATGAGGTGGGGTCAGAACTCAAACAAGGATAGTTCTGCTGGGAGTAAAGAGAAGGAGACAAATGTTCTAAATGTTAATAAAGAGCTGGAATCTGTAAGACTTAGCAATTGATAAGATATGGTACATTAGTAAAAGTGAAGAGTCAAATATAACTCCTAAGTTGTGAACTCAAGTGAATGGAAGAATGATGGTACCCTTGACAGAAATAGGGAAGCCTTAATAAGAGAAAATTATATTGATAAAAAGCTTTTGTCAGAAATTATATCTATCTTACACCTAATAAAAAGAAGGGAAAATATGCCATAGTTTCAGGCATTTTTCAGCATGTTATTTTATTCAGATGTCATTCAATCATTAATAATTCTATTTATAACAGATGAAGATTAGCCACAAGGTGAAAATATTTTGAGGGGCAAGGAAATACAATAATCCACCTACTAAGAGACCATGGCTTTTGACAATAGAGAGGGTTCTCATGTATTTGTCATCATAGATCCTTGGAATATGGTAACAGATCAATTCAAGTCAACAAACATTTCATGCAGACCCACTGTGTCTAAGACAGAAATTGTCGCAGGAAATAGATGTACAAAAATGAAAAGAACAAAAGGAAACAGCCCCATTGTTCAGGATTCTGCATAGTCAAGAAAACATAATATGTAAATGGGGCAATAAGAACTAAAAAAAAAAAAAACTGACTTTGGGTTCAGAAGACCTGAATTCTCATGTATGACACTACCTGTATGATCTTGAGAAGTCACTTAACCTTCTTGGGCCTCAATTTCCTCATCTGTAAAATAAGAAAATTTTACTAGCTAAGTTCTATCATATCCTTCTAGCTCTAGGTCACAATCTAGTGATCCAAGGAAATATGTAAATTAGTTTAATTTGAAAAGCAGAAAGCTTGAAAGTGTGAGAAGAACAGGAACTTCTTACATATCAGAAAGGATCTCACTAAAGGAAGTCACAAATCTCTGAGCTGGCCTTCTAGATCAGCTTTTCTTAAACCGTGGGCCATGACCTCATATGAGGTTGAGAAAAATTTGGTGACAGTCAAAGGTTTCTGAATGTTCAATGACAAAAAATTAATTCAAACCCAAACTTGTAGTGAATCCAAGGTGTTTCTGGCAGCACTTGCTGATGTTCCATTGCGAGACTTCACTGCAGCCTTGATTCTGAACATGGTATCAACAATTATAAAGTTAAAATATCCATCAACTCTGAAAAATATTGAAGCTGCTCTACGTCCTGCAGTATCAGACATTTCGCCAAGATTTAATTCTTTCTATAAAAATAAACAAGCACATCCATCTCATTAGTATGCAAATTTGCTTTCGCCTTTAATAAATGGTAAAATCATATGTACACCAAAGAATTGTTTTAGAATAAATTTCTTTATGATTTATTATCAGTAATTGTTTGATTTGCATACCTATTTAATATACCTACATATTTTGTATTGTGTAAAAATTTCTCAGGCAAAAAGGGGTCACAAGTGGAAAAGTTTAAGGAAGTCCCACTCTAGAGTATATCTGGTCAAGTTCTTTTCCATTAGGCTGGCAAAGTATCCCCATTTTACAGCTGATGCAATTGTAGACTAGAGAGATTAAAGGAATGCAACTGAATAAGAGATTAAATGACAAGGAGAAGATATTGGCATTTACTCTACATGTGAGGAGAATGCCAAGAAAGGTATTCAATAGCATAGTAGCTACTATACTAAGTGACAATGGAAAATTGGTCATTTAAGTCTGTTTCCTCAGCTGTAAAATAAGAATATTTACTTACCTCACTGAGGAGGTATGCAAATAAACTAATTAATGATTGCACATTTCCTGAAAGTATAAAGTGCCATATAAAGACTAAGTATTGTTACTATTCAAATTAATACCCAAATCTCACCTGTTCCACAGAGCTATATAAATGTAAAATAGATTCATTTCATTTTCTCCAACTATTCTGTTCCCAATCTAGAACATCTGATCTGAAGGCTTTTTAATTTTTAATTTTTATTATTAAACCAAGCCCCGGGACTTCCAGGTACAGCTGCAAACCCCAATGTTATCTCCTGCAATGAGTTTCATCAGCAGTGCTCACATTGCACATAAAAACAACGGGGGGTGCATTGGAGAAAACCTGCCTTCAAGCTTCCTTGCTGTCTGTCAAAAACAGTGAACTAACAAATGGACATAATTTGTTTTCTCCCATCGAGGATGGGTTAATGCCTCTGCTGGTGATTTAGCAAGAACTACTAAGTGTAACATATCTACTTTCATGTCTGAAATATTTCAGAAATATTAGCTACTAGAGTCTTAGAGTCACTTAGCCTGGATCTACCCTGGCCCTGATGAGAAATTACCTGTAGACAATCTGTTTATATAAGTAATGTTTTGGGTTTTTTTTTAAGCAGATAAATTTTGCTCATTCAACCAAATCCCAGCATATGGCAAAGTCTCCTCTTAGAAGAGAGCCAGAACCACAGAAAACAATATACCTTGACCATCCACACAGAAAAATGAAGTGGATGAAATATCTATTGACAAGGTTATGAATGTAATTATTTGGCTAATCTGCCCATACATTTATCTTGGGCAGGCACTATTTATGGATAAGTTAAAAAGGAACAGAGAGGCTCCTCTGAAAATAGCACCATGTGTTTGTTGTCCTGATTTTCTCTTCTACTCTTCCCTCAACCTCTCTGTTTCTATTTTTTTTTTATTTTTCTCTTCCCATATAAATCCTCCATAACCACAATACTTTTAATAGGAGGCAGTTTGGTATAGTGGTTAGAAGACTGAACTTGGGGGTCATAGGTTCATAGTCCTATAACTAGAAGAGATCTGAGAGAACATTTAGCCTAAGACCTTAATTTTTATGAATAAGTAAACCAAGGCTCAGGAGGTTGTGTCTTCCCCACAGATGTAGTAAACATCAGAGAAGAGTGTGGCTCCAGTTTTTTCAGACCAGGCTTTTTTCATGATAATACACTTCCAGGAAGACCTGAGTTCAAATTCTACCTTAGCCACTTACTAGTTGTATAACTTCAGGCAAGTTGCTTAATCTCTCTCAGCCTCAATTTCCTGATCCATAAAAAAAAAAAAAAAACAACAGAGATAATATTTACCCCTAGAGTGCCAAGTCTGGAGACAGGAAGACCTGAGTTCAAATCTAGCTGAGACACTTCCGTGCTATGTGGGACCCTTGGAAAGTCATTTCGCCTCTTTGCCTCAGTTTCCTCATTTGCAAAATTGGAATAATAATAGCACCTAATTCCAGAATTGTTGTGAGGATCAAATAACATAATATTGTAAAGTGCTTAACAGTGTCTAATACATTGTAAACACTACATATATTAACTATTATTATTGTATGAATATCCATAAAATACTTCACAAAGCCTTAATGTGTTCTATATTATTGTTAGCTCTTATTATCATAGCTCTTATAGTATATCTTATCTGGCCTCAGTAATTTTGTATAATCCCAACATCATGGCAGTGAAGATGGTCTATGAAGACTCCATCCATGGAGCTGTTCAGGGTCCAGTTTAAATAATTAGAGGAGAAAGGTTGCAAATCCCCAGTACAGAGTTTTTCCAATGACAACACTAATAAATTCAAGGCTTTTGGGACCCCCTCCATTTAGGCATACATACATGACAATTAAACGTAGAACACGATTATTATTAAAGATTAATTTTTGAGATCATGTAACTTTGTGACATTGTGCCTCTTCCTCTGGGTAGCAAAGACAATTCAAATATGGCATCAGGCACATTTTCTCTGATATAAAGTAATTGTAGATTGTTCAGGAAAAGAAGATCTAGGCATGTATCTCTAAGCCTGAGATGTTGCCTTCCCCCAGCTTGCATAGCTTTATACTGACAGAACACATCCTGGGTTTCACTGAGAATACTTGAGCTTTGCCCTGTTCAGTCCTTTTTCTTACATGTATTATTTTAGTCTGATGCTTAGATTACACAGAGGCATGGACCCATCATAAATACCACTGACGTTTCTATAGCCAGAAAAGATCTTCCTGTTTGGGGGAAAAAAAAGCCTTAAAAAAAAAGCTTCCTCAGTAATTCATACTTTTTTCTGCATACTTCTTACTGACTGTAAACCATTTAAGTACGTGAATGGCCTGCCTTTAGGATTTTCTACAAGAGGCTTTTTTATTCCCCATTCTCATTTCCCCTTCAGTCAGTCACTATCAACAGAGATGTACTGAAGTCTGCATATGGGGTGTCCTGAAAGTCTTAGTGTAGCTTAACACTGCACTAAGGATTTGGGGAATGTGTGTGTGTGTGTGTGTGTGTTTGTGTATCACTGTTTAGATTTGTATAAAGAGCACCACTAAGAAAGAATCTTCACATTTTATCTACATCAACTCAATTACCCTTTTAAATCCTTCCCTCCATCCTGGGTTAAAGGGTGGAGAAAATGAGATTAATGGAGAAGAAGAAAATGTCCAAGATAATTATGCACAGTAAAACAAAATGAAGACCAGGATTTCCAAGTTAATGTTCCTATTTCACTAATTGTAGAGTGGAAGGGAAGGGGACATGCATTTATTAACTGCCTACTATGTGCCAGGATCTGTGCCAAACCCTTTATAAATATTATCTCATTTTATCTTAATTTGTTAATGGAAAGTGGATGGGTGTTAGGCTGAATTTTTATAGTTAATCAACCAACACTTACATAAATGTGAACAAGGTGAGAGTAATTTTCTCCCTTTCCTCATCACATGATAGGCTAGGATTTCATAGACATATTTAGGGTATTAAAAATCATTTTACTAGTAAAAGATGGGCATTTTACTTACTATCTTGATAAATTTTCATCAAATGCTGAGAAAAGCACATGAGGATTTTTTTAAAAAGGTGAGTATAACCAAAGTAAGTATAGCCAGGTAACTAAAAAAATGGAAATTTGACCAAGACCGATCAACCAATTCAAGATTTATTAACTACCATCTCCAAGACATTGTCTTTAGTTCAGAGATACAAAGAGAGTGAAACAATCTCTACTCTTAAAGAGGTTATATTCTAATAGAGATGTAACAAGAGTATATTTATAACTGTGTACGGAATGAGTGTAAACAGAATAAAAGCAAACAAATAAAGATATTTGCAAGGGTGGATCAAGATAGACTTCATGCAGAAGCTGATGCCTGAGATGTTTCTTAAAGGAAGAAAAGGCCTCAGCTTTGCAATGATGAGGAGAGAGTCCATTTCAGTCATGGTGATGGCAGGGAATATTGGAGAATCATAAGTGAGAACCAGAGAGAAGGCTGATTTGACTGGTCATAGAGTTTTGGAAAGGGAGGCATTAATAATGAACGTGGAAGAATAGAGTCAGAAGTTTCCAGAAGGAAGACATTATTTATATTCAGCCTAACTTAAGGAAAAATGGAGTCAAATTTGATTTTGTATTTTTTTGTTTGTATTCTTGTTTTTCTCCTCCCTCACCCCTCTCCCCTACTCAATTTTACAAACACATATTATATATCCCTGAGTTCCAGACATTGTACCAGCCCCTTGGAAAATACAAAGACTTAGTACCTGATCTCAAGAAGCTTATACCTAGTAATATATAATAGATGTGGTAAGTGTATAAAGAAGTCACAAGTCAAGGGCTAGTGGAGTTTCAATGGAGAGGTTAATGGGGGTTTGGGGGAGGCAATCACTTAGGGAGAACTTTATGAAGGAGCTGCCTTGAAGGGTCACTCAGGGATCATTAGTTGGAAATGTAGTAGACTATGGAATTGCATGCCAAGGAAAAGGCGTAGTATGAGCAATTAAAAACCTGATATTGAGGGAGTAATGCCTTTGGCTGAAATGCAGAGTACTTAAATAGGGTAGCATGAGATAAGGGCTAAAAACCTAGATTGGGTAGAGTGTTAATTGAGGTACACTTGGTGACTTAGGAAGTAGAAAACCTCATCTGGAGTCAGGAAGACTCATCTTTATAAAAAATCAAATCTGACCTTAGAAACTTACTAGCTATGTGGCTCTAGGCAAGTTATTTCCTTACCTGTAAAATGAGGTAGACAGGAAATGGCAAACGATTGCAGCATCTTTTCTCAAGATAACCCCATATAAGGCCACTTTCACACACTGACTAAACAACAACAACAGGGATGATATGAAGTAAGGGCTTTATTTGTTAGGCAGTAGAAGGCCATAGAAGTCATTTCAATAGCTGAGAAGACAAGATAAAAATTAGTCATTAGACTAACCGTGTATTTTGGCAGTCACCTATTGGTAGACCCAACCTCCAACTCTCAGAATCCTTGCTACTTTTTGGATTCTCTCAAGTCACTCCCTCCAGGTGGTCTTTTCTAGGTTTCCCGGCAGACTGCTATCCCATTTAAAACTGATGTCATTAACTCTGTATTCTTTAATTTGCATGTGTTTTCTCCACCATTTGAATGTAAACTCTTTGAGAGAAGAGTTTGACTTTATGTCTCTAGGGCTTAGCATAGTGCCTAGCAAGTGGAGGGGCCTTCATTGATGCTTATTAATTGACTAATTAGGAGGCAGCTGCACTAGACTAGGAAGGATGAGGGCACTCAGACAAGTTGGGTAAGGGAAGCAGAAAGAGAATAGGAAGAATCAAACTTGGTAGCTGAATAGATATAGACATGATGGAAGACTCAAAGGTAGCTCTTGGGTTTCGTGCCTGGATAATAAGTAGGTTCTCAGGATGCACATTTTGTCCCATTGGTTTTACCTAAATAGTTTTATAGAGGCTACTCTAGGCAGAAAATGGTTGACAGATTCTACAAGGCATAGACTTACAAAGCTAGTTGTATGACCCTGGGCAAGTCACTTAACTCAGTTTGCCTACAGAGATTCTAGAGAGACATAGATTTAAAAAGAAGGAAACAAATATTTACAAAGTGTTTACCATGTGTCAGACAGGTAGGTGCAATGGATAAAGTGCTGACCCTGGAGTCAAGAAGGCCTGAGATCAAATCTGGCCTCAGACATTTACTACCTGTGTGACCGTGAGCAAGTCAGCTAACCTTCTTTACCTCAGTTTCCTCATCTGTAAAATGACCTGGAGAAGAAAATGGCAAAACCACCACAACCTACCAAAAAAACATTAAAACAAAAACAAATAGGGCCACAAAAAGTCAGATAGCATTAATTGACCAAAAAAAAAAAAAGTCAGGCACTGTTCTAAGCGCTTAACAAATATCTCATTTTATTCTTGCAACAATCCTGGGAGGTATAATTATTACCTCTATTTTGCAGATAATGAAACTGAGTCAGAGAAAGGTCAAATGATGTGCCCAAGTTCAAATTCCTATTGTCTGAATCTGGACTTGAAGTCAGGTTTTCCCCTTTACTGAAATCATTTTTGTTTCAAAAACAAAATCCATAACAAAAACAAAACTTTCGCTTCTTCCTTCCTCATTGAACTTCAAGTCTATAAGTGCTCCCAAATTGAGTATACTTCAGTATATGTGCCTGTGTTTTCCTTCTGCTTTCACTCCCCTTTCCCTCTCTTTCCCTCCTCTCTCTCCACTTCCCTTTCCCTCTTTTTTCTCTAACTCTCCAACTAACTCTAACCCCAACCCTTTTTTCTCCTCTCTTTGCCTCCCTCCCCCCCTACACTTTATTTTCTCCTGCAAAGTGTGACAGCTGAAACTGGCAAGTTTTTCAGAAGCAGTTTATGAAAAGAATGATAACTGGAAAGAAGGATTATTAAATGTAGATATCTATAGCCTACCACAGAGAAAAGCTACAAGAGCTTTTAGCTTCAGTTAACTTCAGTGGATAAGAATCTTAGCAATCTCAAGCTTTACACCCTTGCAAATGGCCTGCATGATTCGTCTTCTGAAAACTATGTGGAGAGTTAAATGGTTTGTAAGCAGCCAGGTGGCATGGTGCATAGAATGATCAGCCTGGAGTCAGGAAGGATCTTTGCAAATTCACATCTGGCCTCAGACACTCAATGGCAGTGATCCTGGGCAAGTTATTTAACCCTCTTTCCCTCCGTTTCTTTAGCTCTAAAATGAGCTAAAGAAGGAAATGATAAACCATACAAGTACTGCCAAGAAAACTCCACATGGATTCATGAACTTTTGGACCCAAGTGAAATGATTAAACAGCAAAAACACTCAAAGAAGCAAATACTGAACTAGAACTTATGGTACCTCAAGCTGACTTAAGAGCTGAAGAATGCCTAGACTGAAAATCCTTCAGTGCTTTATCCTGTCCAGACTAGCAGTACTGTTCCCATTCTCTTCAATACCGTGTTTTAGGAAGGAAATAAACTAAATGGAGAATATGTAGATCATTGCAACTAACTAGTGTGAAAGGTCTAGAGGTCAACCCTAGATCGAATGAAATCAGATTGGAAATATAGGAAAAGAGAAGACTGCAGTAGACCATGATAGCTGCTTCCTTGTTTGGGAAGGGTTTCTATCTGTTCCCCGAGGAAAGAACTAGGATCACTGAGCTGCAATCTCAAAGAAGAAAGACTGAGCCTAGATGTTAAGAACTTCCTAGTAATTCAGGCTATCCAAAAGTGGAATAGATGGACTCTTGGGTTTGGATCCCTGTTGTGTGGGGGTTTTCCAACAAAAGTCAAATGCCTAGTTGCTAGGGATGTCGTAGAAGACATTTTAATAAGTTAGATGTAGTGGGTTTTAAGATCCCTTAGAACTCTGAGGTTCTTAGGAATCTCTGACTATGTGAAACAGGTCTCAGAATATGGAACTTGCACAACTGTATATATAAAGTGACAGATAATGTCACAGTTGGAGTCAAAGTTACTGTAATTTCATCTTTTTTTTCCCCTGAAACCTTCCCATTGTCCTAACTTTCTTATTTATGTGAAGGACAACTCCATCCCCACAATCACCCAGGTTCACAATGAAAACATCATCCTTAAAGTCTGATTCTCTCTTACCCCTGTATCCAATCTATTGCCAATCTGTTGATTTCACTTTCATAATATATCTCATATATGTCCCCTTCTCTTCTCTGACACTGCTACTAGCCTGGTGTAATCCCCCTCACTTCACATCTCAATCATTACAGTAGTTTGCTGGTGAGTCTGCCTGACACATCTCTCCTGCCAAGCCATCTTTCAGCTGCCAAAATGTTCTTAAAGCAAAGGTCTGATCATATCACACCCCCTGCCCTTACTTGGTAAACTCCAATGGTGACATATCACCCCTGGTATCAAATCTTAAATCCTGTATTTGACTTTGAAAATCCTTTATAATCTGTCCTGCCTCCATCCAGTCTTCTTACACCTTATACTCCACCATCTACTCTGTGCTGTGATGACAGTGGCCTCCTTGCTGTCCATTTCATGACTCTGGGAATTTTCACTATTGTTGCCCAGACCTGGGATGTTCTCCCTCTTCATCTCTGCCTCCTGGCTTCCCTGGCTCCCTTTAAGTCACTGCTAGAATTTTAACTTCTATAAGAAGTCTTTCCTGACCTCTCTTAATTCTGGTACCTCCCCTCCATTGATCATCTCCAATTTATCCTTTATATACTTTATTTGTACAAGGCTCTTTGCACATTGGCTCCTCTTCTAGACTGTGAGTTCCTTATTTTTCACCTTTTCTTTCATCCCTAGCGCTCAGGATTGTTCTTGGCACATCTCAGGTATTTAATAAATGACTACTGACTCACTGACTTGTCTATTGAAACAGATTTAAATTTTAAAAATGGATGTATGTTATTTAAAATAATAACACATAAATATATAACTTGGACTTGCTTTGTTTTATTTGCCAGAGAAAATATTTCAAGGGGATCATAATAACTGTTTTCAACTTTTCTCGTGAGGAATAGGTATTGTTATATTTGTACTGTTTGATCTCAAATGATAGAACAAGGAGCAATGAATGAAAGTGTCAGAGAGATAAATTTAGGCAGGATTTAAGGGAAGGAAGAAAAAAAATTAAAGCCAACAACTACAGGCATATAAAAGTGGAATTCATTGTTTCAGCCAGTGGTAACTTCCTCTTTCATTGGAAATCTTCCAGCCAGTTGAATGAGGAGGGAGAGATACTTTCTCATGTGTGGTTTGGCATAGATAGTCAATGAAGCCCCTTCTAACTCTGAAATTCTGTGAAACTTATTCCATTGATAGAAATTAGCAGAATTTTTTATTTTTTAATTGCTCACAACCATATAGCAAAAAATACAGTTCAATGTGGCATAATCAGTAATTTTGCAACCAAGAATTTAGGAAAGCCTTTGTCCTGCTAGAACTATGGCTCGATGTTTGCATGCAGTTTACAAATCAGTCTTACAGTTGTTTTCATTATCTTTGAGGCCAATGAAACAGACTAGAGAACAAAGAATGTGATTGGAAAAGCACCACTTCCAGAGAAATTTGAAAAAACAATGTCTTGCATTCCAAATGAAGTATGTTAGATTATTCCTTTTTTTTTTTAACCCTCCCTACTTGGATGCAATAATGCTTGACTATAAAGAATTAAAAACTTTACTAAATCACTTCTTGATTTACTAACTAACTTCAAGGGGTCAGGGAGAGAAGGTATATTATTTCATAAAGGACTAATATTCTGTGGAAATATAGTAAAACTCAATTACAAGGACCTCCATGATTTTAAATAAAGAACCAGACATCTAGATAAGCTTTCTTTGATTTTGATTTCTAGGCTCTATCAAGTTGTCACTTTTCAAAGAAGGTTTTATGTTTTGTTTTGCTTTCTTTTTCCTGCAAAAGATGTGATGCTGGTATTAAAGGACACACTTCCATTAGTCTTCATTATTTCTTATGTTTTCCCCATTACACCTGAACTTCAGATATCATCGGAAGATCAAAAACAAAGAACTTGGCACACCAAGAACAAAGCGTGAGCTAAATCGATTTGAAAATTGTCCTGTTGCCACCCTGGCAGCCAGTCTAGAAGTGTGCAATCAGCTTTTATAAGGACATGATTAAAACATTTAGCAGCCACTGTCTTTAGTTAGCATCCAATGATTTGATTGCATGAAAACCTCATGATCATAAAGAGTTGTCTCAGAATTTAGTCAAAGAAAAATACAATGTATAACAACTTTATGATTTAAAAGGAAATTCTGCCTTTTAGTGGGGATTAATGTCATGATAATGACAATAATACTTTCAAGTGGTATCAGTGAACTATATATATTTCAGATTCCAATTAATATTTGACTCTGGCATTGTATTGGACCTTGAGCAAATCATTTAACTTCTACAAGACTTAATTTCATCATCTTTAAAATGGTAACAACAACAGCTCCCATCACCTCTCAATTCATAGGACCATAGACTTCGATCTGGAAAGAACTTTAGTGGTCAAGTCATGCAACAAGCTCATGTTATAGGTAAGGAAACTGAGGCTCAGAGAATTTAAAGGTCACATAGGTAGTAAGTAGCAGAACTGAGATTCGAACCCAGGCCCTCTGGCTCCAAATTCAGTTATCTTATGAGGATCAAATGAAATAATGTATCTAAAATACCATATTGCTTCAAAACAATATATAAATATTAGTTATACAAGTCATTTCTGGTATTAAGTACTGACCCCTTAATATAAGTAAATATATCAATATTTACTTCTAGAGAGAAATTTCCTGATCACCAATAATACTTCTCTGCAACAGGCATAGCGGTAACCCAAATTTTCAATGGTTGAAAAATTAGAAAGAGAAGCCAAAGTCAGAGTTGAATACTGTAATAGCTTTGAATCAAGAATCAACTCCTTAAGGGGTAAATGTGTGTGGAGGGGGGGGGGCTTAGTGGTAATGGTTGCCCCAGATCACTCTAGTTAACTGGAAATCTTCACCTATACACCCTGAATTTTCAATCCCATCCCAATACCCTCTTCTAGTATACCTTCAATGATACCTCTGCTCCTGTTCTTCATTGTGAGGTGCTTTATGTTTGATCTTACTGAAAAAGATCTGACCAAAAAAAATTAAGACAGATGGAAAATTCAGCCTGTTATGATATTCAGGGACCTGAGTTCTTGTCTAGTCTCTGATCATTTATTACATATGTTACTTTGGACAGGTTAATCAAACTCTCTGGGACCCATTTTCCTCATCTGCAAATGGAGGGACTTGGGAATGGATGACTATTAAGTAGCTTTGAAATTATGATTATTATCTATGCATATATGTAATAGGCTCTGATAATCCCCAATTCTTCATATAATTGTCAGTCAACTTGTAAATTGTAGTGGCCTTATGGTTGGCTAATTTTCTCTGTAGAAGCATGACATTTTACTTTGTGTAATCACCTCTGTGACCAGCTAAAGACTCTGTATGACAAAGAATCAGACTTCAGGAAGCAGCATATTATAGAGATTTTCTTTTTTCTTTCCTTCCTTCCTTCCTTCCTTCCTTCCTTCCTTCCTTCCTTCCTTCCTTCCTTCCTTCCTTCCTTCCTTCCTTCCTTCCTTCCTTCCTTCCTTCCTTTCTTCCTTCCTTCTTTCTTTCTTTTAAAAAGAATGCACCAAGAATTGTTAGTGCTAAAACTTTTAACTAGTTTAATTGCAGATTATTGGGGAGAACCGTTTCCTCTACTAAAATGATTACTAATTCACTTTATAACCTTGGCAACCACCTGCTACTCTGTATGTAAAAGTGATGCCTTTGGACTAGATCATCACTTTAGCTCCTTCCAGCTCTAACATTCCTGGTTCTGTGATTCTAATACTGATGAACAATTATGTAGTTTTAAATTTTTACTTTATTTTATTTTTCTCTTCTCTTTGAGATTTCCATTAAAAGGAAATGTTCCCCATAAAGCTAGCTGCTTATGGATAACCTAAATAACTAAATAGGATTCAGATGTTTTCCTGCCATCAGTTCTTTCGACTAAGAAAGCAAAATAAATTATTAGAATTAGGCCAATGCAACAGACAAAAATTTTCTCTGAGAAAATAACTAAGACTTCATCAAGCCACTTTAATTTTGAAGTAATGACGTCTTATTTATTCCTTGCACTGGGAGATTTTGTTCGGAGAGTTGCCAAATGTCAGCTACCAATTGAATGCCTTTTAAATAGCCCAAGCTCCACAGAGACATCACATTTCTCCAGAAGATATATTATTGTTCAAGCACATTTTGCAGTTTATAATATAAAGAGTGCTAATCAGAATTCTTAATGGCTATTATCTGGCTTAAAATTTGAATAACAGGTGTTTCTTGCAGGCTGTGAATGGCTGGCCTATAATACAGCAGCCAGGGTACATTTGTAATGGATTTAATATTGACCTTCTAAGCCGCAATGCCCATGCCCATCCCACTCACATGATAGAATGACTAGCTTGGGGAGAATACTTTGGTTTATGGGCCTGGATACCTGCCATCGTTTCAGGTATAATAACCAACATTCAATCCAAAATTATTGGAGCAAGAAAGTGAAACAGAGAACATAATAAGAGGGTGTTCCAGTCATTCAATGTTTCTGTATTTTCAACCCATTGAATACCTTGTTTTCTGATTAACTGCGTGCTAGCCCTCTTTATGACCATTTCCACCTTTGTATTGTTGTATCCTTAGGGGGTTATGAATTATTACCAGGCCTTAGCCATGAAAAGAAACTTAAATTTCGAAACAAGTTTTGTGGGGGGCAGTGCTTTAGGTATTGCCTTTTTAGGGGTGAAAGGTCGCTTGCCAATTCGATGATTTCACAGGTATAGAAAATTCTCAGTGTGGAAACTCTCTGTACTCTTGCCTATTGGCCACTCTGATTGTTAGAATGTTATCCCCAAAAGTTTAAGGAATTCATCCCACAGTTTTCAATGCATGTTTCTCTGTGGTCAGACTCAAACTCATGTTGTCCTGCATCTAAGGCCAGCTTATTATTCACTTTTCCATGCTGCCATTTTTGGTGTTGAAAGAATGTTGGGACATGGTGTAGTGGACAAAAGACTCAATTTGGGATTAGGAATATCTGGGTTCAAATCTTGTCTCTGACACTAAATCTCTGGTTATGATCGTCATGTAATTTTTTTTGACCCTCGGCCTTTTTATATGTTAAGTGGAGATATTAACATTGATACTTCCTATGTTATAAGGTTGCCATAAGACTTAAATGCAGTCCTGTGTTTTATAAACTTCAAAATGATATACATTATTACTATTGATTATAATAATATTTGGCAGGAAAGTAGGAAGGCTATGAGCTTGATAAAGATGATGGGGAAAGGATGAGCATGAAATAAGTATTATTTTATGATGAGTAAATCTCTCTTTTATTGTAGATATTCACAGAAAGAATTATTGATTTCAATAAATATATTGTTATCAAAAATCGTGTTTTGCATGTCCTCAACAATATGGAAGAATAATGTACTAGTTAACCAATAGGATCATCTAAATTGGTCCAGTGCTGACTAATTAGCCAAATCCTGGCACCAATCTGAATGATTTGTCTTTCTCCATTTCTAGGACTTTTTCTTTTCTTTTCTTTTCTTTTTTAGTAGGGGGAAGGTATGGTAATTGGGGTTAAGTCACTTGCCCAAGGTTACATGGCTAGCAAGCATTAAGTATCTGAGGCCAGATTTGAACTGAGGTCCTTCTGACTCCAGGGCTGGTGCTCTATTCATGCACCACTTAGCCACCCCCCTAGGGGTTTTTCTTAAAAATTATCAGAAGACAGCCCATTTTAATTTACACATTGGGCAGCAAATATTGTTCCAAATGAGTGATTCTATGGCAAATTAGGATTTATTTTAAAGTGTAGAAAAAAGAATTCCTACTCACAATATTTACACATTCAAATTATATTTGTTGAAGAATAAATATAGCTTATTGAGGCCTTAGGTAGTTTAGGGAAAGGAGTCCAAATACAATAGAGTTCCAGGAAACTGATTGATCAGAGAGAAAAGCTTTGCCTATTACTTTTACTCTTAGGTATATGGTTGGGGATCTTTGACTATTGAGATTGGTAAAGGGACCAAAGTAGGTAGAAAAGCAAAGCAAAGAGACTGTTTTCATAAAAACCGAAGCTTGTCTTCCTGGGCTTGAATGGACTGTGGAAACACAGCCATAGCCCAAGAGTCCATCCCTTAAATAGATGGCTATTAGCTTATAGAGGAATAACAATGACAAAATTTACTCGTGGCCTAAATTTCTGAATTAATGCTTGAGTCTAAAGAATAATACTCTAGGCACAGTGAAAAAGTGTTAACATTCAGGGATATTTTTTACTCCTGTATGTATTGGAATGTCTTGCATCTATGAAATGAGTCAGCTGACTGGGAGCCCAGTACTCTTTGTAAATTTATTTATTTATTTTAAGTTATATATTAAAATACATTTCCATAATATTGTATAATTAAAATAATTTAAAATTGAACCCAGTACTCTTGCACAAAAGCTATGATGTGAGTTTTAGGACAAACATTTATATAAGTTAATATAATAGCCAGAAGTATACAAGAAGTATACTAAAGTCAGTGCCAGAGAAGGGTGGGAACTATTTATAAATTGGCACCTGCTTTTATGTATGCTTCTTTGCATAGGGAAGTTAAAAGCCTTCTGTAATTTCAGACATGCTACTGCCATTCCTACTTGGAAAATGTCCCAAGTAGAACAATCAAGCTGATAAGGAAGCTTCAGTTCATGTTACATAAGGATCTGCTAAAGGAACTGGAAATTATTTAGCCTGGGGAAGAGACAATTGCATAGAGGGAAGACATAACAGATATCTTCTAATATATTTGAAGGGTTGTCATGTGGAAGAGAGATTATACTTGTTCTCATTGGCCCTAGGAGGATAGAAGTAAAAATAATGGGTGGGAGATGCAAAAGGCATCTTTCAACTCTATGTCACAACAACTGAAACAAAACAAAACCTCCTAATAATCTAGAGTTTCCAGAAGTGGAATGAACTGCCTTATGAAAGAGTGGGCTCTCCTCCAAGTGAGAACTTTACTAGAAGATTGGATAACTCATGGGCAGGTACAGGAGAGGGAGAGTCATTCAAAGGTAGGACTAGATAACCTCTGGGGTTCATTCCAATTTCGACTCCTATTGTGACATGTCTTTGCTAATCCTTTTATAGAAAGATCTTTTTTTCCACTAAGCTATTCTAGAGCACATTGTGGCTTCAGTTTAAGATGTAGCACAATTCATCTGGTATTACTTACTGGAGTCATGATTAAATTGAAGAAAGCTATAGCTGCTCATCTCAGTTGGTTTGACTGAAAACCAAGATTAAGTTTGTGATGCCCTCATAAACTATTTAACTCTAAGATTCATGCCTAGTACCTAAGGCCAGCCCAACAACTTATAAATGAATGTCATTGGTTACCAGAGAGTCTAGCACATAGGACAGGTATGGGGCAATAGAAATTCATAACTCCTTCTGAGGAAATAATTATCAGTTGTGGAACATGGGCCTCACATGGCAGGGCAAGGATTTTGCCTGGGGCAAGGAGAAGTTCATGTAGAAAGGGTCATGAGGTTACTCTGAGTCCTAAGGGCAAAACAGAGCTCAGACTCTGGGCTCTTCTTGGAATAGACAGGAAGATCAAAGTTCAGAGTCTTGAGTCATAGGAAAAGGTACAGTCAACACGTGGGCTCATGATCTTCATCATCTCTACTTTGGACTCACAAATAGTCATTGCTTTCCTCAAATGTCTTTAGTCTTTCCAAGTTGTTAGTTTTGTTTTGTTTTGACAGTATTTATAGAACATAAATTGTTCTAGCTCTTCTCACATGGCCAATGAGAAAAGTTGTTTTACTTGAGTAGATATTACTGTTTCTAGAGTTTTGTTTTATTTTGTTTTCAGCAGAGGGGGGCAGGAGTGCAGAATGGTGAGAAAAGAAGTGCCTATTAATTTTTTAATTAATAAAATAATAAAGGATAAGTAAGGCAGAGATTTAAGCCAGATAGGAGCACACAGGCAGACATATAACAGGCCAGGGGAAGTTAGTACTAACAGATTCAAAATGGGTAATACCCAACTGGCAGGAAGTGGATTCTAATCCAATTATTAGGATTTGGGGCCTTAACTAGGTATAAGAAGACAGGAGGGGAATGGTGATCAGGAAAAAAACAAATCATTATCCAGAAAAGTCAAGTAGTCCATACAACCACATAACTGAGATATGACTATTAACTAAAATAGAAGCCCAGGTTTTCATCCATCTTCCTGACATGGGTATGTAAGCCCTAGCCAGTGTGTGTGAATCCCCAGTGCAAGACAAGGTTTTGCAGGTGCTGATGATTAGAGTCAAGGTCTAGGACCTCTCGGGAAACCTTTATCGTTCTAACAATAACTCAAAAGGCGTGCTGTACTGAGGACAGGTCAGAATCAGTGTCTTTATAGATGAAGAATGGCACATACAGTGGGGAAGTACTTCTGTTCATCAGTCAGATTCCCCATAACCCTCACAGAGTTGATAACAATGCTATCTGTTGAGCTATCTTCAAACACCAAGGATAACGAGATATGGCCCACGTTTGGACCTCAGGGGTTCTGAAATGCTCACTTCATAAGAAAGCAGGTTCAAAACCACCATTCAAAAGCTGGGAAGATTCTCTTTCTCACTCCCTCTTATTTTTTCCCTTCCAAATCACCTCTTAAATTTGGAGAACTGCCACCTGGTGCTTTGTCCTGGATATCTTAATATCCAAGACCCCATGAAAATGATATTTTTAGATTCCCATAAATGGTATTTGTGTGCTAAAAAAAAGTGGGAGGGGGGAGTCTCCCATGATGCCATTACAAGCTCAGCATAGACAAGGGCAGTATTAATTTTCAAATTTGAGTGGTACGTTTGGGGATTTTTTTTAACCTCTGCTAGAACTCTTCTGTGCTGTCATACATAAATCAAGGGATTATGAAAGAAGTAGTAAAAGTGGCCGTTTCCTTCTGGGGCTGTAATTTGGCTCCATGAATTATTAATTATCAGACCAGTATAGCATCAGCTCTTGAGAACCCAATATAAATGTAAAAGGCTCACCTTATCAGTCATCATCTAAGAACAGCAGCAGAAGCAGCAGCAGCAGCAGAAGCAGCAGCAGCTATGTGATTTCTCCCTGTTAGAACACTGCAGAATGTGCCAAAGAATGAGAACAGAAAGCAATTGGAAATGTATAAGCTGTAGCACAACATGAAAGGAGTCTTTTTTGACCTGGGTGAAATCTAACCTGAAAGACCTAATGTGGATGGCTTCAAGGATCTGCGCTCCTGCAGGGAATGAAGTGGTTTGATAAGTGCCAAAGCAAAAGGAGAATGTGTAAAGGGCTATGGTCCAGGGAAACTGCCTGAAAGTGGAGAATTGAACCATCTTGCTTCTGTGCCACGGGTAAGGAGAAAATAAATAATGCACCAAGGTCTGAAGTTGTGCTTAAGCACAAAGGTGGTATTTGTTGAAAGCAGACATCTGATATAGTAAGTACCCACTGCCACCCATATATGAAATGCAGAACATATTCTTCAAAGAAAGGAGAACCTGAAACATGGGAGGGTTCTGGGGGGGTTCTGTTTGGTATTTAGCTTTAATGCTTGATGAGGCCTTTTCATATATGTCGGTTCCATCTTTAATGTGTAATGTTGTTTGATTTTGAAAGCAGTCTAAAGGGAAAGAAGACAAGACAGTAATCCCAGCTATCCTTTGCAAACACAAGATTGGTCATGTTTTCACAGGGAAGGTTTAGCAATTCTAGAACTTTCAGAGTTTTATTTTCCCCGATATATGTGCACTCCATCTGATTATACCAAGTCTAGATAATGGAGCCCTTAATCCTATGTCACAAATGTAACTTTGGTCAGGGTCCCATTCAAAGTAACTAGAAAAAGAAGTAGAGTCCTATTATAGGGTTATTTTTTTTTAGTTTTCTATTTTTTTAAACAGTGTTTGTGTATTATAATAAAGGAAATAATATAGTTGCTAGCCATGCTAAAGTGGGAGTTATGGGGAGTATAAATAAATATATTATCTTCAGAAAATCATTCAGATGTCAGTATATTTGAAAAACCCCATGAAGTTCTGAATTCTAATTAGTGACTCTAATAGCATTATTACATGGTGAACAATACAGCTCTTCCAGTGTTATTTGGCTTGAATTAAGCAGGTCATCCTAGGGGAGGCAGTTGAGTAGCAGAGCTAGGCATGTGAAGAGATCTTG
>NW_027185761.1:33936805-33953471 GCF_028583685.1 Petaurus breviceps papuanus | reverse complement strand
TATTTATTATGAAGATATGATTCTAGCCTTGTAATTTTCCAAAATTTACTCAACACTCAATACAGCTTCCTGCTTGGGGAAGCATGTGCCTTAATGTCTGATATTTAATATGAATCATTAGCGCTGGATGGTTCTTATAATATCTGTTTCAATGAAGATGAGCTGCCAAGTGCTTATTTGTCATTACTGACTAACCACATAATCATGCTGTGGTTAAAAAAAGAGAACTTGTAAAGATAACCTCCCAATTTTTCTTCATATGGAATCAATAGAAGTACCGAATTTCATTAGTTAGGAAATATTTCAAGGAGTGAGATAGCTGTGTACAGCATGGAACATTAAGTTAACATGGCCCATAGTCCTGAGACTAATCTTCCAGAGAAAGCATGTAAGAGTGGGACATAGGACCAAATTGGTATAGGAAAGGGTGAGGAAACTCCCCCTACCAATGCAAGTTGCATTCTCTTTGCTATATATAGTCTTTGAGCTGCCATATAATAAAAAGTACTGATGGTTAAATGACTTGTTCAGTGTCACACAGTCAGAAACTGTTTGAGTTTGGACTAGAGATCTTCCATCTGTCTCTCTCTATTATACCATCCTGCCTCTCTCTACCAGAGAAATGGACTTTCATTAGTTCAAGGTGGTTGGAGGAGAAAACTGACCACCTTGTGTCTCCCTCAGCTTACCCCTATTGGCCAAGGTGCCAATGTTTGACCTTCCAATAAGGATAAGCATAACATGCCCCTTCAGGTAGCTTTCCCTGACTAATTACTCAGTGTGCCCTAAACTAGTAGATTTTTGTTGTTTGTTTTTTTTTCCCTTCATTTTGCTATGTTATTTTTCTAACAATTCTTTTTTTTACATATGTCTTCTTGTCCAACTAAATTGTAAAGCCATTAAATTTATCTTGTGCTTTCACTCAGTCTAAAAAAGGATTCTACCTATGGATAGTACTAAGTTACTAAACACTGCTTTCTTACTGATCGTGTGACCTTGAGCAATCCATTTAACCTCTGAGTTCCTCACCTGTCAAGTGAGGGCATCGGACTAGATAACCTCAGAAGTGCCTTCCAGCTCTAAATCTATTATAATCTAATCTAACTCAATCAAAGTTTGCAATGGATTTGCAAACATTAAATATCATGTGGATTTAGTCACAATTTTAATGTGTAAAATAATTTTTTTGCCCTAATAGTTAAATTTAGATTTTCTCAATTTGAAGCTGCATGTTAAAAAAAAATACTCCAAGATGCTTTTGTGATTGGATATAAAAATGTTGAAATCACTGGTTCTTATAAAAATTACAATTAAAGTTAAATTAATAAAAATTACAATAAAAATAAATCAATACAAATTACAATTAAAAGAATTATCATTCTTTTAAAGGTGCTCTGGCCATGTGTTGTTTAATTAGAAGAATATTGTCCTTTAAGGCAGGGCATACTATGCCATGTGTGTATATATGTAATTTCTTCCTCCCTAAATCGGGTAAAACAATAGCACTTTCACAGGGTTTTTTTGAAGATCCACAGCTCAGTGCACACAGAGCAGTTTACAAACCTTAAGACATGCTTTATGTCTGACTCATTATCATTAATATTTCTCATCTTTATGCACACTATTCCCTCTGCTTTCATGGATTTTGGTTGTCTCCTTGGAAGCTACATTAATATTTCTTTTAGATTCTATTAAGGCCTTGTTTAGAAGTATAAAATCACATACACACACTCACATTTATATTGTACATAGGAATTTTAAACTGTCAAGGAAACATGACTTTCGTCAGTACACAGGCATTCCTTTGACATAGATAGCAATTCCTCTAAAACTTGGTAAATGGTTTTTGGTGGTCACTATGGATGAAAATTACATCTCCCTAGACCTTTACCTGGTGCACATGAATTTATTTAATTTGGTTTGATTTCTGCATTTCAATTTCATTGGTTCCCTGTGTAATTCTATGCATTTTTTATGCATTAAAAAAACATGATTCTGGGGTAGCTGGGTGGCGCAGTGAATAGAGCACTGGCCCTGGAGTCAGGAGGACCTGAGTTCAAATGTAGCCTCAGACACTTAACACAAAAACTAGCCATGTGAGCTTGGGCAAGTCACTTAACAATTGCCTTACTTCCCCCACTCCAAAAAGCAAAAAAAAAAAAAAAAACACAAACAAACATGATTCTGAGAAGGAATACATAGTCTTCACCAAATTGACTACTGGGTCCATGAAGTTCAAAAAGGTTATGAACCTCTGACCTTGAGCCAGTCAGGTGATGAATCTCTGAATTTAGCTAGGATAACATTGCATCTTGTACTCAAAGCCTTTCCACCTTGGTAAAGCTGTTATAAAGATGAGCCATCCCAGACTTTGTCCCAATGTGGAGAATTTAGAGGGTTCCCTTTGCCAGAGTAGAAAAAACAGTGTTGTTCTCATTCAATACAAATAATCTTTTTATATAGGGTGCTACCAAATGATATACTGGAGTGGTCTCTTTTCACACTGAGTCTCCCATCCCAAACTAGTACCCCTGGTTTTCTGTCTTTTGTCAAGGAATTGCCTCTTCCTCTGCCTCCCTACCAAATCAATTGAAAGTATGCTACATGCTGCTTGCCCCAGGTGCAGTGTGGTGCACTTGTTCCCAGTTCAGAAATTCCCAGTTAGGCTTCTTCCCCTTGGTAGGTCTTACAAGACTTTGTTTTCTTACAGAATAACTTTCAAGAACCCAAGTGCACCCCCATATAAACAATGGACAATGCAATGGCTTTGGGATCCTGGATATGTCAGACTTGTCTTTAAAATTAATTTTAATTGAATAGGATCTATGGTTTCACCAAGATGGGGAGCTCTGAGTGAAGTATTTCTTCCCCTCATGAAGATCAGTACTTTCTAGGAAACTTAAGAGTGTCAGAGAGTTGCCTGAGTCATGGAGAAATCATTTAACTTGCCCAGGGTCATGTAGCCTCCTTGTCAAAGGCGGGGCTTGAGAGCAGCTCTTCTGCAATCTGAGGCCAGCCCTCTATCCAGGGGTGCTACATTGCTTCTTCTTAGACTGCATCAGAGTGACATTGAAAAAGTAGCAGGCTTATTGGGAGAGCTGACAGCAGTGTTACTAAACAAGACAGAGGAGGATCTTGGGATACTGGGTCTTGGAGCAGGAAGGGACTTGAATTTTAGACTCTCAAAGGACAAATGATTTGGCCACTTCAGAGATACATAGTAGCAGAACATGAGCATAGACTGTGATTCCTACCACTGCGTCTTGTGCAGTTTCTACCAAAAGCCACAATTGAGCTGAGAAAAATCTTTATATCTTACCTTGCTGAGATTTGGAACTCTTTTGGGTGTATTAATGTATTATTAATTTTGTGTGTTTGTGTGTGTGCATGTGTGCATGCACTGCATGTGTGTTGTGTATGGGAGGGGAGAGAGGGAGACAGAGAGAGCAAAGGGAAAAAGGAAAAGAGAAGGGTAGGAAGGAGAAGCACAGAGAGACTAATAGACAGAAACACAGAAAAAAGTGAGAGAGACAAAGAAGCAGACACATGGAAAGAGAGACAGAGATGTAAAGTGATGAGAAAGAAACAGAGAGAAATGAGACCCAAGGGCCATTTTGGAGCGCCAATTCAGCCAGAAGTCAGGCTAGAAAACACATCCTCCACCTTTATCTCTTTTTATCTGCTTCATTTACCCCACAACTTTGACTCGTATCTTTCTTCTTAATATTTTGGTATTTTAATCATTTTCACCATTTGGGCTTCCTTGGTCGGTGGACTAACTTCCTGGAGAGAGATGATCACACCATTAGTGTTCCCTGTGCTCCATAGTAAGACTTACCAAGATAAGTAACTGACAATTTCTTTGGAGATTCCAATTCTATCACCCCTGTATTTAATAACTTGCTGCCCCTTCAGTTTTGTTATCAAACTTTGAATGGGCTACCATTTTAACCGCTGAACCATAGCCATACTTTCACTGCAGTTTATGACTACATAGACTTGAACTGAAAGCTCAGAAGAGCTAATATTTTAATCCCACAGAAGCAATTTTGTTGGCCTGCAAAATAGTACCTGGATTTCTAGGGTTCTTTTTTTCTTTTCTTTCTTTTTTTTCCTACTCAGAGGAACTCCATATTGAATTTAAAATATGTTGGAGCTCCTTCCAGGGCAAAGAACATCTGCTAGAGTGTAATCTAATAAAAGGGAATCAGGCAAAGATGAGGTCTTTGACATATGCACTGCTGTAACTATACTTGAACAACTCCAGCCAAGTTTCTTTAGACATATTGTTAAACGGAACAGGCTCGTGTGGAAACAGCAGCAGGAGAAGGGCAACCATGATCTTCCTAGAGGATTATCCTGCTTGCCCTGAATCACCCCAGGAGACAAATGTAAAGTGGTTCTTTCATTCTTTCTTTTTTCTTCTGCATTATACATATGAGCTACAGGCTCAGCTCTCTTCCCTGAACCATAAGGCAGAACTTCCAAACTTGGGCTCAGGTTTGAATCTGATGATCTTAGCCCTGGAAATCCAAGTCATTTATATTTCTGTTGATGCAATTCTTGTTGAAAATTGAGGGGAAAAGGGAGATAAGATGGCAGGCAGGAATATAATTTTATTTTTTAGATATTTCTCTTCATGATTCCCCTTCTCTGAGTTACCTTCTCTTGGATTGATTCCAAACTGCCCATGTACACCAGCAATGTTCTTTCTTAACCTAATCCCTTCTTATCTTTCTGTTCCCATTTTTAGCTTAAACTATGTTCTATTATGTTTTCTTGAATGATCCCTGGGAATTCTCAATGTGCATCATCTTCTTAACAGGAGATGGTGGTGCCTTCTTTAATACCCGATCCATAACAACTTACTCAGCGGAGATCATAAATCTTCCCAAAAAGCAAAGGCAGTGATTTGAGTCTATATGGAACATCACCAAATTTAGCTGGCCAGGTCTGTCTGGAGCCATCTTAACAAAGTATAAGCAGAGGACTTGGTGCTATAGGGACCTAATGTATAGGTTGACCATACTAATGAGTTACAATGGATCAGAGACCCATGGCTTTCTATAATCTGCCCTGGTTCATCAATTAGTGTAATAACAACAAAATCAACAACAAACATTTATATATAAACAGATACTGTTTCTTCATGTATAAAGTAGAAGACTACATATTCATTTAATAAATCATTCAGTGTAAATTGTTTTATTTAATGAACCAGGATAAAAACATCCCCTTTTTAGTCAAAAGAACATTGCTATACTATGATACACAGTTTTCTAAAGAAGAAATCCTGGACCTCCTTGGCAGGCTGATCACACACACACACACACACACGCACGCACACACATGCACATACACATACATATACAATTTTTAAAAGTGTTAAATTTCATTTGAAGGTTATTAAAATAATGTATTTTTTACTATAAAAGTTCAAGGACTCCCTCAGATCTATTCACAGACTTGATGAATAAACTTGGTCTCTGTGGAGGGAAGAGATATATGAACAAATGTTATATGTCTGGCTCAAAGGCCACAAAATTGCCTCACCCTCGCATGTTTTGTTAACTTTGGCAATAGGTGCCAAAAGTAAAATCACATAGCTCACCCTATGTTTCTTGAGCTTTCAACACACTGACTTAAGGGAGTGATGAGGAAGATCTCTTGCTAATCCATGCCCCCACTGCAAGGTCTGTTCTTGAGAAAGATACTGGCCCACCCAAATTTATTGCTTTTTATTATTGCTGTTCCTATTATTTGTAAAAATTTTAACAATTGTTTTTTATTTCTAAATTCTCTCCCTTTCTCCTTCCCCTCCCCCTCCTTGAGAAGGTAAGGAATTTTATATCAGTTATACATGTGACATCATGTAAGACATATTTCTGTACTAGCCACGATGCAAAAGAAAACACAAACAAAATAAAACAATAAAAAGGAAGAGAAAAAAGTTTGATTCCGTCTTGCATTCAGAGTTCATCAGTTCTTTCTCTAGAAGTAGATAAGATTTTTCATCATGAGACCTTTGGAATTATCTTGGATGATGTCTTGGTAAGAGTTGTTAAGTCTTTCACAGTAGGCCATCTTTACAATAGCCCTGTTACTATGTACAATGTTCTTGGTTCTATTGATTCATTTTGCATTAGTTCATATAAGTCTTTTCATTTTTTTTCTGAAATCATCCTAATAGTTATCTCTTATAGCATGATACTGTCCCATCATAATCATGTACCACAAATTATTCAGCCATTCCCCAATTCATGGGCATCCCCTCAATTTCTGATTCTTTAATACTATGAAAAGAGCTGCTATAAATATTTTTGTACAGTTATGTCATTTTCTCTTTTCTTTGATCTTTTTGTGATACAGGTCACTTAGTTGGTATTGATGGGTCAAAGGGTATTAGTAATTTTATAGCTCTTTGCATATAGCTCCAAATTGTTCTCCAGAATGCAAGGACTAGTTTACAACTCCACCAAGAGTGTACGAGTGACCCAATTTTTCCACATCCCCTCTGGCATTTTTCATTTTCCTTTTCTGTCATGTTAGCCCCTCAAAACTCTATGAAGTAGTATCTCAGAGTTGTTTTAATTTGCATTGCTCTAAATAGTAGTGATTTTGAGCATTTTTTAAAATGTGACTCTTGATAGCTTTGATTTCTTCTTCTGAAAACTGCCTGTTGATACCCTTTGAACATTTATCAACTGGAAAATGGCTCTTATTTATATAAATTTGGCTCAGTTCCCTATATGTTTGAGAAATAAAGCCTTTATCAGAAAAAAACTTGTTGTAAAAAATTCTCTAGTTTTCCTTTTTCCTTCTAAGTTTGGCTGCATTTGTTTTATTTGTGGAAAAGTTATTTTTAATTTCATATAATCAACATTGTCCATTTTATATCCTGTGATGCTCTCTATTACTTGTTTTGGTTATACACTCTTTCCTTATCCATAGTTCTGACAGGCAAATTTTTTCATTGACCTCTAATTTACTTATGATATTATCTTTCATGTCTAACTTATTTATCCATTTTGACCTTATCTTGGTTTACAGTGGGAAATGTTAGGCTATGCCTTGTTTCTGTCAAAAAGTTTTTGCTAAATAAAGTTTTCCACTTTTCCCAACATTTTTTGTTATATGGTAAATATTTTACCTCAAAAGCTTGGGTTTTTGCCACCCAGATTGATTTTGAATTGATGCAGCCACATACAATATTTCTAGTTCTACACAGTTCACTGTGCACAAATCAGCACAGAGTAATTAGGAATTGAATTGAAGCCTGCCAATGCTAGCTGGCATACCATGATGTATATTATAGCTCTTTTTCTTTCTCTATCTCTGCTCTCATTTTTAGCCTAGGTTACTATCAGTCGTATATCTGTGGTTAGTGCTACCAAAAGTCACAGTTGCTAAACATATCCACTATTTGACAGTGTGAATTGGGACTGATTATTTTTTCATTGAATTCTCATCCATAATTGGGTAAGTGATCTGCTATCAAACTAAGTAATGGATTGCAAGTCATCAGCCTCAAATTGGAAAAGAAGCATATTCTGTATTCATTGTTTAAAAAATTCTAAATAGGGGTTGGCTAGGTGGCACAGTGAATAGAGTAC
Source organism: Petaurus breviceps papuanus (assembly GCF_028583685.1). NCBI lineage: Eukaryota > Metazoa > Chordata > Mammalia > Diprotodontia > Petauridae > Petaurus > Petaurus breviceps. The sequence goes on along the minus strand of NW_027185761.1, from coordinate 33,945,858 downwards.
CAGCCCTGGAATCAGGAGGACCTGAGTTCAAATCTGGCCTCAGACACAAATCCGGCCTTGACACACTTACTAGCCATGTGAATTTGGGCAAGTCACTTTACTCCAATTGTCCTCCAAAAAGCAAAAAAAATTTTTTTTAATAGTTTGGTCATTAAATTGACCATTTTATTGATAAGATCAAAGAGAGAGAGAATAACATAGTGACCAGAGGAACTAGGTTTATCATCAGAAAGACCACTGTTCGATGCTTACCTCTGACATGATAGCTCTATGATCCTGTTTAAGTAACTTAATTCCATAGTATTCCATACAACCCTCTAAAATTATTAGGAGAGGGAATTACTCCTCAGGATCTCCCTACACTGAAAATATCATAGCTATGTTTAACAAAATAGGTGTCACATAGGTAAAGCGTTTCACAAATCTCAAAGTGGTATATAAATATGAGCTATTGTGAATCATAAGAGAAACAGCATGCTGTAGAGGAGAGAAAGCTAGTCCTAATTACTGGAAGGCCTATGTTCAATACTTATAAGTATTATAAACTCTCAGCACTCTAGGAAACTCTTTACTACTGTAAATTAGAGAAATAGTGAAGAACGGCCTTAATAGAAAGAATTTCATCATCAGGAAGTTATGAATATCATTGAAATCTCAGGACCAGTCCCTGTCAGTATCCTTCACATCAACTCATAAATAATCACCTGAAATCATCTTGGAATAAAGAGACCTAAAATGGTGACCATAGAGACAAAAGAGGCCTCAGAGGTTATTTAATTCAACCAGTTCTTGTCACAGATGAGGAAACTGAGGCTTAGGGAGATTAAGGTATTCACAATCTATTTGGGCTTCATTTATTATATGTGTACTGATCATATAACCAACTAGCACATGAGATCTTTGTGTGTAGGAGTTGTTTCATATACTTTTGCTTGTGACTTTCAGTATGTAGGAGAGTGCCAAGAACTTAGTAGACACTGCATAAATGTGTGTTGTTTCTCTAACTGATTGCTAGATAATACTAGAACAGGGCAGCTATGCACAGCAGATGGAATGTGGGACCTAAAGTCAGGAAAACCTGAGATCAAATTTGAACGCGGATACTTACTAGCTGTGTGACTCTGGGCAAGTCACTTAATCCTTTTTTTGCCACAGTTTCCTCATCTGTCAATGAATTGGAGAGGAAAATATGAAACCACTCCAGTATCTTTGCCAAGAAAATTCAAAGCGGATTCAACAAGAGTTAGACACAACTCAACAAGAACAAAACTACCAGCGCTGGCTGGCATTTGACCCAAGGCTATCTTGTGCCAAACTTAATATTCCTAAAGTATATAATACTGACTCCCTAAAGTGTTGTCCAAGTCACTAAGGTAAAGTTTGATTATGTTTTAGTTCTTTATATAAAACAGAAATTTTAAAATTATTCTAAAATTTATTAAGTACTTAAAACATTAATCTCTCAATGCCATAAGCATCATGAGGACATAGGTTAATTGTGCCAGTGTACATGGGCACATCTAGCCCACAGTTTGTACAGACCAATGTCTAGTACATATGGTTCATGGAGAAGATTTTATTCATGCTGCCTTTTGTACAAGATCAAGCAAGAGAAAGCTAATTCACAAGGGGTTGTTTTGAGAATAATGAGAAATATTTGCATATAGTATACAACTAATAATCTTATATAAATGTATTGCAATGCAATGCATGTCTAAGAGATAAGAAATAAGGCCTGATTTACCTGGTTGCAAGCAAAATTGGAGAGTAAAATGTGACTTAGAAAAAGATTAACCAAGTGTGACATGGGTTCTAAGAAAGAATTAATTGCAAGATTCCTCCTGGGACTAAATGTATATTTAAGAGTCAAAATTGTTAGGATATTAATGATAAAGTAAAAATATATAAGAATATATGATGTGTGCCATCAGGGCATATATTGACCAGTATCTCAGCACAACAAAATAAAATATATGAATAAAGTAAATGGATAGAGGCCATGGAACTTCCTAGGATAGTCCTAGGTTGAGAATTAGAGAATAGGAACTTATTTTACTCCTAAACTATCAAAGATTTTAAATTAGAAAGTAGTAGACTGTCATGGTCAGAAGAGACCTTATAGGATATTAATTCCAACCCCCTCATTTAACAGATGAGAAAATTGATGTCCTTTTAGGTTAGTGGATCTTACTTGCTGTATTGTTCTAGACTGGAGTGATCTCCAGTCATCATCATGAATATCTGATCACTGGATCCGGATGGCTCTGTAGGAGAAAGTGAGGCTGGTGACCTTGCACAGTCCTCCCTCACTCAAATCAAAGTCAATCGCAAGTTATAACATCATTTCCCTGATATCATGATTCTCTTTGAAAATGAAGGACAAACACACAATTGTTCTAGACTAAGTTCTCAATTGCAGTGTCCATCAGTTGTATTTTTTTATCTCTAAAATGGGCATAAAATTCATCCTCTTTCTTAACTCACAGACATATGAGGTTTATTGTAAAGATCTTTTGAGTAACTGACTAGAAAGTGATAATATAAATAGAAGGTATTTTATTATTTCATTTCATCTATGTGTGAAACACCTCCACAATGAATTTTTCAGTGAAAATGACTATGTTTGATATAATACCAAATAACAAATAAATATTTGCCTCCTCATGGAATCACATATTTTGGGCTGGAAGATAGTTTATAGGCCATTGAGCCTAAGCCCCTCATATTATAGACAGAAGTTTGTTTCCAGAGACACTTAAATGACTTGACATGGTTACATAGGTGGTAAGTTTCAGAGGTGGGATTTGATCATGGGTCTTTGTACTCCAAATAAAGTACTTTTTCCATGTCTCCACATTCCCAATCTCCTTCTCACTAAATGCCTTGCTGTAATTTAAGAAAATTGAATACTACAAAATTGACAAGTTGAAAGTTGATTATTCACTCTATAAAGGGAATACCTTACAAATTGACATTTGACAAGATTTCTTAATATTGTCACCCATTCCAATATTATTAAATTAAAACTTAATTCACATGAATTCTATTTGCTTGCTATTTTAGAAGTTTATACATACTTTAAAATGAGGCCTGTTTATGTGGTATATAAAATATATGCAATATGAAGAGATTTCATGCATTATCTATCTATATTATATGTTTAGGTATATACAGAGTTCATTTTTTTTCATTCAGTCTCTAATTTACACGTGATATTTTCAACAAGGGATAGTATAGTTTTATTCAATATTTTGTTTGTATTCTTCAATGCTATTAGATAATTCTTATTTGAACTTTTCTGAATGAAAATCACTGAATCATAAAAATATAACCTCCAACAATTATTTTCTGTAATTTCCAATGGTGAGCTTGTGCTGAGGCATTTTGGCATTGATGTCCCAAGAATTATGGGTCCCCTGAGACCAATTACAAAGGTTCAGAAGGTTGTTTTTATTTCCCTTGCTCCTGATGCCTTTTTAATGAGGCCTCCCAGTAAACAGAAAGCATGATGCTTTCCTGTTGTATTCCTGTCTGCCGCCTTCAAACATTTATTACTAATACAGCTGGGAAATGATTTATAAATTAAATATTAGGAAAATGTACTTTAGGAAAAAAAAGTAGTTAGGGGGTATAATTTATAATTCTCATTTAGGGGAAAATCATGCTAGCAGTTTGCTAATGGAAGTGTACTGAGAGTCGCTCTTGGAAACACTGCAGTGGTTTATGTAATAAATAGAGATAATAGATGAGGGGGAGTTTGCAATGGATGTATTTGGGCATGTGGTTCATTCTAATAAAATGTGAACATAAAAGAAGCCAATTTGTTGTTAGATTGACCCTTAGAATATTGAAGAAAATAATGAGAGAAAATAAAAAATGACTTCTGAGAGCTGATTACTCAGAAAACTTTTTGCATAAAACAAAGGTACATATGCACAACCATTAGAGGATTTCTAATTTTGAATCCACATTTTTCCAATTGGTAGCTGCGTGACTTTGGACAAGCACTCCATCTGTCGAATCTGTTTCTTCATCTGGAAAATGGGGAGGTAATTTTATTACCTACTTCTCATGGTTGTGAGGGATTTAAATGACTTGTAAAAACTAAGGTACTTTGTTAAAAAAAAAAAACTGTTACTAGTAAGAGGTTAATCAGCGATATCTCTACTGTAGTTCAAAATTATTTTAAAGAGTCTTATTGCGTATATAAAAAATTTAAGTTTGATTTACGCCACTCACTTTATGTTTGATGTACCTTTCGAAGGATTTGTAAAGTTAAGAGTTTGGAAAATTCTTTCACCACCTGTGACCTGAGTTGACTGAGATACTTAGAAGTGAAATCGTCCAGGGTAGGGTAGTACAATGGGGGGGAGGGGGTTAAAAGGATAGGTAGGTATCAGAGCTACCCCACCTCCTTGCTTTTTTTTTACTATGTGAATTAGCTCCGTCTTTGGGTACTTTGGGGATAACAAACTCCTTGACATCTTTGGTCAATAAAAGAAACCAATTTAAACTCATTAGGGGCAAAAGAAACTAGAGTTTATCCAGTATAATGATCACATTTTACAAATAAAGAACCGCATGCTCATAGAGGATGGGTAATTTGTCCAAGATCCAGGTTTTGAATGATCATAACAGGATTGACATTCAAGGCCATTCAATCTAACCCTTTCCTTTCACAGTTGAGAAAGGGATGTCTGGAATTTAAGAGGCTTGTACAAAATCACGCATATATTGAATAGCAGATCTAAAATTCTAACCCAGGCTTTTTGGCTCCAACTTCAGCATTCCTTCCTCTGCGTTGTGGTTCATTCAGGCAGTGAATGTCAGCAAATGAGGAGAGCAATTGAGCCCACATCTTTCTAACTCCTAGGCCCAGCAGTCTATCCACTGTTATGTCAGGCATTTATATTTATAGGCTCTTTTATCTAAGAAACATTAAATAAGCACCAGTAATTTTATTTATCAGAATGGGCTGGATCATTTACTCTCAACTTCATCTCATATCCTGAGGAGGATATGAAAGGATAAGATGTTAGAAATGGATCAAACTGTACTTAGAGTCTGACCTCTTCATTTTACAGATGAGAGAATTGTGGGTAAGAAGGTACAATATATTTGCTTAAAGTCCCATAACTAATTAGTGGCAAACTCAACTCAGGACCAAAGAATCCAGGTCTCCAGTTTCTCAAGGCAGAGTATTCTTTCTTCCCCCCTCACACTGACTGAGGTAGCATGATGAGGTTTTTTGCCATAAGGGCAGAATGTGACAGATTTCAGACAGATTTCAGCAATTCCTTTTACATTTCAGGAACTCATTTTTGGAATTTAAAGAATGCGATTCTTGAAGCTTTTATTTTAAAAGGGGGATCTGTTCCTTTAAAAATAACTTACTACTTTCTAAAGGCTTTTTTCTCTACTCACAGATTAATTTTCTATAATAATTTTTATGAGCTCAAAAATGAAATTCTATTTGGCCCAATTCTTTTCTAAGAGGGATTGTATCTTTGTTACAAAAGTAAAATTAGCACAAATGTTTGTTCTTCATGCTTCACATCTTTATGGTTAATATTTATTTTCAGATCCCATTTCAATGTCACTTTGATTCTATTTCTTGGAGAAAGCTTTGAGGTTACACTTTCTAACTAATTTCAGAGAGCACAGCTGGCCTTGTATCATAATGCCCATCCCCCTGTATCTGATAGTGAAGATTTTTATTGTATAAACTAAGAGCTGAGATAACTAAAGTCTATCCTTTGATATTTTGACCTCCCAAAAGATCTGCATCAATGAAGATAATTCATTCATATAACTTCCTTCTTGACCTCTAAAATTCACTCCATGGTTAAAGGATTTCAACTGGACCATATGATGATATTTAGATCTTTTATGTTTAATATCTAACACTGAGGGTTAGATCTAATCCCCAAACTTGGGGTATTAAATAGTTTATTGCAAGTAGCAATGTGAGGAATGAACTGCAACAAAACAAAACAAAATTATACATATTTATCACATATGAAATCATACTTTTTTTGCTACATGTTACCCTGGAACTGAGGCAGCATAGGGTTCATTGAATGGAATGCTGGAATTGGTCTGAGGATTCAAATGCAGCATCTTATTCTTACTATTTGTGTGATTAGTCACTGCTGTGGGTATAAAAATTATCCAACTCACACCAAAAGAAAACCAAGGCAGAGCTCTGAGCCAATGGCACTTTATTAAAGGGTCCATGATCCCCTCCAATGAAGTAGACCTCAGATCTTACTCAAGATCTGAGATGACCTTCCCTTCCAAGACCCTATTTCTATAGGGTTAGATATCTAAATATTCAAGAATGACTGTACCAGATACAGAATAATTTCGCTGGTTGACATATGACACATAAACTAAAATTAGCAAAATAATATATCAGCAGAGTCATGAGTTGGGCAAAGGAAGGAATATCTCCACTGACTTGGTCAGGCCTATACAACCTGTAGGCAACCAAAGGATTTCAGGAAGCACCTGAAAAAATGTAGAGGAAAACATCCTCTACATTTTGCACAAGCCACTGGAAATCTTTGGTGTGCCCACCTGTAAGTGGCCGGTTGTACAGGCCTGGACTGGATGGTCATAAGACAGACCCTTGCTCATGTTGGACAAGAGAAAATTGTCTGAGGTATAAAAATAATTTTGGGAGCCTTTCCATGTAGTTGAGTCACCTCTGCCATACTAAGCTTGATCACCATAACAAAGGAAAACAAGGGTGGAGGACTTCCAGCCGGCTTACCATGATTACTCAAGTGATCTCACCATCTGTAGCTCAAGGCTCTCGGGCCAAATATGCGGAATTTATAATCTTAGGAAACTGATCGATACTGATTGGAATAGAGTCAGGGTCTTCAATGAATCAACTTCCTCACTTCATTCAATTTCTAGGTGCCTCAGCTGAAGGACATATATGTCTTAAACTCCTTAATATCTTTCCTGTAGTTCCCTATGTTGACCAAATCACCATGAAATGATAAAATACTCCCAAATTACTTCTCTGAGTGACTATTCAGTAACAATGCTAAGTGCATATTATGAACCAATCTTATACCAATGCTTACAATGTGGAGAGAACAGAAACTCAAAAAAAGCTATAAAGTTTTTAGATAAAACTCCTTACGATAGCAGCACAATAATTTCCAAAGAATTCCATCTTCTAACAATCTCTTGAAATTAATGAATAAAGACAAAAGCCTTCTATTCATCCACCCTTGCCACATCAGTCAGTGGAGATAGAAAATGATATAAAATTAATCCTCTCTCTTGACAGTTGTAAAATAGTAATCCTACATTTTTATCCTCTCAGACTACATCTGAAGATTTTTTTATTCTTATATTTTCATATTCTCTCATATCAATCCATATACTGTAGGCTCAGATTCATTTTGTGTGGTCAAAATAAGCCTGTTTTACAAAACCAGTGTGGGTTACAGGAGTTTGGGAGAATGTATCCATGGTAGAAAAAAAAAATCAGATACATTTTCAATACATTTACTTTTAAAAGTATGTCCTTTAGGGGTATCTATATCTCCCCTCCTTTCAACTTACTCCCCCAAATGAGTACTAAATTTTTCTATTCATATTATTTTTAGTGGTAATTTTTTTTTTGCTTCCCTAACTAAAACACAGATGATATAGATTTCCTGGTTCAATAGTATTTTTTGCTAAGTAATCAGCACTCAAAAAAAATTGTTAATCACTTTGTGTATTTTGGGAACTTTTCTAAGTGAAGGGCATACTGCCAAGGCAAGAAAAGTCTGTGATCTTTGGGAGATCACAATCTCCCAATCTCCCAGTGGAGGGAGAGGAGTAAAAAGCATTAAATACCTATTGTGTGACAGACACTGTGCTGAACTCTTACAAACATTATCTCATTTGATAAGGGAGAAAAGAAGTGACTACATTCCGTCATTACTCATGTGTTTTAATAAAAATATCTAGCACTTTAAGATTTGCAAAGTTGTTTACATACATTATCTCATGTGACCCTCAGAACTATGCTGTGAGACAGGTGCTATGATTATCCCTATTTTGCAGATGAAGAAAATGAGACCTTATTAAATACTCCAAGTTTTTTTCAGAGATATTATTGGCTTTATTGTTTTGAAAAAAATGTTGTGCATATTTGACCTGACTACATAGGTGCCCTCTCTGTATTTTAGCTGAACTGTCACACTAAAATTAACTATCCCTATAAAACCAATCTTTGTCTTGTTCACAACTACTGTGTATGGTGTGTTAAATTAGAGTCCAACATTTATCACATGTCCATGTATGCAGATCACTGTGGTAGGCACTGATAAAGATATAGTTTAGATAAGATATGTCTGTGGCCCTCCCAGAGATTATATGATGCATGCATATGATGTGTGAAGTATTGGTCTATTTATTTTTAAAAGGGGTCCATGAAGGTATGTATAGTATAATTAATAAAGAGCAAATTAAAAGAACTTTTTGTATAAGGGAAAGTCTATTCTAGAAGATCTGGAGATACTTAAATGATATGATTTTCTTCCTTAATTTGTTCAAGTTTGGCATTTTTTTTTCAAATTGAGTGTTCTACAGTACGATAATCTTTAATTCTTCAAATTAATTGTTTACTGTTTTTTCCCTACAATGTAAAATCACTGGGAGAAAATTAGGGAGCCCCCTTCCATGCTGGTATATATGGCTTTCATTCTATTCTGAAATAGTAAGCTTCCATCTGGAGAAAATTTGCAAATGTATTTCTCACTACCTTTCTGCTATGATCTTGAATTACTTGAGAGTGTTTTGCCACTGGTGGTGGTATGCTAAGCTATAAATTCTCAGATTAGAGTCATTATATTCAAGTTGGCTTTCTGTATTTTTCCTCCTCCATCTGCATCTCTTTCCTTCCTTCCCTTTCTCTCCTCCTTGCTCCCTCCTTCATTTCCTCCCTCTTCATATCCTTTTCTCTTCCTTCCTTCCTTCCTTCCTTCCTTCCTTCCTTTTTTCCTTCCTTCCTTCCTTCCTTCCTTCCTTCCTTCCTTCCTTCC
>NW_027185761.1:33870318-33936705 GCF_028583685.1 Petaurus breviceps papuanus | reverse complement strand
CTTCCTTCCTTCCTTCCTTCCTTCCTTCCTTCCTTCCTTCCTTCCCTTTTTCTATTCTTCCTACCTCCTTTCCTAGCTCTGTGAATTCATCTGTGTAAGAAACTGGAGTATAGAAATGCTCTTTATCTATGCAGATCAGCAGGCTTTGGAAATTTTAATTTTAGAGGATTTCCTGAAGTACCAAGAGGTTAGGTGGCTTATCTAAGGTCACACAGTCAGTGTGTATCCAAGGCAGAAAGTGATCTCAGATTTTCTGATACTAATGCAAGTTCTCTGTCTCAGTGTACACGGTATTGAAATCTCAGTCTGAAGCAACCTAAACAGTACCAATGGTACCTACTACCTCTAGTCCCACCCTGCCAGTTCAGCACCTCAGGCAATTACTGCCTGTGTAATGCTGTTTCTGAATCTATTTCCTTATGTCTAAAGTATAAGTATTATTAACACATATTACCCCTTTCAATGTAAAGATCCAGTGACATAAGTTAGGTGAAGGGCTTTGGAAAATTTATAATGCTATGTAAATGCCATTCATTATTGTTTTCCTTATTATCAGTTGCTTTTTCTTCATCCAAAAGCATCAGTACAGAAACACTTCACTGATTTACTATCATCAATCCTTTAAAAATCTTAACTTTTCCAAAGTTCTCACAATTTCTAATGGGAAACTTTCTAAAATAGATTCTGCAAGTCTATGTAATGGAAAATCCCAACCTTATCCCAACTACTTCTTTTTCTCTTTTCACTTAAACATAGGATCCTGAATCATCATTGTAGCAATATGTCATGCAGGATCTATGATTTTCTCTGGCACTGCTGCAACCTACCTACGTCCTAGTAAATAAGTCTAAATATTACTTAAGGGCAGAGAAGTTAAGAGGCTTCCAAAAAGTTACACAGTTGGCAAGTATGAAGGTCAGGATTTAAATTGGGGGAGTCTGGTATTCTATCCATGAAACTTCATTGCTTCTTTCATACTCTTGAAACTCAAACATTTTAATGAGCTAATACATCCCTAGTCTTTATAACTAGGGATAGGGAACCAGTCTATTGGTATGGGGCTCATTGGTAGAAATGAATACCCTGTGTTGCACTGAGGGCTGGGGTGGAATCATCTAGAGTGAGAAAGGCACAGCCTTCCTAAACTTCTCTTTAAGGTTCAAGTTGCTTCAGGTCTTCTCTGCCCATCTTAGTATTGCTTGGTATTACTCTCACTTAGTATTACTAGTCTTCGCATGCTTTGTTCTCCCAAGCCAATGTCTGATAAATAATATGTACTTACTAAATGCTTATTGAATTGAGAAAAATTGATGAAGTTGCTTTGAGGAAAATGATAGTCAACCGTTGAAGAATCAAATTATTATAATAAAGCAGTGAGCTCTATGTTGAGATTAGGTAGCACGAATTTGAAGTAAACCTATCTAATATGTCTGTATGCTGATTTCCTCTGGTGTCATTTGGCAATACAGTAATAGGAACATAAAAAGAGCTTGATGGATAATTTAGACCTAGGCAGACATACAACAAGAGGGCTGATGTTGACGTGTAGCAGACTATATGTGGTTGAATTATTTAACTCTATGGGTTAGACTTGGTGATGGAAGAAAGTGAAGACAGATGGGTATTGGATTGGTAGGGTAGGAGTGGATGAAGCCTACTAAAATTGAAACAAAGAAGGAAGAAATAGTAATATAAGAGGTTGTGATCAGAAAAAGGACTTTTCACAGTTCCTGTGGGTAAGAATTAGCATGTATCTGTGTATTGAAGCTACAGGTTATGGGAGTTGAGAAGATTCATGAACCAGCCAGAAGTCTAGTATATTTGAAGAAATGTTCATATGTATATGGAAATCACCAAATATAAGGGCAAAGATTGGTATAGAGGGAATACCATGAGGTCTGTGAGAAAGGAGAAAGATTGGTCTGAGGGCCTGTAAATAATGTCAAAAGGATATGAGTAAAGTGGTATAGAGGAATTGGATGAATTCCAACAGAAGAGAGGATATTGGGTAATGGTGGGAAAGCGAGGGTCTGGAAATCATTTAGGGATCAGGAGTATACATAAAGTATATGGTAAATGGGGGAAATAAAAAACTAAAAACTAACCCCCCAAAAAGGAGTATACCAATTCCTCCTCTCATTCTGTGTGTGTGTGTGTGTGTGTGTGTGTGTGTGTGTGTGTCTGCAGGATGAGGAATGAGAACAAGCGGAAAACTTGGGCAGAAATGCATTGTCATCTAGGAAGAGTCAGGTTCCTACAATTCAAAAGAATGTAGAGAGCACAAAGAAAAGTATCCAGAAATAGAATGTTGGAAATAGAATAGAAATCTAAAGGTTAATCATGAAAATCTGATTGCTAAATAAGTGGAATACTTAAGTCTTTCATTACTCCCCAGTGGGCATTATGGTTAGAGTATTTTTTCCTATGCCTTTTTCTATATAGTCATATCAGCATTGAGTAGGAAATCAACGAGTCAGACATTGACTCAGGAACTTGTTCATCTTCCATGTGTTGCAACTTAACATTGCCACTTATCAATGATTGATTAACTACTTTGAGATAAATGCAAACCCAGCAAGACCATAAATTCTTTCCTTATACTCTTCTTTGAAAAGTCTTTCTTCTCCCTCCTATTTGGTACCTCATAGATGCCTTATTGCTTCTCTTCTTGGGTCACTTAAAAACTGAAGCTTCACCTCTCCCTCTTTTGTGTTATGGTCCATATTTGTAGTTCCCACATCTGCCCCGTCTGCTTAAGTCATCACTAGCAAGTTTTCTGATCCAATTTTCATGTGGATTCCACATTCACCTTTTGTCACTGTGCTTTTTGGTTTGCCTTTTTTCTCCCAGTTTTTATTTCCCCCATTCATCATATGGTTGAGTTCCATTACAATACAAATGTCATATTTGTAGATATATAACACCTCATATACTAGAAGAGGTACAACATAGCTCAAGCTTTACACAGAATGCATGATTGTCCCTTCAGCATAACAAACTTACAGAACCAGAATGTTGCTTTATATCAGGATTTCACCTTATTTTATTTTATACATGCATATTTGTGTATTATGTATGTGTATATATATGTGTATGTGTATACACATATATAAACATGATACCATAAATTCCTATAAGTAGAATTTCACTTTTAATGTCCTTATAAGATTTTCTATACTTCTTATAAGGTAATCCACAAATGAGATTATTGCATTGCTTGTTTTCGGTCATTGCCATTACCCTGGATCTATATGTTGTTCCCCAATTTAGCTCTTGTACCTCTGATTTAGCTGCAAGAACTGAATAAAAGTGACCAGAGAAGGGTAGTTACTTTGATTACACATAAAGAAATTCTCAAGAGTTTAAATTACTTTAACAATAGCCTTGATTAAATCATATTCGGTGACTTATTTTCAGAATTCACATAACCCAGTCTCAAAATATCAAGAGGAAACTCACATTTTCTCTTGGAATTCCAAACCTTTTTTATGGAAAAATGTTTTCGGGTGGTAATGGGATGAGGTGGGGATAATTAGGTTGGAAGCCATGGGCAATGTCAGATTCCTTAGATATGTTAAAATTTTATTTACAAATGCTCCTGATGAAAGATGACTACTCCAGTTAAACCCAGGCTTTTAAAAAGTTGTTCCTACAGAACCTACAATATTCAAGAGAGTCTTGTGATGGGACATTTCTTAACTTTGAATTGGTCTGAAAATCCCAAATTTTTCAAACGAGATAATGAAAGTAAGTAGTTTTTTTTTTTTTTTACAGTTTAAAACACTGTAAATATCCATTTCAGATGATAGATCATAGATTGAAAATTACAAGGGAGATCAGAAGCTGTTTAACTCAACCCTCTTAATTTACACATGGGCTACTATGACCCAGGCTAGTTTGAACCTGAATTCTCTGATTTTGGTGCCTATATTCTTTCCATCAACCCAGCTATTATTATTTTATGATTGTTATTAACACTATAAATCATACTGTGGTTCTACAGGGGTAGGACAGAGGCATAACACTATACTGCTATTTCATTGGGATACACAGACAATTTTGATGATGCATACTTCTTCTACCAAGGCACATCAGGAGTCCTCTGTAACTTATAGCTTTAGAGAATTTCTTGGGATGCTGAGAATTTCAGGGACTTGCCATGGTCACCCAAGTAGTATAGAGCCGAGACAGAATCCTTAAATCCAGGTCTCGCAGGCTACCAAGGCCATATCTCTATTTCCTATACATTATTGCCTCTCAATAAACTTATAAATGGCACTAATTCTCCTATTGGAATCTGTATCCGGCATCAGTACATCCATTAATTAATATGGAATCATCAAGTCCAATTCTTTTCTTTTGGGCAGCTATGCTGAATATGAGGAGAATTCAACCAGTGATGACATATATCCATATGAGTGCATTTCTTTCAGATAAAAATAAACATAGGACTACAAATTGGGTGAAAATAGACCCTAGAGGGCACTGGACCTTGAGTATAGGACTTTCCTTGACTATGGCCTGACATTCTTGAGACAATACAAGACCAATCAGTGATAAATGATCCAGAGAAATTCTTTAACAATTTAATTATTTGAAACATTATTAAGAACCTGCTATGGGCCAAGCACTCTGATAAGCACTGAAGATGATAGAAAGATTAAAAACATATACTTGAGTCTCCCAGACCATAAGGTGTAACAAGACTGGTATTACATATTAGTAATGATCTACAGGGCAATATCACACATGCTAAGTGCATGACTAAGGTATGAATAAAATGTAATGTGAATTCTGAGGAAGGAAATATAATATATGACTCAAGGAATCAGGAAAGGAAGTCTTCATGGAAGAGAAAAAAAAATCATTTGTTCTTGAAGGAGAAGTTGGATACCAAGAGGTAGAGATTAGGGTGGGAGAGGACATTCCAAGATTAGAAAAATAGTTTTCCGCAAGTATGGAGTGAAGGAAACATGTGGTCCAATCAACAGATAGAATCGGCTTAGTGGTGTACTAAGATTAATCAGACTTATGAAATAAATGTTTTCCTGATTTCTAGTCGTTCTCTGTTAATTCTCTAGCGAGTATAATGTTAATTACGATCAATTTGGCAAATACATCTGACAGTATTACTGTTTTTATCTTTTGGTCTACATAGTATGACTTCTCAAGTGGCATCACATAATATTCATCTAATTATACATGATGCTCTCTGTTTACTTGCTTGTCTCATATTCACACTAAGAGAGCTAACTATATTTCATCTGGACTGTGATCTTTCCCTCTCTCAGCATAAGAGCCCATTACAGGAGAGAGTGACACCCTTTTGTGCAGGTATTGATTGTGTTGGTTCACAAAAGCCCCGTAATGTTTTACCCATATCAAGCCAGAGTTCTCTGCCTGAGAGGGCCATAATGGCTACCGCCTCCTGGTAATCTAGATGAATTATATAGAACTAAAGTTTATAGATCAGCTTTGCAATTGTGGGGAATTTCATTGGCTTTAACCAGGTGTGTTAAATTGTGAGAAGCATTTATAAAGTCATAATGTCTTCAAGGACATGCGATGTGATAGGTCATTGAAAAAGACACTGGCCAAAAATACATTCTGTTTAGTCTGATATTCAGTCTAACAAAGCTATGTAATTCAGAAGATTTGTTTGGATGTGGTATTGTATTCTTGTCCATTTTCTCTCTCTTCCTATTACAAACATAATTTTCAAAGTGCCTGGAAGCTTTCTAAGAGCTACGCCTAAAATATTACCCCCTTCCCATTCATATACAACTGTCTTCTATGTCTAAATTCCTTGAACTTCATCACTGTTGGAATAACAGCAATGACAACAACAGGAATAAGAAACAGATGTACGATTTCATAAGTATAGAGAACTTCCAGGTGAGGGAAGTTCCTCTCTCAGTGCATGGCAACATGTCCTCTACAAGGTGATGTATTTGAATATTTCTTATTGCAAATGACTTGCCTAAGATCATAGAGGCACTGTGTGTGGCAGAAGCAAGACTTGAATCCAGGCCTTCTGGGCTTTGAGGTCAACTTTGTATCCCTTACACTATACTACTAATAATTTCAGGTCATAGTCATCATCATCACTCAACCTTCAGTTTACTTTCCCATGATCACTCACCTGAAAGCACTTTTTGAAATCTACAGCCTCATGTAAATTTAAATTGTTGTGGCCAATGATATTATTACTATTCATTAATAATTACTATTAATTAATAACTACTATTAATTAACTTGTCTCAAATATTATAAATATTTAATTATTACTATTAGCTATTATTTATTATCTTTATATTTTTATTACTATTAATTATTTTTTCTTAGTATAATTTGGAGAGCAAAGGCCAATCTGCATTGGTAGATGAACTCTCTTACTGAGAGTTGCCTAAACTGATGAAGTAAATAATAATAATATTATTAACAATAGCAATGAGAGACATTATACAATTTAAAGATTGCAAGGTTCTTTACACATGTTGTGTCATGTGATTTTCACAACAGGTAGATAGATGCCACAGATATTACATTTCCCACTTACAATGGAAGAAACTCTCTTAATTTTCTTTTCTTTCTCCCACTTTCCTCTAGTACTTGTTTTAGGAATTCCCCAATGTATCCTATGATCTGTTGTCCACGTAACTTTGAATAGTCCACTCCCTCTTAGACCTTGGGCAAGTAGAACTACATCTTAGCTCAAGAGGGAACAGGCCATGGACTGGTTAGGGGTCTGGAGTCAATGCTAAATCAAGTCTTCCTGAAAAGAAAGGCATATCCTTCTAAAAGGTCCTGTTTAATTTCATCAAGGAAATAGGAGAAAGAAGAGGCAAAAGAGGAAAAGGGACTGGAGATTTGAGGGAAATTCAATAGCATTCCATTATTATACGTGTCAACTATAGATGTTAGTTTCTAATGAGATGATGTACGTGGGGCACTGATAGGTAAAGTTACCTGCATATGTTCTCACCTGAGAGCACTTAGAAACTATAACCCACTCTCTTATATTTAAATCAAACCATTAATTAATTTAATTGATTTATCTTTAGTGAGAACCTATCATATAACCAACTCTGTTCTAAGTGATATGAGGACCAAAAATGAAACACATGCCATAGGTTGCCCCTATCCTTAAGAGCCTTTCCTACTTGAGACAGATTAAAAGTCAGTAGTCAATAAGTGTTTATTAATTGATCAATAAGCATCTATTAAGCACCAACTGTGTGCCAAACAAGCACTTGCTATATGCCAAGGACATCCATACTGGAGATATAAAGAAATGCAAAGCCAGTACCCGCTCTCAAAGAGCTCACCACCAAATGGTGGAGACAATATCGAATAACTATGCACGTGTTGGAATATCCGAGGTAATGGGTAGGTAATCCCTGAAGGATTGGACTAACAGTGCAGTAGAGAAATAGGAGAAGCTCCTTGAAATGGGATGACTTCAGCTGAGTCTTAAAGTAAACTTGGGAGACTCAGAGGCAGAGAGGAGAAGGTAGAATATTCCAGGCATGGAGGACAGGCAGTAGAAAGGAATGGGTCAGCCAATAGAATGTTCTTTGCAAGGGACAGAGAGAAGGGCAATGTTGCTGGATCATAGAGTATGTGGAGGGGAGAAAAGTGTAAAAAGACAAAAACAAGGAAGGGCCAAAAAGAATGTTATTATGTGATAAAAGACCTTCATTATAGGGTGGCCTCATCTGCAAAGTAATCCACATCAAAGCCTCTGAGAACACTGTTAAAACAAAGCATTCATGTCCTACTTACTAAGCTTTAATACTCTACCCTGGGATAGAACACTACAATTTCAAACTTACCGATGTATCTTGAGGCCAAACTCAGAAATGCTGGCTTAACTCCAGCATAGCTTCACCAGGAAAACTTGGGCAAATCTCTTAACCTTTGTTTCTCTCCATTTCCCTCATATTAATAACCCATTAAATGACCCCTTGGGGATGTTGGGAAAACTAACTCATGATATATGATGATAAAAATCCCTAAAAATAATACATAGGGTATTAGAAATACACTAAGACATACGATTCAGAGCATAATTCTGCCCTCAGCCCAAGTATTAAAATTAGCCACTAAATCATTAAGTAAAATAAGTTCTTTCCCCTCTCCCTCTTGCTTTGTCATTAGGAGAAGGTAGTAAATATTTTCATTTTATTTTCTTTATGTAGACTTAGGCGCAACAGAATCAGTACACAGCTAGAATTTTGCAGTCGTTTTTGAGCATATTAATAACTGCTGATAAAGGTTAACACAAAGAAAAAACAAGAAAGAATAATCAGTTTTTAGGAAATATAGTCACTAACAGTAAAAGAAATTAGAATTTGTAGTGCATAATAAGAACAAATATACTATAATGCCTTATTAAAAAGTTAGGCATATGGATGATGAAATGTTTTAAATCTAAATATTTAGCACACTGTAAAGGAAGGACAAATTTAGAATATAGAGTGCCCTAATTGTTAATGTGTGTGTGTGTGTGCGCGCACATGCTCGTTTGGACTGGTTTAAGTCACATTTTTTATTCTCCTGTATATTAGCACCTGGTCAGTCTATAATTTTCAATTATAGAGTTACTTGAGGAACTGAGATATTAAATCAGTTGCTCCAAGTCACACAGACAATGTGTGGAAGACTTGAACTCAAGTCTTTCTGACTCTCAGGTTGGCAAGTCAGTTCTCCACGCTCCCTCCCACATGTACATCTGTATAGACATTTGTTGAAGTTGAGTCATTTCAGTCATGTCTGACTCTTTGGGATCCCATTTGGGGTTTTCTTGGCAAACATACTGGATTGGTTTGCCATTTCATTCTCCAGCTCACTTTACAGGTGAGGAAACTGAGGCAAACAGTAATAATGGACTTGCTCAGGGTCACACAGTTAGTAAGTGTCTGAGGCCATATTTGAACCAGGAAGACAAATCTTCCTGACTCTAGGCCTGGCACTCTATCCACTTCCCCTCATAGTGGTCAATTTGTTCGTGTACAAGTGTGCTCACATTAACATACACACACTTATTGTCTATAGTATAGTTGGGCCTATGATTTCAGCAGTATAGGTGACTCACAGTGATGAAACTCCCTCCGCCAGCATAGATAAGCCAATTTTGTCAAGGATTGTGCAACCAACATGAGATAAAAGACTTGAATTCAAGTCTTCCTGATTCCAAGCTTGGCATTCTGTCTATCACATCACAGGACATCCCATAGAACATTAGCATTTTAAGGGAAAGGTCTGTGTCATTGTTGAGTGTGTGTCCCATGTACTTATTATAATAATTGATTCAGTGACCAGTTAATAAATACCTGTTGATCAGTTGGTTTTTCCTTGAAGATAGATAATATTTTATTATCTTCAGCACAAAATCTTCATCACAGTAAATATTTAACATTGGATGGGGGTGGAGGTTGGGGAGAGAATGTATCCATGACAACCTTAATTTTTATCTGAATTATTATTCACTTTCTTAAGTCTGGAAAATCAACAAAATAACAAATCAGTCCCCGGTTTGGAACATTTCCAGATTTCCAGGATGTAAATACTCACATTGAAAATTTAACAATCAGTTGGAGCCTGTTCAAACTGGCTCCAGCAAATTCCCAGTTTTCATCCATGTAGCATTTAGATTTAGTAAAAACAAAATTTCTGCCTCATCCAAGTATGCAAAACCCACAGAGAAAATATTTTAGCACATGTGCCTGCATCCCTGCCTGATGCCCTCCACTCCCAATGAGATTTTCATTCTTTTCTGAGAGCCCTACTTGTTTTAAATGGAGTTCAAGTTCTCAGAGGCACATTCAAATCACCCTCTTATTTCAGGTTCAGTGTTGGGATGGAATGAAACAGTCTTAAATCACTGATCATTTTAAGAAAGAAATTTGTTTTGTCCTAACTTCAAGAAGATGCAAGAAAGATCCTTCTCTCTTCTGGATGCTGCTCTCTATCCCACCTACACTCCCCCATCTGGAAATACCCCTAGTCAACAGATCATCCAATAATGATGCCTCCCCAGATGTTAGGTACCCACCTAAGTCTGGGAGGTTATGCCCCTACATGACCTGAAAGCTTTGTCAGCAGAGCTAGCACCAACTAGGTAGGAGGGGCAGCTTTGTCTTAGGTAAAGTCTCTCCCTGTTTTGGATGAGAGGAAAGAAGCTGTACTGAGACAATCCCAATCCCATCCCATAAGTATCCTCTCTGCTCCCTGTTCCATATACTGCTAGTGGACACAACCTCCACTTGGCTTCCATTTCCCACAGATGCTCATTTTCCCTGAACCCACTTTAGTAGACCCATAATGCACAGAGATGCTAAAACCATATATTTAAGTGCTGGGCATTACCTGCACTAAATCTTAACTTCTCATTCCATAAAAAAGAAATGGGGAATTTACTAAGAATGGAGTCATTTCAAAGAGATGTTATACTTGCTCAAATGCTAAACTTGAATCTATCTACAGCATTACATATTATCAAGTATTACCTCTTTGTGGCAATTGATACAAGAGTAGAATTTGGCAGAAAAAGAATTTTCTGGAGCTTGACCCCAGGAGGCTTAACGCTTTAGCATTTAATTGTTCTTTAATGGTTTCATGTATATAATAATAACTGCTATTCACATAGCTATTTAAAGTTTGCAAAGCATTTTACATCCATTATCTCATTTGAGTCTTAGAATAACCGCTCAACGTGCCCCCATTTTTTTTTTCAGATGTGGAAACTGGATGACTTTCCACTTACTGTCCATGTCACCTTGAGGGAGTTATGTAATCTCTCTAAGCTTGACTTTCCTCATCTGTAAGAAGAGGGGTATGGATCAGATGAGAGGTACCAAAATGCCAGCCCATGGGCTATATTGCACCCAGCAATGCTGCCAAGGGGCCAGAAACATATTAAGTAGCACTGGGAAGTATCTTACAAAAGAAATAAAACATAATATAAATAAATATAATAAAACATAGCCTTACTCTGCGTTTCTCCAAGTCGATAGGCAGCCCACAGGGATCCTTATGTAAGGCTTAGTTGACCCAATTTCCTTTCAAGTTTGATACCACTAGACAACTTGCATGGTGCCTTGCTACTTAAGGTCTATGTTCTTGTGATCCTGTCCTCTCTTTTCAGCTCTAAAATTTTATAAATTTACAATGAATGTTCATTTATCACACATCTAATCATTATTAAGGACAGAAATGATAAACAAGAATTGATTACTGGAAGCAGGTCTTAGAAAAATCTATCTCTGAAGATTTTTCTCCATCATGGGCATTTTGGACTCTTACCTATTGGTAGGAAGGATCTTTTCAATGATCCTTAAAGTTCTCTTCTATCCTAATGATTCTATAAAAGGTTGAAGCTTATGCTGTAACTATTGTATTAGCTTCAGAATAAGGCAGGCAATAGAAAGTTTCACATCTAGGAAGTAAAAGTACTTCATGTCAAAAAACCTTTGTATAAGTTAATATAAAAATGAATATCTGTGTTGATTGTAGGGAATTCGTCATGTGTTATAAAATAGAATATATTATAGAAAAAGACAAATAATTTAAGAAAAGCAATTGTTATCCAAATTCCCCCTCATGCAGTAAGTGCATTAAATCCTTTATTTAATGCTAATGTTAATGAATGTTTCCTGCATCATTCTTCTTCTCTGTTTCCCATAGATACCTTCCAAATCCAGATCAACTTCCATACACTAGCCTCCCAACACTTTTACAACTTCATTCTCTACTTATTTCATTCTATCTAACACTGTTAAAAGTTATCTTTCTTAAGAATTGGTCTTTTTACATTAATCCTCTTCCCAAAACCATGAAATGGATTTCTTTTTTATCTTCCAAGTAATGGCCAAACTCCTTAGACTGGCATTCAAGGCTCTGCATGTTTGGATGGCTTGCTACCTTTCCCATCTAATCTCATATTATTGTTTTTTTTTTCTTCACATACTCTGTTGCTTCAGGGAATCTGTTGTATCCTGTGGTTTCTTACCTTTTCTTTGCTGTTCTTTATATCTGGAACTTCACTGGTGACCATGTTGACAATAAACAATTCTATTAATCCAACTATTGATATAATTATTACTCCATCTGCTTGTATTACCATGCAATCTATATTTCTTCATCTTCATAAGAATTAATTTAGATTTCATAAAAAGAACAATTTTTCTAAAGATCTAAGTAAACTCCATCCATACTATTCCCCTTATATATCAATTTAGTAATCATTTCAAAAAATGGAATGATGTTAAGCTGGCATGACCAAATCACACTGCTGATGCATGGTAATTTTGCAGTCCACTAAAACCCTCAGATCATTTTCATATCAACTGATGTCTAACCGTACCCTCCACCCATTTCAAACTGTTGTTTTTGAATATTTGTAACCAATGTCAAGACTATATTTAACTCTACCACATCTCATCCTATTGAATTCTGCTGATTGTTCTAGCTTGCCCAGATTCTTTTGCATCCTGACACAGTTATACACTGTGATAGCTACCCTTCCTACTTTTTGACATCTGCAAATTTGATGGGCATACCATCTATGCCTTTGTTCGAATGTGTGTGTATATATATAATTCACTATACATTAAATTTACCTTATATGTATATATACATATGTATATGTATATTTACATATATTGTGTGTATCTATCTATATATTTATAAATAATTCACTTTATTTACATATATACTTATATACCTACACACTCACACACTTATATATATATATATATATGTATATATGTTAAATACCACAGAGCCTTACTCAATTCCTTGGACTACTTCACTGACAATCATGTTAACAGTAAACAATTATATTAATTCAACTATTGATACACTTATTAATCCATGACCATATTGTCATTCATCCGTATTTCTTTTTTTTTTAGATGAAGATAGACAAAATTTATTTGAGATGTTTAGTAACAAAATGTTTTTATCTAAGTAAACTTTATCCATAGCATTCTTCTTGTCTGCCAATTCAATAATCCTTTTTAAAAAGAAAGAAAAGGATTAATCAGGTTATTAGTCTGGCATGACATGTTTTAGATGAGGTCATGCTAGATCTTTGTAATTACTATTTTCCTTTTGGATGTTAAACGAGCATCTTTTTTATAGATCTAATTTAGAATTTTTCCAAGAATTTAAGTCAAGCTTACTGTCCACTTGTTCATAGAATATATACTGACTGTTCCCCTTTTTGGAAACCAGAACATTATACTTTCCGAGTCTTGTGATATGCCTCTTATTTTCTGTGATCCTCCAAATATTGCTGATGGTGACTCAGAAATAATATCTTACTGTACTTTCATGACCTCAGGATACAGTTCATCTGGGCCAGAGGATGTGAATTCATCTAATATAGCAGGTGTTCTCTTATTATCTCCTTATTTATCTTGGCCCTAAACTCTCTGTTCATCATTATTTAGTTCTGTTGCTTCTAATCCAAAGCTCATTCTGCTTTGCAGAGAAAGCAGAAATACACTAAATATTGAATGCCTCTGCCTTCATCCTGATAGCGAAGACTATCATTTCCTCCTCACTGAGCAAAATGGGCTATTCCTTCTATGACCCTCCTTTTCTCCCAACCAAACAAAACAAAAACCAACAACAAAAACCTAATTCTTTCTGTTGTCATTAGTTTCCCTTGAGTAGACTCAGTTTATTTTGAGATTTAGCATTCTTCACACTAGAAGATTCGGGGAAGTTACCTATTCATCCTTTTCTGTCTTCCCTTGTTTCCATTACCCCTCTGGAAGATATATATATATATATATATATATATATATATGTACATATAAATAGGAATATGTAATATATGTGAATGTGTATACATCTAGATGTTATTTACGTATTACAAAGATATGCATAAACAAATATAATACATATTAATGCATATGAATTTAGAGATTATCTACAAAATACATATATGCATACCCCTGTCTATAATAATATATTATTATAATAGAATGTCTATATATGTATGTAATAAACATATATGTGTATCTATCTACCTATATCTGTCTAGATAGAGGTGGGATGAGAGATTAGATAGATGTATATGCAGAAAGACAGATAGATACATAGAGTCCTATATCTCTTGACTGACTTCCCCGCAGCATTTTTGACCTTGAAATTCTACCTACTTTTTCCTCCTAAGTATTTGGTATGTTTTTTTTTCCTTTTCACAAAATCTGTAAGTCATACTGTCTCTAGATTTACGCTTCTCTGTCACAAACTCTTGACTAGTGTGGCCCCTTCTCCCTAATGTGTTCCCATCATCACAAACCCGGCAATCAATTTCTTTCCTTTAAAGAGAATAAGATCCATGATGGAATAATCCCTTGTTCATTCCTCCACCATTGGATGGGTATAATTGTCAGTAAGGTAAGTCAAGACGCTGTTAGCTACTATGCTTTGGTATATGCTTCAGTGGATTTTTTAAAGAACTGATCCTACCCCACACCTCTCACTACTATTTCATAACTCTGTGCCAGGCTTGTGATCTATTTCCCAACCTTAACTGAGAATGTCTTCCAGAGTAATAGGACAACCATGGATTTCAGCTGATCAGGTCTCAATGATGTCTATAAGATTAACTTTGCCTCTTGTTCTTGCATTTGTTGTGTAAACTTTTAGCATGTATAGATATTTGAAGACATAGGTTTTCCTGACTCATCTTGAATTTTTTCTCCTATGAATTTATGTGGGTTTGAGCTACTATTCCTTCTTTGTGGCTTATCTCTATATCATATAAATTAGAGACTATGTATATACAGTCTTCTCCCTTTTCACTTTTATTAGTTTGGAGTCCTTTTGTTTAGATTTGTAAGACACACGACAAATAAATTATTAAAAACAAATGCAGTACATCTTTAAGCCCAGAATTTGTAGACCCCATATTATATGCCTTAATCCAGAAATCCATGTCCCATTCTCAGATACCACATTTTTGCAAATCCTTTAGGGCCCAAACTGATTTTTCCTTTATATCTCATCTTTAGTGATTAATATTACTAAACATAAAAGCTGGATCACTATAGCCACAAATTTCTTGTCCTAAATTTTACAATTATTAGCTACACTTTTGAGTTTCTCTTTGGAAATGTCACTTGTGCCTGCATGATTCCCAGACATAGGGAATTGTCATCCGCTTATATATTATGGAAGACTCTACATTAGATCTTGGATACCTGCCCCAGGAAGACAGAAGCACTCTTTATTATTGCTTTCAGGTTAATAGATACATACCTAAGGAGCTCTGAGCAGGAAATCACTAACTAATACTATTTTATTCTTTCCCCCATCCCTTACTATATCTCTTACTCGCCTCATAACTCTGATGCTACTCTATCATTCTTGGGAATACAAACAAGCTTAGATATTTTCTCTTCAGAGCATTCATTTCTTTTCACTTTAGGTAGAGCCTGAAATATTCTTTTAACTTATAATTGTGTGTCGTTCTTGTCCTCCCTTTCTTTTCTGCATAACACTCTTCCATTCTTCATCATTTCAACAAGGATCAAGTCTCTCCTCCTCAATCTTGTATCCATTTCCTTCCCATTGAAGCATTACTTATGTTCCTTTTGCTGTTGTTCATTCGTGTCTGATCCTTTGGAACTCTGTATGGGACTGTCTTGTTAAAGATATTGGAGTGATTTGTCACTTCCTTCTCCAGTGGACTAAAACAAATAGAAGTTAAGTAACTTGCCCAGGGTCACACAGCTAATGAGAAAGTGACGCTGGCTTTGAACTCAGGTCTTCCTGACTCCAGACAGCAAGATGACAAAGTGGATAGAGTGGCAGAGCTGGGGGCAAGAAGACTTACCTTCCTGAGTTCAAGTCTGCTCTTAGACACTTACTATCTATGTGACTATGTGATGCCAATTAGCTCAGTTTGCCTCAGAGTCCTCATCTGTAAAATGAGCTGGAAAAGGAAACGGCAAACCACTCCAATATGTCTGCCAAGAAAACACTAAATGGGGCTACAAAGAGTCGGGTACATCTTAAAAAAAGACTTCCTGACTCCAGGTGCAGTACTCTATTCATTGAACCACCTACATGCCTCCTGTTTCTTTTGGGAACTCCTCGTTCTAAAAATAATAATAAAAAAACAAAACCAAAAATAAAATTCTTTAGTGAAAAATCTTTGAGTTCTTTACTTTTTCATTCAGGAAAGAGATCTGCCTACACCTGGAACACAGATAATAATTTTTATTGAGTTGATTTAAGTTGAATCTCTGCCCATCCTTTGGAAGCCAACTCCTCTCCCAACTCCTCCATGAAGCTTTCCCTGACCCTTTCTCGCCCTTAGGTCTCTGATAGAACTTGGCTTGAAGCTTTCTTAGGCATTATGAGTATTATAGGTTGTTGTCCATCAGGTAGACATTGGAATAGTTTCTTAGTTCTTGGAAGGACTCTTTCAATTGGGATATTTTTAAATGGGCAGACTATTCCTTTTTATGAAATGATTGTGAATGGAAAGTATAACCAACTTTGAGGTTCCTTTCATTGATCAACAAAAAATGGACTAAATGCAAAAAAAAAGAGCTAAAAAGAGGTTGAGATGGGAGTGGAAGGGAAAATGTCCCTGCCAGTGAATGTTTTGTTTTAGTAATTTCTTTATTTTCTTAATAAGAAAGGAGAACAATGAAGCTATTTGAATCTTTGCTATCAATTGACTACTGTGCTGGATTCCTCCTAAATCCTCAAGGTCGTTAATTTATCTGCCGATTTGCTTCACATCTGTGTTGTTTTGGGGATCCAATTAATAACAATGCTCATTATGAGAGGAAAGTACATTGGGAAAGGAAAATACATCTTCATGTGATTATGAAAATAAAATATTTTGGATGTTTCCTCTTTCAAATATATGCAGGTGCAATTTATTACTAGAGTAATAATGATAACTCTGGGCAAGGCCTCAACTCAATTGGGATTCCAGTACA
Source organism: Petaurus breviceps papuanus (assembly GCF_028583685.1). Lineage (NCBI taxonomy): Eukaryota > Metazoa > Chordata > Mammalia > Diprotodontia > Petauridae > Petaurus > Petaurus breviceps. Next base: position 33,919,729 of record NW_027185761.1, on the reverse strand, counting down.
GTGTCAGAATTGCACTGACACAAGGAAAGCCAGGGTTCAATATTCACTGCCTCAATTCCACTGAAGGTCTTGATTGCAATTATAAATCTCTTAAGTCACTTTGCTCTTTATAACCATTTAATTGGAAAAAGTCAATAAGGACAAACACCTACCCTTATCCTATAACTTTGAAAAGAGACATCATAATATAGTGGTTTTTACCTCTTTTTGTGTCCCCAGGGCTTGGCAGAGCATCTGGCACATAGATTTAACCTCCCAGTGCCCCCCCAACAACCCTCCAAGATTGTAAGTTATGCATGAATTATGATTAGTATAGATGTGTTCACATACATTGCTATTCAGTTGTTTCAGTTGTGTCTGACCTTTTGTGTCACCATTTGGAGTTTTCTTGGCAAAGATACAGGAGTAGTTTTCCATTTCCTACTCTAGCCCATATTACAGATAAGGAAACTGAGGCAAATAGGATTAAGTGACCTCCCTAGGACCACACAGCTAGTAAGTGTCTGAAAACAGATTTGTACTCAAGAAGATGAGCCTTCCTGATTCCAGGCCCAGCACTTAATCCACTGTACCACCTAGAAGCCCCATATATGTACACACATATATCGCATTATTCATACAGCGTGTACCAAAATTCTTGGTGCACTTTAAAGCTATTACATATTTTTCCATTTCATTTGCAAAGCACTTTCCTAATAACAATCAGGTGAGTAGTAGTAAAGGTATGATGATCTGTATTTGACAGATAAAACTGAATCTCAAAGAGATAAAAGGTTACTCTAGGTTTCTGGCTACTAACTAACAGTGAGGACTCCAATTCGGGTATCAAGGTTTTTGAGTTTGTCTTTTTGTTTGTTTTGTTAATTCATGCTTCCCTCAAATGGCAAGAGAGCTAAAAATATAGATTCAGTAGTCCATTTACCAAAAGTGTGTTAGTCATCGACTCAATTTAAGGGACTGTGCTTGGCGCTTAAGACACAGAAATAAAGATGAAAAATTCCCTGCCTTAAAAGAACTTACAATTTTCTGGGAAGAAATAGAATGTATATAAAGTAATAGAAATAATTTCTAGAGGCAGCCGATGTTAACAATTATGGACATCATAAAAAGGTCTCATGAAGGAAGGGATACCTGAGCTCTGCTTTGAATTAAAATCATATCTATTTCAAGCAATGCTTTATTATTAAGGTCTGCTATACTATCTTCTTAATTGCCTGAATACCTACCAATCAAGTCTCCAGGTAACAGGCGAGAGACTCTGGGCACCTTCAATAAACATTGATTTCCATTCACTTCTTGGAATGTCCATGGATGTTATTTAGATAAGTGCATACTTTTATTGGATCACATAATCTGTTGTACCTTTTACATATGCTAGGTCATGGGGATGTACCTGACCAAAAGAAATTTGTGCATTCAAATATCACAAGCAGTAGAATTACTAGAATCTGATTCTTCCCTTCCAATTAAGTGACTGTGACATCCTGTTAAACATACCTTTTAGGAGTAAATTATTTTCAACTGTGGAATACTTTGGGTTCAGGAAAACAATTTTTATATCTTTGTATATGTGTATAAGTATTTGTGTATATATATGTATATGTATCCATGTATACATATATATTACATATAAACTTATATATACTGCTACTTGTAGATAATAAATGAAATAGGAAACAACTCATTCATAAGAAACAGTACCTTCTAAATACAAAAACATAAATCATTATATTATAAAAATCTTCACATGATACAAAAGCAAATGACAGAAAATCAATAAAACATTGGCCTGATCTCAAATGGTGATTTCATGAGAACCTGGCCTAACTATCCATTGGACCCCAGGTGAGCTGTGTCTTCCTGGTTAAAAGCATATGGTGGGTGTGGCCAGGTAGCACAGCGAGTAAGAGCACTGGCCCCAGTGTTGGGATGACCTGGGGATCGAATCTGGGCTCAGACACTTAGCACCCATCCAAAAACACCTGGCCGTGTAACCTTGAGCAAGTTACTTAACCCCAATTGCTTAAAAAAAAAGCATATGGCGAAGCACCCCAGCATATGATGTTCCACTATTGAATGTGTGTTTAAAGACACAATGATCCCTGGGATGGGATTTATGATTGAATACCAGATAAGTATCTGAGAGTCTGAATTATTAGGACTTTTTTTCTGCAGACAAATCACCAGTTGAAATAGAAGAAAATGCAGACAAATCTCTCCTCCCTTTTGTCATGAAGTTTTTGAAAAGAAGAACATTTTATTGGCCTCCATGGTTATCTATAATTTATGCAAGATGATAACACTGTACTCCCAGAGATATTATGCAAAAGAAAAAAATTTCTACCATTTCTTTCTGGAAAACACTTTCTCCTTGTTTGCCTCATTCTGAAATGTGTCTGCCTGAGCGTGATCAATGTTCATTAAGGGTAGTAAAGTGACAGGTACACAGAATGGCCCAGAATGTTTGTGCATCTCAGCTTCCCATAATGAATAAATGGACCATCAGCTCCCAAACACAGCTGTGCCATCCATAACTCTGGATTTGACACTTGACTACCCTTAGGAGTCTGTTTGTCAAAAAGAGTCCATTTGAAAAAAATGGCAAGGAAATCAGTTGTAAAGCTTTTTGGAAGGCCGTTAAAGAGAAGATGCTTGGGTTCACCACTTCTCACAGTCAGATTTATTTGAGATGAATCAATTATTTATCCTATGGGTTATCAGTTCGTTACTCTGTGAGTTCACACAAAGTTCATTTTACTGAGGAAAAAAGAGGCATTGTTCTGCACTCGATCAGAACTATGAAATCAGCTTGAAGAAGAAGGGCCAACACAATTCTCTACAACTAATGTGGTTCAGAAAAGAAATTCTGTTGTCATCAGACATTCAGCACTGGATGGCAGGAGGTGGTTAGGATGATAAAAACTTTGGAAGAGACTGCACAGTTTCATTTGGGAGAAATAGCCTGTATCATCTGATGATGATCATACCCAAGACTGGAGGGTATCTTTCGATGACAAATGATCCTTGTTAACCATACTTCCTGACATGATGGAAAGCAAAACATCACCAACTCTACAATGTAGTTCAGGGCTCCTTAACGGGTTGGTGAGAAAAGACTGATTGCATTTCCCAGATGTCTTAGAATAAAAGAACCAGCATTTGGGGTGTCTGCGTCTGTATCTGCGAATTTGTATTTGTGTCTGTGGAGGGGGGATAAACTGAAACAAATTTCCCAACTAGGGTAGGTGATACTGATGAAAAGATCTATGGTGCCCACTGAACTCCCCAAACCCTCAGCAACTGCAAGCAAAGCAGAGATAATGGGAATAGTCTCCTGGTTACTCACTTGAAACTCTGCTGGGCAAGCCTTCAAGATCATATGTACAGACGTGTGTCTGCCTATCTGTATATTCATAGATTTAGTGTTGGGGAGATCTAAGAGATCAATAAATAGAAAACTAGGGTAATTATCTAGTAATTGAGGCCAAACACCCTGTCATGAAAAAAAAATACCCCCTCATACATTTTTACCCATGCCCTCAAACACACTACTGAAAATAGCAGCTAATTACTTGAAATTAACAAAACATTAGTAAAATGAATATTTGAATTTACAGAAAATGTAAGTAATATAAAACTGAAATTATGTCATACTTTCAGCCCCCCTCCCCCAGCAAAGATAAGGACAAAGGCAGAGAAAATAAATGGAAGTTAAATAAAACAAAAAATTTCAAGTGTAAGTAAAAATTTGACATGTTTGTGACAAAGTTGTCTGTCCCTCATTGATTAACTTTTCTTGTTTAGACTCTGATTAAGAAGTGTTTAGTCACTGAAATCTCAGCAGATGCAATTTATTGTCTTTCCCTTTCAGTATAGAGGGAACTATTGACAATCATCATCATCATCATCATCATCATCATCATCATCTAATTTAGATAGCTCTTTAAAGGGTCGTGAAATGTTTTTAAAATGTTATTTCATTTAATCCTCATCCTGAGAGGTTGGTGCTATTATTACTATTCCCATTTTACAGATTAAGAAACTAAGGCAGCAACTGTTAAATGACTTTCCCAGGGTAACAGAGTAGAATTTGAACTTAGATCTTTCTGACTGCAGGCCCAGCATTCCACTCACTGTGGCACCTCACGTTAATAACCATTTGGACCATGGTAATAGTTTCTAACAGGTCTTTCCAGTTTCCCTTTCTGTCCCCTCTTAACTCTTCTCCCTAATGCTGACAGGCCTTATTATTCTTCTGCTCAAATTATCATCCATAGCTTAATGTTATGTAACTAATATCCATGATACTCATAGGATCTGGAATGTTCCACCCACCACCCCCACTCTAGTCTTTATCATGAATTCCTGATCATCTTATAAAGCTCAGTCCTGTTGGAAGCTTTCTCCAGATCCCTACCATCCCCATTTCATTGATAAACTCCTCTTCTTGGGGTGTTTTTGGATAGTGGATAGAATTAGGAGACTCTTGGTCCAAATACTTGCTCCAGTGTTTAGCATATTTATTCATTAATTTCTTGCAACTTGAATTTTGTCTTTTAAATTTTGCCATTTTAGATGAAAAATAACGGTATATATCACACACATAGTACAGAGCCAGACAGGTAAACTAAAGCTCAGGGACTATAAGTGAATGGGTCACAAAGCTAATTGAATGTCAAAAACAGGATTTGAATCTATGTTTTCCTGACCCCCAAGGCCAAGCTCTGCTTAAATTACTACCTAAATTCTAGCTGTTATTATTTGATTTTTATAATTTATTTAATATTACTTATTATTCATCATTATATTACATTTTGTCCTTTATATCTCCATGATCCTTAACTTGTTCATCAATATTGTAAATTAGAGTTATTTGTGTTAATGGTTATCCCTCCTCTATACAAAGTTCCATGAGATTAGAGAGTATAAAATTTCTGACCAAGCCCAATTCTTTGCAAATTGTAGATAATGAATAGATATTTATTCAATGACTCAGTAAATTAATCACAGTCTTTCAGGATTATAGACTTTTTGAAGGAAAAGAGACTAGATGACCTAGTTCAACTCTGTCTTTTTAAAAATGAGGAAATTGAGGTCTACAAGGTTGTATAATTTACCTAAGATCCTTCAGATGGTACCTGGCAGAATAAAAACACAAACCCAGGTTGTCTTACTCCAAAATTCAGTACTGCTTCCACTCTCACAAAATCAAAAATTACAGAGCCAGAAGGGACCCTTCTATATACCTAATCTTTTAAAATTTACCATTTGTAAACATAGGCTGTGGCTTTATGGGTAACTTGTTGATACATTTAGGTCAGAGAACCAACTGCCTTTATTTCATTTAACTATAAAAATGGAATTTGTACCTGAACAATTGCCCAAATATCTATTTTGGTTTTGGGGGAAATGGAGGCAGAGTGAGTTACATTACGATTAAACTTCCTAAATTTAGATGGAACACTCCTAATTCCTCTGTGTGTGTCAGTATGCAGTATGTGTGTGTGTGTGTGTGTGTGTGTGTGTGAGTTCCCACAATAATCTTTTTGGCCCTTCTAAAATCCTTTCCAAATAGTCTCAAAAATTATAAATGATTTCACTGATCTTGGTCAAATAACAGCAACACTGCAGCCTAAGAGAACAATGTTGTACCCATCTCTGTATTCATTCCCTAAATGTTTTGAAACAGTGTGCTTTCCAAAGTACCATTTTTCCCTTCCTACCTTACAATTAGTTAGATGGCTTTGAAGATTTATTTTTTTCTTAAGTACAATGCGATATGTCTGTAAATTCCAACCTAATTGTAAAGATAGGATTCCATTGCTAAATGGAACCCACTTACAAGTAATTTCCTTTGTTAGGTAAGGATAATTTTTGACTGAATTAATCAAAAGTGTGAACAGGTCCTGTACACCTCCTTGAATCAGTAAAAGCCATTGTATGATAGACTCAGTCATATACTAAGGAATAAAAGGAAGAAGGTAGGGTCTGGAAGTGAATGGTGGGATCAAGAACTGCATCCTAATACTTCCCTGAGGAGCCAGGGTAGGACTGGACAGCAGGGGAGGGAGATATAGAGGAAGGTCATTACCTCTCCAGCTTTCTCTAGACAAGAAAACTCAGGCAGAGGGAAGTCCATCCAGAGACAGTTGAGTTTCCCCTAATGGTGCCTATCTATCCCCACACTAAAATCTACTGTTTTGTTGCCAAAAAGTATACAGTAAACTCAATTTTGCCCTATCCATTGGAAGTAATTATAAATGTAAAGTTGAATGGAGGAGCCAATCTCTTCTAAACATCAGGAATTTTCCTAACTGGGGGCTCAGAGTGAACTCAGAGTGAAAAGTGAACTTTTCATCGATGATAAACATCCTGAAGCTGAAGAGAAAGGAACCACATGAATTTTAGTGGCCTCTAGGTTTTAAAATAGCTTTTTTTACTCTAACAAAGTATAACATATCTATCTTTTCCAGTAAGCATTTATTAAGCATCCGCTTTTTGCCCAGAGGCACAATGGATAGAGCACTGGGATTAGAATCAAGAGTTCAAACCTGGTATCAGACACTTACTTGCTGTGTGACCCTGGGTAAGTCACTTAATGCTGTTTGCCTCAGTTTCTTCATTTGTAAAATGAGCTGGAGAAGGAAATGGTAAATCATTCCAGTATCCTTACCAAGAAAACCCAGAAATGGGGTCAGAAAGAGTCAGGCATAAATGAAAATGACTGAGCAACAGACTATAATTTGCCAGAGAATTTATATTCTACTGGGGGTGTTGCAATATGTGAACCTAGAAATATATACCTGATCATTTGAGGAGGAGGAAGGAATAGTAACATCTCAGGGCATCAGGAAAGGATTTCTGTAGGAGATGACACATCAAATGAGTCTTAAAGGAAGGTAGAAATTCTAAGATATGAAAGTAAAGAGGGTATGAATTTCAGCCTCAGGCAAAACCTGTGCAAAGGTATTGGGTGAATTTCCCATTGGTATTACTATCTAAACCCATATAAAATAAGGTGTACAATGTACCCAGAGTTTGGGGTTTGATCTTTGAAAATATTTTAGTTATGTGTAGATATTTTTAAAATGTGAAAATGATTTCATTTGTAAACATCTTCCACCTTTTCTCTGCTTTCCACTGGAATTCACACTTACTCCTAATGTTACATAGACTAGGACCTAATATTTATCTTATTGAGAGTCCCAGATATATTTTAAGAGCAATGAGTTTCTCAGTCATCATTTCTAATGAGCAGAGAGGAGACTAAAACTTAACCCTCAGAATGCTTAATTGGGCCTTTTCATGATTTGTGGTTAGGAATCATTTGAGAAGAGAAAAAAATGACCCCAAATCAATGATGGATACACTTTTTACACAACATTTTAGGAAATAACAATTCTAGAGGCCTAGCCAGCTTGCCTCTCTGAAACACGAATGTGAAGAGAATGAAAATAATATTCACATTTCCATGAAAGGGCCAAAGCAATGTATTGTTACTTTTTTTCCCCTCAAAATGTGGTGAATGGATGTTTGTTATGGGCCGAGATGTAGATGTTATGCAAAACCCTTTACAGTGTGAAATTTACAAGTATCTCCAAAGCAATATAAAAACACTTACTGTAATCTGGAGAGTAGCGTCAATTATCTCTGGGCATTTTGCAGGTTTTTCTTTTCTTTTCTTTCTTTTTTTTTCTTTGAGAGTTTTTGCAAACAACATTTCACATGGGCTTAGAGCTAAGAAAGAGAGTTGACTCTTGCCAGGCCTACGTGAGGAGAATTAAAGCATCCAGGGTAATTCAGTATACAGTGCTGATTCTTGCCTGTTATATATGGGTATTTGAGATGAAAATATCCTCAACTTTCCATATAATTGATTCAGATTTCACCCTCCCCATACACATACCCCAGCTACATTCCCACCCCTGCTTTTTAAACTGTATTTGGACCATTGTGGCTTCAGTCTTCAGGATGATTGAGTCCTGGTAGGATTTGAAGGAAGGAGCCATGGGAACTTGGGAGGGGGATTAGTGGGGATAAGAGAACACCAATTACTTGAAAGCTCTCTATTTTTGCTGATCTTGCATAATGATTATGGAATCAAAAAACTTCTTTTGGAAAGGAACCTCAGAGACCACGTTATTCCTACCCCTACATATATAAAACTTCCTTCTCCAGCATGACTGAAAAGTGGTCATCCAAACTTTCCGTAAGAATTTCAAGTGACAGGGAACCCACTTTGGATAGCTCATAACTTTAATTGTTAGGACCTTTCCACCCCAACATCAGGCTGAAATTTTCCTCTTTACAATTCACAATCATTTTCTCATGTTTTACTCTGTGGGACCAAGCAAAATAAGCCTAATCTGGATCACAAATAATGGTAGCCCTTCAAAGATTTGTCAGACATTATATTGTGCCTTCACTAAGTCTTTTCTTCATCACACTAAACATCCTAAGATCCCTCAAGTGAACTTTCTATAGTATTATTTCAAGGATTGACATTGCCATGATTTCTTTTCAGACTGGACACTGTAACTTGTCTATATTCTTTCCAGAACTTAGTACCCAGAACTTAGCATTATAGTTCGGATGTGGTCTGACAATGGGAGAGAGTGGCAGGACTACTGCCTTCCCTAGCCCTGGACACTCATTTCTGAATGCAGCCCGAGATCCCAGCTTTTATATTGTTTCTTAGTAATTAGTAGCAATCTTCAAATAGTGACCCTTACAATGACTAAACAAAGGTGGACTGAGCTCATTATTTCTTTTAGTCCTTTGTGGGGATAATTCTCACTTTGATTTTCTCTTTATAATCATTAATTACCAACTGATCTTTCCAGACGTATCACTTAATTGGAAATTTCCAAAGCATTGATTATGGAAAGATCACGGGAAGTGGAGCAGAGGGAAGGGAAGACAGATGAGCTCTGTGTTCTACTTTAGAAGAGCTCGTTAGTGTTTCTTCTAGTGTGATGCATCCCTGCAGGACATAGAAAAACAGTGGCTATTTTATTTTTTAATTATTATTATGTATAGACATCTAAGTGGTACACTCTATATAGTGCTGCTGCCTATTTTAGAAATGGGGAAACTGAGACTAGAATAGGTTCAATGACTTTTCCAAGATCCCAGATGTAGTGATATTGAGAGGTAAGTCAGTGCTCATTTAGGAATAAATATGAAAAATGACAAATGCTCATATGAGTGTGCATGCCTGGTTTCATATAATACTGTGTCTCTGATTTGGGCTTGTCAATTTCCTTGGTGTCAATTTCCTATTCTGTAAAGTGAGGATGTAGGCTGGATTACTTCTAAGGTCTCATCTAGCTGTAAATCTCTAATCATACAAAACTGAGGTATTTCCCATTCTCTTACTGTCCCTGATTCGGAATTCATCTTCATTCTTTACTTTGTTATCTGTACCTATTTTCTACTCTGTCATTGTCCCTAATTGGATGTCAATTGTATTATTCTTACATACTACAAAGGGTTTTCTCTAGTTATAAATGTTCTCCAATCTACCACACCTCCTGCCCACCATATTTAACATGTCATATCTCTGAACATGACAGGGAGAGCTAGTTAGTAAATGTATTAACTTCAAAATCTTGTAGCAACCATGCTTTCATTTCTATCACTGTATTTAGTTCAAATCGCAGAAAAGGGATCTTTATATCAGTCATTAAGTCAATAAACATTTATTAAGCAATTAATATTTACCAGACACCAAACTAAGACTGGAGATTCAAAGAAAGGCAAAAGAGAACCCTCTAGAAGCTCACAGTCTAACGAAAGAGATGACAAGCAAGTGGATCTATGTATGTACAAGATTCATACAGTGTCAATGGAAAGCAATTCCAGAGAGAAGGCACTAAAAAGAAAGCCCAGAGGCTTACTGGAATATTTGAATTTTGGAGAATCCAACTGTCCACCTAGGTATCCTAATGTCCCTTCTTTACTGAGTAACTTGAAAACCTGTCTCTTTTGAATGATAGTGTGTGTGTATATGTATGTGTATGTTTGTAGGTGTGTGTAGGGGTGCTAATGATGTTAATACTACAGCCTCTGTTTAAAGTAACTCATGTTTCAGGAGACATGTGAGAAGGCACTCTAGTATTTCGATAATTTCATATTCATTTCCCTCAATGCAGAGTGCCTCTTTCCCATCATGATCCTAGTGATTCTGAAAAAAAATTCATGTGAAACAATAATGCTACCATCTCACATGTATATAAAACATTAACATTTGTAATGTATGCTCACAACAACTGAATGAGGTTTGTGTGACAAATATTCTCATCTCCATTTTACTGAGGATGGAAATGAACTTGCCTAAAATAAACACAACTAGCAAGTGTAGAACTGGAGTACAAGCCTAAGTCTGTCTAAACTCCTAGTTTAATTTCAGCAAAACATTACATCCTTTAGAATAAAAAGAGTATTTCATGCCTGTTTTATAGATAGGGAAATTCTAGTTTCAAGTGGGGAGTGAGTATATTGCTTTCCTATGTCTATGCATTAGTTGGTGAAAGATTCAAAACCAAAATACAGACCTCTTGATATGAACCCCAATCCCTCTCTGCCCCATTCTCCACCACTAGCCTATACTGCACTCACTTATTTTGCAAATTATGACTATGTTAACTCTGGATCCAAATTGTGGGAAGGAAACACAAAGTAAATCAATTAATTTTCTATTCAGCAACTAATAAAGACAGGACTGGATAAATCTAGGAAAGGCAGTAAGAGCCCTGTTAGTATGACAGGTGGAGCGCCATATACATCAGTAACCATAGAGGTTTTAATACGTGAACAAAAGCAGGTTTGACATTTTCAGGGGAAGAGAGGGAAACTATTAAAAGAAAAACAAAAACAAGGGTCCATTCCTAGTGAATCGATGCAATTTATTATAATCGCAGAAAAGAGCAAAGTTATTTGTCTCTATACCATACTATCACAAAAATGAATCTTTTCTATACATAGATTTTTAATCCATATGGGGAAAAATAGCAACCTTTGAGGTACTTCTCCTTCACATATTCTATTCTGGTAGAGAAGCAGGTAATAAATAAGGTATTAGATTTTTTTATTCCTTCAGTGGCTTTATCTATGGCATTCAAACAATACTCTTACAGGAGCAAAGACCTATTTGGGCAAGCAGTCTGACAATCACCAAGATTTGCCTTTGGCAAAGTTACCTGACTGACTTTATAGTGCTTTCTAGATCAGCTATGAAAGAGAAATTAAAGTAGTGCTTGTGAAAACACACTCATGTGCATGAGCCATGCACGCAGACAGACGCACACACACACATGTGCATCATTTTACAGATGAGGTAACTGAGACCAAGAGAGTCTTAAATAATTTTCCCAAAGCCATGCAAATCATAAATGACTATACTGGAATTTGAACCTCAGGTCTTTTTTTACTCTGCATATATATAGCTCTTTCCACTAAGCCAATCAGTTATTCAGCATTCATTTCTGTAGTACTTACTGTATGCCAGGCTTTGTTCTAGGCATTGAAGATACAAAGACAAAAATGAAACAGTCCCTATCTTGGAGGAGTTTACATTCAATTGTGGGAGAATTGTTTACGTATAAGAATACATGCAAAAAAAGAGCTCCATGGCTCTTTGTAGTAATTAGGAGAAATGCATTGATATGAACTGGATGCTTGATTTCACTAATTTGATTTCTGTGAGGAAAGACTTTTTTTTAAACTATTCTTCGACAGTTGCTTAGGGTACCAAGAGATTAAGTACCTTGTCCGCATCACAGAAGCAAAGGCCTTCCTAGGCCCAAAACCAGATTACTATTTACTATGCAATGCTGGTCTCAAACTTAAATAAAATCAGTTCATTCAACAAGCATTTATAAATGACTGCTTAATGTTCCAGGAAGAGGGCTAGGTCGTGGCTGTGCAAAGACAAAAATGAAACATTAAACAGTCCTCTCTCCCCTCAATGAGCTTATAGTTTAGCAAGAGGAGAGAACATATACTCACATAGGTATTAAAAATAAATAAATAAGGGGCGGCTAGGTGACACAGTGAGTAAAGCGCTGGCTCCAGAGTCGGGAGGACCCAAGTTCGGTTCTAGCCTCAGACACTTAACACCCACACAAAAAACTAGCCGTGTGACCTTGGGCAAGTTACTTAACCCCAACTGCCCTCCAAATGGCTAAAAATAAAAATAAATAAATAAATAAATAAAAATAAGATCATTTGGGGAGAGGACCCTGGAAATTGGGGGATAAGGAAAGACAATATAGAATGTAGAAGACGAGAACTCAAGTTTCCTAATTTCTCCTAATTACCAGTTCAGGTTTGGGGGAGATTTTGGGGTTTTTTTTGTCTCCCCTGGTTAACCTTCCCCTGGCAATATCATGCTACTGCATATGTCAAGAGGAAAATCTCAGCTGTAGATATCACTAAAAACTAACTCTGCATCTTGATTAAGAATATGATTTCTCCCAAAACATATGTTCAGTTTAATGTACAATTGTACAGCTTTTCGTTTTTCTTCAATTAGGCCTTTTTGCCTATATGTTGAATGGATAGTAGCATGATTATGACATTCACCATACACACGTGCACATACACACACATGCATCTATATAGATACAGACAACATCCAGGTTCCTTGCAAAAGATCATTAAAAAAGTCAATCTGATAATTCAAAACTTGGGTCACATTCGAATTTGAATGATTTTATTCTTTTACTTCCAAATTAGCCTTTGACTTCATCCTAAGTTTCTATCTTCTGTTGTTGCGGTTTAAACCCAGGGACACCAAAAACTGTTGAGGAGGGGGCTCCGCCAACCCAAAAACTGTTGGGGTTTCATGATGTGTTGTGGTGGAACGGTCTCAAAGAATTCAGAGTCAGACCACCTCTAATCCAAGTATAGGCATTTATTGAGATTGACACCTCTCATGAAGCGGGATAAATTCTAAGAGGAACCAGCAAATTTATAGAAAGCAAGATAGATTTTTATAGGGTAAAGATGCAATTACACAACAGAAATTTATGTAGAATAGAGAGACATTATTAATATTAAAAAGGCAGGAGGAGTTTGTTAAGGGATTAGGTAATGGTGGAGAGGTCCCATCCCTGGTTTGGTGGTTAAACATTCTGGTCATTCTGCCGCCCTCCAACTGGCTAGCTATTGTGGTCCTGTCTGGTTAAGACAGATAATTAGGTATTGTGGTCCTGTCTTGGGCTAGATGGATGATGTAATTGTGATTGAATACAACACTCCTGTTTCTGTGGTAATGGGTCTGGGGCCAGTAACCAGGTAGAAGTAGCAGCTGGATTCCCATCACATGGGCACACCTGCTATTTCTGTGGGAACTAAGAGTTGAGGGGCAGACCTTTTGTTCTAGTGAGCAGTGAGGCATATATAAAGAAGTTAGGACATTGGGGAGGTAGGTTGGTAGGTACAGTGGGCTGCTGTTTAGTGGGTCTGGGCCCATAATGAAGTTAGAATATTGGGGCTGGGAGCAGCTTCATTAGGATTCCATCATTGCCATATGTGTGTCTGGTTAGGAGTAAAAATTTAAAAAAAATTTAAATAAAAATTTAAAGCAAAATCAACCCACCCCACCCGCCAAAAAATATACCTTTACTTCTGTCTAAACAAATCACAAAGACAAAGAAATTCGGAATTATTTTTAGGAATTAAAGATAAAGAAATTTGCTTCTATAGACATTTGTGCATTCAAATATGTTTTTAATTCCTGAGAAAACATGGAGACCTCAACCATGCCCAAATTTATGGTTTTATAATGAATTATATAAGGACCTGGCAGGACTTGATCAAGATACTTAATTTAGTCAGAGAACTGAACTTAAAATTCTGACTCTGTTAATTGCCATTTGTATGACCTTAGGTAAGTCATTTTTTCCATTTTAGCTCTTAGGTTTCCCATTAATAAAATTAAATGATTGAATGCAATGACCTTAATGGTACCTTCCAGCTCTAAATTAAGAACTTCTCATCTTATGACCTCTTTAGACCTTACCTGAAAAATGAGGGATTGAACTGGGTGACCTCTAAGTTCCTTCATGGTTCTAAAATTATGTTCTATATGTCCTCAGATGATCAGGAAGTGAGCTTCCTTCCCCTCCTGGCTAAAGAATATAGGCTTACCTTTTGCCTCTGAAGTTCAACTGCCAGCTAAAACCCAGCAGAAATCAGCAGTCTTTACCTGTAGAAATATGCATTGCATGACAGGGTGTTTCTTCAAGATTCTTTGTAGAAAGGCTTGGGATCATTTGCATAAGATAGTGATAAAAGAGATAAATGGTCAGAAAGAAGAACTGCTTTTGTGGAGGTAGAAATACTGGAGAAAAGGTTTCATTTGGGGGAACTTGTCTTCACAATAATTGATGAATTGGTTTCATTCTGGTTACCAGTGACCCATCCAGCATAGAGTAAGGAAATGGTGCAAAAAATGAATGTTATAGCCTCATTTGTCATGCAGAGCTGGTGCTTTCATACCATCTATGCAATTCACATGGATTTCTGTCCATTCTCCTCTCATGAAACCATTCATCCATTTCCTCGGATTGTCTTCCTTTCCCCTTAACTATGGCAGGGTAGCTACAGCTTTAATGATATCTTAAGACATGCTTCTTTAAGGGTCAATACCTTTGTTTCAAAATGTCTGCTGGGATTTCCATAGTGAAGAATCCCTGTCATTGAAAACCCCAGTGTAATTTCCTGCCTCAGCAGAGCCAAGATGGTGGAGTAGAAGCACAAACTTGGCGTGGGATCCTGCTCCAAACACTTCCAATACATGTAAAAATTGATTCTAAACAAACTTTAGAGCTACAAAAACCACAAAGTAACAGAGAAACAAATCCCCCACTGAAGGAAGCCCAGCAAGTGGAAAGGAAGGGTCTATTGCACTAAGCTGGGAGTCCAGGGCAGGCTGTTGTGAGCCCTGCAGTTGCACCCCTGGGTGGCCCTGACCATTAGCCACCTGAGCAAAATTCATAAGGGTGAGGCATCAGTGGATGTGGTGGTTTCCAGACTTCTAAATCCATAAACACCAAAGACAAAGTAACAGGTCAGTATGGAACTCTGTTAGAACAAGGGGGAATGAAGGGCAAAGTCTGTAGCCTGCCCCCAGGGTGAGAAGCTGCCAGAGGTGTGGTGGCCATGCAGCTGCTGCAGCTTGGCTGCTTACAGAGCTCCTGGCCTGCAGATTGTAGGGGAACCAAGTGACCATTCAGAGGGTAATCACTTTTGCTTTAACCTGCTTGGATCTGGAACATGGTCTTGGGTGGTGGTCCTGGGGTATGTGACCAGTGAGCCAGAGCTCATGGGAGCTGTAGAGAGGGTGCCCTCCTAATAGCTTTAGCAGCTGCAAAAACCCCAGCAATTTTGGACATAGCTCTCTCCATCCTGGAAGCAGAGTTCTATAGTGGCAAAGAGCTCAAAAGTCAAGTAATTGACTGGCAATATGAGTAAGCAGAAGAAGCACAAACAGACCATAGAATCCTTTTTGGGGACAAAAAAGGATCAAGGCACAGAGTGGGAGAAAGACAGCAAAGTAAGAACACCTACATCAAAAGCCTCCAAAAAAAATACGAACTGCTTACAAGCCATGCAGGAGCTCAAAAAGGATTTTGAAAATCAAGTAAGAGAAGTGGAGGAAAAATTAGGAAGAGAAATGAGAATGATGCAAGAAAATCATGGAAAATGAATCAACAGCTGGACTGAAGAAAATAACATCTTAAAAAACAGACTAACTCAAATGGCAAAAGAAGTCCAAAAAGACAATGAGGAGAATGCCTTAAAAAGCTGAATTTGCCAGATGGAAAAGGAATTTCAAAAAGTCACTGAAGAGAATAACTCCTTCAAAATTAGATTGGAGCAATTGGAAGCTAATGACTTTATGAGAAATCAAAATATAGATTCAAACAAATGAAAAAATAGAAGGCAATGTAAAATATCTCATTGGAAAAAAAAACACTGACCTGGAAAATAGATCCAGGAGAGATAATTTTAAAATTATTGGACTACTTGAAAGGCATGATCAAAAAAGAGTCTAGACACCATCTTTCAAGAAATTCTCAAGCAAAATTGTTCTGATATTCTAGAACCAGAGGGCAAAATAGAAATTGAAAGAATTCACCAATGGCCTCTTCAAAAAAATTCCCAAAAGAAAACTCTTAGAAATATTACAGCCAAATTCCAAGTTGCCAGGTCAAGGAGAAAACACTGCAAGCAGTCAGGAAGAAACAATTTGAGTATTGTGGAAAACACAATCATGATAACACAAGACCCAGCAGCTTCTACATTAAAGGATCAAAGGGTTTAGAATATAATATTCTGGAGGTCTAAGGAGCTAGGACTAAAACCAAGAATCACCTACCCAGGAAAACTGAGTCTAATGCTACAGGGAAAAATATGGTCATTCAATGAAATAGAGGATTTTCAAGCATTCTTGATGAAAAAACCAGAGCTGAACAGAAAATTTGACTTTCAAATACAAGAAGCAAGAGAAGCATGAGAAGGTAAACAGGAAAAAGAAATCATAAGGAACTTATTAAAATTCAACTATTTACATTCCTACAGGGAAAAACAATAATTGTAACTCATAAGACTTTTCTCATTATGAGAATACTTGAAGGGAAATTAGTGTGTGTGCATATACACATATGTGTGTGTATGTGTAAGAGATTATATATGTATATAAATATGTATGTGAGTGTGGGCATATGTATGTTCATATATACATAGAGAAAGGGCACAGGATGAGTTAAATATGAAAGGAAGATATCTAAAAAATAAAATTAAGAGGTGAGAGAGGAATTTATTGGGAGAAGGAGAAAGGGAGAGATAGATTAGGGTAAACTATCTCATATAAAAGAGGCAAGAGAAAACTGTTAAAATGGGGGGGGGCAAGAGCAGGAAGGTGAAAGGCAATGGGACAACCTGATTCTCATTGAATTTGGCCTAAGGAGGGAATAGCATACACATTCAATTAAGTATCTTAACATAGGGGCAGCCAGGTAGCACAGCGAGTAAGAGCACCGGCTCCAGTGTCAGGATGACCTGGGGATCGAATCTGGGCTCATACACTTAGCATCCACCCAGAAACACCTGGCCATGTAACCTTGAGAAAGTTACTTAACCCCAATTGCTTTAAAAAAAAGTATCTTAACATATAGGAAAATGGGAGGGAGGGGGAGTAGGGGATAAGAGTGGCGATGATAGAAGGGAGGGCAGATTGGGGGAGAGGGTAGTTAGAAGCAAACATTTTTGAAAAGAGATAGGGTCAAAGGAGAAAATAGATTAAATGGGTGGTGGGATAGGATGTAGGGAAATATAGTTAGTTTTTCACAATATAACTACTATTGAAATGATGTGGGTAACTATACATGTATTGTCTGTATTGAATTGCTTATCTTCCCAGTGGGGGGTGAGTGAGGAGAGAAGAAGGGAAAAATCTGGAACTCAAAGTTTTAAAAACAAATGTTTAAAAATTTGTTTTTTACATGCAACTGGGAAATAAGATATACAGGTATTGGGGTACAGAAATCCATCTTGCCCTACTAGAAAGTTAGAGGGGTTGATGGGGGAGGATATGAGAGAACCAATTGGGGGAAGGGGTATTCAGTAGTCTTGCTATTTTGGGGTGGGAGTAGGTGAAAGATGGGAAGAAAAAATTATAACTCAAAATCTTGTGGAAATGAATGTTGAAAACTAAAAATAAATAAATAAAATATACCACAAAAAAAGAAAAACCCCAGTATTGACATAGCCTGAAGTTGTACAATGAGTAGGATTGAGTTTGTACATGAAAGGTAATATTGAAGGGTACATTGTGTGGTGGCATTTGCTGTTGGTGTGCCAATTTTTTGAAAAGTATTTTAAATAACTAGGCAATCTAGAATGAGAGGTGGTTCTATGTTGTGTTTAACTAGCTAGACTTGAATTTGTATTATTATAAGACCAGAGCGCTAGAACTGTAAGGGACCTTAGAACCAATTAAATTGAACTCCCTAATTATGTAGATGAGGAAACTGCAGTCCCTGGAGGGTAAATAACATGTCCAAAGTTACACAGGTAGGAAGCCTGAGAGGTGGGATTTGACCTGTGGTCTCCTGACTCTGACTTCAAAGCCAGTGCTTGACATAAGTTAATATTCTGCCTGTGACAAAATATTAGTCCATGTCACCATGAACAGGTCCCTTTATCATGCAGTGCTCCAGGCAAATCTGTTTGAGTGTGAGCTTAGAGGAGCAGCCTATCTGTGGTAGATAAGAGTTTTCATTGGGGGAGTTTCCCGCATCAGCGCAAACAAAGATCCAGACAAAAATGAAAATTAAACATAAATCCATAAAACATATTTTCTACATTCAAATGTGATAAAAAACCACTGATATATACTTCTAAGAATTTGTCTCCATTGCTATGATTGCCAGCATTTCTCCCTTATAGTCTGTCTGTTCCTGCCACAGGTCAGAAACCACCTGCTGGATGCTGACCTCCTTCTGGCTTTGCTCAACTCCCATGTTCCCAGGGCCAAACATAATGGACAATATAAACTAGGGCAGGCAACAGCTAGTATCTGCCAAGCATGAGTTCATCACACCTGCTAGCTTGTGCTACTCCTGCTGCTTTTCTGATCTCCAAGCCTCTGGCTTTGCCTTCCTAAATCTCTGCTGCCTGCTTGGACCTCCCATGGCCATGAAATGACTTCTATAGACTTGACCTTTTGTCACCTTCATTTGAGATATCTGTGGAATAGTTGCTTAGCCATTCTTTTGCCCTCTCTCCCCAACCTTAGTTCTGCAACATATACGCTAGTTTCTAGATGCCTAAAAATTGAATCAACCTATTAAAAAAAAAACAATAATGAACAGCCTGCCTTGTTCACCAGCAGCAGTAGTAAAACAGGTCAAAAACCAGAGTTAGATCACATGAATATATTTCTATTTGGATTTATTGTTGTTATTGTTGTTTGTACTTTGTTTCAAAGAGGACCAATGACATCATGGGGCAATGTCTTTCTTGACTCACATGTGGATTGGATTTAAGTGAGGCAGGGTTACACAGAATTGTCAACCTCACTCTTTTTTCTGGAGTTACTTAAGTCCAGTGTCAAGAAAAACGTCAGTACTACTGATGATGGCTTTGGATGCAGGGGGTGATCTTGGCATCTTTGATGTCTGACCAATCTCTAAGCACTCTATCGCTCTTGCTTCAACTGCCTTCATGACTGTTGGAAGAAATCATTTTCATGCACCCATCCTACTGGTCTGTCTTCTCATGCTTGGAGCAGACATCTTTCTCACTTACAGACAGCCTAGTTTAGCTCATCTGACTAGACAATTTACCAGGGTGTGGCCAGTACACATACTTCTTGTAGCCACAGGTGAAAGTTTGGATTCATTAATTTTAATTTCACTAATTCCTGTTTTCTTTGGGCTAGTTGCTTTGAGATTATTTTATTTTTTCTCCCTGAATCCTTGCATAAAGTTTCCAATGGCCAATTCTGAAATTAATGATTGAGCTTGCTTGAGTATTTTTGGTTATGTTTGAACTCTGATCTCCTTATCCTTCCTCCAGGCATTTTCATTAACCTATGCCAAATTTTTACTGTCATGGCAGATTAGGGAATAGAAATGGTCTCTGATGGTCATGGAATTTCATCAGAGGAATGAACCTCAGAGGCCATCTGCAAGTCTACATCCAATTTAAACATTAAAAAAATGGTTCCATCTGTAACATATGCAACAAGTAAGTATTAAGCTTCTTACTGATGACTGTCACTACTTCCCAAGGCAGCCCATTCAATGTTTGGACAGCTCTAATTATTAGTAAGTTTGGCCTTTCATCATGGAAGCCAAACCAAAAAGAAAATGTTAACATGTTATTTTACTGGAGGAATAGACACACCAGCACCCAAATGATGAAGTGAGTATGTGCTTGATTTGCTGGTTTCCTCATAAAAGAAATCCACAGAGGGTTGGGAATCCTGTGTGGGTGCCTGAGTGGAGGGGTCCCTGTGCTTCCTCTTTCTACAGAGAGCAGCAGGAGTCCTGACCCTTCTTAGCATTCCCAGGTGCTTGATTTTGTCAGTTTTAATTCATCAATGCTTTTGTAAATCTAAAATATACTTTTAGGTAGACAAAAAAAAACCCCCACATTTTGTGACATGGAAGAAACAGTGAAGATTTTTTACTATCTAAGCAGTAGTGGTGTTCTTCACTTGCAAATACATGAAAAATAATTACATCAAAAATGAAGAATGTCTTGACCTTACATGAACACTATGATCTAGAAATTTCCCAAAGTGATATTTGTAGCAATATTCGAAACTGGTTTTAACTCATTTGTTCATTCTTCATTTCCTTTAATCTTCGTTTCCTTCTCTCTCCCTTCCTCCTTCCCTTGTTTTCTTCCTTTACACTTTCCTTCCCTTTTTCTTCCCCTCCTTTCTTTCTTTTCTCCTTACTTCCCTCCTTTGAAACACAACACAAATATCTAAATATTTCTCTTCTACTTTAAAAACAGCAACAACAATTCTTTCTTCAAAAGAAAAGAGTGTGGGTTTTGGGGTTTTTTTTTGTGCCAGGATAATTTTTATACACATCTCAAGAATAGGTGTTTCCCTACTAACTTTAAAGATTATAGGTTTCCTAAGGCCCTTTATTTCTTAACCACAATAACAACAACAATTAGATTGGATTGTACTTTAAACTTTGCAAAACTCTTTCCTCACAACAGCCTTCCAAGAAAAGTAGAATGAGCATTGTCATCTTTGTTTTACACTGGCAAAATTGAGGACTGAGAGATTAAATGGCTTACTCATAACCCCACAGGTACTAATTGTGTTCCCATATCCATACTTGCCTCAGTAAATGAAGTCAGAATGCTCAGGTGACCTAAGCTGGTGCTTTTGTTCATTTTGGTAAGCTCACTGGCATGAATCCTTTCACTTTTATCAGAGTAACCAAAAGCAATATTAGAAGCAGTTAAGACCGGACATCATTGTACTTTTTTTTTGTAAAAAAAATACCCAAAAAATATAAACTAGGAAATGATTCTGCTGCATTAGGAGATTTCCAGATAAGCAACTGATAATTTTCCTCCTATAATATAGCAAAAGACATCATAAGGGAAATATACAATAGAAAGAAAAGAATGGCTTGTTATATGGGATGACAATTGTACATGCCATTGTTCCACTCACCTTGTGATATCACAAGACAGCAAAGAAATTATTGAAAACTTTGAGGAGATGCTTTTAGATAAATGTGTATGATAACATAGATGTAAGATGGATAAGTAGGAATAGGTTGTAATCTGTGCCATTGGAGGAAATTCCCAAAGTGATGCACTCACTGCTCCATTTCAGTGTTTGGGAATAGAATGTTTGCTGGACTCAGTCCTAGAATGTGAGTTCATGTCCCAACTTAGGCTCTTAGTGCCCATATAATATTGGGGAAGGCACTCAAACTTGGGGGCTTATCTTTTTAAAATTTATTTGATTTTTAATTTATGAAATAAAGCAAGCATTTCCATAACATTGAATCTATAAAATGAGGATGATGGACTACTGGACTTCTGGTGGTTGTCCATTCTCAAAGAGGTCCAAAATGACATCGCTATGTTGAGGTCAAGGTACAGGGTGTCTGATTGGCTGATCAGACCAATACAAGCTAGGAATGCTACGTGAACATGTGGAGTGGATTCTCTACATTTACACATCTTGTCTTTCTTTTAAGTTACTTCAATTCTGCTTTGCTCATAGAGTACAGCACTTTCTCTGATAAGGGCATGCTATGCTGGGCAGTCCTGTGCTTCCAGAAACCTTTCCTATGGCTCATTGTTTTGATATAGTTGAGTCCCTTATTGGAAAGGATATAAATGAGGTGAGCTCAGGAAAAGAGAAGGCATTTTGTTTACGATACCGAGATTCTTTTTTTGCTTTGCTACTAATCAACTAGAGGTGAGAAAGTGTCCCCTTGTCACCCTGGAATATCAATGATTGATATTAGTATCCACAGACAGAATGTCATACATATGTTAGGGCAAGATGCACCCTGCTGACTCACAGATAAACAAATGTGATGTTAATATGACTTGAATACCAATTCTCTTCCTCCCTTGTCATGGCCTGCCTCGCTTTGGAGAGTTTTGTGGCTGTCCCATTAAACTGGCATTTTCTCCTAAAGGATTGCTTTTATTCATACCAATTATTCTCTCATTCCTTCCCTGCTATCCTTCACTCAAATTCAGTAAACTCTCATCTTTCAGTACATTATTCTCGGGCTCATATATTAGCCCTTGCTTCTTGAAGAGAATTGAGAATCTGACTCGGAGCTCATCTCCGAGAATGAAACACCTCTCGCTATAAATAAATGCTCAGCGTTGACTTAGATCCAAGTCACGTGAGGAGCATTCACATAGGTTTTGCTTCTTACTATTAGCATTTTCTTGTGGGTGAACTCTTGAGATTTGTTTTGGGAGATGACAGGACTAAATGTATCTTGTGAGTGGGAGGGACTTTCTTTTGTTCTGAACTCAGGCAAACGTGCCAAAAACAACTGGCTTAGGGGCCCTAGGAAGGTGATCAAACATTGTGGAAGAAGCATTTCCTTCCCTTTGATACTTTTGAATTCTCTCTGGTTTTATAAGAAAAAAATGAAGCTAGAAATTGGCTCTCTCTCTCTCTCCTACCCCTGCACCATATTCACTTAATTGCCAAGACTTGTTAATTCAGCCTTGGCATTCCTTACTTTCATTTCTTTCTCTCTATTTTCTTAGCTATCACTCCAGTGCAGGTACCTTTCACTTCTTGATGGTACTATAGCAATTTCTTCCCACTTGGATTCTAGACCTTCAGTCCTGTCTGTACTTTTGTCTGCTTTCTAAGAATTAATGTTGAAATCTGGGATCCTATCATAATTTACTGGCAATTGTAAGACTAGAAATTATTTGTATTGACCACACAGCCTCCTTCATCCAGCTCTGTGGTACATTAGATAGAGTACCTGGCTAGAGTCAAGAAGTCTTGGGTTCAAATTTTGCCTCAGGCATTTACTTGTCACTAGTGTCACCCTGGACAAGTCACTTGACCTCTGTTTCCTCATCTATAAAATGGGGGTAATAATAGCTCCCAGAGTTGTTGTATCAAATAAAATAATGTTAAAGGGCTTAGTATAGCATTTGAAAGTAGACACCTTTTAAGTGTTAGCTATTTATTATTATTGTTCTTGTCTTATCCATGAAGCTTATGACAAAAGTTAACAGATCTTTAGACCAGGAAGAGATCTTTGAGATCATCTATTCCAAACCCATTATTTTATGAAGAAGGAAACTAATATGAAGAGAAATTTTAGGATTTTTCTACAGACTGTTGCACCGAAATTTCACAACTCCACCAACAGTTTAAAAGCTACCTATTTCTCCTTATCCCCTCCAGCATTTGTCATTTCTGGTAAATGTGAGGCAGTACCTCAGACTTGTTTTAATTTGCCTTTTTTACTAATCAATAGTGATTTAGAAGTTTTTAGAGCATTTTTCACAGCTTTGATTTCTTCTTCTGAAAACTGCTTGATCATATTTTTTTTTTCCATTCTTTTGGCTTTGTTTTATTGCTTCTTGATGTCTCTTGGAGTCATCAGTTTCCTTACTCAATTCTAATTTTTAAGGAATTATTTTCTTCAGTGATCTTTTGTACCTCTTTATCCATTTAGCCAATTAAGCTTTTTTTTTCTTTTCATTTTTTTCTTGAGGGCAGTTGGGGTTAAGTAACTTGCCCAAGGTTACATGGCTAGTTTTTTTGCGTGGGTGTTAAGTGTCTGAGGCTGGAACCGAACTCAGGTCCTCCTGACTCCAGGGCCAGCGCTTTACTCACTGCACCACCTAGCCACCCCCCAATTATACTTTTTAACATGTTATTTTCTTCATTGAATTGTTATGCTTCTTTTAACAGTAAGTCAACTCTATTTTTTAAGATTTCCTTCAGTATTTTTTGTGTGCCTTTTTTACCAAGCTCTTAATTCTTTTTTTCCATTATTTCCTTGCATCACTCTAATGATTTTTCCATTTTCTTAAGTCTTGTCTTATCTCTTTCAAGAATTCTTGTTGAACATGCATCCAATTAGCATTTTTCTTTGAAGCTTTGCTTGTAGCTATTGTCACACTATTGTCTTCTAATAAGTTTGTCTTGATCTTCCCTGCCACCATGGTAGCTTTTTATGTTCAAGTTCTATTTTGTTGTTGTTTGCTCATTTTTCCAACCCATTATTTTGCTTTGAACATGATGTCCTGTTCACATGAACATGGAGAAGCACTTTCCTATGACTCAGGCTTTTTCATACTTCTATTGTCAAAGCTATTTCTGGGTATTTTTAAATTTTGAATGCTTCCAAGGTGGTGTGATCTGGGGAGAGGTGTGGTCACTGGTCTCTTGGTCTGTGCTACTGTCTTTAGCCTGATCCCTTTAAGCGACAAGAGCTTCCTCTCTTCTTTGCCCTGGAACTGTGTTTAGGTCCCTTTCCTCTTCTGCAGCCTAAAGAGCTAATTCTTTGCTTGGCCTTGAAACTGGTACCAGTGTATTTGCTCCCTTGTGACTGTATACCTCCTCTCCACCCTGGAACTGTGACCCAGAGCTGCATATGAGTATTAGAGTTGCCAACACTGTGCCAGCAAAGAGTCCCCTGTAATCTATTTCTGACCAGTTGTCCAACCTTCTTACTGTCTAGACTGAGAGCTCCCCAAACTGCTACTGTTCACAGCTGCCTCCAAGGCCCATGGCTGGTGCTGATGCTACTCTGGGCCAGCTCCCAACCTGGTGTTATATATCTCTCTTGCCAACCTCCTAAGTTATCTTAGGCTGGGAAAATGTCTCATTCTGCATTTTTGTTGACTCTATCATTCCAAAATTTGATTTGAGGAAGTATTTTAAATTTCTTTGGAGTAGAACATTGGACTAATGTTCTAAATGTCTCATTCTGCATTTTTGTTGACTCTATCATTCCAAAATTTGATTTGAGGAAGTATTTTAAATTTCTTTGGAGTAGAACATAGAACTCAACTGAGTAGCTTTCTCTAATCCACCATCTTGGCTCTGTCCTATGAGTAGGCTTTAAATAGACTCAAAGGAGAGTGAACATTCCAGGCAGCACATGAGACAGTGACAACAGCAGACAAGATAACCAAGATGAGATATACTTTTATTTTCTAAAGCTTTTCATTTCATAAACTTTGTGAGTTAAATCAAAATACCAATAAAAGACATTAATAACAATACACATTTTTATCATACAGATTTGTAAGATGACTTACTTATATTGTAGTATTTATTTCTCACAACAACCCAGCAAAGTGTTTTTATTATCCTCATTTTACAGATGAAGAAATTGAGGTTGAGAGAAGTGTCTTCCCATGGATTACACAGATACTAAGTGTCTGAGGTGAGATCTGAAATGACATCTCCAGAACTCCAAATCTAGCACCCTGTGACTCCACTAGTTTTCTCTAAGATGAATGAGTGGAGGTTAACACTTAGTTAAAAAGAAAATATTGGGGCTTCTAAGAACAGTGGCAGAAACAGTTAGTGATGACATGTGTTAATGATATTTCTATCACGTACAGAGGCCAGACCCAGCTTACGTTGTACAAACCAAGAAAATGATTGCATCTAGAAGGGCAAGTCACATTTAAAGAGCTCTTTATAGCTTTATTAAACAACAGATGAGAAGTGGGGCACTCCTTGCAGCCTAAGATCAGGGAAAGAACACAGCAATCTCTATCCTATCCTTACTTGATGTCACTGATTCGATAGCAAAGGATTGAGTCCCAGTGAGAAAAATAAACTAGCTTTCTATAATATAGTACAAAGCTGTTTTTGAAATGGTGTTCTGTCTCTGTTCATAGCAAAGGGTATTCAGTATGTGTGTGTGTGGGGGGGGATTAAAACCAAAATAAAGCGAAAACTTCATTTGTTGTCCTTTATCTGAACAAACCGAAAGCTATGCTCCTAATTGGGGAAGGAGGAATGATCAGATAAAAGAAAGAACTGGAAAAGACCTTTGAAAACAAAAAATGCATGCCTCCAGTTTTACAGTTGAGGAGTGTCAGTCCCAGAGAAGTTATTCGACATATAATGCAAACATTCATAGAAACAACATGAATTATAATATATGCAAAGTATGCATATAATTTATGCAAAAACATAGAGTAGGAGGAGATCACTAACAACTTAGGGAGCTCAGGAAAAGTGCAGTCTAGAAGAGGGTGCCTGGGCTTTTGAAGACGTGATGGGAGGAAAGGGACCATTCCAGGCACAGGGGATAGCCTCTGCAAAGGCATGAAGGCAGGAGAAGGAAGGCCATGTATGGGGAGTGGCAGGTAGGATCATCTGATCAGGGCAGACTGTGTGAAGGGGAGGAATAGACAAATACACTGGAAAGATCAGTTAGTGCCCGATTGTAAAGGGCTTTAAATGAAACACACACACACACACGCACACACACACACACACACACACACACACACAAGATATTCCATTTTATCCTAGTGGCATAGTCAAACTAAAAAAGGAGGGTTATGCTTGAAGCTGTGTGACCCAGCCCCTCTTTTATACAAGTTTTTTTTAAACATATAATAATTTCAGTACATAACTTGAAACATGGATTTTTTTCCTTGTGCCACCATTGCCCTCTGCCTGACAAGTGAATAGAACATGGTCATATTTCATTAGAATACCCTTATCCCCCTAAAGAAGCCAAGTGGTACAATGGTTAGAGTTGAGTCTGGAGCTAGAAAGACCCGAGTTTAAATGTGACCTTCAACACACACTAGCTATGTGACCCTGGGCAAATCACATATCCTCTGGGAGCCTCCATTTTCTTACTATAAAATGAGATCAAGCAAAATCATCTCTAAGATCAATTTCTAAGAGCAGCTTAGGTGGCTCAGGAGAGAGAATGGGGCAATTGGTGTCAAGAAGCCCTGAGTTCAAATCCAACCTTGTAAGTGTCTGTCTATGTAACCCTGGGCAATTTCTTAACCTTTATCTGCCTCCATTCCTTCAGCTATAAAATGGGGGCAGGAATACCACCTACATCCCAGGGTTGTTGTGAGGATAAGATGGGATATTTGTAAAGTGCTTAGCACAAGCCTGACACATAGAAGATGATGAGTAAATGTTTCTTCCCTTCCTAAATGTTCGCCACAGTCTGCTCGCTGCCTCTTTGATCTCAAGTGTTGTCCTTTGGTGGGGAGGCACTCCCTATTTCCCAACCAATCTCCAGACAATTCTTGGTATTTGGTTGAGAATTTTGCTTTCTTTCATCTGTCCCTCAAGTCACCAAAGCTTCTCAATCAAGACCATTCACATTCTAAGGTGCTCTTCTATAGCCCAGAGCTTACCTCTCACATTCTGGCAAGGTTTTCGGTCAATACCAGACCTGCACAAGATATGGTCTTTGGGCTGCTTGTGGCCCCATCCAAAGATTTTGGGCCTCCTGGGAAAAATGTAGGGTTGCCCCTGTGCACTCTCCTGTTAGTCACCCGACCTGCGGCAATCAACCATTGTCAGTCTGTCTCTAGTCTAACTTATCTGTGGCCCAAGGAAGTTTAGCCTATTTTAATTTTGACCCCTACCTTCTTCCAAGTTGTGCAGGTCTGGTCTATACCATGAAAACATCCTTCCTCATTTGTTTCCATATTTTTGTTTAGACTCTGCCCTCAATAAAGTCACCAGTTAGTCAATTAGTATGCCTTTATTAAGCATTCACTCTATGCTAGGCACCAGTTAGGTGTTAGGAATGAAGAGGAAATTGATGTAGCTCTTAATTGCAATACCTAACTCTCTATGGGTGAGCGGGGCATATACACATCTATAAGTAGATATGAAAGAAATGGGAAGGAGTCACTGACAAACGAGGAATGAGAAAATATTATAAGATATTATTATAAGATATATAAAGATATTATAATTATTCATAATTATTATAATAAAATAATATGAAAGATATAAAAAGCCACATCCCCCCAAAATTACCTCTTTACTTCTATCTAAATAAAGTCACAAAGACAAACAAAATATTTAGGAGGGAAAGATATAAAAATTCATTTCTGTATATCAGAAGTTAAGAATTCTAAAAGGTGGCAGTAAGAATAGGGGGTGCACTTTAGGCATGGAGAAGAGACTGTGCAAAGTCACAGAGATGGGAGGTGGAATGTCTTGTGTAGGGAGCAGCAAGACCAGTTTTATTGAACCAAAGAGAATTTGAAAAGGAGTAATCTGTAATAAATCTGCAAAAGCCTCCTGGGGCCATGGCTTTACATGCTAAAAAGAGCTGAGTTTGTATTTGATCCTTGCACTAATAAAATAGTGGGCTACTGGAATTTGTTAATAAGAAAATAACATGGTCAGACCTACATTTTAGCAAGATCGCTGTAGAGGATGGGAGAGGGAAGAAGCTAGAAAGAGGTAGGAAAATCAAAATTAGAAAAACATTGTAAAAGTTCAGATGAGAGATAATGCCAGGTTGAACCAAGGTGGTGGCTGTGTGAGGGCAGAAGAGGGGAATGGGAATGTTGGGATGTAGAATGGATAGTATTTGCCCTCATTTCATTGTGGGTTTAACCTTCAGTCTTTAGCCAGGTGATTAAATGTTTCTCACCTGAACTAGTCTTGCTAGGTCTGAGGCTCTCAGAGGCCTCTCCATCTCACTCTGGGCTATATTGACTCCAATCTCTCTAGTCTTTTGCCTGCCATTGGCTTTCTGGGATCTCTGACAGAATTCAAGTCCTTCTCTGCCTCTAATTATTGCTAATGATAAAACCCGTTAAAAACTGAAGTCCCTTGTGCTTTACTAACCAACTCTTAGGATCATGATTATTCCCTAGAGACATCAACAAGCATTCTCTCCTTCCAGTCAAAAAGCAGTTCATAGCTCCCCTCTTTAATGTATTAAATGAATTAACATATTAAATTAATGTGGTAGTATTGCATAATGAATAGTACACAGACCTCAGAACCAGAAAGTCCTGGCTTCAGGTCAAAGTTCTGACACATATTGTTTGTGTGATTCTCACCCTCTCAGTGTTGAGGGCAATTCTCTAAATCTCTGTTTTGAAAAAGATGCAAAACAGCATTGATGGAGGTAGTTTTCTCATCTGGGTGTTTTCAAGACCAATAAAATGCCAAGTTAAGTCCCTATTCCAGTCCTTTTCCTCTATCTTAGTCTTTGTCCTCTGTCCTGACTTTGTCCCAATGCCGATGTTAACATTTCCAAACACTTTATTCTTTCCTATGCATCTCCATGACAAGGTTTTAACACATTGATTCTTTCCTAAACGTTCTTCTTTCTGCAGTAACACTACCCAATAAAGTCCCTTCACTTTCAACTTTTCCCCATTTTCCCGATGAGAATGGCTACTCAGAATGGATCACTTATGAAACTTGGGGTCTGGGGTCGAATTGATATTTCATACTGGCCAATAAAAGTCAGTGTTTCCTCTGTCACTGTGTGAGCAGAGAAGGGAGATTTCTTTAATTGCTCCCCAAGACGTTTTTTATTTTTTTTTTGCCATTATACAATTTCTTTCAAAGGTAAGAAGATGATGGCTATACTAGGCCTTTATTTGTCATGCTACTATGTCATACTACTATACTTCTCCAAGGAAGCCATCCTCGGAAAAGTGAGTGGGTGTGGGTGGGGATAGAGACCCGAACTCCGTTCTGGAGTTTCAGACGAACAGCTAGATGTAGGCTAGTTTGTATGGTATGTCCTTTTATAAACTATTTACTGGACTCATAGGATGAAACCAGTAATTATACTGAGATGCCCAGAGATGCCCACCTCATGGATTCCTCTTAGCAGATAAAGATACACACAGCATACCTAGAAAGAAATGGAGACTAGCCTTAAGTCACATAGCTGAATGAGCACTAGCCCTCTGAAGTTTTAGTCACTCCTGCACATAATGAACCACACATGCATGTTCTCTCCCAAAGGACTGATGCATTTTGGTAAACCATTCCAACACAATCCTAACCAATTCAATGTGTTAAGAGATGCTTTAGCATCTGTGGATACTGCAATAATACCCAAAGAGTGCCTGTTCTCAAGGAGCTGAACTCACCTAAATTATGAAGACAAAGTTCTAGGGTTTTCTTTACAATGTGAACCTACAGATCCGGAGTGTTCATACATATCTGTGCTAGCACGGGGCTCTATTTTGAGATCTATCAGTGTGATATTTTCTCCCAAGCCAAAAAGCAACCATGTTAAAGGAAGCATGCTTCATCTCTCTAAGACCTTCTCACAGGGATCAAAGAATGGGACTAAGAAAGCCAGGCAGCCTTTGCACATACTCCCGGTGGAGTGTGATGTTTGTGGCAGGTCAGCTCTCAGAGAAGCGAAAATTGATGGTCAAGGGCTGTGTGATTTTCAGGATCATCAGCTGAAAGATGGCTTTATCAGCCTGCCTCAGATAGATCAACTTATACAGGGAAAGCAAAGAAATGACTGTGTGTTGGGAGATAGAATGGGCTGGAAGGAGAGCAGACATATTTGAATCTGAGAGGAAAACGTGGGAGCCCAATGCACAGAAATGAAATTTTAGTTCATCCAAAGACAGAAAGAAACCCCTAGTTTAAGGCAGGTTACAGGATAAAACAATGGAAGTTTAAAAAGCCTCGATAAATTCTTTAAAAATCTACTTAGTTTATAAAAATCAAAGGTTATTTCTGGAATTCTTAGTGAATAAAAATAATATATAGTTCTTGGTTTCCTATTTGTTTCATATATCCACATTTTCTGCTACATTAAAAAATAAGTTCCTTTTATTGTGGGGTGTGGGGAGAAGGAACTTGATAAGGTCTTTTAATTAATCAAGAATACTGTACTATGAAACAAATAAATGTGGATTAGGAAAGATGATTAGATATAATCAGTTATATCAATAATAACAATAAAGAAAACTCCTGAAGTAAGGAGATCCTAGTGACCTTGAATCCAGGTATCTTATTACTATATGAAGATTGTTTGACTTTAATTTTTATTAATGTAGATAATGGCTTACAGGAGCCTTATGGAGGCATTATGGGCACTCTAAAATTTAATTAGATTTTTAGAGCTTCAGTTAATGTCTTTTTTTGGATTATACAATCCAGGGGCGTCACCAGCAGACTTCATCCCTTTTGTTTCTGAAACCTTAAAACCATCTTAGATCTTTGTACTTTCATTCCAAACAAGTTTCAAAATACACAAATTAATAAGCTTTTGTGGTTTTTAAATGTACTAATTACATATAAAGTATATAATTATGCATGTTCAATAATTTCAGTGATTTTCCCCCCTTTGTTTCCTTTAAAATCACATTGTTGATTTCTTCCCTATAATTGTAGGAGTTCTGTTATTCTGCATAGTCATATTCCCAGAATACCATTCAAAGTTGTTTTCTCCTTGATGCTTAAGTTCTGAAAAAAATATTCAATACAATAGTTGTTTTTGTTGAGGTACCCATGAAACGATTTTTTTTTCATTTTTATGTTCTCCAAATTATTATGTTCTGACCACATTAGTGATATTTCTTCCCCACTTGAGTAAATACTTTACAGAAAAAAATATTTCAAGGAAGAATTTGGTCAATATTTCTTTGCTACTACCCCTGGAGTCAACTTCAATTTTCACGCACTTAAATGGGTCTCTCTCTCCTCTTACACCCCTTCACCCTCCACCATACGTCACCTCACTAGTCCATCTAATTTGATAGATAGATAGATAGATAGATAGATAGATAGATAGATAGATAGATAGATAATTTTCTGAGTAGAAAAATTTCATACTCAAACACTAAATGAGATTTAGTATAAAACACACATTAAAAGAAATGTGTCTCCTTCCCTACCTCTCTTCTTTGTGGTCATGGGAGAACATGAAATCAGAACACCATGTGTGTGTACAGTTGGGCTCTGCTAATGTATTGTCTGGTTTATTGGAGATGATTCTTTGTTTAATCTTTGTTATAACAGATGAACTTCAGGTGTGGATAGATGAAAGGATTTTTTGTGAAGTGATTAATTTTAGTTAGAAAGCAAAACTGGTACTTATTTCTAAATAAGCAATCACATCAAATAAATTAATTAAAATCACTTTTCCAAATAGTTGGGAAATCATGGCAAATCAATTTCAGTAAAAAAAATTCCAACTATATATTATATTATATATACATAATATTTTTATATTTCTAAATATAAGAAATATTTAGACCTTTCATTGTCACATCACAGTGATTGGTCGATATCTCCCTCCTGCTTCCACTGTCACAAGTCCTTCCCTATAACACAGAGTAAAAATAAAGAGAAAAAAGAAAAACAGGTAAGGAAAACCCAACCAATTCCTCAAAAATATCTGCCAGTATTTACGACATCCCATGCACATAGACCCATACCTCTGCCATGAAGAGAGAGGTATATTTTCATAACTCTTTTCTGATGTCATACTTAGTTCTTAAAATAATACCTAAGTTGCTTTCATTTTATTACTTTTTCATGACTCCATCTTGTCATTGCTTATTGTTTTCTGGTTCTACTAACTTCACTCTCCATCAGCTGAATTCTCCAAATTCTTCCTATGCACAAATTATTACTATTAATGAGTATAGACAAATGTCACTTTGAAAAAAATAATTTTGGAAACAACTGGTTATCATCAGTTTTACATGACCTCTAATTGTCTGGCCTGGTTGACTTCTGACAAAGGTACCTCCAAGAGAATAGGGAAGGGAACAAGGTGGTAGCAAGGAGGCAGCTATCACTGACCTTTTGACCCTGAATCAATATTAGGCAGTCCAATAATGGAGCCTTAGCCCAAGACACTTTGTAGTGCAAACTGATGAAGAAGACTTTCTGATGGACACAAAAAACAGAAGAGAACATAAATGGAGACATAGTGGGAATGCCAATCGGTTAACCAGACTTCTCAGTGTTACAATTCTGTTACACTCACCACTCATCTGACTATTTTGAATGTTATCTTAGGGGCAGCATGCTATTCCTGATTTGGGAATCTGGAAGACAGAAATTCAAATCCTTCCTCTAACAAGTCCTGACTATATGATCCTGAATAAATCATTTAACCTCCATAGCCTTAGTTTTCTTATCTATATAATGAGAATGAAAATAGTGTCTACCTTATATGGTTGTTGAGAGGATAAAAATGAAAGAATTCAGGTAAACTCACTTGTAGGTCTTAAAGTACTATATAATTAGTAACTATTATTTTTATACCACCTGTCCCACAAAATAAAACAAAACAAAACTTGAAGCTACAATATAGCAGCCATGTTAAGAATACCCGCACAGAAATTCTAGATCTCTCTTATTTTATCTTTTGCTATAAGAAGCATCAGAATGGTAGATAAAAAACCCAAACCTGACTAATCCTCAGTGAAGCATTTTACCATCCCCAAAGTTTTTTCATTGGCTTGTAAAAAAAAAACCTCCCAAATTAGAGGTATTGACAGCCACTGATGACTTTTTGCTACAGCCCTTCAGTTGTCCTACCTCCATGACTGTGGTTTAAGCCCTGCTTTATGTATTGTAAATGTCTATGTGGTCATTGTGTTGTGGCCCTGCACTACAGCAATAAGCACTAGTGACTTTCTCCAGTCCGTGTGTCTACCAGAGCAGAATTAAGAACTCTCAGGTCCAGTAACTATAAGCTGTTGTTTAGTCAATTAGTTGTCTGATACTGTGACACCATTTGTGACAGTCCCTTGGCAAAGATACTGGAAAAGTTTGCCATTTCCTTCTCCCGCTCATTTTAGACATGTGGAACTGAGGCAAATAAAGTTAAGCGATTTGCCCAGGGTGAAAGTGTCTGAGACCAGATTCGAACTCAGGAAGATGTCTTCCTGACTTAGTTCTATCCACTGAGACTCAGAGCTCCACCCCTCAACCCCCTTCTCTAAAGTTCTTCTTTCAAGAACATTACTGATAATGAGATTGCCTTGAGTCTTATGCTGGTCAGACCCCAAACCCAAGCTTGCATTGATCTTATCAAAGATATGGAAGTTCCATCATGTTCTGCTCAGGTTTGGGTGGAGACATTTTCTTCTGCCTAGATAGCCCAAAGTTGGGAGTGGTCTGTTATGGTTGGGGTGTGATCTAATAGAAGAGGTTTCTCCTCTGTGGGCAGGTGGTGGTGATATCAGCTCCTGCTGAAAAGGTATATAAATTGGGTACCCCAACTCCCAAATCAAGCCAATTCTGAACTGTATCTCCCATGTAATTCACATCACCAGCTTGTGAGAGAAATTAAAAACATGGAAACTAATTAATTTGTCTTTTTATTAGAACAAACTCTGTGAAAGGTTGACATCATCAATGGTCTAGAACAATGGTTTGATGGAGACTATAGTTCACCTAAGGCTATGTTTACACTCCCTTCAATGAGCATAGATGTGATTTTCAATCAATCTAGCAAATAATCTCTCTAGGTGACATGACAGTATCCTCAGCTGCAGAATGAAATATTTGAAGGTCACTTTTAGCCCTAGAGCACTGATGAGTGATCCTATGTTCTTGATGGGTCAGTTTCCTCACTGAAGCCTACTCACTGATTCCTGCCTCTCTGATTCCTCCTTTAAGCAGCAGTCTGAGACAAATTATAATGGTCCTGTTCATCTGGATATGCAAATTTATGCTGTACAATACATTTAATTATTTTCTCCACTGTGTCTTTGTAATTATTCAGAATGTTCATTTTAGTGAAAAAATGATTTACGGTGAGATAGATGTTAACAGATCATAAGATCTGATGTGTTTTGAAAAGAAATTATAATGATAAATGACAGTGACCTAATTTGTAGAACAATCTTCCTGCATAAAATAATCCACTAATTTGTAATTATGTGATTAACTCACTAAGAAAAAAAAAGTCAATCAAGTCAGAATCATCAAATTACAGAACCCTAAAATGACTCAGAGTTTTGAAATCAGTCTGTTCCCTTCAGTGAACTTTTTATGTGAGTTCAAAATATAAGCAAAGTTGGAAGATTTCTCCCTCCCCCCCCCATCTCCAGTAGAAGAAAGATCATTTAATTGACACTTAAATGAAAAAGAGGACAAAAGGAAAATACCCATCCATGCAATAATTATCAAGGGCCTTAGAGTAATGAGAGGATGTGGTGGATGAGTGATATCAAGGATGATAATGGTCACCAGACTTCAAAGGAATCCAAAAGAAAACAAGATTATAGACATAAATCATAATGGGAGAAAAAATAGAGCACAGCTACCGCATGAATGCCTGATTTGATGGTCAGCAGAATGAAAGGTATACAAAGCCACATGATGTATACTGAGTCAGCAGATCTTTTGGTTAAATGCCAAACAAACCAACAAACAGGAAATATGGGAATCAATAGACATGGGGACTCCACAGTTTTATCTCACAGCTTTTCTAGAAATAAGTATAAGACTTTTGATGACTGAACTCCCAAAGAAAACCTGTTGTTGCTTAATATTTAAATGCCCAGTGAATAAACTAAAATTGATGTAGAAATCTACCCTCAAAAAAAAAAAACAACAACCCAAACCTGACTAATTCTCGAAGCACATTACTGTCCCCCAAGCTTTTTCATTGGCTTGTAAAGTTTTAGAGTAGAAAGGGACCCCTATTGGTCATCTATTCCAAACCATATCTGCACAAGAGTCCCCTCTACTTCATGCCAATAAGTTATCCAGTATTTGATTGAAGAGTGGACCTCATTGGTCATCTATTCCAAACTATATCTGCACAAGAGTCCCCTCTACTTCATGCCAATAAGTTATCCAGTATTTGATTGAAGAGTTTGCGTAACAGTGATCAGATTAGTCACTCATTAACTGAAAAAATGAATTTTCAAATAGACATATCTGAGCCTTTTTTGCTTACATTGAAAACTCTTATTTTTTTTTAGCCTTTTTGGAGGTCAATTTGGAGTTAAGTGACTTGCCCAAGGTCACACGGCTAGTTTTTGTGTTGTTTCTGATACATTGAAAATTATTTAAGCTATTCAGCATAACTAAACTTGGATAAGATTGAGCATTAAACATTAGGAAGTTTAGTAAATGATTCATTGAAGTCAAAATGCCAATCATACTTATAAATACTTAACATGTTTATGCATTGTATGAACAAGATGAATACTCCATATATGATATAATGAATACTCACATGTTTGTAGGTGGTTGTTGAGGTCTGTGATTAAAAAATGCTGTTGGTCTCTGCCTTACTCTAATGTACCTAAATGAAGATGGACTAAACCTGTGATTGGTCTATTCCCTTTTAATAGTTCATGTTGGAACCTCCTCTGTAATTTATTATCTTAAAGAGTTATCTAGATTAGGGCTTCTTTTTTTTTAAAGCAATTGGGGTTAAGTAACTTGCTCAAGGTTACTCAGCCAGGTGTTTCTGGGTGGGTGCTAAGTGTCTGAGCCGAGATTCGATCTCCAGGTCATCCTGACACTGGGGCGGGTGCTCTTACTCGCTGTGCTACCTGTTCACCCCTAGGTTAGGGCTTCTTAAACTTTTTCTACTCAAACTTTTCACCTTTGGCAGCTTTTGTTGTCACTGCATAGCCAGAGGCCATGCATAGTCCAAAGTGCACATGCTTTGTGTTCAGAACCCAGGCTGCAGTGAAGTTGCAGAATGCATCATGGCCAAGAGCTGCAAGAAACACCTCAGATTCATTACTTGTTTGATTTTTAATTAATTTTTGTTCATTACATGTTCAGAAACCTTTTACTGTTGCCAGTTTTTCAAAACCAGTTCCAATCTGCAGTTTGAGAGGTGCTGATGTAGGTAAGGACCGATAGTTTGTGACTTTCTCAGAGTCAGATTGCCAGCATATGTCAGAATTAGGTCATAAATCCTGTTCTTTCTGGCTTTGAAGCCTGAGTTGTCTAACCACTATAAAACTATGACTCTACTATAATCAAGCAATAACCAATATGAATTAAATACCTACTATGTGCCAGGTACTATGCTGAAGACACAGAAGCATAAATACACCACTGAGTATATAGAGTGGTCAGTAATTAAGAGATAACACTAGCCATTTGGAAGTAAGAGAAAATGAAAATGAAATTGAGTGCATTTTATCGTAAATAATAAGAGCTTCAGCTAAATCATTAAGTATTAGACTCATTGCATCTGTTAAACGGCCCCAGAGGAAAAAATATAGCTTGTGAATGTGGTATGGAAGCCACTAATCACTCCACAATTACTGAGGAAAGTACATCTAAGCAACTCAGCAACAGGTGGAATTAGACTCTTCTTCCAGGAAAGGCTGAATATGGTGAATGGGCAATTGCAGACAAATGTATAGGAAGCCACAGGCAGATAAAGCATCTGTAAGAAAGGATCTTCAACCAGTATTTGGCTTTAGAATAACCATTACTCTTCATTCAGTGTTATTGATTATTCTAAAAGCCTGGACAACGGACATAATGAGCTGTTACAGCCACTCTGGGTGAATGCCGACTCTCCAAGATGGTCATTATCCAGAAGGGACTATATAAATAGTCTTGGTATTGAAAATGCAGCAGAATGAAAAATAAATAAATAAAGAGCTGAGAGGAAGTAGGGTTCCTGTATCCTTTGCCCCTCACAGAATACCCTGATTTTGCCCGGATTGTTAAGTACACCACTCTTTTCCTATCCTTGATTCTCATAGCACGTATTTCTTTAAGAGCAGCTCATGGTATACAGTCTTGTGGTAGATAAAGCAATTATAGGACAAACCTTCTGTGGATTAACTGTTACCTTCTTGTATGTGTATTGACCATGGTGGAGTAGAAGCTCCTACTATAATTGTAGCGAATAAATACCCTAACTCTTCAAAAGATTGTGCCTTTAGGGAGATTTGTCTAGTTGACAGTAAGGCCTATAATAGTAGAGTGCCTGTGGGCTAAGGGTGTGCCAGTTTGTCCTAGCTGACAGTCATTAGGCCTTCACTTAGAACTAGGACTGAGAATTCTACATACAGGGGAGCAGTGGATAAGTGCTGGCCCAGGAATCGAAAGGACTTACTAGCTGTGTGACCTTGGGCATGTCATTTAACCCTGTTTGCTCAGTTTCCTCATCTGTAAAATGAGCTGGCAAAATAAATTACAAACCACTCCAATATTTTTGCCAAGAAAACTCCAAATGGGATCATGAAGAGTCAGACACAATTCAACAACAACAACAACAATTTTACACAAACTACTGGGTATGATTATACAGAATATATATATATATATATATATATATATGTACAATACAAACTACATAAAAGCTTGTACAGTATGTATAGTCTCTTCTGTAATAGAATATAAGCTGTCTGAGGATAGGGGATATTTAAACTTTATCTTTGTATTTCCAATACCTCATATAGTACATGGAACATAGTAGAAATATCAGTGAATGATTGATTAAATTAAAGTTGAAATTCCTATCATGCTTAGAATAACAGTGTGGCAAACATGACATGGATAGTCAAATATTTGTAAGTGGTTGTTAAGGATGTTGATTAAAAAAAAAGATGCCTTCTTTAATCATTAGCCAGGTAATTCTGGAAAGATGAACATTTTTCTTGAATAAGGAATATAAATGATTTTGATGCTGGGCCATGTGGCATAGTGGAAATAGGACTGGATCTAGCATTCAGCAGCCCTGGGCTCAGGTTCAGGCCTTGCCACTTACAACCCAATAACCTTGGGCAGGTTCTTTATTTTCTCTCAATTTCAGTTTTGTCTCGTTGAACAGGAAAGGCTTGGACTAACTAGATGCCTTCAAATACCTTCCTAGCTTTAAATTCACAGTCTTCTCATTGGTCTTTGAAATTTCCTTTGTCTATTTTCATTGTTTTTGTTGTTCAGTCATTTCAGTTGTGTCTGACTCTTTGTGACCCCATTTGGAGTTTTCTTGGTAAGTCAGTTTGCCATTTCCTTCTCCAGTTAATTTTCCAGATGAGGAAACTGAGGTAAATGGGATTATGTGATTTGCCCAGGATTACACAGCTAATAAATGCCCTAAATTTGAACTCAAGGACTCATATGAGTCTTCCTGATTCCAGGCACAGCACTCTCTATTAATTTTGCCACCTAGATGTCCTTACTACTACCACTACTACCACTACTACTACTACTACTATTACTACTATTAGGAAGAACTTGTTAAGAATTTAAAGAAGAAGGAGCTGCGTCAGAAGGCAATAGTGTCCCCTGAAGCAAACACTTGGTGATCACTTCCTGAGTATTCTGTGGCCAGTAGGTGGGGTTTGTGGGAGGGGAATTTGTCTCGTTCTTTTCTATATTGGTTGGATGGATTTGAAGGGACCCTGATGTCTCTTCTAAATCTGAAGTCCTGAGTTTTTGTGATTCTTACAGCAAATTAAAAGCTATTTCTATGAACTTAGGAGAGAAGAGTTAATTGTTCATTTTAGAATGTGGATTCACTGGGAATTCAAATGATTAGCAATAGGTTATTGTGAAGGACATTAGGCTAGCATTAAGAAAAGAAGCATTCAGAAAGATCTAGGTTCAAATCTAAACTGTGATGCACACTAGCTCTTTGACCCTTTGCCTACCAGAATGAGGTATATTAGTGCTGGTCATTATTGCTGTTTCTAGCTTTTGCTGTTAATGACAATAATATCAAGTTAAATAGCAATAAATATTGCATTCTTGTGATGTATTTCCAGTGATAGGATTACTATCAAAAAGGCATATGTTTTGTAACTTTTTTTGTGTACTTGTGAAGTACATAAGAAGACAGAACCAATTTGAGATATCAGCAGTAATGTATGTGTGTCCATTTCATTGCAACACCACTAAATTGTTTTAATTTTTTTTCTAATATAGTATGTGTGATTCAGTAGTTCAATGGAGTTTTATTGATATATCAGATAATTAGTGAGATTGAACGGTTATTTGTACTTTTGTTTCCTCATGTAGTATAGTGATCATTTTCCCCTAGGGAATGGGCATTGTTCTTGTAAGTTATGCATTAGCATGCAATTGATTTTTTTTATTCCAGATTTTCAATTGATCTATCTGATGAAGTGGGTAAGATTTGCAGTTAGAAAGAGGTTAGAAAGGAGGAGGAGAGCCTCCTGGACAAAGGAAGCATGAATAATAATGCAGAAGAAGGAGTGCCTATAAGCAGAAACAAACAAAATGCCAGAATATATTGGAATCATAGTAGGTTCCACTTTCAATACAGTATAGCCTGTTCATATTTGTTCTGATTTTTCTGCAAAATGAGGAGTCCCTCTTCCTGAGATATTCTTGTTTATCCCACCAGATAAAATGTTCAACATTTTGCTTTTCATCAAGGGAGCAACATGAGGAATTCCATTGGTAGTATTCCACCGCCTCAAAGATGTAGAGAAAAATCACTAGTCCATTAGCCATGTGAACTAAAATGTTTCTAAGGCTCTGAAAAGATTGTGTGTGTTTTCCATAGAGACCTTTCTGATAAACTGATGTGGCATGGGAAGACTTTGGTTCACATTGCTATATTCCATATTTTTGCCTTTAAAATAAGCTATACTTTTCATTGTTTTGTTTTTCTTGCCTATATTTCCCAATATATTATCTCCACCCCCCCAAGTTGTCCCTTATAACAAAGAAGTTTTTCTTTTAAAAAGGGAAAAAGAAAGAAATAATAGAAAAGAACAATTCACCCAAACATATTGAAAAAAAATCTATATTGAATGAAGGGTTCTACACATCGTTCTCCTCTTTTGCTAAGGGGCTGGCAGAAGTCCATTTTCATAAGCGTTCTTTTGAGTAAAATTTGGTCATTATAATCTTGCAACATGTTATTTCAATTTTATGTATTTATTTATTATTTTATTTATTTATTTATTTCAATGATTGTTCTTTGCATTTCCATTTTTCTGGTCATTGGATATATTGTTTTCCTGGTTCTTCTTGCTTCATTTTGTTCAGTTGCTATAAGTCTTTCCATGCTTTTATTATGTTTATGATTTCTTATAGAAAAGTAGTATTACATGAAATGCATGTCACAGTTCCTTCAGCCATTCTCTAATTAGTGGGCACCTATACTTTTTTCCTAGTTCTTTCCTACTACACCAAGTGTTGTTATAAATATTGTAGTCTTTGTTATAAATATTGAGTCTTTCTTTTTTGACATTGACTGCCTTGGAGTTTATGCCTAATAATGAAATTTCTGATTCAAAAGATATGGGCATTTCAAACACCTTCTTCTCAGAGTTGCAAAATGCTTTCCAGGGGCAGCTAGGTGGCACAGTGAGTAAAGTGCCGGCCCTGGAGTCAGGAGAACTTGAGTTCGGATCCGGCCTCAGACACTTAACACACATACACACACACACACACACACACACACACATACACACAAACCCTAGCCGTGTAACCTTGGGCAAATTACTTAACCCCAATTGCCCTCCAAAAGGCAAATAAATAAACAAACAAATGAATGAATGAATAAATAAATGCTTTCCAAAATATTTGAACCAATTCAATATTCAGTCAACAATGAATGTATTAGTTTACCTATCTTAGCACAATATTCTTTGTCCCCTCCAACATTAATAATTCCCATTTTTTCTCATCTTCTCTAATTTGCTAAGTCTGAGATAAAATCTTGAGATTTTTTTGGTATTCATTTCTCTTATAAATTATTTGGAACATTCTTTCATCCATTCTTTAATCATCTGCTTTATAGGTTAGAAATCAAACATACCTTATCAGATATGTGATACAAAGTATGATTTTCCCAGGCCATCACTTCCCTTTGTATCCTAGTTGTATTAATTTTGTTTCATGCAAAAGCTTTTAAATTTCATATTATTAAAATTATCTTCCTAATAGACTAATACAAGCCTTTAGTGGCCTCTTCAGAGGCATATAAGTTATTTAATCCTCATTGAACATCAGGTGGCACACAAGTAATATTTGAAGTTCCAAACATCAATTATAGTACTAGGGTTTTAGCTATTAATAGATTCATAGCATATTAAAGTTGGGTAGTCCATTAGAGATCATACAATCCAAACCCATCATTTTATAGATGAGGAAACTGACAACCAAAATGGTGAAGTAATTATCCAAAAGATGCACAAGAAAAATTTTGGTAGAGCTGAGACTTGAACCCCCATCTCCTAATTTCCTGCTGCTAATACTGTCCCACGCTACCTGTAGTTGGAAAGATTCAATTTCAAAGCATTCATTTGACCTTTGAACTCACATCATTTTTTTTCCATCTCTCACTATTTGAATTGTGCATTCCATTTTTTCCCCATCAGTATCATTTACAGTCTAGCAGACTTTGCTGTATTGATGGTATTCTGTAATTTTTGAAGGACACTGCGGTATAATAGAAAAAAGAATGAGAAGAGTCTCTAAGGTTGCTTTGTGGAACTTAGACTATAGAGAGGTATTGTAGTTTAAGGGAATTAGCACTGACTTTGGAGTCAGATTGCCTTGGTTCAAATCTTGGTTCTGATACTGCTTTTGTGATGTAGGGGAAATGATTTGCCTTCTTTGTCTCACTCCATTAAAATGTGAATACTAATAGGTTTTTTTAATTATCTAAATCACAGAATCATATAATTATAGCTAAAAGAGACATTGCTCATATGGTACAATCCCCTATTTTTTTAGATTTAAAAAAATGGAGGCCTGGGAGGTAACATGACTTATCTTGGGTCAAGTAGCTTGTCTGAGGTGAGATTCAAACTCAGGTCTTCCTGACTTGAAGCCCAGAGCTCCATTCACTGTAACACACTGCCTCTTGATAATGAAAACAAAAGCAATAATAACAAATCATATTCACAAAATGCACCAGGTTTGCAAAAACTCACATAAATATGAATTAGTAGCAGTAGTACCATATTTTAATGAACTGGTGCTTATAAGGGACTTGGCATCAGGAAAACTTGGTTCCAAATCTCACTTTTGACATTATGTGACCACAAACAGTCTTTCTAAATCACAGTTACTTCCTCTGTAAAATCATAAGCTCCATAAGGTTATAATGCTCAAAAGAAATAATGTATGTAAAGTACTTTTAGAATTTTTAAAGTATGATCTAAACATTGGAGTTTATAAGAGCAATCGAATCCTAAAATCCTAAAAAACAAAATCAAACAACTAAATTTCAACATGTAACTCTAGAAAAAAAGCCTCTTCATTTAATTAAACTCTCTCTATATGTGTGTGTGTATACATGCACACATACATATATAATATACAGATATATACATACATATATAATATACAGACATATACATACACAAATGTATATGTGTTTGTAAATCCATAGAGGCCAGTGAAGATATATGTAACATATTTGTCTAATTTAGGAATCTAGTATCCGTTGCAACAAAATATGAAAATCCTTTTCAAATATAGTATGTATGAACACATGTATATATATGTGTGTGTGTGTGCGTGTGCGTGTGCCACACATAAACATCTGTGTGTGAAAATGTATTTGAATAATATGTATTTCTTGTTGTTGTTTTGTTGTTATATAAGCAGTGTTTATATTAGAATAAAAAAGCCTTTTTATCAGATATAATATCCATAACCTTTTCTGTCTTCATTAATTCTGAGGATATAATTGGTCATTTTCTGTTTTCTACCACTTTTGAGTAGTTTATTGTGGTCATTTGGGTGAGGACAGGATCCTTTAAACGAAGCAATTTGCTAATGAATTTTTCAGGAATGAATTTAATCTACCAATGCACCTCCCATAAAAATTTGAAATTTTTCTTTACTAAGATTAGTAGCAAGACTTTCTTGGTTTTATTAAGAGTATTTTGTGCCAACAAAGTTTTTTTTTGCTTTTTGCTTTTAAACCTTTCTAAATGGATTTTGCCACACCGAAAAATTAAAAATACAAATGGGCAACAATGATACATATGAATTGTATTGGTTTTATTATCAAATCCCCTGGACACATTTTCTTTTTTGTTACTAAATTAGGAAGTATTGGATCTTTCATTCATACACTAGACTTTTTTGGGGTCTAACTCATCCTTTCTATCTTTAAAAAAATATTTTAATAAGCATGACATTTTTTCTCAGCTGAAGTCTCTAAGAAGTCTCAGCCCCAGATTTTCCGTTTACTTCTCAAATCTGATAAATGGATACCCTGTGGTTATGAAAATTACATGCACTTAGTACCAGAGGCAAGGGACTAGCAATCTCAGCAAAAACTTAAATGATAACCCTTCACCAACTTGATGCAAAAGGGAATGTTAACACTTTCTGCGTGGAGATCTTGGAGTTGATTACTATAAAGAGTCATAAACACACAAACTCACCCTGTTCCTATCTAACTCCCCTGCCATACCCTGTCCCCCACTAAAATATAATTATACCATTAGAGCTAACTTGAAGGGAAAAATTCACTTAGAAACACAGAGACAAGAGTAGCACGCTATAGAGTCCCTGTGGACAGTCATAGAGAATTTGAAAACTTAAAAAATAAATGTGCCACTGAGATGGAAATCACCCTCAGACATCACTGCGCTTAACTTTGAGTTGCCATTATAACCAGCTCATCATCCTCCCATCTGTAATACACTTCAAGGCAAAATGGCTTCTGAACAGTCAAATGTGGTGTTTC
The DNA here is from genome assembly GCF_028583685.1 of Petaurus breviceps papuanus. Classification (NCBI taxonomy): domain Eukaryota; kingdom Metazoa; phylum Chordata; class Mammalia; order Diprotodontia; family Petauridae; genus Petaurus; species Petaurus breviceps. The sequence goes on along the minus strand of NW_027185761.1, from coordinate 33,875,084 downwards.
AAATAAAATGTTGAATAGAGGTGGACATGCCTAGGCTATGGTGAGTTGGGGCTACCATCTATGATTTTTTAGGGAGGGGGATTGCTGCATACAGGAGGGTTGTTCACTTAGTGAATCAAGATCACAGTAAGAAGCTGGCTATGTCACTTGATAACAAGCAAGGCACATAACCTCCATTCCTACAGACATATACATTTTCCCAGGAGCTAGGAGTAGTATCGTGAAAGAGCATTGGACTACCTCAGGATTCTGGGTTGAAATTTAATCTGGGCCTCTCATTAACTACATAGCCTTAGTAAATTTTTTTTACCTCTGTTATTGTTTTTGTTTAGTGATTTCAGATGTCTCCCACTCCTTAAGACTCCACTTAAGGTTTTCTTGAATCCAGAATTCAGTGATCTTGGGTTTAGAGTTAGGCTTTGCCATTTACAACCCAATAACATTGGGCAAATTGTTTATTCTCTCTTCATTTCAGTTTTGTTCCACTGAACATGAACTGCCAAGACTAACTAGGTGCCTTCAAAGACACCTGTAGCTTTAACCTATGATCTTCTGATCTATCTTTGGCTTGAACTTCCTTTCTCTATTCTTTTCATTGTTTTTGTTGTTGTTCAGCCATTTCAGTACTCTGACACTTTTGTGACCTCATTTGGGGTTTTCTTGGTAAAGATAGTTCAGTGGTTTGCCATTCCCTTCTCCACCTCATTTTACAGATAGGCAAACAGGGCTAAGGAACTTGCCCAGGGTCACACAGCTGGTAAGTGTCTGAGACCAGATTTAAACTCAGGGATTAGTGGGATATTTGATAGTGCAGTTAGGTAAGGTCAGAACTGAATGAAGGATCAGGTGATTCTCCACTCTCCAAGAAATTGTCTTGCATTTACTTTATTTTTCACATATTTGTTATTTACATATATATGTATGTATATGTACATAAGTATATATATATATATATATATATATGTATATGTTTGTGTGTGTGTCTCCCTCAATAAAAAATTAGCTTCTTGAAGGTCCTATTTGTATTCTCATTGCCTAATAGTGGCTGTGTAACAACAATGCAATATTCACAACATCCACAGTGACTATAAATGTGCTGGTGTAGTTGTGAATCACATAATGTAACAGGCTCTCCACATGGAGGACAGAGCCAAAGCATTTATTCAAATACAAGAAAGCCAAGTCCCCAAACCAGAAATTCAAAGTCAGTACAGTAGCCACAAAGTTGGTACACATAGTTAATGCAGTGAACACCTACATTACCAAGCCTTCAAAACAAAACAGGGTCCCTCAGGCAAAGATCCTCCTCTCCTCACTTACAGTATCTGCTCAGCCTTCACACTGCTTGCTCCCAGCAATTCTCAGCAGAAGTTCTGGCTGGCTCTCAGAAGAAGTTCTGCCACCACTAGTTCTGTTCTCAAAATCTCTTCCCTGCCCCACTCCCTCCTGCCAAGTCAACAAGTTCATCCCACTGCAGGATTCACAAGTTCCAGATCTCAATACTTGACCCAATTATGAACTTGAAACCAAGCACCAAGAACCTGCTAGCTTGCCAGTGCAGGGGGCATGGAAGATCTTCAAATCCCATTACCATTACATTCTGACACACAGTTACTATTTAATAAATATATGTTGATCAATTGTTTGACAGAGAAAGTAGGAAGCACTTAATAGTAGAATACACCACCTCCTTATCCAGTATAGTGGTAGTACATTGGATTGACTTGTCTTTTTCTGGGGGGTTTACTTCTTTCTGCTCCCATAATGTGAAACTGCTTCCATTTTTGGGGGGGGGGCAGCTGTGATCATTAGCAATTTGTTTTCCTCATAGTGAGCCAAAATATATTTCCCTGTCTCTTCCTACCCACAGGGATAAGCAGTATACATCTTCCTTCCACATGAGAAATTTAAAGATATTTAGAGTCTTTCATCTCACCCTCCTTTAGCCTTCTAAAAACTTTCTCTTCTCCAGGCTAAACATCCCAACTTCCTTTAATCAGCCCCTGAAATTTAATAATTTCAATCTCCTGTTACTTTCCTGTCTACCCTTCTTTGATGTGTTCTGGATTACCAACATCCCTTCTAAAATGTATCACCACTCACTAGGTAGAGTATTCCAAATATAATATGACTAGGTTATCATACAGTGATCATAGTGTTATCATATTATTCATCATAACTCTCATACTATTCCTGAAAGCTCCTTCCTTATTGGTCCAGTCATTAATATTCTTTGCATCAGATCAACGAATCACTTCTGATTTCACCTAATTATATGATCAAGTATTATACATTTTTATCTCATCCATGGGATTGTGCTAAGAACTTTGACCTAACAACATGCTGTAATCTAGATATACTCTTTCTGTTAAAATTCTCTGCTCTACTAACTTAATGACTATCACCTTGGTTTAATTCTACTTGTTCTTAATACATTCCTACCATGTGCCATGCATTCTAAGAATTGAGGATCAAAAGATAAAGTGATCCCTTCCCTCACTTACCAAAAGACAGTGAAGATTTACAGCCCTGTTCATTAAATGGTAAATTCCTTGAATGCAGGGACGTTTACCTCTTTTTACATTCCCAGTACAATTCTTGGCATGTAGAAGGTGCTTAATAAATATTGACTGATTGATTGACTTGGTCCTAATGAACCCACCTTGCAATTTACTGATCATCTCTTCTATTTCTGAGAACACAGAAATGGTCCCTTTATTAATCTGTCCTCTACTTTTACCAAGACTAGACATTAAGGTCCATGTCTTAGGGTATGAAATACTCCCATCCCCATTTTAAAAATCTGGGCATTTGTTCATCTCTATTAAGAAAAGACATTTCTTAGGGGTGGCCAGGTGGCTCAGCGAGTAAGAGCACTGGCTCCAGTGTCGGGATGACCTGGATCAAATCCGGGCTCAGATACTTAGCACTACACCCAGAAATAACTGGCCGTGTAACCTTGAGCAAGTTACTTAACCCCAATTGCTTAAAAAAAAAAGAAAAGACATTTCTTGTTTATTACATTTTCTAAAGATATTATACAATATCTTTATTGTCACATCTTTTTTACAGTCACATCTTTGGGTTCTTTCAGTGCCCTGAGAGTTGAGTTTTGTCTATTTTAGACAACAGCACTTGAAATTTGGAGGCTCCCATCTTTTATTTTCAATTCATTGATGCTTGCAAGTCTTTATCTCATAAAGGTAATTTCATGTACTCTGTATTATATGTAAGCTCATATATGCTCAGGATCTTTAATTATTAGAAAGATGGAAAAATGAAGTTCATTAAGATTTGGGGACATAAGATGGTGTGACATGTACAGTTCTTGACTTGTATACAGAAAGACCTGAGTTAAAATCCCATTCTTGACACTAAAATCGTGACTGGGGACAAGTCTCACTCAACCTCTATTTTCCCAACTGTAAAATGGGGATTAGGATAACTATGGTATTATATCTAAAAAAGTTTATTAATGATTCCCAAATGAAAAATTTATGTAAGGCACTTTACAGGCTTTAAAGTGTTATCTAAATATGACCCCTTGTCCCTCCCAAGACAGTGATGGTATAATGATAAAAATAAGTTTTCTACATACTGCATATGCCTTTGGCTCCAGCTTAAAATTAGTAGCTCTCTTGTTCTTCAAATACAGGTCCCAGGGGAAATGTAGAAAGGTAGAGACCTATTCTTTTCTTTTGATTAACGACTATATTTCTATAGTCTTGGGACACCTTTTCATAGCAGCTTCACTAAATTATAGTTTGGCTAACAGGGTTGTACACCATTAAAAAGAGGAGTGAAAATATTTTACACCTACTCCATATATTTCATGCAAGAGTCTCAAAGTGTAATTATCCATGAATTCCATCCAATTTTTTTCAACTGAGTAAATCTTTCTTCAGGCAGTTCCTGGATATTCAATATTTGGGCATATGTCCAGTTCCTCTCCCATTCTTCATCTTGTTGGTGGTGTCACTATATGTTTCATGAAGAGAAACAAAAGCTTTTTCAAACCATATGAAATTTTTCACGTAGCAGCCTTTGCCCCAACGGGGCCATGCATGTTATACCTTTTCCTAGCTCCTATCAATTTTACTTGTCTTTTGAGACCCAATTCAATCAACCTGTATTCTGTACCTTTCACAATTGTAGGGAAGGTAGATGTATAAGACATGACCTGTACCCTTAGCTATACTGGAGGCAGATAGAGCTCAGATTATTAGATGCCAAAAGAAGCTGCCAATTGAAAAAAATAAAAGTAAGCCTGATAAGATGACTGAGAAGAGTGACCAGGTCAGCGGGAAGTGTAACCTAGAAAGGTTTCATAAATAAGGCAAAACTTGACTTGAGCCTTGAAGGATTAATTTAGCTTTGGATAAGAAGAAGGAAGAAACAATAGTGTGAACAAAGGGATCGACGCAAAGCATGTCTAGGGACTAGGAAGCAGATGTGACTGAAATAGTATTGTATAATGGAAAGAAGATGACACCAAGAAGCAGGAGACCTGGGTTCTTATCACACCTTTGCCACAGCCTAGCTTTATCAAAGGCTAATCGTTTGATTCCTCTTTGTTCCAATCCCTGTTTTGCTCCTCTGAAAATTAAGAGACAGCCTATATGATTCCTAAGGTTCCTGTCAGCTATAATATTTTTGAGTATCTGAAAGGGATTTATTCTAAATGCTGATGAACCTTTTCATGATCTCCTTTGAAATCTGAGATAGATAGATAGATAGATAGATAGATAGATAGATAGATAGATAGA
>NW_027185761.1:33867017-33870308 GCF_028583685.1 Petaurus breviceps papuanus | reverse complement strand
GATAGATGATAGATAGTTAATATTAATAAAATGTAATATACATGTATGTTTTGCAAGACTGCTGCCTACAAAGTAGGGTGAAATCAATGGCAATAAGACAACTTTTTTCATAAAAAATAAATATTTGCACCATACAAGCAATGAGCCCATAGTACTCATTCATGAACTCAGCTATTGGACTGGAAACCTAAATATCATGGGAATTGTTTGGGTGTTGACTTTAATTCAGTATTATAAATGAGTGTCCAAATGTATTCACATCCTTAAAGAAATATCTTCACATTATCTTGAGTAAGTGTTTAAAATAGGAAAAAAATAAAGAAAGTTATTAATGTATACTGAGTTCAGAACTTGTACAAAGACCTAGAAGATGAGATATTTTGTGGTACTTTAATCACTTAGTGTTTTTTTTTAATCTTATGCTGAACTGAGCATTTGTAATCATAAGCTCAATTCCAGGGAGAGAACTTATCAGCTCAAAATGTGGACCAGCCACACACCCCTTGGTTTTTAATTAATATTAGATGATCCTGCATTAGGACTAAGTGAAATAGAGCTAATCATTTTCTCTTTCCCACCCAAAAGGTTAAATATGCCTGAGATGTTGAACTCAGATATAACCTTCCTCAGATGACCACATCAAATACTTTACCACTCCCTAAAGGGGAGTTCTTAATTATTCCTAAAATAGATTTTATGATTCATTCACTTGTCTGATGTGTGAACGAAAATGTACATTCCCAACACAGGCAAAAGACCCAGAATCTCTGCTTTATTTTCTTTCATCTGAACTTAAACGTAAGTTTAAGCAGGTACTTTTTTTTGTCCCATTGACCTCAGTACTATCCACAGCACAATTAATTAATAACTGTGTGGCGAATTGAATAGAATTCTTAAAAAAATATTTACTTTTATTTTTAAATTATGAGATTTCATTCTATTTCATTTACAACTACTTGTTGCTTATTTATCCAAAAATCAATGTTATTCATTAGTTCTCTTCATCTCAAAGAATCATAGTTTTGTGGCTATAAGGGACCTTCAAGGTCAATCCCATTATTTTACAGATGAGGAAAGAAAAGACAAAGAGGTTATGTTACTTGCCCAAAATCACATAGCTCCTAAAGGCCTCAAGTGAGTCTTGTATCTAGACCATCCTGATTTAGAGGCCAGGGCCAGTGCCCTTTGCCCTCCTTCCTCATTGAGGAATTGACTTGATATCTCTACTTCCTTTATCTCTTTGTACCCAAAATTGAGTTAAAAATTGAGAAGGTAAGAGGATCACAAATCAAGTTCTGAAAGTGAATTTAGAGTTCTTCTTATCAAATCTCATTTTCCCAATGGGGAAACAGAGGAAGAAAAATGTTAATTGGAAAACCTAAGCTCACAGGAGTTGTCATTCAATGAAAAAGCCAGAATTCAAACCCAAGTCCTATAACACCAAGTTCAATACTCTTACCACTGTACCACATGGTCAAAAGAGAGACAAAGAGGAATATACACACACATATATACATACATGTATACATATATACACATACATGTATATTATACATACATACACACATATTTCTTTTATATTTTTAAAGTATTTTAAATTTTTCAAATCTTTTAATAGCTCAGTGGGTGGCATAGTGGGTATAATGTGTAGGTTCATTCATTATCTTTCCTATTTCACTACAGGATCTCAGGCATTTTCCCATTGAAACCCATTTGCTCTAGTTGCATAGTTCAGTATTGATAAAGTGAATGAGAAAATGATTTATTTGTTCTGGAAGAATTTTGCTGAATAATTTCAATGCTTGAATTTTCTCTTCTCCATCTATAGATTTACTTGTATATGTTGATGGTCCTCTGATTCCTTAGACATGGGCACTCCCTCCAAAGGAATAAATCAGAAACCATCCATTCCTGCTGAATTCTTTTCTGTTTTCTCCCATAAATTCTACTATAGTGTGTATAAATGGATAACATGTGATCTTAAGACATGACCAGTCCTTTTTCCTTCCTAGTGATACATATATCTGCTGACATCATTTATTCCTCTTAACCTGTATAATTCCAACTAATAATATGTAGAAGCCTGCACATACACTCTATGTGTTTTTTAGTTGCCCTCTGGAAGACCCAAAACTTTGGTGGCTTTTTTTTGCTGCTTGTTTTATTGATACTTTAATAAAAAAATATAACTGACATTACCAACAGAGCCCTCCCTTGTAAGAAAGTGAAATGAGCAAAAAGAGACAGCTGGTTCTTGACTGTAGCTCTCCGTATCTAGAGCTTCTCTGGAAAGATGTTTTATCATTTGTATTTGAAAAACCAGTGTTGGCTGTTCCATTTAATATGATTGCATTTTTAATTGCCCAAATACTTAAATACGATGTTTTGTAGTCATATAACACTTATAATTACACACGAAAGTAATTTGTGTGTGGGGGTGTGTGTATATATGTATGTATGTATGTATGTATGTATTGCCTAAGAAAGGAGATCAGTGGGACTTTCACCTTATTTCCTACTTCAGTGGAAATGATGATTATGAATAAGTTACCTCATCCCTTCTTATAATATTTGCTTGCTGAATTCTGTGAGACTATTTTAGAAAGTCGATAGGCATGATCCTCAATCTTGAATTTAATGAGACTGAGGATTAATAACATTAAAATGACGTTGCCCTCGGCAATCGGACCATAAAAAAAGAACTCTTTATTAAAGAAAAATAATTAAATAACTCTTTAATAAGAATCCTTTATTTGGCTTTTGCTAAAGACTCCAGAAAAAAATGGAAATGACTGTCTGATTTCTAAGAGAGTAGGAAGGATGGCAAGATGAAAATTGGTGGCTAAATATTGAGCTTAGTTTCCTTATCTGTAAAATGAAAGGGTTCCATGCTGGAATACCTTTGGGCCATAAAATTCTATGGTTCTTTGATTTATTAAAATCAAATCAAATCCCTTGTACAATTTGGAATATTTATTTGGAGACATTTCTCCTGAAATAGGATATACCAGTTACTGTTCGGAAGTTTTTGATTATTGGAAGTATGTCAGAAAATCCATTCTGATTTTGTTATGAGAAAGGTCAAAACCATTGAGTATGCAAGTGCTTTGTATTGGCTATCTGATGAAAATACCAGAGAATTCAATCTATCACATGGACTCCAATGACCTAAACCAACAGTACATGAAGCTGTCCAAGCATGGAAAACCTCACTATTCTCCCTGTAGTAATTATTACAGGTGAATCTTCTTCTTCTTCTTCTTCTTCTTCTTCTTCTTCTTCTTCTTCTTC
>NW_027185761.1:33856419-33867007 GCF_028583685.1 Petaurus breviceps papuanus | reverse complement strand
CTTCTTCTTCTTCTTCTTCTTCTTCTTCTTCTTCTTCTTCTTCTTCTAAATGATAGGGCAATTGAGGTTAAGTGAGTTTCCCAAGGTCAAACAGCTAATAGTTGTTAAATGTCTGAGGTCAAATTTGAACTCAGGTCCTCCTGACTCCAGGGCCAGTGGTCTATTCACTGCACCACCTAGCTGCCCCTAAGTGAATCTTCTAATAGAAAAATGGACATCTCTTTTAGACTGCATTTTTTTGTTGAAATATTAAGGAAGCAAATCCACATTTTTTAAGTGTCCTTCACTTTGTGGTTGGATATTAATCATTTTTTGCATACCCAATAATGTTACCTTAAAAATACATTATGGTCAGGGAGGTTAGGTGGCTCAGTGAATAGAGCACCAGTCCTGGAGTTAGGAGGACCTGAGTTCAAATCCAGCCTCAGACACTTAACACAAAACTAACCTTGTGACCTTGGGCAAGTCAGTTAATCTCATTTGCCCTACCTTCCCCCTGCAAAAAAAAAAAAAGATTTTAAAAAATACATTATGGTCACCCAGGATAATTTCTGGAATCACATATCAATAAATTAGTGGATATGGGCCAAGTGTGTATGCTATTTTTCTTCCACATCTGTATGTTTCTCAGTGAGATCAATGAAAATAACACTCATGTCAGAAAGCGAGATTAGATATCAATGTAGTCAAACTACCACATTCATTACATAATAAGACAGAAGGAATTAAAAATTAAAAAGGTTCCTGGGTACTCATGTTGCAGTGGTGATGTAATAGTAAAAGGCCACAAGGAGAGGAAGACAGCAATGCCTGAAAACATGCTCCATTTGTTTCCAATGGGTATTTTGAGGTCACTGGCTTGTTAATGGCTTCCCCTGACAATACATGTGGTAATACATGTCACTATTATAAGAGGTCATTTTAAATGCATCTTTGCACATCTCAGTGTGTCTTTTGGTTTATCAACTATATGGTTTGCTCACGAACTCTTATTTAAAATCAGTTTATTACCTAGTATGCCACATGAGCAAAAAATCATCTATTAAGTGAAGAAAGGGGCATTTATAGGTTATTAATTCTATTGATAAGAAATGGGGTCAACTATGCACATTGCAACTCTTATGTTGATGGAGAAAAATGAAGGTATGCTTATTATATTATCTAAGACCTGAGCCTTCATTCCTTGACAAAAAAAGAATGATAATCATTCAATTTTCCAGCTGCCAAAGCACTCAGTCACCAGTCTAATTATAGTGTTAACACATGCCAGGTCTGCCTTATGTTAAAAATTTCACATTATAAGTGACCCATATTTTTTTTCCACAGGACAATATAGAAATATTATCATACTATCTAAAAAATAATCACAAACATCCTCTGCTTCCAGAAATGCCAACTGAATGAATATATAGGTATTTAGGGAGAGGTATATTCCAGTGATTTTTAAACATTAGGTCTGAAGACCCCTTTACACTCTTACAAATTTTTGAATAATCCCCAAAGAGCTTTTGTTTCTCTGAAGTTATAGCTATCAGTATTTACCATATTGGAAATTAAAATGCCTTGGTACTATTACAAAAAATAGTTTTGACCTTGAAGACCCCCTGAAAGGGTCTCAGAGGCCCCAGATTTTCCTAGACCAAACTTTGAGTGCTGTTTATCTAGAACAAGTCCCTGGCTGTTGAATGGAAAAAAAGTCTCTTCCATTTCAGTCATCTCAAATAAAAATGGACATGTAGAAAATTTAGTTAGTCTTAGAATTTGATGTGTACAGCGAAGATGGCTGAAGTTATCGTATCTAAACATGCAATAATTTGCTTCTTCCTTTCAACAAATACTTGTCTGAAACTGCTCTCCTTCATATTTAGATTTTAAGTAATTTGGAATAAAAGAATTGCCTACAGCAGCAAGTTTTGCTTGTTGTTTGTTTTTAATAGACTTATGCCCTGCCAACTTCTAAAAAGATTCATGATGCCCCGCAAAATTAAGCACAGTGAAAGTAAACACACACACACACACACACACACACACACACACACACACACTGTGTAAATCTTGTAGGAATTAATGTTCTTAAGCATCCCAGGTGAGCTAATTACTATAGGTGGGGTCTGAATGATTTTGTGATTTAAAAAAATGGCATACTTGAATGACTATATGAGTAGCACTGTCCAGAATATGAACTCTTTTACAACAGGGACTGTTTTTTACTTATTTTTCTTTCCTAGAACTTAGTACAGTCCTTGGCATATTGTAAACACTTAATAGAGTTTATTGACTGACTGACTAGGAGACATTCTACTGTTCACATAACTAGTTAAGTTAAGCAAATGTCATATTTTAATTTATTTTCTTGAAAATATTGTTCTTAGAATCTCCACATGCGTTAAATAACAATAACTTCTGCCACTCCTGACACTTTTAGTGTAAAATGATCTTCATTACTCTCCTCATACATGTTGAAATATTAAGATGAAGGATAAGTAAGTTGGTCAAGCATCAAGTCAAGAGAATAATTAGTTTGAGCTTCAGGATCTTTTAAATGTCAACCCAGAGTTCTTGCTATGACTAATTTTGCCAAACAATAGTGGAGTATTGTTATTTATCATACATGAAAATAGTATCTAGTGTTTCCTAAAATATTTAATTTATTTATGACACAGTCACAAATCATTTAGGGAATCTTAGCAATTGGACCAGTACTTTTACTGATATGAAGAACTCTTGGAAGAGAACACTTGCTTTGCCAAAAGAAGCCAATGCTTTCTCCACAGCTTAGAGTCTTAGAAAATTGCTTAGGGCACTGAAAGTTTAAATAATTTGTCTAGGATCACACAGCTAAGAAATGTAAGGAAGTACTTGAGCATGTCTTCCTGTCTTTGAGGCTGGCTCTCTACACAATGTTCTATTACCTCAGAGGAGATGGTATATGATAAAAATTGCTAAACTGGTGAATTTATTACATTATTATTATACTCAAAAAAAACCAAATAAATAAATTAATAAAATCTGAATTGTAACCAAGGATGGGCTGATGTTTACTGGTGTCTGGCTTAGAATTGATTGTTAAATTTTCAATGTGAGCATTTACAACTTAAAAATTGGCAAACAATATGACTCATGACTTGATTCATTGTTATATTATTATTATTGTCCAGACTTTAGAATACAATGGATAAAATGATAATAAAATAGATTTAACTTAAAAGTGTGCATACATATATTATAAACACACATATTTGTGTATATGTATATTCTCCTTAGAGAGTTGATCATCAAACATTTATCAGAGCTTGATTTTTATTTTTTGATAGCCGGTCCTAAGAAAATGATTGAAAAATAATAAGATGTATTTAACTTACAAGTGTTTTACATACACACATATACACATATGTATATGTGAAGTTACCATAACTAACCATGCAATAAGTTGTTCCTTCCTTTCTATAAATACTTGTCTGGAACTGCTATATTTCCCATTTAGATTTTAAGTAATTTGGAATCAAAGTGTTGGCTAATGTAGCACCCTGAGAACTGATTGTACATATATCAGCACACTCCTGTTAGTAACACTGTTACCATGATACCAGACTTTTGCATAGACCAAAACCAAGATGAACACAATCTAATTTTGAGCCCTTCCAGAATATATCTTGAGTTATCTGGACAGTTTCTTTTGCCAAACAGTGTCCTCTAAAACCTGTTAAGTTAAAGTAAGATAATAGATTTAGAGGTGGAATAGACCTTAGAATTCATCTAGTACAAATTTATCATTTTATGGGTGAAGAATCTGAAGTTCAAAGATTTTAAATATGTTGTCCAAGAAGATACTGGTCATATAAGTGGAATATAACTTCTTTTTTTATTATTTCATTTTAATTTTTCTAATGTATTTATTTTAACATTCTCTTCATTTTAAATTTTGAGTTTCAAATGATCTCCCTCCCTCCCACTCCTTGCCCAATCACTGGGAAGGTAAGCAATATGATAACAACCATATTTATGGAATCATGAGAAACATTTCCAGATCAGCTATTTTTTTTCTTTTTGGAGGGGCAGTTGGGGTTAAGTGATTTGCCCAAGGTCACATGGCTAGTTTTTTGTGTTAAGTGTCTGAGACCAGACTTGAACTCAGGTCCTCCTGACTCCAGGGATGTTGTTCTATTCATTGTACCACCTAGCCGCCCCTCATATCAGCTATTTTTTAAGCAAGAAAAATAAAATAAGAAAAGTATACTTCAATTTGCATTGAGTTCAACAGTTCTCTTTGGAGTGTTTTCATGATGAGCCCTTTAGAATTATCTTGGTTCATCATATTGATAAGAGTAGTCAAGTCTTTCACAATTGATCATCATTATAATGCTGCTGTTACTGACCACAGTAAATGACCTCCCAGTTCTCATTTCACTTTGCATCAGTTCATAAAGGCCTTGCAATATTTTTCTGAAACCATCCCTCACATCATTTTTTTAGAGTACAATAGTTGCTTTTGTCCAATTCAGTTGTATCCATCTCTTCATGACACTGTGGACCATAGCACACCAATATTGTCCATGGGGTCGTCTTGGTAAAGAGACTGAAGAGGTTTGCCATTTTTCTTCTCCCATGGATTGAGGCAAAGAAAAGTAAAGTGATTTGTCCAGAGTTACATAGCTAGTGTTTGGGGTCAGATTAGAATTCAGGTACTCCTGACCCCAGAACCAGCACTCAATCCATTGACTATCTAGCTACCCCAATGGCACAATAGTACTCCATCATAATCATTTGCCACAACATGTTCAGCCATTCCCCAATCGATGAGCATCTTCTCAATTTCCATTTCTTTGCCAACATATAAAGAGCTGCTATAAATATTTTTATATACAGGTCCTTTTCCTTTTTCTTTGATTTCTTTGGGATACAGACCTAGTAGTGATATTGCTAGATCAATGGGTATGAACATTTTTATAGCCTTTTGGGTATAACTCCAAATTGTTTTCCAGAATGTTTGAACCAGATCACTACTCCACCAACATCTCATTAGTGTACTTATTTTACCCTCATCCCCTACAGCATTTTTCATTTCTGAAAGGTATGAGGTGGTTCCTTCTTAATTTGTATTTCTCTAATCAGTAGTGATTTAGAGCATTTTTACATGACTATATATTTCATTTCTTCTTCTGGAAACTGCCTGTTTATATCCTTTGACTATTTATTAAATGTAGAATGGCTCTTATTTTTTATGAATTTGAGTAAGTTCTATACTCCATATATATTTGAAAAAATAAGGCTTTGCCAGAGAAGCTTGCTATTTTGTATATTACTTCCTTGTCTATAGTAACTTTTAGCAAAATGTAGTTTTCTTGATTTTCTCTTTTTAGTTAGGCGTATTATCACTTTTGCTTTGTCTGAGATTAATTGCCACCCCTGCTTTTCTTACTTTACCAGAAGCATATTAGATTCTGCTCCAGCCCTTTATTTTACCTCTGTGTGTATCTCTCTATTTCAAGTGTGTCTTTTGTAAACAACATTGCTGGATTCTGGTTTCTTATCCATTCTGTTACCCACTCCCACTCACAATTATGATTGCTAACTGTATATTTCCATCTTTCCCATTTTTCTGGGCTACTGTTTTCAGAGCTAGTTCTGAGAGTCCACAATTTTTTCTCCTTCCAACGTGGTGCCAATGAATCTTTCTGGGCATCTGCCTTGGCATAATCCAAAATAAGCCTATATTCAGATCTTATCAATAAATTCTGAAAGGAGTTTCCATCTTCCCAAGTGATAAACATTTATTGAGCACCAAGTATATACAAGACACTGTGTTAGGTGTTCTACAGGATACAAGAAAAATCACATGATCTTTGCCTTCAGTGAGTTTATAGAAAGTTGGAGAAGGGGATAAGAACCAGGAACGTCATGTTCTCTGGAGGCCCATCAATTGGGGAATGGCTGGACAAGTTGTGGTATATGGTTGCAATGGAATACTACTGTGCTTTAAGAAATAAAGAGCTCAATGACATGAAAAATATGGAAAGACTTGTGTGAAATAAGGAAGAATGAAATGATCAGAACCAAGAGAATATTGTGTGTAGTAATAGCAAAAATGACTTTGAGCAAATAAGTTATTTTGACTATTATAATCACCCAAATTAACTATAAAGGAAATATGAAGAAAGACACTATCTGCATCCAGAGAAAGAACTAATAGAATTATGCAGATAATCACATATATATATGTATATGAATATATATATACACACGTGTGTATATATATATGTATGTGTGTATATAATAGGGGTATGTGTGTATGAAAGGATATAGTGTCTGATGGTAGCCTTCTCTAGAGTGTGGGTGGAGGATGGGAAGAAAAAAAGGGAAAAATTACATGATAATTTGTTGTATATTTGAAAGGAATAGCAAGTTGCACATAGTTGATCTCCAGTTTGATGTGCAATCATCTTTTTTATTGTACAATATTAAGAAACTGCTTGTTTATTCCATAAATTAAAAATAAAATAATTTTAAAGAAAAAAAAAAGTCTGAATAAAGAGTTAGGAGCCTGAGATTCTAGGCTCATATCTTTTTCCCTCAGCTTTAAAATAAAGAGAATCAAGCTGCATGACTTTTGAGATACCTTTTTCTAGAAAGATTCTAGATTTGGAAATGAACCAACAATATGTGCTGCTGCATTGTATCTCACGTTGGTCTATAATTTATCATCGTAGAGAGCTATCCTAGTCCCTCACAGGTTAACTATCATATCAGTGGTCAGTTGATCCGTGGGCATATATTAAGGTGTGACTATGTCACTGTGCTATGTACTAGGGGTACAAAGAACAGCAATAAAGTTTCTGACTCTGAGCCCAACACTCTACCATAACATCTCATAGTCTCTCATTAATAAGTACTTAATAAATGATACAGATGTTAGATGTAGGACTTCAGAGGAGGAAGGGGTCGCTCCCACAGGTAATTCCTAGAAAGATTGTGAAGAGGAGGTAAGATACTTGAGCTCAGTCTTGAAGGGTGTTTAGGATTCAGATAGAGAAGCGGAAGGCATTTCAGGTGAAGGAAACAAAGTAATCAAAGGCAAAGGGCTAACAGTAAGCAAGGTCATTCAGGGAATAATGATTATACAACCAGTTTGAATGTGGACCATGACAAGAGAGCAAAAATAGAGCTTTCTCTTCATTTTGAAAAACCTTTTTTTTTTTGGTAAATTCCAGGGTCAAAAGTTTGCTTTTTCCCAAAGAGTGAAAATCCTGAAAATTGTCTTTTGACTTTTAACTATTGTACATTAACCAGGAAATCTTCATCTCATTTCTCAAAGACTAAATTCTGGTAATAGCACTCTTTAATATAATAAGCGTCTTCCATAAATGGTTAAGCTTGTAAATCATCATGTTTGGTTTTGCTTTTTGTTTTTTATTCTGTCCCCCCCCCCCCCCACTGGATGCCATCTGGCCCTTTGAGGTTAATCAGAGGTGTACCAGTGCACAATCCTCCAAAATGAAACATTCACAGAATGTACCAGCATGGTAGATTAGGAAATCCCTCATGTATGTTTTCCGACATTAACAGGTCATAGTATCAAAATCATTTGCCACTGAAATCTTCATTAACCTTGCCTGTCTTATATTAGGGTCCTTAGCCGTGACTTTCTCAGCACATCAATAAAAGCCTGATTCTAAGAAGGGCTTCTATGCCCCAAATACGGAGACTTTTCAACCTCAGAAATGACATAGGGATTGAGAAAGTCAGAAGCTCTGCAAATCCATTCAATCAGAGGGCTTTGGTCGAATTGATTCTTACAAAACACCAGGTGATTTGAAGGCAGCTTTAAATTTGAATGGGAGACAGACTTTTGAGTTATAGTGTTTTCTCCACCTCCTTTAGCTTTCAGAGATTGTTATACAAGAAGTATTAAATTACATAAAGATTTTTTTTATGTGCAAGCATATGTCAAAGGAAGAGAAGTGTTTAAACTAGGTAATCATTAATTATGAGATAAGAAGGTGGGGACATATCCTACAGATCTGGAAGGCCTCTAGTGTTTAGTGAATAACATGAAAGAGACATGAAAATTATAGAGAAGTTGTCAGAAAAGAAAAAAAAAGAGAAGAGATGCCTAGGATTTTAACCAGAATCAATATTGCTTTGAGTGACTTCCATTTATCATCCGATCGAATTGATTAATCAATTAACAAGTATTTATTAAGTGTGCATTATTTGTCATGCATTGTGCTGGTTGCTAGGGATGGAAAAGCAAATAATGAAACAGTTCTCACTTTCAAAGAACTTATTATCCAGGATCTCAATGGCCATAGGATCACAGATCTAGATAAGGCAGGGACCTCACATGCCAGCTATTCCAACCATCTCATTTTACTGATGTGGAAACTGAGGCTCACCAAGGACAAATGACTTGTTCACGTTCACATAGATAGTAAGTGTCAAAGGCAGGATTTTAACCCAGGTGATTTGACTGTAAAACCAGACTTCCTTCCATTATTCTAATCTCTTTAATAGGGAAACTGAGGCCTGGGGAGAAGACTTAAATGAGACTTGTATTTATGTCTCTAAAAATAAAACTTAGTATACTGTTGTATTTTCTTTTTTATATCACAATTATTTCCAGAAATACCCCTCCTTCCAAACTGAACCCTTGATGGTAATGAAAACAAATAGCCAAATAAATATACAAATAATTATATTTATTTATTTATATATTTATTTATACAAATACAAATAACCAAAAACCCAATACAATGACTATGTCTAACAGTATGTATGACAGTCTGCTCTAATTAGTGGTCCTCTTTGCCATTTGAAGACAGGTATGTTTTATTATTGATTTAACAAGTAGTCAGAGTTTGACTTCCTTTTAGTGACCTTTTCATTTACAATTTTGTAGCTAAATTATAGCTTTATGTCTTTCAGTTCTGCTTATTTCATTCTATATCAATTTATACTGAAGTTTCTAAGTTTATTTTTTTCCTGAATTCCTTATAGTTATCATCTCTCTATATACCACAGGTGTTAGCTGTTTTTCAGGCGTTCTCCACATGATATATACCCATTTTTGGAACCTATTCTTTGCTACCCCAAAGAGTGCTGTTATGACTATTATGATATGTATTGGTTCATTGTTAGTCTTTGACTTCCTTGGAGTATATGTCTAGTGGTGGAATCGCTGGCTCAAAATACATGAACAGTTTTGTTATTTTTCTTGAATAGAACCAAGTAGGTTTATAGAAGGGTAAGGTAAATACATGCTCTACCAACAATGTATTAAGATTCCTGTTTTCCCATAGATCCTTCAATGTTGACCTTTCCCATTTTTATTTATCTTTGTCAGTTTGCAGGGTATGAGGTAAAATCTCAGTTATTTTAACTCACATTATCTTGTTACTGGTGATTTGGAAGATGTTTTCCTAGGTCATTTTTCATTTTCATTCTTTTGAAAATGCTTTGTTCCTATTCTTTGTGTGTTTAGCAATTGGACAGTGACTCTTCTTGGTCTTGTATCTATTTAACAATTTCCTATGTATCTTAAATATCAGAATTTTATCATTGGCATTAGGCCTACATATGTGTGTGCATATGCACATGCACATATGCATGTATGCACACACATGTGCACATATACATGTGTGTATATGTATGCGTGCATGTATATACCACTTTACAGTTTCCCTCTGTATACTACCTTCATTGATTTGAGGTAATATAACTGGACCTGGCATACACACAGTGCTAGTTATGCTCAATGTTTTTCCTACCACATAAATGTTATATGATATTTCTAACATCACTTAGAGATTGTCATAATCCTAATTCATAAAACATTTAAATGACCATGAAAATTTAGATTACTCAAATCAATCCCCTAACAGGTAGAAGATCTACTCTGTCCACAGAGTTATGCTATTCTAATTTTGGCAGAGTTTTGAGCATTCTTTAAATTTTTTATTTCATTTTGTAGGATGAAATTTTCCTCCCTTAATGTTGTTGAAAATGAGTTTCCAAAACACTCGTTTCTTACTTTCCAAAAACATGGTGTAGATGGGCTCTACAAGCTGAATACCATTCACATACATCTTCCCCTGATCATCTCCATGCTATCAGTGTTGATTCTGCTTCAGACACATGCTACCTGTACATCCCTGTCTATGACTTAAATTTGCAGAAGAGATAGGAAGCTGCTTTGGTGAAGGGAGTTTCAGTGAGGAGTTCCTGATACCAATAAAATCACAAAAACTGAAATAGAAATTGAAATATAGCCAAAAAATTGAAATGGCACAGGTGCATATAGTTTTCTGGGAAGGTTTTTAATAAATTAAATGATACAGTTCTTGCATTAACAGGATGCCCCGGAATAATTATTTCTATACCTATAGTACTTTAGTATTTTATAGTTTCGAAATATATTAAATACATTATCTCATGGGGTCTTCATGGCAATCCTGTGAAATAGTATAGCTATTTTTATTATTAATTCCCATTTTAACTGTGTTTAAATGATTGAAATTTACATAGCTCATAAGAGTAGGGTTTTGAACTCAGGTCTTTATCACCCTAAGTTCTGTTTTCTTGCCACTATATT
>NW_027185761.1:33841950-33856409 GCF_028583685.1 Petaurus breviceps papuanus | reverse complement strand
TATTAATAGCAACTAATAGCAATTTGAGGATCAAATGAAATAAATGTCTATAAAATACCTTGTAAACCTCTGTAAAGTTTTATACTGATTATCTCATTTGATTCTTTCAACATTTATCTCATTTTGATTCTTTTTTTTGGGAGGCAAATTGAGGCCAATAAAGGATTAATTTACTTGCCTTGGACAAAATAGTAAGATATCATGAACCTTAAAATGTTGTTTAATTGTTATTATTCTAATGGTGATGATGCTAAAGCGTTTCTACTGAATGACCCAAAAGTTTAGAACAATTAGGTCAAACAAAAGGAAAATTTCTTAAAACAAGTATATTCTATTTTGTTGTGGTACCTATGCTCATTCATGAGGTAAGAGGGAACTTGAACCATGCTGCAGTTAATTTTATATAGGTAACCTCAGGATTGTTCCGATCATGTTTCATTTAATTTATTTTTATTTTTCTGCTTCAATAATATGCCATCCCTAAAGCTTGTTCTTTTGAGATAAGTGATAAAGAATGCAGCTGAAAGTGAATGCCAATGTAGCTACCCTTGGACTTCAATGGACTTGAAGAGCACATGCGAAAATTGATTTTGGACAATCCTATTTGATCTGAAATATGTTTTAATCAAAGTGAATGCCATTATTTCTGCTTAAGAGAAAATCAGGAAGATTAAATGCAGAATTTGTACAGAAAGCATTTGCCACAGAGGGACTCTTTTGACAATGGAATGGACTTTGTAATTTCTTGTGTCTCAGACTAGTATGATCTATTATAGTACAGAGAATCATATATTGTCTAACATGAGAATACACTATTCTGCTTGTATCTCTATGTCTCTTTCTTAGATTTCATACTTTTGCATGTTAGACATCCAAGTACAGAACATATTGCTATCAAATGAAATTATAGCCCCATATTCAAAACTGTGATTTTAACAAATTATATTATAAAGTGATTATAAACAAATTATAAATGATGTTTTATTTTGGTTTTGCAATATTTCTGAAAAATAAATTTGATATCTTTGATGTGTGTAGTGACAAATGACCTTAAAAATATTTCTTGGACCTAAATAGTCTATTGTATTTTATTTGCAAGCTTGGTTTGTCCTTTATATGACAGAGTAGACGTGTTTTTGAAAAGGTGGCTCTGAAGTGAATTTCCATGTATTGAATTGTATCATCCAACTGACATTCATTATAAATGTGAAGATGTATTCCCATTGAAATTTGAACTCTGAGTAAAATCATATTTTAAAATGTGGAAATTTTTAAAGACCAGATATTTAAAATAAAATGTCTCAGGATAGAGAGAGATGGAGTTTGAAATATCTCTCAAAAAGAGATTATAAGTACAATACTGGAACTTTTAAAACAACATGCCAGAAATCAGATTCCCTTAGGATTCCTTCCCATCCTGAGTGACTCTAGGCCTCTAGTTCATGTCTTCCCATAAATCATTGGGAGGGAAATGGGTATGGGGTTTGAAGAGTGTGTCTCCATTCCCTTTTAAGACTCTAAGAAAACTTATTTTTCTTCAGAGGGGGCATGCTTCAGTGGAAAAAGAAATATGTATGTGTGTGTGTTACACACACACACATACATGCATACATAATAACACTAGCTCTAGAATGAGAAGACCTGACGTTAAATCCTGTCTTTGGTGCTACTTGTGTGCCTTGAACATTTTATTTTATTCCCCTTGACCTCAGTTTCCTCATCTCTAAAGTGGACTAAAATGTCTGAAAAATTATTTTCAGTTCCAGTTCTATCATCCTAAGAGCCTATGCCCCTTTTCAAGACTCAGTGTTGTATATGGACAATTATGTGTAGATGCAACTGCAGGCCTTCTCTTCCTATATCAGAGACTTGCAGAAAGTTTCAGAATGGTCCCTTGAGATACCAGCTTGCCCTTGGTGAGAGGAGCATATACACATGTGAATGGACCAAGAACACCTGTATCTCAAGGGAATGATCTGGGATTGTTGGAGTTACCGCAAATTTGGATCAGATCTTAGTGAAGGGTGGTAGTATGATATATGGTGGAAAGGATGCTGGATTTAGAATCACTTCTGCATTTTTTTTTTACCAATGTGGCCTGGGACCAATCACATGACATCTCTGAGGTTTACCTTTTCTCATTTTTATAGATGAAGATACTGAGGCCCAGAAATGCTAAATTTCCTAGCCTACATTATACAGGTATTAAAAGATCTGACATTCAATTCTATTTTCATTGATTCCAAATTCAAGGTCCTTAATAAAAGTCATCCCATTTATTTATTCAATTTCCAGGGGAAAAAAAGAAAGATTGTCTTACAGACTATAGCTTTTTTTTTCCCCTGGCTTAGAAAAATTAATGTGTTTGTGACCATAGCCCTTGTGAAAAAGAAAGCTAAAATAGTTGAGACTTCACTGTAGACTGAAAGGAATGGGAAATTGATAGGTGGAAGGCAACTATTATATGATCAAATCAAACTGAATAATTTTTAATTACTTATGTGCTCTGCATACACATGAACTTCCACTGAAGATCTATTCTAATGATTCATCATGGTGTCTCCTCAAAAGACTATGGAAGTGAAAGATCAATTTTGACATGCCCTTCCATCTTAGACAGACTTTCAGCATGGCCATGGTAACCTATTCCTATAAAAAGCCCAGCAGTGCTCAGTTTGGAGAAGCTTACCTCTGGAAGGTTCCTTACAATGCTACAGTGTCCCATTTACTAAACCTCACCCTTCTCAAAATGTCTTTATTTAGGCTAAGGGTCCTCCATTCACCTTTACATAGTCAACCAGTAAATACATAAATGTTTGTTTACCATTATGATAAACAAAGGGGTTAAAAGACAATCTGTTCTTTCAAGGAGTCCACTGTCTTATAAGAGAGTTAACATGCAAAGAAATATGAAGTTTACACATACATACATACACATATGCATACATATATTATATATATATATATACACACACATACATACAGAGAGATTGGAAATAGTCAACAGAGAGAAGGCACTGAAATTAAGAGAGATCCGTAAAGGTTTCTTGTAGAAGGTAGAATTTCAGTGGAATCTGGAATAAATCAGGGAAGTGAGGGGATAGAGATGAAGAGGGAGAGAATTCCATGCTTTGGAGATGACCAGTAAAAATACTGAGTCAGGGGATTGAGTGTCTTGTTTGGAAAATAAGAAAGAGGCCTGTGTCATTGGATGGCAGAGACCACGGAGAAGGGAGGGAGAACGTAAGAAGCAAAAAGACCGGAAGGAGAAGGAAGTTGTAAAGAGCTTTGAATGCCATACAAGGAACTTGATATTTAATCCTTGAAGTGATAGTCAACCACTGGAATTTACTAAGTCAAAGAGTGACGTGATCACATCTGTGCTTTAGGGAAAAAAAACATTCTGAGAGCTAAGTAAAGAATGGACTGGAATGGGGAGAGTGTTGTGTGACAGAGAACAGTCTATAGGCTATTGCAGTGGTGCAGATGTGTGGTAGAGAGCCTACATTAAGGTAATAGGCTTGTCAGAGAAGAAAAGAGGGCATATAGGAGGGCCAGGATAAAATCAACAGTTTTATCAACATTTTGGATGTAGGGGTGAAAGGGCATAAAGAATTGAAGATGACAACTAGTTTGTAAAACTGGGTGACTCGAAGTATGGTGATATCCTCAAAAGTAATTGGGAAGCTTGAAAGGGAGATAGAGTTTGGAGTGAAAGCTAAGTTCATTATTGGATGTGTTGAAATCATCTATCTACTGAGCATCCAGTTAGAGATTGCCAATAAGTAAAGGAAAATGTGAGACCAAGTGGATGTCATCAGAGATTAGGAATAGATAAGTAGGTTTGAAAATCATCAGCATAAACATGCTCATTGAACCTGTGGGAAATGAGGAGGCTATCCATTGTAATAGTGTAGAGGGAGAAGTGAAGAGGACCCTAGACTGGTCCCTGTGAAACCACCATGGCCAAAGGGCCAACCTGGATGAAGATCCAGCAAAGGAGACTGAAGAGTGATCAGATAGGTAGGAGAACTGGGAGACAGGAATGTCACAAAAGCTTAGAGAAAAGAGAATATCAAGGAGAACAGGTTGCTTTACAGAATCAAAGACTAAACAGAGGTCAAGAGGGATGAGGATTGAGAAAAGGTCATTAGATTTAGAAAATTAAAGGTCATTTAGAAACAGCATTATAATTGAATGATAAGGTTGAAAGTCTGACAGCATCATTAAAAAGAGAGTGAACAGTAGAGTTGGTTTGGGAAGACCAAGGCACTTGATTCCACCTCAGACACTTCATAGCTGCCCCCCCCCAAGGAAAGTCATTTAACTTCTTTCCATCATGGTTTCCACATCTATAAATGGGAATAATAATCACATCTAACGTTTTCAACGGGTTTGGATGATCAAGTGAAATGACATCGCACTTTACAAACCATCCATCTTCAGTTCTTCCTCCACAACATCACTCCTATCTGTCCCTTTCTTTCTCTTCACTTGAACTCCATTCAGTTTCAGACCTTTACCTCTTACTTAACTAGATTGTTGTAGTAAACTTTTAGTTGACCTTCCTCTTCCTAGTCCCTCCATCCATCCTCTGAGAAGTTGCCAGAATAATTTTCCTAAGGCCTAGATTTGACCATGCTCAGAGTTTTTCCAATGACTTCCTATTTCCTCTAAAATAAAATACTAATCCCTTAAGCTGATTTATAAAACCCTTCACAATTGGTTGCCACCTATCTTCCTATTATTATTTCCCATTCATGACCATCACAAAGTCATTGTTCCAGCCCACCTGCCAACTAACTCTTCAGTGATTTCTACATTCCTTTTCTTGTCCTCTTTCAATGTATCTGCTTAGAATGAAATCCCACTTTACCTCTATCTTTCAGAATTACCCTTCAAATCTCAGCTCAGGGGCCAGTCCCTCCAACAAACTTTCTTTCAACATACAGGTGTTAGTGACCTCTCTCACTTCAAATTACCTTATACTTATTGTCTATCTACATGTTGCATACCCTCAGGTCAACTTCTTTAAAGTATGAACTCTTTCATTATTGTCTTTGTCAATCCAGATTTTTTATGCATTTGTTTGTTGATGTAGCCATTAGCATTGAAATTCCCTTAGGGTGGAAACCATGTTTTCTTCTTTTATACCACCAAATATTGCACAATGCCTACTATATAGTAGGTACTTAATAAATACATGCTAATACTGTAGTTGCTAATGGTGTTTCTGCCACTGTTCATGCTGATAATGATGACCTAGAAATTTGGTAGTATAGTACATAGGATGCTGCTTTTGGAGTCAGGAATACATAAAATCAAATTCTCCTCCAAGCTCTTACAAGTTAGGCCTTTTGCCTTCCATTTCCTCATTCATGAAAATGAAGAGGGTTGGATTTGAAGGTCCCTTCTAACTATAAATCTATGTACTTTGGCATTTTACAGTACTCATAGACTCCTCCCCTTCAAATGAAGCCAGATGATGACAGAAAGGAGAACAAGAGAGAACTTGTCCAATTACCACTGAGCTCAGGGACTGATTTCAACAATCCCTGGCCTATTTTCTTGAAGGCCTGATCCTTTGGGGATAACCAATTTGCAGGGTTGTAGATGAAAACTGTCTATAACATCATTGTATGAAAATGCTTGGCTATCATATGCCAAACTCATCAGAGAGGAAGAAGGCATTTAAACTCAGTAGGAGCAGCTGCTTAATAAAAAACCCATTTATAGGTCAGAAAATAAACAGGAGATTTGCTGAAACAGAGAATCTATTTTTAAATTACCTTGAAAGAATCTCTTGTCCATTCATGTGGAAGATGATTATCAACAGTCAGATGTGGTGTGTGGAAAACATTCTACCATGAAATAAAAAAAAATATTTTTGTGGCTTTTTCTCTGACTTTCTGTTCAATAATGTAATGAAGGGGAAAGTATGGTAGCTATATATTTATGAAAAAGAGGTGTTGAAATCTTTTCCTTGGGATAAAAAAAAAATAAAAGTCATTGTTGGAGTTAGGAAAGAACATATCCATATATCTTCCCTTAACTTTTGAGCATTTTTCATCTGGTTCTTTCATCCAACAATTCAATCGAACATTTATTTATAAGTGTACATATAGCTAAAACTCGAACTAGCCTTTGATTCTTAGTTAGGCATGATCAAACTCCGTCCATGATTATCTACTGCCACCTAGGGCAGCATATGAAAATTGGAGGGATAGTTACTTTTTTTTTAATTTAAAGAAATTCAATTCCCAAAGGGGAATAATTTTGAAAATAATAATTGAGGCAGAAATGATGCTAATAAAATTGTATAGTTGAAGTGGGACACTAGATGATCATATAAATATATAATTTATGCATGTCAATTTGAATTATTGGGTAAAAGAAGATTAGGAATTATTGAAAGCTAAAAAATATGAAAAATATGCAATATCATATATTGTGTATATATCTATGGATAAGAGATATATGAATGAATTTACATTTTCCCCCCAGGAATGTAATAATAATAAAAATACCCATTTTTATATAGTGCTTTACTGTATACACAACATTTTGCATGTTATCTCATTTAACCCTCACAAAACTGTAAGACACATGCTTTTATTAGATCTATGTTATAGGCGTGTAAACTGAGGCTGATAGATATTAAGGGATTCCTTTGGGATCACATAGCTAGTAAGAAATGGCATAGCTACCATATTTAAAGGATATCACTTATGCAAAGAGTTTCGACAATCTTAAAACACTATGTAAATGCCAGCTATTATTATTTTTGTTGTTGAAAATTAAGTGCCTGCTCTTTGAAGAACACTGTGCTAGGAAATAGGGAAAATCATTTACAAATGATACGCAACCTTTCTATATTACTCATGGTCACTTGATTTCTACAGGTCTCTGCTTCCTCTTATGCAAAATTGTGGAGAGGGCTTGAAATATAGTAGTTGTAAGGTTCCTTCCAGATATTGTTCCAGGTCTGTATTTTAGACCCTTAAATGTCCAGGATTTGATCTAGGTTTCCTAGGAGATGACGCAGAATAATTCCATGCAAAATTTGGTGCTCACTCTGCTTTGATTACCTTAAAAATTATGTTTAAGCTGTGTGTGTGTCTATCTAGTTCACTAAGCAGTAGATAACGCTCAATCTCAAAAGCAAAGAGATATACAGAATTTGAAATCTAAAAATGTGTATTTGAGTCCTGAAACAAGCATTTACTGTTAGCTGGTATCGACCTGAAAGTTTGGCTAAAGGAAGCAAACAGGCCAGGTGATATGTAAATCTATATTGTTTATTCCTTAAAGCTAGCCAGATACATACATGTATGGAACCAGCTATAATCTGACTACCTGAACAAAAGAATGAGAAGGCTTAAATCCATTTTAGAATCATCCCAATTCAGAGTGGCTGTGTCACTCAAATTTATGATCTCCATAAATGTTTAATCATTGTATGAGAAAGGAATTTTTTTAATTGAATAGGTGGTAAAATACAATAAGGGAGTTGACAAAGTGTCAATTGGAATTATGACCTAGGATATCTGTGATTTCTTTACCATTAGCATGCCATAATATAGTATATGTCCAAAAAAATTAAGATAAGAAAAAGTCCCATTACTCAAGTTAGTGCATCTTGTTAAGCATCTTATCCTTAAGGCCATAAAGTCAATCCCATCTGCCTTTGTTGACATAGAAAGAGGTATTCTCTGAGTTTACTCAGAGAACAAAGAAGCTGTTAGTTTCAAGCTCTTCTTCTAGTTGATTAGTTCAGGCCCTGGTCCTTATTGAGGTTATTAAATTGATATTAAATGATTATCATTGGGAATTTCAGTTTGATTCAACTCAGTAAGAATCTTATGCTTGATATTGTGTTAGGTTCTGCCGGGGAAAATAAAAATAAAAAGCCTTGAACTCAAGAAGCTTAAATTATGCTGGATAGGGGCAGAAAGCGGGTTGCTACTTCACAAAAACAATTATAATAGAAATACTTATAATAATAACACAAATGATGAAATTAGTATTTATCTACTGGTTTTAAGGTTTTCAAAGTATTTTACATGTATTATCTCACTTGACAAAATGTACAGAGCTAAACAGATACAAAATATAAACATGTGTATTGACATAATAATGTAAAGTAGGAAAAAGTGGCCTTCACTGGCCTCAGGTAATGCCTTGTATAGAAGACAACTGATGGTGTTTTGAGGAAAGGAGTGTATTAAAGGTATGAGTTCAGCCATGTCTGACTCTTTGTGACCCCATTTGGGGTTTTCTTAGCAAAGATACTGGAGTGATTTGCCATTTCCTTCTCCAGCTCATTTTATAGATGAAGAATTGAGGCAAACAGGGTTACTTGCTAGTAAATGTCTGAGGTCAAATATGAATTCAGGAAGATGCCTTCCTGACTTCAGAACAAGCACTCTATCCACTCTACCACCTAGCCGCCTACAGAGGCATGAGACAAGATATTTAACTTCTCTGGGGTGAAGAATAAGGCTTTTAACACATGGGGTTATGGTGAAGAAAGTCGTATCTAAATGTTAAGATTTATTATTATCACCTCTAAAAGATAAGTAAATTAGAAAATTTGTTTTGGGTTCAAAATAGTTGAAAAATAGTTTAAGCTAGGCATGGGCTTTGTTTCTAAAGGACAAAGAATAAGTTCAAAAGAATCCCTAAAGGTTTTCACCAGCTTTCAGTTTGTGTTTTCCCAATTGTTCAGATAAACCTTATGAATGG
Organism: Petaurus breviceps papuanus; assembly: GCF_028583685.1. Taxonomy (NCBI): domain Eukaryota; kingdom Metazoa; phylum Chordata; class Mammalia; order Diprotodontia; family Petauridae; genus Petaurus; species Petaurus breviceps. The sequence goes on along the minus strand of NW_027185761.1, from coordinate 33,847,664 downwards.
AACAGTTGTTTGGTGATGCATAATCATAACCATAATGAAACAGACAAACAATGGAGCCTGAGAAGTCTGTAAGAACCAGACTTCCTCTTCCAATTTGGGTAAACAATGGCCTGAATTGGAGAGCTCCCCATCCAAAGTTATGTTTTCCTATCTGTGTTCTATGATGCCTTGAATTCCATGCAGGCATTATGGAGGTGCTCGGAGGTGTTTTGTAAGTGAAATCACTTTGCCAGGTTTTTGTGATATGACATGACAAGACATGACTTTTGTGGTACATTTTCTATTCAAGAGGATGTTGTATCTGGTGCATAGGATCTTCTATGTTTTTCTTTTTTTTTTGATGCTGTGTAGTGCCAGTGCAATATTTACAGCATTGAGCCAACTATAAATTTTCCCATATAGTGCCTGATCACAAAATATAACAGACTCTCCATATAAAGGACAGAACCCAAACATTTATTTAGATACCAGAAAACTTAATCACAAAACCAGTAAGCCAATTCCATTATAGTAGCAAAGAAATTAACAAACCATAATGAGACAGAGAGTCACAGCATCCTTTAGCCTTACCACAAACCAATATTAGATCAATATTTACTTACGAGCCTGACTCTTTGCCTGAGTGTGTTCTCCCCCACCTGTCTAGTCTAGCTCTGATTCCTGTAGGCTCTGCTCTACCCTTCATCAAACTCCTCCCACAGGCTCCATGTGACTATATGCAGCCTATTAGGGGGAAGAGTTTATTTTCAAATCAGGGAAGCCTCCTGTAGCCTCTGGTCCACCCTTTAGAAACTTGTCCCACCACAGACACCATGTGATTACATCCAACCCATTTGAGGGGTAGAGTTTACTTTCAAAACAGCATCCCCAGGGTGGCTGCCAACACAGGTTCTCAAATCTACTTTTCTAAAGAAAAGCAACTCAAAATGGGTTAACAATCTTGCTTTAATCAATCAAACATATATCATTTACCTGGTTCAGGGGAAAAAGTTAGCACCCTGAACTTCAGAATATACAGACAGGTTACAAGCAGAATTCACAAGAAGACAGAGAAACAGATCAAGCAGACAGGCCTCCAACTGTCTGACCATCACATCCACACCTAGTCAGTTACCAGAGAGGGAAGCATCAACACTGGGTTTTCAAAGCCTGGGGGGCTCAACAGCTACCCAAATTCTCAACTGGTCAAATCATACAACACTTCTTTAAAGTGAGCCCCAAAGCAAAGCCTCATATCAGGGTATATAAAGCCTTCTCCTGGCTCACAACCCTCTTGACCCACTGCCCAATTACAAAGTATCTCCTGAAAAACAAGCCTCCTGCCACAGGCTCCAGGTACACTTAAACCTATCAAAGGGCCTAGGGGCAGGGAAGATCTCCAAATTCTCATTCCCATTACATTCTGGTACCTTCAGATGCTAACATGGCTTTTGCTCATAAAAGCAATTAGAAATTAGCCAAAAAATGAACTCCTATAGAGAAAAGCTACATTAGATTTAACATATTTACAAAAAGAAACACTGTAAAGCAGAATCACATACATTTTATTAAGTTCTCACTTTTCAATGCCTCAGCTAATCCTCTAAGATTATAAAATGTGGAGCAAGTGTTGCTCATTTGCAATGGAAGAGAGAGTTTCTTCATAAGAATCTTAGATTTAACATATTTAGAAAATGAATACCATAAAGAGGAATCCCATTTCATTAATATCTCACAACTTCCTTCTTCAATTTTATATTTATTCCAATAATACTTAATAATAGTAATGCTTTAATATTTATGTAAGAGGCAGTAAGGCTTAGTGAATAATGAGCCAGCCTGGGAGCTAGGGAGACCTGTGGTTAAGCTTGACCTCTGATAATATAATTGCTGTGTGACCCTGAGCATGTCACTTAATATTTCAGAGTTGCCCAAAAAAACTCTTTATGACAATAGAGAAGGCACTGACCTAAATTTGTAGAAAGAATTTCCCAATCCAGGAGTTCCCTAAATCAATAAAATTATAGCTCTAGTCCCCTGATCATGGTCTCTAATATTTATCTAACAATGTAATTTATGCATAATATTACTAAAATTGAATGATGTGAAATTAATAAAGTATCCTATCATTATGAGTTATTTTATTGTCATCATTATTATTCTCATGAACCTTTCAGACCCTCTCCTTCCTTCACATTTATTAGTATACTCCCAGTGTTAAATTTTTGCTGTGTAATAATATACTCCACACACAGACGACTGTGTTTACTATGTACATATAGATATGGACCTCTGGTTTCACTGGCTTAGGGAGCTTCCCACGAGGAAACTATCACTGCAAATGAGCAACAGATGTTCCATATCTTATAGCCTTAGAGGATTATCCCAGGCACTCAGAAGTTTGTTTAAGTGACCAGAGTAAATAGTCACTATATCTTAAAGAAGGGGGGGGGGTGGTAGTTTGATCTCTCGTCATCCTGATACCAACATTGGCTCTCTATTCATGTCAAAACATTTCCTATCACACATTTATTTTTTTAAAGAAAATAACACCATTTATTACTATTTTAAAACAAGTTCCACAAAAGATCTGAATAATTTTAGAGACAATATGCTTAACCTTAAAGTCATGCTCCAAAAATTCTTTGTATGAAAGATTATTACAAAAGTAGATGTTAAAATATCCTTCTTATTAGAGCCAATTCTAGAAGTCACAGATTCTGGATTGACCCTTCCTAGTCAAGCCACAGATTCCAGAGAGATGCTTCCTTATCAACAGTCAGAGGATGAGCTGCTGGGATCATTCCTTTCAGCTTCTACCCATAGCATTTTGATGGAATTCATCCCTTTGGGCCCTAGCACCCCACAGGCAAGCATCTTGCCTTCCAAACAAGCAAAGAACTCCCACCTACCTCTACACTATTTGTCACAACTGATTAGCCAACATCTAATTTAATAAAATATATGTATATGGTATGTGTGAAGAAGCAGTAACATAAAGCTTCTGTTTGGGATTCTACATGGTTTCAGCATTCTATGTGTGATTCCAGTTTGTCATATCATACAAATCCATCACCATAAGGCAGCAGAAATGAAAGACTCCACCAAATACCTAAGGAAATCCTTGCTATGATTGGTGTTATTAGGAAACTACCATAAATGTATAATTACACCAGATTCACTAGACATAGTTTACCTCTCTTTTATATAAAATTAAAACAGTGCTGCCAGTAGAACATAACTGATGTCTATATTTGAAGAACCATCAGATGGAAAAGCAATTTATTCTTAGAGTCTGTAGAGGACAGAACTGGGGTTGTTAAAGAAAGGTATATATCAACTCTAGTAAGGAAGAAATTCCTCATGGAAACTCCCAGGAACAGAATGAAATACTTTGTGAAGGAGAGAGATCACCACCCCTGGAGGTTTTCATGCCAGGCTGGATTCCATCAAGGTTCTTCATGCTAAAGGTAAGAGTCGAACTAAATGACCTCTGAAGTTCCTTTCACATTCCAGATTCCATGAAGAGTAATGTAGGGTTTTTTTTGTTTGTCTGGTTGGTTTTTTGTTGGTTTGATTCTTTTAAAGATAACAATTCTGTGATTTTACTCCATGTCATTAAAGCAGGACTTTTTCACCTTTTTTTAAATATCATATACTCCTTTAATAGTCTAATGAAATATATGCACCATTTCTCAGAATAATGTTTTCAAATGAATAATGTAACAATAGAATGATAAAGGAAGCGAATTGTATTGAAATGCTATTCTAAATATATTTTAAAACTATTTCACATACCTCAGTTTAAAGAACCCCTATATTAAATATTCAGTAAGCACTTTCATGTGTCAGACACCAAGCCCTCAATATAAAGATAAAAATGAAATAACCCTGGCTATCCAGATACTTATATTTAACCAGATAAAACAGTGTGTACATAGTTAAGTAGAAACAAATTGTATACAAGATAATTTTATGAGATAGAGGAATTCTTAACAACTGGGGGGGCAATCAGAAAAGACTTCCTTTATGAGCCTAGCTTTGAAGGGATTTCAAGAGATAGAAGTGGAGAGCGAGAGGATTCCAGACATGCAGAATTATGTGAAAAAAGCAAGAAAGTAGGACACAGTCAGCTTGACTGGAATGTAGAATTCACATCAAATCAATATGAAAAGGTAGTTTGGAGCTTGAAAATTATTTTTAGTTGTCTAATTGATATTCCTGTGCTCCCTTTATATTTTACAATTCTATGAGCAAAGTAGAAACTATTTCTTTTATCTTTTTCTAAATTCTGTTTTTAATGTTGACTACAAGTTGCCTTGCCACATATTTGGAAAGGAGTATTATCTACATTTGGCAGCAGATTAAATTTTGCAAAAGAAAATGACATGTATAAGTAGGTTGTATTTGTTCATGAAAACAAATTTGGTATCTTCTAAATTATGACTTAGCAGGCTCATATCTGAGTACATAGAATAAGATTATGATAAGCACATCTGGAAAGCCAGCACAGGTTAGAAGACACATTTAGTGGCTTCCTCCTTTCTTCTTTGTATGTACCTTGCCAATTAACACCTCAAAACCAATTACACTGTCTATAATTATCCCTCATACTGACTTGCCTTCTTGGGCATTAGCCAAGCTGCACATTTAACAATCACTTGCCTCTCAAATACAGCAACCTCAGTTACTTAAAATGTGTAGCCCCAGTAGCCCAAGTGTTTCTTGGCAAAAATAATAATAAAATGCTGAAGATGAGGATGAGAATGTTGATGACAGTGGTGGTAGTAGTAGTGGCAATAACTATGTGTGGAAATTGCCTTTATTGCTATACAGTGTATTAAAGGGCAGCTAAAGGGCAACTAGGTGTGGCACAGTGAATAAAGCACTGGCCCTGGAGTCAGGCAGACCTGAATTCAAATCCAGCCCCAGGCACTTACCATAAAAACTAGCCGTGTGACCTTGGGCAAGTCACTTAACCCGAATTGCCCTACTTTCCCCCCTCCCAAAAGCAAAAAATAAAATAAAACAAAGGGCAGGTAAGTGGCATAGTGAATAGAACACTGGACCTGGAGTCAGGAAGATTCATCTTCCTTAGTTCAAATCTGATCTCAGACACTTATTACCTGTGTAACCCTGGGCTGGTCAATTAATTTTGTTTTCCTCAATTTCCTCATCAGTAAAAAATGAGCTGGAGAAGGAAATGGCAAAGCACTCCAGTATTTCTGCCAAGAAAATGCCAAATGGGATCACAAAAAGTTGGATATGTCTGAAAAATAACTGAAAAAAAGTGTATTAAATATTTTATTTCATTTTTACCTCATGGCAGTTTTCTGAGTCTGAAGAACTAACCCTTTATATTTTAGAAGGTACTTTCTTCTCATCTCTGCCTATTGTAGCCCTCCACCCCCTTCAAGGAAGTGTTCAAATGCCACCTTGTCCATGATGCCATCCCTCACCACCACCACCCAGTTGTCTATTTGTTTTATCTCTTAAATTTATTTTGAATATATATCCCACTTACTAATTCACATACAAGCTAAATATCCTTGGCAGAAGCCCAAGGTCTTCCAAGGTTGACTTTTTAAAAATTTTTTTCCATGTATCCCTAACACCTAGGTATCATTGTGTCTTGGATTTTCTCTCTTCTTTTCTTTTCTTCCTTCCTTCCTTCCTTCCTTCCTTCCTTCCTTCCTTCCTTCCTTCCTTCCTTCCTTCCTTCCTTCCTTCCTTCC
>NW_027185761.1:33835681-33841940 GCF_028583685.1 Petaurus breviceps papuanus | reverse complement strand
TCCTTCCTTCCTTCCTTCCTTCCTTCCTTCCTTCCTTCCTTCCTTCCATGATTTGTTTGGTAATCCCATTGGGAAAACTCCCTTGACTTTTATAGCTCATGAACTTTTGTAAAACATAGTCTTAGTGAGTTACCTGGAGGCATTAAGCTATTAAGTGACTTGTTCTGAATCCCAGAATTAGTCAGACCCATTATTTAAAGCCAGGTCTTCCTGACTAAGAAATACCCACTTTCCAGTAGTTAGTACTTAATTTCCCTTTGTACCTAGCATGTGCTTAATATATATTTATTGAATTTAATTTAAATAAATTGATGAAACTGGTACAAGTGCTTTACTTCAATATTTCAATCTTCACAAAATGTGGCATCTTGTAGAAATGGGTATCTTCATCAGTTCAGATTGCACCCAGTCCAGGTCTTTGATGGTCATGGTGTTGTATATGGAAAACTGGAAAAGGATATAAAGATATCTCATTCATCTCTGCCATTTTGCAGATGTGAAAACTAACACTAAGAGGGGTTATTACTTGCCTCAAATCATAGAGATAGTAAGTTGGAGAGTCAGACCAAGAATTCTTTCAGCTTATTCTTTGTGATTCTTAACCATATTCTTCAGATACTTCAGAGAGGATCAGCCTAACATAATGAATGTTTCTTTAGCTCTTTTACATTTTGAGGGTATTCCAGCTGTCCATGTCCATCTATAGTTAGGCGGTAAGCAGGTAGGTAGGTGTGATGGGTAGACTGCAGGACTTGTAGTCAGAAGGGACATGATTTCAAATCTGGACTCTGAAATTTGCTGGCTATGTGAACCTGAGCAAATCACAACTTTGGTTTGCCTCATTTTCCTCATCTGTAAAATGTGGATAATAATACCTTACCCATGGGATTATTTTGAGTATTAAACAAGTTAACATATGTAAAGTGCTTTGCAAATCTTAAAGCATTATGTGAAGGCTAGTTATCATCTTCATCTTTTAACTATTACTTATCCCATATGAAAAACCATATATATAGTCTCTAAATGCTTCTGTTTATTAATTGTATTATGGAGCTAGCATCAAGTCCTGGATAATTTCTAAGCTCTCACAGTGAAATCTCAATTATTCAAGAGAAATCAGCCTAATTGTGTGTGTGTGTGTGTGTGTGTGTGTTTAAAAAAAATCAACTGGTTGGGAAAATGTTATCTAGAATATGATATGGAAATGAATGGCCAATTCATTGAGCTACTGCATCAGTACACATATTTTGGACAGGCACCATAAATGCAAAATTAACTGAGCTCCGAACTTTATAGGAGGAAGACTGGGATTGATTGCTTTTGGAACACCGTGCAGTGTTTTTAGTTTTTAGCAATACCAAAATGCCCCCGGGTCCAAAGACCTATCATTTCCACACAAATGCTCTCCTGGTGATGTTTTAGGTTTGTACCTTTTAGAACACTATAATTTCTTAGTAATTAAAGTTGTTGAGAGCCAAAGTACAATGAAGAAATACATGGTAGGGGTAAGCAGGCTGTAGTGTGCTTCCACTGATGACCTAGTTTGAAGCAAAGTTGAAAGAGATATCAGTGGAAAAATATATGTTAGGAAAAATTAAGCCTAGAATTATTATCCTCACTTTTACAAATGGTAAAACTGATGTTGTAGTGACTAGCTTATTGTGGAGCTGGGACCAGACACTAGCTCTTCTGATTCCCAGTCCAGTATTCACTCTACCATGCCACATGGTCTTGATAAGATATGGATAAATGAAGTCCATAATCAAGTGATGCATTTTTCTTAATAGAAATAATATTGGCATCAAATTGCCTCCTTAAAATAACTTTATCTAGAAATAGATTCTAGGATTAATAGAAACAAGAATGGATTGATATATTTTTCATTTCAGTTACGTGGAGATCTTTTAGGGTCAGGAGGACAGTATTGGGCAGTCTAATATCATGCATAAAAAGTCTGCTGAACAATGTGGAAAAGGACAACTCCGTCACCTTAAAAATCACTATAAAGTAACTTTAAAAAAAGAATTAAGTTTTTTATACTGTCAAAAATTGTACTGTTTTGGTGGTCATTGTTCTTATTTGTTGTGGTCCTTGTAATAAAATATTTTCCACATGTGTAGACCCATTTTTTGTCAAAATATAGAAATAACTTCATTTAATAGATCACTTGGGGACTTTTTGATAATCTGCAAAAGATCAGATCCTTTTTTCCCCTCCACAATCCTCCATTCTTCCCCTACCTCCAGTCCTGTAAAAGCTATGAAAAGTCAAAACATCTCATTTTTATGCTGTATCTGCCAAACAGAGAAATAATATGGTAGTCACAATGGATACAAAGTAACAGAATCAACAAAACATCTGCATAAATTTTCAAGTATTATCTATTCTTTTTTTTTTCATTCTGCCAAATATTTAAAACTTTTCTACCTGACAGATGACTTACTGGCTGGTCTACAGTGTGATTGAAACCCTACTCTTCTACCTCATTGTGGAATGGAAATGACTGACTTCTTGAAGACTCCCCCACTAAAGTGCAAATTCTTTTTCCTGCTGAATTAGCAAAAAGGTAGTACAGGACTGATCACGGATTGTATATCTGTTGTATAAGGATCAGCATATCTAGATTCTATCATTATATTGTCACAGAAATTTAATGATTCTTTTTTCCAACCTCAATGACTCCCAAAGATCACTAGTTTCCTGGTTATGGGAGGGTTGTGATGTTCAGCAGTGGTGAGAAAACAATCACCAAAAAAGTCACAATTCTTGAAACATAAGATCATGTGCTATAAGAAATGAGGAGCAGATGGACTTCATATTTACCTGGAGAGGCTTATACAAACTGATGCTGAGTGAGAAGAGCAAAACCAGGAGAAATTTTTACACAATTACAGACACAGCGTATATGTGACAACCACCTTTGATAGAATGGACTCTTCTCAGCAATGCAGGGTTATAATTCAACCCCAAAAGACTCATGGAGAGAGATGTCTACATTCAGAGAAAGAACTGGAAAGAACAGAGTTTGAATGCAGATTGAAGCAAACTACCTGCTCTCTTTCTTTTTTCTTGTTTAGTTTTGTTTCCTCTTTGCCCTTGTTCATTCCATCTGATACAATCCTTCTTAATAACCTGACTAATGTCTAATGTGAAACTATTTGCAGATCCTATACTTGACTGTATGCCGCCATGGGAGTGAGGGGGGGAGGAGAAGGGAAGGAGGGAGGGGGAAAAATTGAAACTCAAGGAATTGTGGAATTGAATACTGTAAACTAAAAGTAAACAAACAAATTAATAAAGACCAAAAAGATAAAAGCATAAACCTAAAAACAAAAAGAAACATAAGATTATAAATTTATAACTAGAAGGCACCTCCTGGCTACCTAAACCTTGACCAGGTGGTAAAGATCAGAGAGAAACAAAGTATCTATGTCCATCTATTTGGAAACATGAAGTGACTTAGTCCATTTTTCTCTTATAGTCAGTCCTTAATGTCTATGTTAGAATTCTTAGCTATTCTTTTTTCATTTCCTTGGCTTTTAGAAAGTTACCTCCTAATGCAATTGAACAAATTTTCAATTCAATAAATATTTATTAAGTACCTAATCTGTGCAGGGAAGTATATTCTTTTCTTTCAGGAGATTAGGAGAATTTCAGTGAATTCTGCTTTCATTACCTTTTTCTTTTCTTTTTCCATTCGTGGTGAAAGTCTCAGTGGAAATAAAAGAGGTGATAGGCACCCTCTGTGATTGTTAGAATGGCCGAACCTTCCCACATTATAATCAGGAATTTAGGTCAGCAGTCACACACCAAAGTATAATATTTAGTATAGAAAATAGCTTAAATTTCAGAATGTATTTTTCATCTGGGAACTATAGATTTAATTTGTACAAATCATTATAGAAAATTTTAGCTCAAAGAATAAGTGTGGAACATGAAGTAATGAGAATGTGGGAGGACCATTTCCACTCTCAGAACCACTCATCTAATGACAGATGTTGATGATAATGACTGAGAATGAATGTATTAACAGCTGGTAGAGAATCAAAGCTAAAATCTTCCCCCTCAAGGAGCTTATAATCTACTAGGCATGTGTAACTTATAAACACACATGTGCACACATGTGCATGTATGTATATATGTATGCACATATATAAATATGCACATATATACTTATGTGTATTTGTATGCAAAACAATAGTAAAAAGTACTTGATGGAAGAGACAAATTTGTCCTTGTCTCTGTATTCCCTAGCACTTAGTATACTGACACATAGTAGGTGCTTAATAATTGTTTGATGATTTATATTTATTTTAAATACCAAAATTGTAATCTCATTGGTTTAGGAACCTCTCTGGAGGGAAACTCCTTTAACAATGCAGAACAGTTGTTGATCTGCTGATCTACTAAATGAAGCAATTTGAGTAGGTTTAACATCTAATCTTTGAAATAGAACCCAGGTCATCCTGACTCAAAGACCAGTCTCTGATCTAGAATCAGTGATTATAAATGTTTATTTAAAGAAATCTAATATCTTTTGGAGTAAATCCATTTCCTACTGAAAAAGGAGGAAAATATTTTAAATATAAACACACAGAGCTAGAAATCATGACAAAGGTTGTTTTGCAAAGTCTATTTTTCCAGATAAAAGCAATCAGTTTCCTTCCCCAGAGCTTTAGTCAATCTGGGGGAAAAGTGGCAGAATTTAATCCAGCCATCATTTATTAAGGGTACATTATGTACAGGGTAGTAGATGATAGCTTAAATGCTCAAATTCTTTAGAATTTATAAAATGCTTTCCTAGCAATTATTCTCCAAGCGATGCGGTCTCCATTCTGCAGATGAGGCAATTAAACTCTAAGAGGTAAAGTGACTTGACAGTGGGCAAACAGCTGAATGTCAGAAGCAGAATCTGAAACCAAGTCTTCTGCCTCTAAGTCAGCTACTGCTCTCCTCCACCACGCTCCACACACAAGAGGTGAAAGTGTCTCCTGGAGCATAGAAACTGGATCTTGCATTTTTTGTGACACCCTCAATTCTTAGCACAGGACTTTACGCATAGTAGGTGTACAGAAAATATTTATTGAATAATGAATCTATGTTGTATTTAATCATCATTACTTCTAAGATTTAGCCATTTATCACACACTCAGAAATATAAAAATAGGTCATTTAATCATTTCATGGGTTTCTGGGGCCAAAGAATTAATTCATCACCTTGTCATCAACCACCAGGTAATGACCACTTTCAAAGGTTGTAACCCAAAAAGAAAATCCATTCAATTCAACATGCATTTACTTAGTGTCTTTCGCATGAAGATATTAGAGGAGGTAGGGATGAGAGGGGAAAGGAAACTGTTCCTTGCCCTCAAGAAACTTACTACAATCCACTGAGGAGAAAAATCATGTTTATAGAAATGTAATTGTGAAACACATAAAAAGTAAATACAAAGTCACTTTGTGGGGTGAGACAGGGTGGGGAGGACATCAGTGACCACAGTCTTCTGCTGCTATTATACTCAAAGCCATCATAGCTTAGTGGGGCCTGACATAACTTGTCCTTATGCAATATAGACTTTAATCTCCTCTGGGCCTTTTCCAGGAATATCAGAGTAGGACTATTGTGGAAAAGGCCTTCTGATTGTTGAGAGAATTCTTTATAGAACAGTTAAGTTTCAAAGCACACCCAATGAGCACAAATGAAGAAAATGTTTCCTGTCTGTTAAAAAATGCCTTAAATTTTATTATAGTTTCAAGGTACTCGGAAAAAAACTTATATATTTCTTCCTTGGATATAGATTTTAGTGGTTGGGAAACAATAAGAGTCTGGGAAACAGCTTATTAAGGCAAATAATACAATCATGAGTTTGGAGGCAGTCATTGTCCTCCACCTTTCCCGATCTAATACATCCTTCTTCCTCCCTTCCATTCATAGACAAACACAATTAAATTGTCCCTCTCACAGTGACCCCCTTCATGCTAGATGCATATATGCAGGACTATCTTCTCTGGAACAGGATCCAGTAACACTGGAGATTCCCTGTCCCTGTCCCCCTCCCTGTCCCCCCTCCCTCCCTCTCTCTCTCCCTCTCTCTCTCTTAGTAGAATAAACAACTCTTACTAGAAAATTGTTTATCCTGATCTTTCAGGACAAATTACTATAATGTGCGTTTTATAACTGTGAGATTGAATTATGATAACGGAACCAAGAAGACATCACACTCTCTATCTCTCTATACAATTTACCTTAGTCTCTTAG
>NW_027185761.1:33822320-33835281 GCF_028583685.1 Petaurus breviceps papuanus | reverse complement strand
TCTCTCTCTCTCTCTCTCTCTCTCTGTCTCTCTCTCTCTGTCTCTCTTTCTCTCTCTCTGTCTCTCTCTCTCTGTCTCATTAGTGAATGTACAGACAGAATTCTAAGAGACTAAGGTAAATTGTATAGAGAGATAGAGAGTGTGATGTCCTCTTGGTTCCATTATCATTATTCAATCTCACAGTTATAAAACGCACATTATAGTAATTTGTCCTGAAAGATCAGGATAAACAATTTTCTAGTAAGAGTTGTTTATTCTACTAGATTCATATATTTAAAGAGGAAGGACTAGTAGAGAGTCACTTCTTTTTTAGTGTCTGCCATTCTCACCCTCACCTTGATAGCACCTCTTGTAATCTATAATCCTATGAAGGACATGCTTTTTAAAGACTTCACATGATTTTCCTCCTCTGCCCTCCCAAATTTGTCTACTCCTCTGAAATATTGCCCTCAAAGAGTCTTAGTTCTAACAGAATATCTCATGAAATGATGGTGATAATGAAGTTTGGTCCATAGATTCTAAGGTTATCTGATTTGGTGTCAGAAGATTTGGATTCAAATCCTGCCTCTACTACCTGCTACCTATGTGACCTTAGACAAGTCACTGTAACACTCAAGTCTTCGGTTGACTTATCTGTAAAATGGTAGAATTGTATTAAATCGGGAATTCTCATCTTTTTTGTGTGCATTCTTTTGGGAGTCTGCTGAAGTCCATGAAGGGATTAGAGGAGGTGGGAGGGAGAGTGCTGAAAGGAAACTTTCTTGCCCTCAAGAAAAAATGTAAGTTTTTTTTAAAGAATTGAAGGAAATGCTTAATTTTAATTAGAGGTTAATTAAAGATACAAATTTCCCCCATCCAAGTTACAAATTCTTTGAAATTTAGTCTGGAATGCTTGGGGGTTTGCAGATGTTAGGTTAACAACTTGAATAGATGATCACTGAGCTTGCTTCCATATCTGCAGCTTTGACCTGTAAAATGAAGGGAATGGACCAGATCACCCCTTAGATTTCTTGAAGATCAGAATCTATGGGATGATGAAAATGATGATAATGATGACAATTAAAATGCATTTTTTGTCAACAACTCTAGGGGGAGGGTAGTATAAACTTTTTTTTCCAATTTGCACTCATTTCAGTCATGCCCCATGACCCTATTTAGGGTTTTCTTGGCAAAGATACTGGAGTGGTTTGCCATTTCCTTCTCCAGCTCATTTTATAAATGAGGAGCTGAGGCCAAGAGGGCTAAGTAACTTGCCCAGGTCACATAACTAGTAAGTCTCTGAAACTGAATCTGAACTCACCAAACCAAGTCTTCCTGACTGGCCCAAGGGCTCACCCACTGCCCCCATCTAGCTGCCCCAAATATTAACATTACTATTTTTTCTTTTGGAAATAAGGAAATTGAGGCCAGGAGGGGTAGGAGAAATGTCTGTGATCACCCAGGTACTAAGTGATGAACCCAAGAAAAAAGTGTTCACTTGAATTGAAGGGATGGAGACTGCCATTGTACTGAGAATCTCTTATGTCCAAAATGTACTCCTTCCATACCCCATCTCCTAGGATCTCTCTTTATTTTCTTTAAAACCTAGTTCAGGCACAATCTTCTTCATGAAGCTTTTCCTGATTCCTCCCAACTGCTAGTACCATCTCTCCCAAATGTCCTTACATTCAACTATTTTACATATGTTTTCATTTATTAGCTTTATATTTATGCTATTTATATACAAATATAGATTTTATATAGACATATATGTATATATACATGTGTGCATGTTGCATGTATTTAATCTGTACGGGCTATCTATAGATAACCTATATAGTACATATTTAAACATAGTATGTATGTATATGTAGAAAGAGATCTCTCTATAATTTATTGTTATATCTATTATCTGCATATATCTACATCTTTATGCGTGTGTGTGTATATATATGTATGTATATATGCATACATATATATCGAGAGAGAGACTATCCATATAGTTACATCTTTATCAATACATTTTTCTGATTTGTTTCCCTACCTATTATAATGTAGATTATTTGTCATTAAGGATTGTTTCATTCTTTTTACTTGCTTCCTCATAGCCTAGCAAGCTATCTTGCAATTAATAACTACTTTCATAAACATTAATTGGTCGATCCATCAATTGATTGATTTGGGACTTGCTGATTGGACTAGAAATAAAGCATTTCTTGGATGCGGAGAAGCATTCTTCTAGATGTATGCTGGACTAAACTAACCTCAATTAATGCTTAACATCTTCCTTGTCATTGTAATCATATCACTTCAAATGTTTTTGCTTTGTCTTTCTCATCCAGAATGTTAAATTACTGTAGAGAAGTAATTCTGTCTTCAAAGTTAGTATTAATCTCTGCATGGTGCCTGTTTTAGGACTGGGCTTCCAGGTGGAACTTGTTAACTATTTTAAATCTATGGGCAGAAAAGAGAACAAAACAAAATTTGTGCTTGATTTTGTTACTTTTTATTTTTCAATCATTCAGAAAATACCTGAGCCTCTGAAATCTTAAGGAGTTATAAGCTTTTATAAGCTTTTTGAGGTCAGAGAATATTTTATATCTTTGAAGGCCATCCCTTGCTGACGCCTCCTCAATACTTAGTGTATAATACATAATAGGAGCTTAATAATAATTTGTTGGTTATATTTGACTCATATTTTAGTGAGAGTTTTAAGTGAAATTATATATTAGAGTGGTCTGATTCATGGTAAATTTATGGTCCAACTAAAATTCCAAGTTGTTTTTTTTTTTTCCTGAGGAAATTTTGATGGGCCATGTCACTACCACCTTGTGTTATGAAAATTGTTTTTGAACATTTTAAACATTTTGAACATTTCAACATTTGAAATGTGGAATATCACATTTATCTTTGTTAAATTTTATCTTATTTCCAGGCCATCATTCGTATATGTCAAACCCTTTTCAGATCTTGACTGTATCATCCAACATATTTGCTTTCCCTTCCTATCCCTATCATCCACACATTTAAAAGAATGCCTTCTTTACCTTCACCAGAGTCATTGATAAAAATAGTAAAAGCTATAAGAAAAGGACACATCCTTTGAGGCCTCCTCCTAGTTACCTCCCTCCAAATTGACATCAAACCATTAATTGCTGCTCTTTTGGGGTCTGTTCATTCATCTAGCTCTTAATGCACTTAACTGGACTATCATCTAATCCATATTTTTTTTCATGTTATACAGAAGGAGAAAGAAAGCAATTTCAGACAGTGCTCTATTGAAATGTGGGTATATTAGTTACATAATTCTCATTATATCCTATGGAATAACCCTGTAAAGAAAGGTTCATGAGGTTTTTCTGACATGACTTGTATGGATGAGATCATTCTGTTTGTAGATTTTTGTGTTCCTTTCCAAATGCTCATAAAACATCACTTTAATAATATATATTAGAATGCACACAACAAGCTCTACTGTCTATGATTGGAATGCTCCACCATTTTTTTTCTTGAGAGGGGGATTTATTTTTTCTAATGTTATACAAACATAATTATTCTATCTTTAATTATTTGTAATTATTATATTAGCCATTACTATAGCTAAAAAATATAAAACATTTAATTTGGTAATCAAACATTTGTCTTAGCTAGGGAAAAATTCATGTATACATATATGAGTGTAGATATACATATACTTGTGTAGATATATGTGTATATATCACATACACGTATAGATGTGACATGGCCTCACACTTGAGGAGTTTGCCATGTGATAGAGGACAAAAAGCATGTAAGCAGAAATATTATTATACTAAAAAGACTATGAAAAGTTCATAAGAAAGATTGAAACAAAAATATATAGGAGAGTTCAGAGGAGGAAAAGATTACTTCTAGAAGGTGTCAGAGTTGGTTGGTTGGTTGGTTGGTTGGTTGGTTGGCTGGTTTGTTGTTGTCCTTGGTCCTTAAAGAGGACTAAAATGACATCACTATGTTGGAGTCAAGGTATAGTCTATCAGTCTGTGACTGATCAGACTAATATGATCTTGGAAGGCTCTACCACAGGTAAGGCACAAATAATCCATATGGATATTTGGAGTTGAGATGTCTGTAAATTTGTACATCGTATATTTCTTTTGAGTGACTGCAATTCTGCTTCATTTATAAAACAAAATGTTTTCTTTGATGCAGGCATGCTGAGCTAGACTGTCCTTTGACAGTGTCTTCCATGTTTCACAATCATTTCCAAAGTTCTTCAGGTGGTAGAGTAGAGAGAGCTTGATAGATAATCCAGCATTTGTCCTTGACCTTGAAGAACCAATAGAGGAATATTTTTAAGAAAATTAAGCTAACGCTATGTCCATTTTATTTTTCATTTTAGAAAGGTTGGTTAATGATAGAGAATAGAATTAAATATGTCAATTTGAGTTAGCTTATCTGGTTAGTTAGATGGTTTTACTGATCTCTTATAAAGAAGAAATTAGAAATCTACTTAAATGAGTAAACCTAAAGGGGAGTGAAGTCACAGTTCATAGTTTAAATGGTACTATCTATATGCTTTCCCATCTAAGAGATTTTGTGGAAAGATGGTACAAAGACTTGATGGTTGTGTAGTTATACAGATTTAATTGTATGAACATAAAACAAGATTACCCTTGGGGCATTAAAAAGTGTTTCTACTGATTGAATATTTTATTTGCATAAGTGTTAGTTCTTTTAAACAGATGTACATTTGGCTTTCAGAAGTGAAAGTCTTTAAAAGGTAGATATAAGTAGTTTATTTTTATTTTGAATTTCTAACACCACCTCTCTCCCCAAGTATCATGAGGTAATTCTCAGGCAAGGTGTCTTGTTTTGCATTTTATGCCAAGATAGTAAAATTCTTATTAAGATCAGTCTCAATAAAATTTAGAAAATAATCAATTCAGAATGAGTTCTCAAAATTGAGAGTACAGGTAAAACACCATTTTCTCTTCAGAATTCATAGAAGGATCTATCTAAAAATTAATATATACCATAATTCAAGGAATGCTGTATTCCAAGAAATGAATTGGGAAGTTATACCAAAGCTGCTTTGGCTACTGTGTTTTCTTTTTTAAAAGACTGGTGATTCAAAGGAAGAACGTTAGTCATTTATATTGGAGAAGGGATATCCCAATAATTTAGATATGAAATATGGTATAGAAGAATGATTATTGCGCTATGAGACAGCTGTGAACTTTTAATAAGTAATTGTATGGCTTTAAGTAACACTTATTTTCCTGAACTCTATTTCCTCATCTGTGCAATGGGGACAATATCATCTTTCTTATCTTCCTCAAGACCTCTAGACCACCTCATGATGAGGGTCTAAAAGTAGATCATGTGAAAGTACATTGAAAAATTAGTATGCATTATCCCTTTAAATCTCTGTTTTTCTTTCTCTACATGTATACTTTCATGTATATGTGGATAGATGGTTATCATAAACACATACATATATAAGGAGAGTGTAAACATACTTCATGCATGCTACATGGACACACATCTATGGTGTTTCTGTGTGTGCACACACATACATGCATGTATATACATATATAATTTTTTCTCTTTCTAAGTTTTTGTTATAAGGGATGATTTATTGAGTAGGAGGGGAGGAGGAATATTTAGTAATTAAAGTGATAGGGGTGGCTAGGTGGCACAGTGAGTAGAGTACCGGCCTTGGAGTTAGGAGGACCTGAGTTCAAATCCGGCCTCAGACACTTAACACTTACTAGCTGTGTGACCTTGGGCAAGTCACTTAACCCCAACTGCCCTCCGAAAAAGCAAAAACAAACAAGCAAAAAAAAAAAAGAAATTAAAGTGTTATCAAAAGAAAATATATCAATAAAATAGGTTTTCAGATACCTAATTTAGATTCTGCTATAATCATTCTACTTAAAATACTCTCTTAAAATATTATTTGCTCTGTTCAGAAACTATTCGGATGCTTTGCATCTAGGATGCAATAATGTTGCTTTCTATCTAGACAGAGAGACAGATTGCTTAATGTTTAGAAAGGCAACTTGAGAATTAAGAGAATGTGAGTTTAAATTCTCACCTTTACTATGTGGTCTTGGGCAAGCCATTTAACCCCTCGCTTTCAGTGCTGCAGGAAATAATTTAAGATTTAATTTGCAAAACAGGTATCATTCTCCACTTTTGAAAATTCATCATAGGTCCAGGCTACATGTATAAACAGGCATACACACACATAAACATACACAGATGTACAATACAATACAGGTATTATGTTTATGTGTATCCACATGTATACATGTATACATATGTCCATTGTGTTTGTTATTTATATACATTGATATCTGATGTAATAAAATTGCACCACATCTTAGTATATTGCCTATGACACTGAGAGTGAGAAATTAAGAGATTGTGTCACAAAATTAAAACATATCAGAAGCTATGATTGAACTTCCTGGTTCTCAATTTTTCCCAATTATTCTCTAATATCAGCTTAGTCATTATAATTACACAGCATTCAGAATAGATAGAGATGTTTTTCGGTGTGTATGCACATATTCCCATTATTACAGTCATTGCATTTATTTTTTTCTCTTTCCTTATCCTTAGAATTCAAATCCATATGACTTTTCAAGCTTCTCTTAATTCATTGTATTATAGAATAGTATTATTTCATTGCTTTCTTATACCAAAATTTGTTTGGACATTCTTAGATCAGTGGGTAAGATCTTGGTTCCCAGTCCTTTACTAGCACAAAAAGTGCTGCTAAAAATAACAGGGTGTATATGGGACAATTATTTCTGTCTTTGTCCTCCTTGGGGTATATGGCTAGCAATGGGACCACTGAGTCAAAGGATATGATCACCTTAGGTACTTTTTAAAAAATACAATTCCAAACAAATGATGTGTTGTCATTTGAAGTAAGGTGATATTTTTTTCCACTAAAGGTAACACAATGGAATTTATTCCAAATTGAAGCTGATATTTTAGCCACTTGAGTGTGAATAGAAATGGAGCAGATGGTCATCCCCAGTGCAAAACTCAAGTGCAGATGGTCTTCCTTGTCTTTGGTCTCTGGCTCAAAAGAGACCAAAAGGAGCTAGATGGGTGCATGGGATTGCCAAACAAAATTCAACTCAAAAATGCATAAATGAGCTTCTTGGGAAGAATCAGTTATGACCCATATTTTAGGCTCAATTCAGTTTTGTTCTACAAGTAGTTATTAAGCATTTTTTCTGTAGAATTTCATGGTCAGGAGATATTCTATCATGGAGAGAGAAATGAAATAGTCCCTGCCCTTGAGGAACTTACATTTTATTGGAGGAAAAAATAATATGTAAACACATAAGGAAATAAATCCAAAATTATTTGAGGAGAGGGGAAGCACTAATAATTAAGGGGATGAAAACTGCTTTGAGCCTTGAAGGGGTCTGTGAATACTAAGAGGCAGAGGGGAAAAGAAAGAGAATTATAGGCATGGGGTGTAGCATATGCAAAGCCATAAACGTGATATTTGGACTGTCATCTTGTCTAGTTATTCACTGTATTTTGACTATAGTCATTGGCACATGATAATTATAATAATCACAAAAAGAAGCATTTATAGAGTTTTGGAAAATTTTCAAAGCACTTTACATATGTTAAGTCATTTGATCCTCCTGAAAAACCTGTGAGCTGGGTGCTACCTACTTATAAGGAAATTATGGCTAGGAGAGGTTAAGGGATTTGCCAAAGTCACACACCTTATGTGTCTAATGTAGGGCTTGAAGTCAGTTTTTACTGTCTCCAAACGTTTCACTTTATTGAATGGGTCCAATGTATCACTTAGCTACTTTACTCAAAATGTCAATGGTCATAGTCAAAAGCCATGCTTTTTTGATTGTGTACACCACTCAATTTTTCAAAATGTTGAATACAACTCCACATATTTATATTTACTTATTAATAAATTATAGACAATTGCTATTGTACTTTGCAATTATATGCATTACAAAACATAAGCAAAATGGAAAATTTTTAAGGTTGAAATAAGAGTCCCTAGGGAGCCCCTGGGCAGCTAAATGGTGCAGTGGATAATATTCCAGGCTCAGAGTCAGGAAGACTCCTCTTTTTGAGTTCAAATCTGGCCTCAGACACTTACTAGCTGTGTGACCCTGGGAAAGTCAACCCTGTGTGCCTCAGTTTCCTTATCTGTAAAATAAGCTGGAGAAGTAAATGGCAAACTACTCCAGTATCCTTGCTAAGAAAACCCCAAATGGAGTTGCAAAGAGTGTGATATTATTGAAATGACCGAATAATAAGAAAGGGAGCCACTGGATTTTATTGAGATACAGGAATATTGAGATATTTTATTGAGATACAGGAAAATTGAGATACAGTCAGCCTTATGAGTTAAGTTTATCTTTTTGGCTGCTGTGTAGAGGATAGGTTGTATAAAGGATAGACTTGAGATAAAGAGACCAGTTAGGAGGCTATTATCATAATACAGATAAGAACTAAAAAGGGACTTATCCAGGGTGGTGGATGTGAGAGTAGAAAAAAGGGGAGACACATAAGAGATGTTGTGGTGGAGGTAGAGTCAACAAGAATTGGCCATTGATTAAATATATAATGATAGTCACAGAAGGGGAGGTATGTACAAAGCCCATCTGACCAAGGGTCACATGAAAAGTCTTGAAAATAGTAGAGGGAAGGGTATGAATGTGGGGCTAAAAAGGATCTTCCCTATAAAACTTTTGGTGCCCATTTGGTGAGGTTTTAACTGTCACTATAAGTCAATAGCAGTCCAGAAGTAGAAATCCAATGGATATAAGAAGTAAGTAAGAGCTTGCATAGCCATGGTAGGTCAATTGAGGGAGGGGGTAGAATTGTGTGGGGAGTGTTGGGCAATTATGAGGGAAGGAAATGGTATGATTGTTTGGGCGACACGTTCTATGATTGACTCACAAAGCTTGAATGGAATGGAATCTTTTGTCTTGTCCTCAAATTGGTTGATCACATGGCCCTTTAAGTCATGCCATGCCTCTCTCATGTGACCAAGACCCTTGCTTTGGATACCACTGTTTTAAGCAGCAAAAAAAAAAAAAGAAGGGAATCAAATTAGACATCTGTTCTGTAAAGTTTGGATTCAGTCAGAGGGCTTCACTTGAGGACCTAGAGTGCCACGTGTGGCCTTGAGGCTGCTGGTTCCCCATCCCTGGTAAACACTCCTTCAGCATTATTGTCTGTATCCACAAAGGGTTGGAGGAGGGATTAAAAGCATTTAGCAGTGGCATGAAAATCTTATTTTGCATGAGGGATCCTGACTTGGTTCTAAGAATGATGATGATGATGATTGACGACGACAGTGAGGGTGATGATGATAACGGTAATTAGGAGGAGGAAGGTTTGGAGAGAGATAGAGAGAGGAAGACAGAGAGACACCCAGGGAGAAAAAGAGGGAGAGCCAAAGAGAAAGAAAGAGATAGAGAGAGACACAGATGAGAGAGAGAGCATGGTGAAAGAGGACTCAGATTTTAAGTCCTGCCTCCAACTCACACTGGCTCTGCGACCCTAACCTAAGCACTCTTCTAACACTTTTAGTCACAGAGACTGTGAAGACAGCGCTACTCTGTACTGTTAGCGGGAGTTTCCTCATGCAGAATTTCTCCATACCAATGAGATCACTATTCTATTCAATGCCTATCCATGTAGATAGATGTACTCTTTAAAACTGGCTGAAGAGGTTAAATAATTTACCACCTGTTTAAGAACTAGTATCTGTAAGAATGGAGATATGGACTCGGGTCTTCCTGATTCCAAAGTCACCATGCTACCTTTCATAAGACTTATATTATCTCAACTTTATAAAGCAAACTTAGGGCTGCAAAGTGTTTTTCTCACAGCAGTCCTTTGAGTTAGGTCATGCAAATATTATTATATTCACTCATTATATATGAAGAAATGGAAGCTTTGAGAAGTCACAGGACCTAGCTCAAGTAGCTCATGAGGAATGGTTGGAACTCTAGGTTTCCAATTCCAAATTCAGTATCCTCTCCATTATACTATGCATTCTACATAGCCCAAGAGACCACCATGTTATTGAGTTGGCCCAACATCTCATGAGTTCTAAGAACTTGGAGGGAAATGATGATACAACCTGTTTATGAGATCATACCTCAGAGAGTTTATTTCTAACTTTATAGGAAACATTTTATTTTATTTTTGAGTGCTGTTGATGTCATTATTATTTAAGCTATAAACATTGCGCATGAAATATCTGGTTTTTGTTTGTTTTTGTTTTTTCCCCTAATGAAGCTGGTGCCCTGGTGGCAGGGCTACAAGTACCATTCCATCTCTTGAAGTATTCTGGGCTTCCCCTGGCCTCTGGGGTGTTGAAAGATAAGATGTGTTTTACGTACTCAGAGAATCCTGGGGCCTTGGAGTCAGAGGCAGTTGATGAAATCGTTTCCAATGGTCCATTAGGACATCCATCAAGCTAATGTTAATCAATATGGGTCTAAAATAAAATATCACTTTGGGTTTTGAGAAATGGATTTGCAACGAATCCAATGGGCCTCTCATATTCCCTATCAACTTATGTGGAATTTACCTTTAGTCTCAAAATCATTGTTTTAGGTAGCATATAAGTCTGGGGGAAAAGAGGATGCATGCTTAGGAAATTGAGAGGGAGCTCATTTGAACAGATGATTTAGGAGCTGCAAAGGATGATAGAAATCATACAATTAATGGTGATTATTTTAATAAATTTTCTCTTTGATGGAGCTTCATAACTTCCTTGGGCAGATTTTAAACCTTAGACTTTTAAACTTCAATAACTTAAAATAGGAGAATCTTGGGACTTAGAAATAGGATAGACTTAAGAGGTCACTAAGGCAAACTCTTCCCTATACAGAGAAGTCAATTGAGGGAAAGTGAGGGGAAATGACTCACCTAAGGTAATATCAATTAGAGGACCAAGAACCAATTTTTGTACCTATATCCTCTGGCTACACATCTATTTCTACTATGTCATATTAACTATATCATATAGATGATATAACATCTCTGACCTGAAAAACAATTTTTCCTTCTCACAGTTAACATGGATGTCAATCCATGCTACAGAATAATCTATATTCTCATCTATAACAATCATGGTTTATTTGCAGGCCAGAGGATCACAGGGTTGTAGATTTAGAACTGGCGGGCACTTCAAATGTAGTCTAACCCAGCCCTGTCATTTTTACAGAAAAAGAAACTAAAGCACCAAGAAATGCAATGACCTCCCTAAGATCACACAGGTAGTAAGTGACAGAGAGAAGATTTAAATCTCAGGTCCTCTGACTCCAGTGAGAAACATTGTATGGTAACTGTATTAAGGCAATCCTTGCTAAGTTTGGAAAGGCTTAGTATTATAAGGTTAGCCATCAGATGATATAGACATAGAGATATAGCTTATACATATATGTATGCACATGCATGTGTCTATATCAGGGGTGGGGAATATGTGGTCTTGAGGCTACATGTGGCCCTCAAACTCCAAAAACACAGCCCTTTGACTGAATCTAAACTTCACAGAACAAATCCCTTTAATAAAATTATTTATTCTGTGAAACTTATACCTAGTCAAAGACTGCTCCTGAGGACCTAGAAGGCCACATGTGGCCTCAAAGTGACAGGCTCCCCACCCTTCCTCTATATAGATACACACACACACTATATATTATATACATATAATGTATTCTAGTAAAACCTTGTTCTACTGCATCAAATGGTGGAATAAATTAGTGCATTGTCATTGCAGCAATAATAGTAATTCAGTAGGCAATTCTCAGGTCTTTTAAGTTCTCCATTAACATGTTCAACATAGGTTACCCTGAAAGCTTCAATTTCTTAAAATTTTATTTTTCATCACATTCTATATTATATCTGATGTTATTTTATCTTGAAGAAGTAATACAGATTTTTTAAAAAAAGATAAAAAGTTTGAGGACTAGACAACTTTTCACATTATAGCAACCTCTTAGTTCTCTCCAACTCAAGAATCATATGTAGAGAATAAAATACTTTCAATTATCTCCATAGATTAGGTCACCAATAGCCAAATGTCATAACAGTTCAATAAACTGTCTGTAATGAAGTCAAATCCTTTAACCTTATTGTGTCTTCTCAGCACCCCTTCTCCCAAGTCACCCACCACAATTGAGCAGTAGGGCTGAACAAGTAGACCTACAAACTTGCAAAGAGATATCAACTGAAAGAATTAGGGGAAAATTAAAAGGCAGATGCTTGCACAGACTGAGACAGCAGTGTGGGACCATTCTGTGCCACAACAGAACTCAGTCAGAGAACGGAAGACCAGAAGGAACTAATTCAGGACATGCGTAAATAACTATGTGATGCTCTACTAGGCCTGAAGGAAAGAGTCCAATAGCCAGTGAGGGCCAGTTCTATCCCTCATGAACTTCCTTAGGATAGAGATGGAAGCCTCTAAAATGTGAATTTCCCAGTATGGAAGGAGGCAGCTTTGATGTCGATCTCCAAGGCTACTACTATCAAAGGGAAGCGAGTCAAAAAGTGAATGAGAGGATACTTATAAGAAAGACAAACTATCAAAGATCAAGAAAACTCAAAGCTCTTAAGCGTAAACAGATAAAATGACAGGGATGATGTTAATAATAGAAGAGAATATGGTCTCCAGATATGAGTTCAGATAAGTAAATGTATTAAAACATAGGAAAATGAATCAACACTTGATGAATCAGACGACAATATAGATTCTGAAGAAAGAATGGAACCACAGAAGTATGTTCCTGAATGATTTGAAAGAGAAATAAGAATTATGAAGAATAAAGGAGGAGGAGGAGAAGAAGAAGAAGAATTTATCATTTGTACAGCAGAAAAAAAAATTGGCAGAATAGGAAAACTTGAATCTCCAGTGGCAAGTCTTACAAAGAAAGGAAGGAAGGAAGGAAGGAAGGAAGGAAGGAAGGAAGGAAGGAAG
>NW_027185761.1:33810358-33822310 GCF_028583685.1 Petaurus breviceps papuanus | reverse complement strand
AAGGAAGGAAGGAAGGAAGGAAGGAAGGAAGGAAGGAAGGAAGGAAGAAAGAAAGAAAGAAAGAAAGAGAAGGAGAGGAAGGGAGAGAAAGAAAGAGAGAGAGAGAAAGGAAGGAAGAGAAAGAGAGTAAAGGAAGAAAGAACAAAAACTAAATTATTCATTGGGAATTCAGATATATAGAAATGAAAGATAATTAGAAAGAAGAGAAGCAAAAGGAATAACATAAAAAAGCAAAGCAAAATCTGCACAGAAACAAACCATACATCTCTAAGACAAATTCAGTAGAGATAACACAAGGATCATAGGAAGCTACCCCCTAAAACACACACACACACACACACACACAAGGCAAAAAAGCGTGACTAGTATATTACAAGAAACAATATACAAAACTATCCAGAAGCTCTGAACACAACAAAATAATGGGCTATTTTTACCAGAAAATTAACAAACAAAATAAAACACATGCAAGATACTCCAAGCCACACAGAGGTTAAAATGAACAATGCAGTGAGGAAAAAGAAACAAATCAGAAGAGGCTCATTTTTTTTATTTGCACGCGCGCACACACACACACACACACACACACACACACACACACACACACACCACTATAGTAAGTCATTAAAGTATCTTATAAGGTATGGAGAAATCCAGCTCTGCATTACTGGAGGACGTAGCCACCTAAATGAAGCCATCCATCCTTTCAAGCAGCAGATCTCTGTATACCTAGGTAATGGCCCAGTCTTACACTCAGACAGGCAAAGAATGTGGGCCAGGTATCCCAGTACACTGGGTTTATGGTTCACTCATGCCTATGCTTCCAGTTGAATAAGCATCCTTCTAAATGCATCTCCTACAATTCAAATGAAAACTGAAAAGTGGCATGCTTGAACATTCACTAAAGACTCCTTACTTATTGTTCAGACTTATTCCCTTTTCATATAAAAGAGTAAAACATTTACTCTCCCTGAGCATCTATTTACTTTCACTATTTTAAAGGAAATTCCCAAGTTTTCTTTGGAATGTTAATTTCTCAAGTCGTAAATATGTGGCCTTTGAACTAATGTAGGGAAGTTGTGGGCCTATCACAATCTATTCTGAACTCTGATTTTGAATTTTCATAATCCTGTTTATTCCATCTACCACCAAGAAAACAAGCTGCACAAGAAATCATCCCTCAAAATGTCCCTTATATTCTTAAAAAGTAGGTATTAATTATAAAAAAATCCCCTAGTGCTTTTCTTTTTCAATTTATTTCCCAGAGAAAATACTTGAACAAAATAGGAATATGTGGAATATAATAACAATATATGCACTTACTATGTACCGAGCATTGTATTGAGTGCTTTAAAATTTTTATTTCACCTCACTGTCACAACAGCTCTGGGAGATAGTTGATATTGTTATCCCCATTTTACAGATAAGAAAACTGAGGCAAAAAGAGGCAGAAACTTACTTGCTCAGGATCTCAGAGCTAGTAAATATCCAGGACTGGATATCAACTCAGGTTTTCCCGACTCTAGACCCAGTGCTCTATCTGCCTTTAGCATTAGTTAAAAGAACTTTGAAAGGAACTTTCTGGGCCCACATATGTAGCTAGACTAATGTGTAATAATTCAGATGACAAAATGGTCTTCTGAGAGGTCTATCACACTTTGACTATTATCTTGAATGTTACTGAGAAATAGGGAGAGATCCAAGGACTCAACAGCCTTCATAATCTCCTATTGCTGGAAGAGGTGAGAACAAGGAGACATCTTCATCTCGGAACTGTTGACACAACTGAAATGTTAAACAACAGCCAGGTCAGGACCATGAGGTTGCTGCCTTGCCCCCATGCATGCTCCGCTTAATTGTAACCTTTTTAGTTCATCAAGGATTAAACTTGTTAGTATCATAGATACAGACTCAGAAAGGAGCTTCAGGTCTACCTACTCATACTCCCTCATTTTACAAATGAGGAAACAGGCCCAGAGAGGCTGCGTTTTTTCCAAAGTTTCACAGAGATAGCTAATAGCAGGACTGGGATTTGAACTATAGTCCTTTGACACTAATCATGTGGGGAATCTAGAATCTCCTTGTGTACAAGGTCCTTTTTGGTCCTCAACCAGCATAGTGCCATGAATAAGGGACTATATTTGTAGTCAGTGAAACAGGGTTCAAATCCCAGCTCAGATACGTACTATATGCATAGCCTTGGATAAATGACTTCATTTCTCCAAACTTCAGTTTCATCATCTATAAAATGGAAAGTTTGAACTTAGTGGACTTTAAGGACCTTCCAAGTCTAAGTCTATGATCCTATGAACAAACCACAGCTATGGGATGCTAGCTAGACCAGGGCACTAGATAGAAGGCTCATAGAAGACTAAATGAATAAAATTTTTTGTTTCTTTTTACATCACAGTCAGCTCCAGATACACCCTTCCCTGCTTACTCCAATGCAAATTCCCCTTTGCAGATGAAGTGTGGGGATTTGTCTGTCTGTCTGTCTGTCTATCTGTCTATCTTTGTTATGCTATGTCAAAGGGCTTAATGTCCCAGATCTCCAACTTCCCCGAAAGCGATGGGATTGACATCCAAACTCAGTCTTTGATTACTGACTTGCAGGGAGTTCCCAGTGGTCCAGTGGTTCCACATTGATGTGCAGTCTTAGAAGTCTCTAAGGCAGTTCATAAATCTGCCTGGGGCATTACAGCAGGGTAAACAGGGACAGGGGCATACATTCTGAAGAATGGGGGGAATAGGGATGTACTAGTTTGACTACCATCGTTGAGGCCAGTGAAGACTCCAGATAAACTTGTTTATTAGGGTCAGGAGACAAAGCTGAGACATATGCTGCATTGACAATGCTGACATCCCTGGATGTCAGTAGTCACAAGGTCTAGGAGTGGTAGCTTCCCATACATCACTAAGGTTTTCATACATGCAGTGTAGATGGTGTGACTTCAGATATAACTGGAACTTTGAAATACAGAAGACCTCAGTTCAAATCATATCTTTCAGACTGACTAGCAATGTGGCCATGGACAAGTCATATAATCCTTCTAAGTCTCAATATCCTCCTCTGTAAAATGGGGATAAGAAAGCATGAAATATCTATTTCATAGGGTTAATAGGATGCTCAAAGGCAATAATATATGTAAAATGTTTGGAAAACTTGAAACCACTGGATAAATGGTATTTATTATTTCATGTACCAGTTAGTTCATAGTGCCAAGGAGTGACTCATTAGAATGTAAATTCCTTGAGGGAAAGGGGCTATGATTTTTACATTTATTGTATGCCTAGTATTTAGCACAGTGCCTTATACACTGTAAAATTTTGATGAATGCTTGATGACTGACCAATTGACACATCCAAAGGGATTAAGCACTACTTTTCAGTCAATTGTAGATTAGTATTAATCTGCCATTAACAGGATTAAATTCCATGTAGGTTGATCATTGATAAGTGGCTGGCCCATGAGCATACAACTTTGGCTTTGACGTTGAAAAATTCTCATGGACATGGCTGTAGGTACAATTTTATTGGGATCTGTCAATGAAGAAAAAATATAAAACCAAATCATTACTGGTATCTTTCTGCTTTACTTTTATCCTGCTGAGGTCAGAGCTTGGCAGCTTCCTCCCAGGGGTGCTTTAGTCAGGAGTGGTAGAACTCTGTCAATCCAGGTTACAGCCTTGGAGAATGCATCCATTTCTTCCTCCACAGGGGGCCTTTCTTATATTTGGGGATTCTGAGTGGTCAGGTATCTTGGTGACAGTGAAGTGGATATTGCTTTGAGATAAAAAAAAAACCTTCTTCCAAGGGTCATAATGGGATTTCTGTCCTCAGGGATGGGGCAAGTGATACATGAAAGTCTAACTGACAAGGGACAATCCAAAGAGAAGAAACTGAGAACAGGAAAGGGGGATGTTTATCACACTGAAAAGCAGGGAGCTGGTTAAGAGTCCAGAGGAACCTAAGGAGCTGGGAAGTGGGAGACAGGCCCAAATGTAGGAGTTGGAGGAGAGAAATGGGTTGCATTATTTAGAGCAGAGTTAAGATGCCAGCTCCGGTAGTCTCTAGTATGGTCACTAATGGTCAGTTTTCTTGTCCCAGGATTTGACAGGTGTGGGTTGTTCTTGTGAAGAGATACCACCTCTATCTCCCATCACCTCTACAGTGTGCTGTATCCAGCAACTGTGGGGACCAGGCTTCGCTGTGAATTCTACTGGTAACCCTATGTGAGAAGCATTATCTTCTCTAGCTTTCAGAGATGTCAGGCTTTCTTTTTCAGCTGATACCTGCAGGAAAGCCCACAGGCAGAGATTTGATAACTAACAAAAGTGCCAAAAAGCCATGTGTCTCCTGGTGACAACAGTGTGGAGATCCTGGAGACTGCTGGGTGACGGGCACAGCTGACCTCAGCCAATCTGGGGCATGGGAAGAGAGATTGTCAAGCAGATCCTTATGTCACACTTCATTGCTCTAGTTCAAAAAATTTCTCCATTTCCTCAAGAGTTTATTCATAAAAGCTGCCTTTTCTTAAAGCCATCTCTCAGGATTAGGGATCCTAGGTCTAGAGCTGGAAGATACCTTGGAGGTTATTACATCTAAACCCCTCATTATACTGATGAGGAAATGGAATATATATATATGCATATGTACTATAGACACACATGCACATATATGCATGTATGTAAATATACATATATAATCATATCATCATACCAAACATTTATATAGTGATTTAAGGTTTTTGTATAAATATATATATATTTACATAGAAATATATCTATCTTATATATATCATCATCATCATAACTGAACATTTCTGTAGTGATTTAAGGTTTACAAATTACTCTACGTGTTATGTCACTTGATTGTCTCCACAACTCTATGAGTTAGGTGCTTCAGAGGAAATTAATTAGTTCCCATCAATCACTGGTTCGAGGGACAACCTCAGAAACTTTAAAGTCAAGGCAAACATATTTGTAGGGCTTTTCTTATCTGAGTTATTAGTTTGCTTCATTCTTCACTTTGAAAGTATAGATTCATACTGAAAAGCAATCAAATATTTTAAATAGAGTGTAACATTGGTTTTAATTTACGGTGGGCCAAAAATGGTTTTAAATCACACATGGATCCCCTGGGCCAAAATATTCAAGCACTAGATTACTTCCCAAGTTCCATCTCTTCACCAGTGAAAATGATTCTGTACAGGAAACATGCAGATTGTTTGAATCTTGAATTTTAGGCCTGACCACATCTGTTATTTGCTTTTAGTTTCTTTTACCCACATGGGTAAGGAGAGTTAAGGCAAGGCATCTGGATCAAGCAAGGATTTTCTAGGCATAGTCCTCCTTTAATTTCTGTTTAACACTTTCCAAACACTCCTATTTCCAGCAGTTATTTAGTTATTAATACATTTGGTATGTGTGATGTGAAAGGCAGTGTGGTTGAGTGGAGAGTGACCCTTCCTTAAAGACAAAAAGATGTGAATTCAGTCCTGCCTCTGATAATCTCTCATATACTTCGTATGTCACTCTAAATAAGTTCTTTATACTGGGGGCAACTCCCTTATGGCATGAGTCTCAGAAATGGTGTCCATGTAGATGGTTAGAGGGCATTTCCTAATTGGGAATTCCCTATATCAATGAAATCACAAGTCAGGTTTAAATGAAAAAATGACAACAGAAACTGTATATTGTTGTTGTTATTTGGAGGCAATTAGGGTTAAGTGACTTGGCCAGAGTCACACAAATAGTGTCTGAGGCTAGATTTGATCTCAAGTCCTCCTGACTCCAGGGCCAGTGCTCTATACACTAAGCCACCTGGAAGCCCTCTGTACATCATGTTTTCACATCACTTTAAAATTCAGTTCAGTAGTGTTTACGGGATAGAAGGAAATGTACCAGGAACTAGAGATACAAAAGCAAGAATGATGTAAGATAAAACTTGGAAACTACATTGCAAAGCTTAAAGCACTATGTAAATGTCAGCTATTCTTATTATCAGCATCATTATTATCCTACAGTCACCAGGCGTCCCCTCTGGTGGTGGCTTCACTCTGGATCCTGCTTCTGGACGCCTGCTGAGTTCAAGCATTGTTTAAAGAGCTGCTGTACAGGAGTATGCTAGTTAATGTTTAATACTGGGCAGAAGGGGGGAGGTATGCGATGTGCTTTTAAGTTTAGTCTGAATTATTAACACTTTCTTAAGTCTAGACAATCAACAAAACAATGAACCATGTCCTTCTGAGGTGTAAATGCTCATACTTAAAATTTAACTGGGCTGGCAAGCCAGCTTAACAAGGTTCCAACACACCCATGTACAAGGACAAAAAACAGAACAGTCCTTCCCTCAGGAAGTTTATATGCTATTGAAGGACACATTATATAAATGGATAAGACAATGCAAGATTATTTAAGGAGTGAGAGGACACTAATAATTAGGGGATTCGGATGGTTTGTCATAGGAAGTGGAACCTGAACTGGAAGACAGAAGATAAGGATTCTAAGTCAGTGGTGCTGAAGTGGACAGCATCCCAGTCTTAGGGAGCAGCCAATGCCAAGACAAGAAAAAATGAGTGATGGATGGGAAACATCAAATAAGGCAGTATGGCTGTAGCATAGAATACATGAAGGGACTCAATCTAACATCAGAATGAGAAGGCAAACTGAGGCCAGATTGCAGAGAAGTTTCAATGACTATTAGGGGCATTTGTATTTTACTCTAAAGGTCATGGGAAATGATTTCATGGGATGTAGTTTGGGGTAGTTAAAAATACATTAGACTTGAATCCAACAATTGGGATTGAGTTGTAGTTATGTTTATCTGCTATGTGGTCAGTCAGTAAATAAACATTTATTAAGAATCTACAATGTGCTAATTTTTGTGCTATCCAGAAGTCAACTAAATGGTCAGAGTCTCCTTTTCCTCAGTCATCATATGGACTCATCATTTTTACCAGTAAGAAGCCTGAAGCCAAGAGAATTTAAGTCATTTTCCAGGATCACTCAGCTAGTATCAAAGACAAGATTCAAATACAGGGCCTTATGACTCTAGGTGCACCATGTCTCTATACCATCTGAAGTTTGTGTTACAATGGAAAGAGAACTCACTCTGGAGTTTGAGGGACCTGAGTTTAAATCCTACCTCTATCACTTACTACCTGGGTGACCTGGGGTGACCTGGACAGAAATCACTTTACCTCTCTAACTTTCAGTTTCTTTCTGTGTAGGCTGAAATCAATGACCTCTACAGGTCCCTTCCAATTCTAGATCTTTGACCCTACAGATATTCCATGGGATGGCTGTATAGAATGGTCTTTGTAAAGCTAATGTAATCATCCTCAATCATCATCCCTACCCTTCCATCTCCAAAACATGTCTGAGCCCACTATTGCTCAACTGCAAGCCAAAGCTCATTTTTTTCTATTAAACACAGCTGAGTTTCCAGTAAGAGGCAGGACTTTGGTGGTCTTACCCAGCCAGAGAACTCTCAGTGTTTTTCTTTCACTATATATTGCCACCTACAAAAGGATCAGTGTGTTGATGCATTCCCTTTAAGGAAAGAATGATAGCCATGACTCCCCACGTACAAAGGCCTGAACAAGGCTTTTTGCAGTTAACAGGAAAGAACTCCAAAGAACAAAAGGAACTGCCCCTGCCATCTTCCTACTGCCTGCATTCCCTGGAGCCGATGAGAAAGCCCAGTACCCAGGGCTGAATATTCTGCAGAGCCCTGCATTAGTGATAAAGCTCATTATAAATAATAATGACCTTAGCAGAGGATGGTGGAGGAGGAGAAAAGCAGTAAAATGGTGTTCAGAGCCAGACAAGATAATATAAGGGATAGAGGGCAATGATCTCTATATCTAGTTCTAAGAATTTCCACCCCTTTCCTTGGTTCCAAATGAAAACAAAGTTTAGATTGAAATATAATAAGCTTTGAACTAGAACTAAACAGCAGCTCAGCTATTGGATCCTCCCAGAGAGAGAATCATTTGTACTTAACCTCACAATTCAACTTGGAGCTAAAGTTAAACTCAATGTATGGAGAGTGCAAAAGCTTCCTTCGATTCACCTCTGGACACCTAGTAAGATGGAAAGAAAATAAAAGCAAAACCAAAAACTGGGCCTTTTGTATAAATCAATGGAGCATGGCATCTCGGGGTTTCTGTTTATTTTTAAGTTGTGAATTGTTTGGGGGAAATTAGGCAATTAGTTATACTGGTGGTTTTCTTTGTTTCTTTGTGACCCCAGGTCTATGAGGTCTGTGATTACAGACAGGACTAGGGTGCTGTGTAAAGAACTATATTATATTATATCATATAATATTAAAATTATTTTATACATGTACATATATGCAATGCATATATTTATATGTATGTGCATAAATATGTGTGTTTGTGTATTGTTACATATGTGTACATATGGAGAGAGAGAAAGAGACCTTTAGTGGAGAATCTTTTCTTCAGATTGCTGTTTGCCATGAAAGATGTGTGCGAGTATGTGTATGTGTGTTTTCCTCCATTAAAGATTACTTCCTTCCCTTAGAGATGTTGACGTATTAAAGAATACTATTGTATTCCAAATCCATTTACAGTTTCTTCTGTTTAAATTTCAACTATAAAATATAAACTCCTTGAGGGCGGAAACTTTCTTTTTTTTTTTTTTTTGGTCTTTCTTTGTCTTCCCAGCACTTGGTAGGATGCCTTGCACATGTTATATATCTGATAAAAGTGTGTTGGATTGTACTGAATTTTAAAAAGGAGGGTAAGTCATGATTGATGATCTGTCCATTCTTTACTAATTCCCTTCCTATGTAGGAAATTATAGATTAAAGGGAGTTATAACTATGGTTTTATTTTCTTAAGTGAAAGAGTTCAGGAGCAAGAAATATAAACACATTTTGAAAAAGGAAGAAGACAATGAACAGTTTTTAACTGTCTGTTTTTATCATTTTCCCTATAGATTCCAAAATACCTATAAGTTTGTTTTTGTTTTTTGCTTTTTTGGAGGGTGGAAGGCAGGGCAATTGGGGTTAAATGACTTGCCCAAGGTCATACGGCTACTAAGTGTGTCAAGTGTCTCAGACCAGATTTGAACTCAGGTCCTTCTGACTCCAGGGCTGGTGCTCTATTCACTGTGCCACCTGGCCATCCCATACTTATAAGGATTTATTAAGCTCTAAATATTATTAAATGGTTGCCAGAGTTTTCATTTTACAGTTAGGTAAACTGAGATCAAATGTCTATTTAGCTTGCTCAACATTATACAATATATTTTTAAAAGAATGTAGTCCACCCCCTCCCTCTTTAAGAACCTTATCTCCTTCATCAATTCAGGCCATTGGTCCACATGTAATTTTTCATTTTTGTTGTCTTTCCTTATCTTCATTTGTGACTTATCCTTGGGAAATTTGGTCAATGATGGAGTAAGAAAGAAAGCCCAGGAGCCACACTCCCAAGGAACTTATTACCCTTGACAATGTGTCCTCCAGTAGAGTAGAAAGCCACGAAACTCTCATACATCCCAGGGGGATACTATTTCTAGCAGTTTGATTCTAAAATCTTTAAGCGATCTCTCTATGTCTACACACTGGCTTTTTAAATGCTGTTCTGGGGTGTGTATGAGGTTTTGCCATCTTCATGAAGATCAAAAAAAAATTTGTAATACACTAAGCCTATTTGTCTTTTTTTTCTTTATTAAATCTATTTTGACATGAGTTGGAATTGACCTTAAACTAATAAATCAGACATTGCCCAGATTTTGGTTTTATTATAAACCATTTCATTTTTCAAATGGCATGCCTCTTGGGCATAAATGCACTAAGAATTGATGGAAGGCAGAAAATTTTAGTTGGTAATTATCACCTACCATTAGAAACAAGTGCATGTCACATGACATCCAAGTGAATCTACTATGTACCATAATCAAAGATGAATCTAAGTAATTACCAGGCAAACAAGGATTGAATAGAACTTAAAACCAATTAAACTATTTATTTCAACTGTACCACTGAATAAACACTGTAGATATTTTAATTTGCTCTTCCTTTCATTTGCTTTGGCAATATGTTTGCTAATATGACTGAGATGCACAATTGCTATTTAATTAACCTATTTTTGTCAGCACCTCACATGGGCTTCATGAAATAGATGTGCTAAAACCTCAATAATAATGAGTAGGATAAAAATAACAGACGTGAAATTTGTGCCAGTCATATGACATAGTAAGTCAGATGACTACTATATAGAAAAAAGATTCCTTGACTCCTTGGAAGTTGCATTTAAACAAAAAAGAAAAGTGAAATTCAATTTGATTCAATTAATTTCACTTCAAACCAAGAAACATGTATTTAATTAGTGACTACTTTTTGTGAAGCCCTGTGCTAGGCACTGGGGAAACAAAAACAGATAATAAAAAAAAGGTCTTCTCTCTCAAGGTCATTATGTTTTTTTTGAGCAATACAGCATGTGAATAAGTAAAACCAAGATAATTTAAATAGAGGAAAACACGAACATTTGGGGGGATCTTTGTGACAACAGATGTGACAAAACTTTTAGCAGAATAAAGTCCATTCAAATGCAGCGTTACAATGATATTTGTAAACCATGACTCATAACCCCCACTTTGAGGTTTCTTGAACTTTTTTCTTTCTCACTTTTAACAAAATTTGGTATTAAATATTACTGGTGCTCTCTCTCTCTCTCTCTCTCTCTCTCTCTCTCTCTCTCTCTCTCTCTGTCCCTCCCTCCCTCCCTCTCTCTTTCTCCCGCCCTCTCCCTCCCTCTGTCTCTCTCTCTCTCTTTTCCTCTCTCTCTTTCTCTCCCTCCCTCCCTCTCTCTCCCTGTCATTCTCTGTCTCTGTCATTCTGTCTCTTTTCTCTATGTGCCTCTCTGTCTCTACCATCTCTCTCTGTCTCTGTCTCCTTCATCTCTTTCTGTATCTCTCTTTCTCTCTCTCTGTCTCCCTCTCCTCTCCATCCCTCACATTAAATGAATGTTTAAAAAAAAACAGCCACAACAACCAAAAAAACCCCACTCTGGTAAATGCTGTGCTTCTATCAGCCCTCCACTGGATCTGGAATCAAAGGGTACATCTTTGAATGAAGAGGCAGGCTAAAAATATGTTAAGCAATTTTCCAGTCGTTGTTGTTTTCCTGCAGACAGAACTCACTATCTTGAGTCAGTTCATGAATCTTACTTTGATAATGCATGTTTTGCTAACATGATAGTGTGAAGTAAAAGCCTTGACTCTTTCTATATCCATATAGCATGTGTATGAGGAAGTAAGATGGCCCTACATTGGTGGCATAGTATCTGGCCTTCTTCGAAGAATTTGTGACAGCAGGAATGGTCATTGTGGAGAGAAAATTACCTGACTGGATTTCTATTGCATCTTCTCTTAACTCTTGTGCTGTCTTGTAGAAATATTAGAATGCGCCCTTGCATTACTCCTGTCCCAGTCGGAGTTTAATAAATGCTTGTTGATTGGGGGAGGGTGGAGGAAGGGAGGGGGAAGAACAAAATAAAAACTGTACAGCAGAGAAAAAAAAGAAAACGTTCAAAGAAGCAAAGAAAAGAGGGACAACTCTGAACACAATTTGTAGTATTTATTTTATAAGATTTTTTGAAATGGAAATTTATTACTGTATATTTTGAATTCTCTCATGTTCTGCTGTGCACATGTCAATGCTTTTTTTCTTTTCTTTTTGTTTATTTAAGTTTTAGTAGTTAAGTTTAAAATAAATTAATTTAAAATTGCTTGTTGAGTGACTGAGTGATCCATGGTGTTGGTAGTGTGAAGAACACCATCTCCATCCACCAACATCCTCAATGCAGCTTCAACTTTCTGAAACTTATCAAATAATTCCTAGGGGTTGCTTGAGAAACACAGAGGTTAAATGACTTGCCCAAGGTCATTAAGAGTTGTTTATGTGTGTGTGTGTGTGTGT
>NW_027185761.1:33649545-33810258 GCF_028583685.1 Petaurus breviceps papuanus | reverse complement strand
GAGAGAGAGAGAGAGAGAGAGAGAGAGAGAGAGAGAGAGGAAGGTGTCTATTAGATTAATCACCATAAAACCCAGGCAGTGGCTACTAGAGACCTTTCTAATCCCATAGAGTGAAAAGAGCTGCTTCCAGTATTCCATTTCCTTTTACCTACCAGGTCTCACCTAATTTCAGTGACACGTTTATCTCTTCTACATTCTAGGGTTAGATCAGTGAATATAAATAAAAATTATGGTCAATATAGATTGAAAACTTAGGCAATATAAGCCATAATGAGCTAGAACATGCCTTAAATAATACCTTAGGTGGTGATTATGGAAGCATTATTATCATAGAGCATATTTTTAGCACAAGCTCTAAATGAGTCACACCTTAGTGAGAAGTTTCCTTTTTTCTGAAATGAGTTATTATTTCACTTTAATTCCAACTTGATCTAGCCTAATTAGATGAAGAAATAATTCATCACTTACCAATTGGACCTATGATCTCAAAAATAAGTGCATCTTTCAATGCTGTGGATCATAACCCATTCATACCCTCTCACTTTGAAGCATTTGGCAATGTCCTTATATATAGGTCTGGGTGGTGGTGGCTGGAGCTAGGGGGGGGAGTGGAATCTAGCTGACATACTATGGACTTTCCTCTAGACCTCTTGGTAGACAAGTATAGGGGGCAGCAGATACTATACTAGACCCAGGAAAGAAATATCTGGGTTCAAATCTTGTCTCAGTTAATAATTGTGTGACCTTAATGAGTAATTTAATCCCTCTCAGCCTCAATTTCCTTATCTGTAAAGTGGGTGGATTAGATTCAATGGTATCTAAGGTCTCTCCAATTCTAATTCTTTTTTCCTGTTGTCTATATTGCCTGTCTGCCAAAGGCTACTTTTTTTTTATTTTTTTTTCCTAATCCTTTCTTGCTGGATGAATTGAAGGAAGCCCACAGAAGGGAAGGAAAACTTACAATCCATTCACAGTTAAATTACTAGCAAGTGGCACCTTACAGCCTGTGGCAAGGCCTTCCTTGAAAACACCCAGATGCACTTTTGCCTTCCACCACCCCACTCCCAAGGACCTGAAGCTTTGACAAAATGCATTTGTCCCATTAAGGTTTTATTTAGTGGAAGAGAACTCTCCATAGATTCAATTTATAAAGACCATACATGCCCTACAAAGCATGAAGGCAGAGGGGAGACTGTACTATGTATACATTTTTAGAAGAATTAAATAAAGCTGCCAGAAAGCCCTGATACAGTCTTTTTCAATTATGTTACTATAATATACGTATATATCCCTATATACATACATGTACATATATGGATATACATACATATAACAATATGTATACATGTAAAGCAACCAGTTTAATTCTATCCAATGAATGAGGACACATGTAACTGACTGCTGTATGTACCTGTGGGGGCCAGGAATAAGAATTTAAATCTTTCCACCTGCTTAAAAATGTACCGACAACAACTCTTTCTATGTGTCTGTCTATCTATTTCTTTATCTATCGATGTGTCTGTTTTTCTGTCTACCAAAATGATCCATGGATCCACCATTCCATCTATTTGTTGAGAAAGTTATCCCCCCATGTTTCTACATAAATATTTGTTACGGTAGATTATAACACGCATGTTTCGTCTGTGTTTGTATTTTTAAAGGTGCACCACAGACGATGAGGGAAAACAACTGGATTTCCTAATCAGAATCGATATGAGGATATCCAGTTAGAGCTGTGTGTGACTCCCCCAGTGTGCGTCTTTGATTCATGCGCTAATTATGTAGGGCCTTTGGGGAATACAGCCGCGAAGCAGTGTACTCTCTGATTAATGTTGGTAAAGAGCCACGCAGTGCGCAGTGCCTAGCAGTCAGGCATCTCTAGTCCCAGCTGAGAATATGGTTCCATTATCTCCCAGCTGCATAGGCAATCCATAAGGGCCCGTTCTGCCTGGTTGATCAGTGTAGTGAAGCAGTGACTTGCTGAGAGCCGGAATCTCTGTTTGATTTGCTGTAACATGTAAAGAGAAAGTGGGACATTTTACTTTACAGTTCTGTAAGTGCCCGTGTTGTGTGTGCTCTCCTCCCCCCCACCCTTCCTGACATAGCTGCATGTGAATGTGACTTTGTAAGCGGCAAGTGGTTGACTGTTCCACCGTTCTTTGTTGAATCGAGCTGAGCTGAGCTGAGCTGAGCCGGTGAGACACCCCAGAGTGATCTGTTTGGGGCTTGCAGTTTTCGGTCGGAT
Organism: Petaurus breviceps papuanus; assembly: GCF_028583685.1. Classification (NCBI taxonomy): domain Eukaryota; kingdom Metazoa; phylum Chordata; class Mammalia; order Diprotodontia; family Petauridae; genus Petaurus; species Petaurus breviceps. Next base: position 33,808,013 of record NW_027185761.1, on the reverse strand, counting down.
CTTTTATACAGTTGATTCATAAACGGAAGTCGGCTGTCTCCAAATGTTGGTAATAGAAGTGAAAGGCTTTTGTTGGAACAACCCTTTTACGAAGCTTATGCTGTACAAGATATTTAGAATGTGTGCTTAATTCTCCAGTGATATCTCTCGTTGTAGCAAATGACAAATGTAAGTATAAGGAAGTCTCATTGCACAAAAGTGCCGCATCTTGAACCTATGTTGGACTTTGGTAGAAGCCAAGTAGTAATTCGGGACTTTATTTATGGAGCCTGTTTTTTTTTTTTTTTAATTGACTTTTCAGAAAAGATATATAGACACTAAAGCATGAATGGAAAAATCTCACGTTTTCTGTTGCATGGTATTCTGAAACTTTTTGATGTTTTGAAATACGAGTATGTGTCTGAGTTGTGTATGTGTCATGTCTAAAACTGTATGGTTTATATTACAAACTTTTGTGTATAATTTTAGGATGCCACTGCAGTAAAAAGTAGTGTTGTAAGTGTTTTTATAGTCTGTGGTTGCCCTTTCTCTTTGAAAAAGTCACTTCCCCTCCCCAAAAAAAGTAATACAACTAAGTTTAAAAAAAAACCTTTGACTCTGGGTTTATTATTTCTCAAGTTCAGAATGCAATATATCGTATTAATTTGCGGTATTCATGCAAGCTGCATTGATCATAAAGAATGCTATTTGAATTTATTACAGTTAATAATGCTTGGGTGATGACTTTTGAATGATCTATGTTAGAATGAAATTAAAGATTAGTATCAGAGCAGACAGAGATATGTGGGTTATTATTTTTCCCCCTCTGGGTTTCCCTGACCTAAATTTAAACTAAATTTCTTTTACCCCGTTGTGTTCCGAGTAGACCTAAGGAGGGAGTATAGCATTGGATTTTGAATCGAGCAGGCTCGCACTGCTGGAGCCAATGGTCAAAGCTGACGTGGACCGAAGTTACCTTGAAATCCTTGCTGTTTGAAAGCTAGCATGTCTGGGAACATATTGAGCTAGGTGCTGTGGTGGAGAATGATACAAGACCTTCCTGAGTGCAAATACAATTCTCCTGAATAGGCAGTAAGTCTCAAAGCCGAGAAAACCACTGGCTTGTGAAGTATGAAACTGTCTCACTGGTGAGGACAAAGTATGTTCTCATTAGATTTGGTTGAGGGAAACAAGGTTCGGAAAAGACGAGTTACAGTAGATGGTTGCCTACAGGAGTCCGGATATTTGCAGAGATTGAGGTTTGGAGGGAAAAAGAAAGAAAACATCACCCACAACAAAACAAACAGAGAAAGTCTGACAGCTGGCAGGTCCCAGTGAAAAGGATGGCTGGGGTGTCTCTGTGTAGCAGCCTGGCCCTGGGCCATGCTTGTGAAGTAGTCTGTTCCTATGGAGAAAGTAAGTTCAATTTAAGCATCTGGAATTGCTATTAGAAGAGTTTTGTTTTGTTTTGGATTTTAATCTGCTTCTGCTCCTTCCATGTATTTCTCTCAGATGAAAGGGATGAGTTTTTTTTTTTTTCATTCTAAAACAAAGGTAGCTTTAGGAGGTAGAATGGATGCAGATAAGGTTCCTGGATTTTCAAAAGTAATTAACAAGGGATTTTGTTTGTTTGTTTTTGTTGTTGTCACTCTAGGTTTTTAGAGGAGGAAAGTAGATACCAAATGGGATGTAATGTAATTCTAATATCGTCATGGAAATTAGCACGCTGAAGTAAATTTCAAAAAGATTTACTGAGTTTCATATGTTCAACCAAGTTCAAATATATACTTTCCTTGTTTTAAAAAATATGTCATTTTGAGTGATTAGAAATAGATTATCCTAATCTCTTTTATATAAAGCACTTTATCTCAGACCCTTTGGAGGGAGAGAGTAGGATAGAGAAGACAGGACAGGAGGTGGGAGTGGGAATTTTGACATGCTCTGTAATTGTTTAAAAGATTTTAGTTTGATTTTCATCATCTGTCTGCCTCCAGATAGGGCATTTCAGAAAACAACATAGGATTTGGCACAACAAAGCTTGCTGAAAATACTCAGGGAGTTTTATGGCTTTGTCCTTAACGTTTTTAAGATGCTTGAGCTATTTCCAAAGATGAGAAAAATCTACTTCCCAGTTATGTGCACTATGTTGTACCACTGAGTGTTAGCTACTGGTTGAAAAGTTATGCTATAGTTAGTTGATAAGGCCAGCATTGAGCATAAGGAAGTATGGATTTGCCATATGTTGCAATAATGGACTTCTAAAGAAGTGAAATTATATGTAAAAGACTGGGTGATATAGTGAGGGAGGGTGGAATATTCTAGCACATACTAACTACCTGCTGGTCTTTGGATGAGTCACTTCATAACTCTGGACGCCAGTGTCCTTATCTGTAAAATAAGGGGATTGGACCACGTGAGTTCTAAGGTTTCTTCTACCTCTAAATCTATGATCCTATGGGTGATAGTTATGAAACTAGGCTTTCGAATAAATTTAAAACACTATAAAATTAATGAAGTTGTTGATGGAATCTTTCATTTTAATAGTATAGAAAAATATAAGTTGTTTGTGTGTATATGTACATAACAGCTATTCAAACTGCTTACCTCCTAGGCTTCTTTGTTTGGAAAAACATCCAGCTGGTAGTGTTAGCATGAAATTAGGACTGCCCCCCTCCCATGGCCATAATGACTTATTAGAAAGAACCAGGGACACAGTTTGTTCCCCTTGTGCTGGTGATTGCTCACTACACAATTCTTTTATATCTGTAGTGCTGCTGTCCCATGTAGGGAAAGGGGAATCCACAGCAAGAAACCCTTTCTAATCTTTCAAAGCTCTACCAGACTGGCATATGGGGAGTGAAAGAGATGAAGGGTACAGTGCAAGCCATCTGCACCATAACAAGATAAATGCAAATGTTGATGCAAAAACATAAAAATTCTGCACTAGCATCTTAATATTCATGAGTAATTCTGAGTGTTTATTTAGACAACATTTCATCATTCCTGCAGTTTCCTTTGTGGATTAAGCTGGGTTAGTAGCTAATCTCCAGACATCTACAAAACTAGATACTTGAAGTTAGGTGAGTCATTTACCTTCTGGGAGGACCACTTCCCTCCTCTGTAAGATGAAGGGTCTCAAACAGATCTTAACATGCATTTTCAGTCTAAAAACTTAGAATTGTTTGACTCCTTCATCTAACTGTTCCATTTTACTCCAAATCCTTTCCTCATATGGCCCAAACTGCAAAACTACAGGTGGTATTGCCTGATAATCACTTTTTAAAAGTCAGTATTGAAAACCTTCCTTAAAATGCAGACGGAAATACAGTCAGAGACACAGAGGCAGAAGGAGGAAGGGAGGAGAGAGGGATAGTGAGACACAGTCACAGAGAGAGATGGAGAGAGGGAGGGAGGGAGAGAGGGGGGGGGGGGGGGGGGGGATGGGGGGGCGGGGGGGGGGGAGGAAGGGAGGGAAGGAGGGAGGGAGAGAGAGAGAGAGAGAAATTTGGCTAGGGGAACTCCTATTTTCACTTATATAGGGAACACCTGAGATAGAAACTTCCTTCATTGAGGCTTGCCACAATTTGTCTATAATTTATAGTGTTTTAAGGTTGAAAGGACAAGAAGGAACTTGCCCAAAGTTACAAAATTAGTGTCTGTTACAGGAAAGACCTGAACCCAGGGCTTTCTGATGGGGGAAGACTGGTTCTCTATCCCCTAAGGATTGCATACACATACACATTCATCCACCAGTGTCCTAAATACAAATGTAATGGGCTTTGAATAATTTACTGTTTTACATATACCATTTTAGATCAAATTTTACATGTTGCTGTTTCTTTCCACTACCAGTTTGTCCAAAGTAATTTTATTACATTATATAAAAATTCTATGCACTGAATTTATGAAACATTAGTGCCCATGCATTCATATTGCCGACCTTAGTGAGGACATGCAAGCTTATGCCTTTGAGATAAACAAGGAAAGAAAAGTTATTATGCACCTGGTAACTGAAATTGATTACACCCCCTTTTAATTTCATCTCTCACACATGTAAAATAAAAGATTGTCAACAACAACAAAAATCCCAAATCCAATTGAATTTGATAGAACCATAGAATTTATTGAAAGAAGTTTCTCTAATCCTCACTCATTTCTAGTATCTGATCCTGGAACAACTTTATAAAGAACAAAGAGAAAAAGAAAACATTATAACTAGGTTGCTTTTACTTCCAATTGTTTTTACTTCCTCTGAAAAATCCGTCATCTTGTTGAACAATGAGAGCAAGTTTATAGATTTATTATAGGAATTCCTTTTATAATGACAGAATTCCAGATAATTGTTCTCATGATCCAATGAGAAATGAAACACTTTTAGAACTCAATTTAATTAAGGTTTTTGTTTTGTTTTGTTTTTGGAGGGGGGGAAATTACATTAATTATTAAAGCTAAATCATGACAAATGACTTCAGAGAACATCACTGAGTCTCTTTCCCCCAGCAAGAAAATGAAAGGGAGGGGAAATCTTAAAGCTTTGAAGCCAAACACAAAATAATGATGGCTAGCCCACCGGCTTAATAGCGTGCCAGGAAAAACTTGGCAATCCTTACCTAACTTTTGTCTTTGTGTGTGTTCTCCTCCATGCCTGGCATGCCCTCATCTCCACCACCAGGTAGAATTTTGAGTTTCCTTCAAGTTTCAGTTCAGATGAAACCCCTAAGGGAAGACTTCCCTGATAGCCCAGTTTTTAGTGCCTCCTCCCTGCTCATATCAGCCAGTATTTATTTATCTCTACACATCTTTTATTCTTGGGTGAAGTGCAAGCTCCTTGAGGGTAGTCTGTGTTTGATTTTGTCTCATTCTGAACAATTACCACATAACTTTACTAAAGCATTAATACTCACTTTTAAATAAATAAATAAATACATGTGTGGTTTGCACGAGGATCTGAACTTCCATCTGAATATTCTCAGCCCTCCTTCATTTTTTTCTCTAGTCAATGAAATAAAGCTATGGGCATTGAATGACCACAACAGAATAAAAATCATTGCAATATAACAGGTTGCTTAACTACCTTAGGACTTATAGTTTAAAATGCCTATTAAGTAAAACCCAGACTGTATAGTAAGTGACCATTTGGTGACACTGATTAGCTCAGAATGTCCCCATCTTCTTGTCACATAGCAGGGTCATGACCATGACAGATTTTAAAAGTAAATTTGGAATGTTCATTTTATTCACACTATCGATTCGTGGCTGAAACTGGCTCATGGAATTCTATGCCAGAATTCAAATGTTAGCTATTTCTGACTGAACTTGCAGGCTGTAAAAGAATGAACTTGGAAAAATTATAGAATCCACACAAGATATAAAATTAATTTTCCAAGTCTCATAAAACTAGGTGTTTCAGTTTTTGGGCAGTGAGCCCAAATGCAACTAAAGGCCATAATGGAAAACGATCTCTCGGCTTTGCCATTGAATGTCTTTCCTTTCTGCCTACACTTGACTGAAATGAATTTGTATTTATGGATTTGCTTCTTATTCAAAAACATAATGTTGACAGATAGATTCAATAAGTGTTTTCCAGCCTCCCCCCCTCCCCATGCAATGTTTCCTGCGAAGTTACACAAGTTATCTACAGGGACGTTACTTTGGGGTTTCAGTCTATGCATCTGACGATGCTAGATGTTCAATTCAATATTGCCTAGTTAATAGTTTCAGTGATGTGTCCGACAGTTTTATCATCTACTAAAAGGTATAACTGTAAATCAGAGATAAGTCGCAGCTATGCTTTTTTTTTTCCTTCCTGAGCCTGGATGTTCTGCATCCATTGTGTCCTAATTAAAAAAGCCTCTCCTCCAAGGAAGATGCGCTAGTTGTGTTCATGAGTGTGAAATGCCTCCAAGAGGAGCAGCCTGTTGTTTCAACAGGGAAGTGTGATGATTTAACATTAAAAGGAGACCATCAGACAGACTGCAAAGAAATAAAGTATGTCTTATGGCAAGGTATAAAAAGGCAGGGTTGTAGATTCCCGAGCAGATGACAGAATTTACAGAAGCTGACTGTCCCGGGCAGTTGGCTAAGGGGACTAAAGGAGACAGATTTAAGACTTGCCAGAAGGAAACCCTATATCAGTGAGTAGGAATTTGAGTGGCCTGCACAGAAAATGTAAATAAGGAAGTAGAAATGCTGGAGTACACCTCAGTTCAAAGTGCAGCTTTATGTTGCCAGGGGGAGATGTTAATGGTGAGAGTACAAGTGTGGAAAAGAAGCCATCCAGTGTTAGGCCCCTCACACTGGACTAACTCAGCAACAGCTGGCAAGGGTACCCAGTAAGTGACTTTAGAAATAAGTCAGAAATTGAAGTAGGTTAGGCTATAAAGGGAGGTAAAGAGAAATGATAGGGCATAGCTCCTCCAGAGACTGGCATGTGGCTATAAAATTACTCTGTCAGCTTTTTTTAAAGGGATAATCCCCTCAAGAAATGGGTACAGTAGACATAGATCCAAAATAGTCCACCATAGTGAAGATCACTGGAAGGCATCGGAGATGTTTCTGGCATAAATCTGTTGGCATGGCGGGTGTCATTCGCTGAGTGCGGATGGGTATATTTCTCGAAGCACACACCTCTGCTGTTATTTAAAACTCTGCTTCCCTCCCCCCACACCCCCCAAGAGTCTGTGAGTGGGGGTCTGCATTTAGCTATGTAGACATCCACATTAACTGCAGACAACTCCAGATAATTGATCTATGAAGTGAAGCCAAAGGAACAGACCCTGAACGGGATGTTTCTATAAGACTAGCAGCCTGGCCTGGAAATGGACTTGCTGTTTAAATTAAGTTACTATAGGAGAATTGTATGCATGGGAATGCAAAAACAAACAAAACAACTACAATCTTTCCCTTAGTGTTTTGATTGTCCTTTCCACACCTGGAGAATGGAAGGACCAGCAAAGCTCTGCAGTACTCGACCTCTCACAAATGTCTTTTTCCCTTCTGGGTATGTGGTTATTAATGAGTTAGTTACTAATTAGGCACAGTCATTGGGAAGGTAGTTTCTCTCAGGTCTATATAGGATACAGCTCATTTTCTGTGATCTTCCGACTTTAAGTATGTCTCAGAGCAGAGAATTTGGGAAAGAGCCCAAGGCCTTTCTCAAGAGGAAATATATCCTGTGTACCCTTGGATTGCTCAGGGTGGGTGTGCTTAGTGCAAGTCTGGTCATTGAAGAGGTGTGACTTCAGCTTCTGCATCTGCACAATCACATGCTATGGAGAAAATAAAGCCTCAACTCCCTGGAGCCCCCACCTTTCCAGGTCCCCCACATTACTGCTGAATGATCCCAAGGCATTCTCCTGATTGTTCTTGGTAAGCACTTCTGAGGATTGGGTTTCTCGTTGCCAATTCATATTTAGGTTGTAAGCTATATTTCTAGTTGAAGTTTTATACTGTAGCAACTATACAGTATTTTTTCTATTGTGAAATATTTAGGGAAAAACAAATCTTAGTTTAAAACTTAGACACACAGAAACAGAGAGAGATAGAGACAGAAAGAGAAAGAATCTTAGGGGAAAAGAATTTCATCAACTGAACAAAGGCCATCATTTGGGTCATAGAAAGAGAAAGGTTTGTTCTTTAATGTTCTCCCTGTGTTAACAGTGAATAGAACAGGTGTGAACAAGGCTTTGTTGCTGTTCCCAGACAGTTTTCATCCCCTACGATTAATGTGGAAAAGCCATGTAAACTGATACTCAGACCTTGATTGTAGAAAACTGCTTTAGTATTTGTGACTGTGTTGCTTTTATATAGTCTCTGAGATGAATCTGAGAGCTCACAGGCTTTAAAGTCCCTAGAGAACTCTATAATCTTTCTATATAATCTTAAAAAATGGAAGAAGAGTTGGGGGCAGCTAGGTGGCACACTGAGTAAAGCACCGGCCCCTGGAATCAGGAAGACCCAAGGTTCTGGCCTCAGACACTTAACACCCACACAAAATAACTAGCCGTGTAACCTTGGGCAAGTTACTTAACCCCAATTGCCCTCCAAAAGGCAAAAAAAAAAAAAAGTGGGAGAACATTAATGCAAACTCAATGAATCATTATCCAACTTTCAAGAAAGATTGAAAGGGCTGTATGTACACCCATTTTTCCCACCCCTCAAATGAGAAATAAGGAGAGAGAACAGAGACTTTTCAGAAAGGTAGAGGAAATTAAACCCCTTCTTATCTGTCTCCATCACTTTATACATTAGGGAACTGAAGTTCAGAGACTCACCCAAGGTCACAGAGCCAAGGCTTAAATCTGAATTTTAGTCCAGTATTCTTTCTATGGAAACTTAGACCTTATATGATTATTTATTTTCATGCATGTGTTTTATATCCTTAAGGAGACTATATGGTACTTGAAGAGAGGGAACATTCTTTTATACAGCCTTATTAAACACAACTGAAAGAAAAACCACGGTGTTGATGACACATGCAATCATGCAACAAGTATGATTTTGTTATCCCATCCCATCCTCCAAGAGACAAAGTACATTAAGTTCCTATGTGTATTATTTCTTGTTTTAGAATAAAAACTAAGGAGAAGATGAAAGAAAGTTTCTTAGGAAGCCTGGGAAGGTCATGTTAGTACACCTTCAAAGATGATGCTAGGTAGGCATAGGGTTTATGTTCAAAAGAAGATAGAATCAAATTAGTGAAGTGAAATTAAAAAAAAACACTATTGCACAAATGAGGCAATTAATAAATTGCTGTTGCATGAATTACTGTTTGATTTACTGAAGTGGTAAACTATAATGGGAGACCGTCATCATTGATTTGCTAGCATTTTGGTTGCAAATGGTCCTTAGTCAAATGTAATTTTTACTAGGCTCTTATAAGAAGTCAAAAGAATGCTAGGATCTCAAGTGTCTTTAATGTAACCAAATATGGAGTCCAATATGAAGGCCATAATAGAATAGATTTGCTCAGTCATGTTTTTATCATATCTGGAGTCTTTTTCACATTTTTTATCATCATTTTTTTTTTGCAAGGATATTGACTAAATCACACTCATTCAGTGAATAATGTCTAGGATTGTGAAAGGACTAGATACTTTGTTATGTAAGGATCAGTTGGATAAATTACAAATTAGCTTCAAGAAGAGGAGCCTGGGGTTAGCTATGGGATAATAACTATCTTCAAGCACTAGAAAGAGGAATTTTACTAGTTCTCTCCTGTCCTAAGGGCAGTAATAGAAGCAGAGTGGAAGTGAAATTCAAGCAGATTTTAACTGGGTGCAAGGAAAATGTACTGACAATTAGAGGTATCCCAAAGTATGGCTGCCTGTGAAGATAGTGGTTCCCCTCCCCCTCATTAGAGATTTTTCAGGCATGGCTTAGTTGCCCGCTTATTGGACATTTTGTAGAAGGGATTATTGTTCAAGAATAATAAAAAGGTCTTAAGATCCCTTCCAAAAGCAAGATTCTAAAAATCTATTATTTTCTTTGAAATCAAGGAATTATGAAGGCACATATAGGACACAGAGTAGGTTAAAAAAAATGTTTACTTTGTAAGAAAAACAATTGCCTAGATTTACACTGGCAGCCACCTGAATTGCATTATCTGGTTGAACAGATACATTGACTCATAAATGTTTAGCACAGAGGGCCAAGCCCTGCTGACCTAAGAAACCATTTATTCTATCCCTAGAAAGCAGTTGAATTCATTTCATCTCTTTATTCCTGAAGAGACAATCATATCTTTATCTTCTCTACTCCCATGATCATTTTTATTTTTAAATTCAAGGATGGCTCTTCCTAGCTACTTTCATCCGTACAATTAATGAACTCAACAATATTGAGTTCCATTTTGAGCTAAATAGACCTGGTCTCTGCTTAGTTTCTTTTGAAGCTTGCTTTTAGTACAGTTCTATTAATGTGTGGGAAAACACAACACTTTGCAGAAGACAGTATCCTCTAAATGAAAAGCACTATTACCATTAAAAATCATAATTTAAGAGTAAATATTATAAAAATTCAATGCTTAGGGGAGAGATAGGAAACGTGTGGCCTCAAGGCCACATAAAACCATCTAGGTCCTCAAGTCTGGCCCAGAACCTAGAGGGCCACATGTGACCTTGAGCCTGCAGGTTACCTATCCCTGGCTTGGGGGGGGGGGGTGTTCTCAAATAGATATTTGTATTTCAACGTATAAAAGCAAGATTGAGAATGAAGCATATACTGTGCCTTGTAAACTTTCTCCCATATTCAATTGAATTTTTTGCTCAACTGTCTTGAGTTTAGTACCACAGGGGCTTACAGACATTTTAGGAGGACCCAGTGAGAAAGATAAAGACAAAGTAAATAATGGTGTTTAAAAAAAAATTTTTTTAATTCCCTGACATCTAAGGGTTGAGCACTTATGATGCACAAGTTCATTGTAGTTTTAACCAGAAGTACAAAAGCAATATTATCACTACACAGGGTTTTCTCTGAACTTTGAAAAATAGTTGTGACTATATTAAATAGGAAGTGACTCCATTAAGATAATATATGATTAGATGGATAATGTTTCCTGGGAAGTCTTTACACTCCACTTAACTCCATCAAACAAAGTAGTATTAATTGAATAGAGCGTTTCCAGATCCATTCTACTACTGTTGTATGAGGAGGGAATTTGACAGAGTAAATCAATGGATTAATCAATCTGTAAGCATTAATTAAGTCTCTCCCATGTACCAGTTACTATATTAAGCAGTTGGAAGACAGAGACAAAAATGAAACAGTGCCTGTACTCAAGGAGCTTGTAATCAATTAGGAGAAGTAGCACTGGATAGATATAATGATAGATAGAAACAGAGATGTAAGTGTATATACATACATATATGTATGAGTATGTATATATGGATAGATATGTGTATATATGTATGTATGTGTGTATGTATAGATATATGTACACACATAGATAGATTTGAGTGTGTGTGTATGTGTAAAATTTATTTTCTGGGTGGAAAGAGATGAACTACAGCTTAGAGGAGGAGAATCAGGAAGAGCTTCTTGTAAGAGATGGTTTTGAAGGAAGCTAGTCATTCTAAGAAGTGGAAGTGAAGGAGTGCTTTCCAGGCATGGAGAACAGGCCAACTTTGAAGGTGCTTAGACAAAGCATGGAAACGAAAGATGAGCGATCTTATGTAAGACAGACATCATACATAAGTGACCCTGATCAAATCATTTAGCTGTCTTTAAGTTTGCTCATCACAACATAAGAACATAACAGCAGTACCTCCGAAAGGTTGTTAGAAGCATCAATTTATATGACTATGTAAGAGCCTTGCTAACTTTTATGGCCCATATAAATGTCACTAACGTCAATGAGGATTGTCTTCTTCACCTCTATATCAATTTGGAGATATTAGCAATCAGAGAAGGGGCAGGGCATTAGCTGACCAGCTATATCACTTGTATAGTTATGACTACTTCTTATATTGGTTATACCATGTCAATCCTGCCCCCCCCACCACACACACACACACACACACACACACACACACACACACACACACACACACACACCTCCATCATTGCTTCCTATTCTGTTCTATCTTTCTCTGGTGTCTGAATCCTATGGAATTTGTCAGAAGTTTCTTAAAATCTTGTGAAATATAGGGTTGTATACTCCTGCAGTGCCTCTGATGATCTTACAATGCATTTCAAACCATGTTTCCCCCAAAACCTTATGAAAATTGTATTCCTGGAGACAAAGAGAATAAAAATTTCGTTTTTATCACATAGATGACTGTTTCGTGAAACAATTCATGTTAGTAGAGTATGTGTGTTAATAACTGTTATTCATGGAAAAGATTTTCAAAATGTATTCCACATGTTTGCTCACTTTATCTTCATAACAATCCTGTGAGGTGAATATAGGTAATTGTTGTCACAGTTCTTTTTTGTTGTTGTTTTTTGATAGAGAAAGTAAGGTTCAGAGGGTAATAATACACATAATCAGGGTTTTGCGACTAGTTAAGGTATAAGGTAGGATTAAACCTTAGTATGCCAGATTTGGATTCCACTACTCCATCCCCATTCCCAGCCTGGCTTTGTTTGTTTATTTTAACCTCTTGATTTATTGATGTACCATGAATGGAGAATTTCTAAAATATGCCATTCTCTAATTTCCAGCCTGATGTTTATTTCCCTTCAGTAACATTGCATATTATGTTGTTGCTGCTGCTGGTGACAACTCTAGGGACAGAGACTTTGGGTAAGGAAAAAAATACCCTTATCTCTGCTTGCAACATGATGACAGCTGTCATGGGAATGGGAAGAGATAAAGCGATTTTTCAGAGTCCGTCGAATGAAGGTGTATTCATTGCTCTCGCTTAATGAAAGTTGCTTCGTTGTGACATGTGTCAGAGTCTTTGGTGATGCAAGTGGGGAAGAATCTTTTCTGAAAGATTTACGCCTCACGTCTGAATTTAAGCTGAAGGGACATGACCTTGGCATTGAATTCAACCAAAAGTCACCTCTGTAATAAAAGTGAGAGCCAGTGTGAAAAGGTGTTGATGTCTGGAAGGGGCCAAAAACTGAACTGCAGAATGGGGATTATTTCTCCAAGGTAGAATGACCAATAGGAAGGTGGATATTTCTTGGGGAAGAAAAGACAGAAGCACTTAAAAGTTGAACCCATAAACTTCATGTGAAAAGTGGAAACTGTCATCCCTTCTCTGGGTAACTTGTCTCCCCTTCTCAATGAATGTGACATTCCTCCCATACCCAGTAGAATACCAGTTCCTTGAGTTCAGGAGCATTTCCCTTTTCTCACTGTATCCTCAGTGGCTAGGACAGTGCCAGCAACATAACAGGTATTTGATAGATGCTTCCTTATGAGATGTTCAACATTTGGGTTTTTAAAAACCCAAACAACTGACCACAAGTCTTCAATAGTTACCTAGACCTTATATATTTTGTAGACACAACAAAGATTCCTTCTTGATGTTATCTGAAGTGGTTTTTTAATGTATCTTGTGAATAACTAAGAAAGGAGACAGTTAACTGAGCTATTTAACAAAAAAGAAAACTTTCTGCATGAAAAGCACATTCAGTGGTATTCTAAAGGTTCACTAACTCTAACAGATAATTTCATTACTAAAAAGAATGCGTTTCCTTATGAAGCCTTTTCAGAAAATTTTAGATGGATGTTTTCTTAGGCAATCCAGTCCCACCCCCTCAATTTACAGGTGAGGAAACAGGCCCAGGGAAGTCCAGTGGCTTATGCAAGGATGTACAGGTAGCAAGCATCAGAGGTGGGTTTTCAAGCCCAGTATATAGATTTCAAAGCTCATTCCAACAGGCTCCCACCTTCTACTGCTAAACCAACTATCCTTTTTATTTCTACTCAATCTGGACCAAATATGTTCTTCCATTAACAAAGTTTTTCCTCACTTTCTACCCCCTAATCCCTCCAGTACCTCCTTTTCTCCATCCCTTCAAACCCCTAGAGATTTGGAGGTTTGAATCAGAGACTGGGAAGTGCAACCAGCTACTCTAGAAAAGAGTGAGAAAAGAAATGCTCTCTTTCTACTTGTTAGAGAAAGATAAATGAGGCCTGCACAAAGGGCATTTGCAAACTGGTTCAGATAGCATACCAGAACAAAAGGGGAGCCCTAATTGAATCCCAGCCCCTTTTAGAGGCTTACAGATATTTTCCTGACAACATGTAGATATGTGTGAGTGCCTGCCTGCCTGCCTTGCTTGCTTGCATACAATTTTTCAGGATCCTGTCTCCCCACCCCCAATAGACAGAAGTCTATACAGGAAGAGAAAAGCAGGCAGTGCTGCCCAAGGTATTGCATTTGCAAAGGAAAAAAAGTCCCAATTGAGAGCCTATAACTTAAGCTGTCCACATGTTGCAATTGGATTTTGATTGCGTATCACTGAATATGATGATCAGAATATGAAGGCCTATTAGTGGGCAGCTGAATCAATACACTGGGGATAGGGATGTTATTCACACCTTATGCTCTGAGGATGGCACTTTAGATTGCCTTTGATTACCACTCCTGTGTATTTCATGTTTTGCAGGTATTCTGTGGGGAATATCTTTTCTCTCTCCAACTGAAAACAGGCTACAGGGTGGATATAAACACATTATCTCTGCAAAGGGGGTGAAGGGGGAAGAGTATTAAGGCATTTTAATCAAAATCATCCTCCTGCCCTGGATTAGATAAAGGTAGAATGATTATAGTCAGGGTGTACAGAATATGATTTGTTGACTTTTTAGACTCCTTAACAACTCAAAGGATACCGAAAAGTAACAGTTTGCTTCTGGATGTTCATTTTATATAACCATGAAGCTAAAACAAGGGCATATATTTTGTGTGAAGTATAAATTGACTCTATGTTTCTAGATCATAGTTTTAGAGCTGAAAGGGATATCAAGAGGCTGATTCATCCCGGATTGTCTCACTTTTGCAGGTTAGGAACTAAGACCCTTCCAGAGCTGAAAGGTCAAAGGAAGAAGTGACAGGTCTGTGATAAGTGCCAAAGCCTCTTGACTCTCACTTGATAGAAATGAAGTGACTTATCTAAAGTCACAAAGGGAAGAAGTAGCAGAACTGAGTTGGAAACCATGTGCTCAGGCTCTAAGACCAATGATTTAACCTCTTTGTTCAAGGAAGGAAGGAAGGAAGGAAGGAAGGAAGGAAAGAAGGAAGGAAGCAAGGAAGCAAGGAAAGAAAGAAGGAAGGAAGGCAGGAAGGAAGGAAGGAGGGCAGGAAGGAAGGAAGGAAGGGAGGGAGGCAGGCAGGAATGAAGGAAGGAATGGCAAAAGGCATTTGGTCAGTATTGTTTGCTGTAGAAATATATTTATATCTAATAACTCTTCTCAATAGTTGTGTATTATATAGTTATATGTGTGTGTGTGTGTCTGTACAGGGTTGTCACAAAGCTAATCCTGACAAAATTACTTGATTTTTTATGTTTTATTCATTTATGCATGGTTGAGACACTTCCACAAGTGTCCCTTATAACAAAAAGTACATTTAAGAAAAACAAATCAATATAATCCCCCTGTCTGACAACATATGCTGCATTCCTACACATATACTCTCGCCACCTCTCTCACAGGAAGCAGGAGGCATGTTTTACCAGGATACCTCTGCTAACATCCTGAGTGCTGACTGATTTGACTTTTGGAAGGACTTGATAATAAGATAATAGGCAAAACCAGGGGGATCATGGGAGAAAACCAGTGACTTTTGTCAGCATAGTTTCCTGGAAGCAGCTGAGTCAATATAAGTTGGAGTATTTCTTTGTTCTACTCAGTGTGAGGGAACAACCACATACAGCTGACAAATAACAACCTTCAACAGTGAAAGGTCATAGAGAGAATGGAAGGCATCTTAGAAACCCACCACGTCTAAACCTCCCTCCATTTTTTTTTGATGAGGATATTCAGAAAGGTTAAGAAACTTGCTAAGGTCGCACAATTAGTGTCTAAGTCAGGATTTGAATGTATCTTCCCGAGTACGAGTCTGTTGCCTTATCCATTACTCAATTCTTAATGAGCTGTGCAAATACTATGTCTTAAATTTCCCTAAGTGCCATCTAAGATTTCATCATACCTCAATGGGATAGTCACAGGACGCTCTTGCCTCACTTGAAGAGAACCTCCATATAAAACCAATTGTTCCTCTTTGAAACCTCGGTTTCCTTCAAGGCTCACATCAAGAGCTAAATTCTTCCAATTTCTTAGACTCCCCCTAGTTATTAGGGCTCTTTCTACAATTTCACTTAGGATTTTGTTATAATAGAATGTGAGTCAGAAAGGAGCTCAGAGGCCATCTGATCCATCTCCCTTCCTTTGACAGATGAAGAAATTTGAGTCCCGGGGAGGTTAAATGTCTTGCCCCAAAGTCACATAAGTGTTAAGTGTGAGTAAAAGTGAAATTTTGACTCAGGTCCTTCCTCTGGTTTCAGGTCCAGATTAATTTTAAAATTTACTTTGTATATATCTGGTATTTGTTTCTCTGTGTACATCTACATCCCACCCCCAGTAGCATGTCAGAGCCCAAGTGTAAGGGCTATCTAAAGACAGAAGAATTTGTAGATTATATTAACTCCTATTGTATTTGATGCAATCTAAATCATGTTTGTATCACTTGTGTCCATGCTGCATGGAGGTGTTGAAGAAATGATTGCTTGAAAACTAGAATGAAACTTCGAGATTTGAGAGCACTGTCTCCCATTTCTGATTGTTGTGATGGATTCCCACACAACCTGATCCAATTCCATAGGTTATCTGGTTGACTTGGGATTATCAACATCATATCTATTCATCAACTTGATTAGCTGTAGACCTGCATCAGCAGAGGGAATTTCCAACCCCAGGGATTTACCTGTGCTCATAAAGCTAGAGGTCTGGGTCAGGACAAAGTAATGATGGTAACATCAACAATAATGCCTGGTTTTTTTCACTCCCTCCCAAATAAAATATATAGGTTATGTGTTTCTCTTTCTCACTGATAAATTCTATCCCAGGCTTATCTCCCACTGGTCAATACTTAGCCCTTAAAACTCCAGTGAGCTGCCTCTTATATATAGGCATCTTGCTGTTTGAATTATTTACCTTATGCATTTGTTATTTAGAGAGTTGTTGGGGTTTATTTTTAGGTTTATTTTTTACTTTTGCTCACCATCTCATAGGAGGGCGTGTGCTTCCTTTGCCTAAGGGGTGGGACCAAGGCATTGGAAACAAATTTTTGTAATGAGTTCTCCTCCTCTAAAATGGAGGGAGAACAGCAGACATGCAGTAATGATGATTCAGGTTACAACTGCTTTAACAAAACAGTCGTCTCACTTGGGTTGCTTTCTACCTTTGTGCTTTATTAAAAAAAAAAACAGGTTTTTTTTCTCTCTTGTGATGACCTCTTCTAGATAATTATGTATATTGACTATTGAAGCAAAGCCATGCACATTTTATATGGGAAAAAAATATGGCTATGGTAAAGAGTCTTAGACTAAATTTGAATGGCAACCTTGATGGAGTGAGGGTGTTGTTGGGACAGAAAGAAATAGTAATTGGACTTTGCAATTATCCCAACTCGTAAATTGACCTAGAATGCTATGCCTTAGGAAATACAAGTGTCATTTTTCTTCAATATGCGTTAGTCTGGAAAGGAAATGAGAATGAAGAAGAAAAGGCAGAGTTGAGTGATATAACATGAGAGTGTTAGTAAAGCAAGTATTCAAGGAAACTAAAAAACCTAGGAAAGCCAATCACAGGAAAGACAGAGAGGTTAAGGGCTGAGATCAGGATAAAATGGGGAGTAGTTTGGATAGTGGCAGAGAGAAATTAACGTGAGCTTTCCCCTTTTTTCAGCATTTGCACTTTCAATGGAAATGGGGAATTTATATAGGGATCTCTATAAGTACATGTTGCTGATCGACACTTTCCTATCCTCTCTTTGAGATTTGCCTGTTCTTTCAGTTATTATTGATTTTAGTTCAGTTGGAGAGAAGGGAGTATATAGTTTTTCCCTTTGAAGTTTCATTAACTCGTTCAACTCGTAAGACTCCCTTGCACTTAATTTAAGAAAAAAAAAAAAGAAAACGTGTTCTCATCTTCTATTATCTAATCAATTGCCTCTTTTAAGCCTAGGGACCTTAAGTTCACGAATGTCAGGCCCATGTGGTCCTGGCCTTTACTCCTTCATGGAATTTATATAAAGCAAAAAATACATGATATAGTAACAGTGGCTGAGTAATCCCAGCTTGAAAAAAAAAATCTTCACATTTAGGCACAAATGTGGCTTTCTAGCCTAACTTGAGCTGTACCTCTGGGTAACACCTAGCCTCTTTGTGGTTGGTATGTAAATTCAGGTTACTAGAAATGTTGATGTAAAGATAAGAGTAAACAGAAAGTGTTCTATTGATTTTATTTTACTTTCCTTTTTTTTTCAATCAACATGCATTTATTTTCTCTTCTCACTTTCATCACTGAAAGAAGAGAAAATCTTTATATGTTTATATATGTATATATATGTCTGTGTATGTATGTATATATGTATGATACTGTAATGAAATTATACTGTAATTTCTCTGATAAAGGTCCCATTTTTAATATATGTATATGCCTAGATATATGCATATACTATATATACATACACTATCGCTCTCTCTCTTTCTAGGTTTTGTTCAGTTATTTCAGTCATGTTCAACAGTTTGTGGGATTTTCTTGGCAAAACTACTAGATTGGTTTACAATTCCTTCTCCAGCTCATTTTACAGATGAAGAAACTGAGGCACAGAGGGTTAAGTGACAGGGTCACACAGCTATTAAGTGTGAGGTCAGATTTGAACTCAGGAAGATGAGTCTTCCTGAATCCAGGATGGCACTCTATGCATTATGATGCCACATTGTTGATTTTATATGTATGTATGTGTATATGCATACATAAATACACACACACAAAATGAGACCTTTATCAGAGAAATTAAGTTGGGAGAACAATAGACCCATTCTTGAAACTTCTCTTCTTTCTGAAGAGGTTGATACAACCAGTGGTTTTAACCCCTTCTTTCTGAGATGCATGTAGGAGCAGATGAGCCTCTTGGATCACTCCTTTTCCACAGCACAAGTAGACATTTGCTTCTTCCTTTTACCTGTTGATCCTGTGTTACTAAATCTAGTTTGGTTCTGAGGTCTCCCTTGTTCCATTCTGCCTCCTCTCAAATTTTGTATTTCTTTAAACATTCTGGGGCATGACTTGATTCCACCTTCCAACTCAGAGATCGCAATAGTCCCAAGACAGGAAAGCACATCATTCTAAGCTACACATCTGAAGATGCAATCAGTTCTCAAATACTTACTACATGATAAGAAATCATCAGATGGTCTCTGAAACCTACCAAAATGGCCTCTGACTTTATTAATTTTATCTTTTGCACTTGGTTTTTATATTCATACCCATACAAATTGAGTAATTAAATCTGTACATACTTTACAAAGTAGGGAATAAATAGACTGAAATGAATGATCCCTTGGATCTCATATTTTATCCGTGTAACATCTTCTTCCAGTAACGTAAAAATGCCCCCTCCATCTTTGTCACATTGTCCCATAAGTCCTACATGAAGGAAAGCATTGGAAATTATCTTCTTGATTTTTCAGTACCTTGGTCAGAGTAGGGATGTACTTTCCTACCTCTCCTTTCCCCAATCACAGGGAAATATTTTTATATTCTTTTAAAAAATGTATCAAGAATAATGTTTGTCCTGTCTTTCATTAAGCAAATATGTATTGATCACCTACTACATGTATGTATATATGTATGCATGCATGCATGCATGGATATATATACATATGTATAGACAACAGATCCTGTGACCTTATGTGCGGGAATCTGCATGTACTTCACATGTTAAAAAGGAGGATGACATACATCAAATACTATAAGGTGAAGGTGAACATAAGACATACATGTAAATTATGAAAACTCTTAAAGGAAGAAATGACTACTGGCCTACCTAGCATTTGTAATGGAACCTGCAGAATGAAAGGGGCTGTCCCAGGTAGAGGGGGAATGGGTCAGACATTGTAAGTTGAGAAAATATCAAGTTAAGGTTCAGAGGTTATAAAGTAAGGAACATGGTAGAGAAAGAACAATTAGTCCCTCATTGAAGTGTAAGGTACTTAGTTTCAATTCAATTCAATTAACATTTAGGGCCTACTAAGTATAAACACCTTTCAAGTTCTGTTATTCCTTAAGGAATAAAAAGACAATATATTCCTTGACCACAAGGAGCTTACATTCTGTGGGGGGAAATAGCATGTGCTTATGTAAGTAAATATAAAATAAAGTAATTTCTGGATGGATGGTACAGGTCCAATATAAAGGTCACTTTGTTATTGTTTCTTTTACAAATGACTAGGTTCCATTAACACAAATAATGAATTCCCCAAAGTTGTTGTGTGAATGTGGGTGGTGCTATTTGAAACTATAATTATATACAATATCATTACTTTCAGTCGAATGGAAATGTATGGCACAAATTTGAATAATGGGACCATTTGAGAGGCTTCATTATTTGGACTAATCAGGGACTCACTCTTCATCAGGGGTTCCATAGGGCACAATGGAAGGGTAGGAAAGAATAGGAAGCAATCACTGGAGGGATAGAACTAACTTGAATGGATATGAGGGACCACAGAATGGTGGTCAGAAAAATTAGCTTCTGTTTGGGTAGCCTGTGACTGTGAATTCTGCATTCATCTACAGATTGCAGTGCCTTGGCAGCAGGAATGGTAAAATTCAAGTCAATTCTCAATCTCTGAGAAAGAGATTGCAAGGTTGTGGGGTCAGGGAATGAATATGATAGAGGCACAATAACAAAGCAGGAGTTGGGTTCTTGGTCCTGAGTTCGACAATAAAGATAGAGTCTGGGTGGTAAGAGAGTGAGTGGGTAGAGCATATTTAAGATTTTCACCCTAAGTCAAGTTATCTCTGCATAGAACTCACTCCAAAATTGAGTAGATTATGATGAGGGTCGGAGGGAAGATAGAAAAAGGAATTTGTTCCTGGGCTAGTGATTGGTGTGGGGTATGAGGGACCCCAGGAGAGTGAAGAGAATTATGTCTTTTTTAGATAAATTAGGGCCAAATCATAGAGGGTCTTGATTCAGTAGACATGGAGCTGGATAACTGCAGGTTAATAATTCACTTTTTAATTCACACCAAGATTTTCTTTTGCTGATTTAAATATACACCTACAAATTGCAGGCTTGCCAGGAGATCACAAGTTAAAATGACTGTTGCATCCAGTATGTTGTAATGTTTAGTGTTAATTCACTGGGGAAAGGATCACATGAAAATGGCTATCCTTAGCCTTGGATCATTTTCCTGTTTTTTTTTCTCCCCCTCCTTTTATTTCCTTTCACCCCCCCAAAACAAAGATTAATGAAAGAAGTAGATAAGAAAGCAGATGCACCTAAAATACATCTGTCTGTATTTTAAACAAAGCTGGGTGAAGCATTAGGAAATAAACATACAAATGACTCACTATAAGCAAATTCAGCTTGTAAAAATCCAGATTTTTAAGAATGGGATATGAGATATTAATCGTCCTTTACCAAAGACATATTTGCATTATAAAAAGAGTGCCCAGGGGGTTTATTTAAATACCAAAGACTCTTACTACACTTCACATATGATTTTGTTTATAAAATTTCAACTTGCATACAGGTAGTTAAGATGACTCCTCCAAAATAAAAGTATCTGGGACCTTTGGAATCTAAAATGCTGAATCTCCAAGTTTGTTTCTGTCAACATATGTGTATAAATGTATTAACTCCACCACTCAACCCCATAATATGTAGCTTATGGAGACAATTTTAACCAAATTACATATTGGCATCATGGCTTAGGTTGCCCTCCCCACCTCCATTCCTGAATTCCTGGGTTGTTCCTATTCACCTCTTCAGATTTCTTCAAATTCCAACATCCCTCCAAGGTTCACCATAATTGCTGTAATCTACAGAGATCTTTTTTTTAAAGGATCTTT
Source organism: Petaurus breviceps papuanus (assembly GCF_028583685.1). Lineage (NCBI taxonomy): Eukaryota > Metazoa > Chordata > Mammalia > Diprotodontia > Petauridae > Petaurus > Petaurus breviceps. The sequence goes on along the minus strand of NW_027185761.1, from coordinate 33,786,493 downwards.
TCTGATTCCTGTAGCTGTTTATATGCTCCCTTGTCTCTGAAAATTACTATTTACTTGGAACACTTTTTGTGTTTATTGATCTCTTTACCTAGAGCAGTGAAAAAAGCAATGGATTTCGAGTCAAAGGAATGTTCTGTGTTCAAGTATATGGTATATGATTTATATCATCTGTGTGAGCTTACGTCATAGTTTGCTCATCTGTAAAACAAGGAGAGTTGGACCCAGTAGTCTTTAAGGAGTATTCCAACTCTAATCTGTGGTTCTGTGCTCTCATGATCCTCTCCTAATTCTTCCCCACAAAATATAGACTCTTTTAGGGCGGGCTTTTGTTGGAGGAGGCTTTGTGTCTGCATCATCTTCCATATAATAGGCATTTAATAACTGTTGAATTAAATTGAGTATTTCACATTAAGCCTTTTCACTAGTGCTCTAAAATAACAATATAAAAAAGTGATTGCATATAATTGTAGCAAAGGTGACTTGGTGGGTGACCATTTTCTTATGAAATTGTGTTGAGCAGAGATTTTAGAAGTGCAATTTTGTATGGACTTTTGATTTCTTCTGGTCATTACAAGTCCCTTGGCACTTGTAACTTGGTCTTATTTCCGTACTTTAAATCCTCCCTGAAGTATTAATTGGTTATAGAACCTGCCTTCATTTCCTGTTTTATTACCTTGGGTGTCTTTGTTACTACGTATTTTTCTCTAGGGGAGAGTCTCTGTCCTCTATTAGTGTTATTTCTATGGTTACTCTAGCTTTCCTTTAGTAAGATGTTACCTCCTTAGAGTGGTATGCACCTGTATGCCAAGAACAACAAAAATAGAATTAAAGCACTTGTCTTTTTTGTTCACTTACAAAAGCATCCTTTACGACAATGTGATGTTGTAAGGAAGAAAGGGTCATCTATTAGGTGGCAAGAGAATTGGGTTCTTTTTTTCTCTTTTTTACTTGTTATTAATTGCACATGTAGTGGAAAGACCATTTGGCATGGAGTCAAAAGACAGAAAATCTGGTTTGGAGTTCTGGCTCAGTCATTTACAAACTCAGTGTCCTGGGCTTAATCATTTCACTTATCTGGGCCTCATTTTCATCACCTATAATTTCAAGGGATTGGACTACTAGATAATCTCTAAAATTACTGCCTTCTTCTCTCTCCCCCCAGATTTAATGAGAATGTGTGGTATTGGGCAATCTGTATAACCTCTCTGGACCTCAGATATCTCATCACTAAAATGGTTTTAGTATTATCTCACCTACTCCTGAAGGGCTATGCCTAGCTTTGCATATCTCTCATCATTCCTTCCAATTTAAAAAAAAAAAATAGGTATTTATCAGTCTTTTGTAAAAGTTTTGCCACAAAATTCAAATATGGTAGTTTTTTTTTTGGGGGGGGGTGCTGCAGAAAAATGTCCATATACATAAAATGCATGTTTTCACCTTATGACTAAAAATACATAAAATACCACCATCTTTAATAGTCTGCTGTCCCATCATTTAGATGCTCAAACCTGCTTTGTATTCGCCCTTGACTCTTAGTAAAGCAATTGCTTTCTGTGCCAAGAATTGTTTCTTTTTGCCGGCTTCCCAATCTCTCCATCTCCTGTCTCTTCTCACTTCCAGGTTTCATTTTTCGATTTTTTTCTTCATTTGATCACAGGCTTTTCTGTGCCCTTCCTAAAACAATCTCTGTACTTTCAAGTTTCAATTCCTCCTGTCTCACTTGGGCTCTGCTCAAAGCTCCTTAGACCTTTATCTCAAGACATTGACCTCACCTTATCTCTTTGGAGAGTTACTTTCTTTTCCCAATGCTTACAGTAATTTTATCTCTTCCCACCTCATATGTTGATTGAACTGCTTCACCTCCCCCCACCACCTTCCTGTTCTACTCTGCTCTAAACCCTCCTTTTTTTTAGAGTTACTATTTTAAAGAGAAGCCATGCTTCTTTTATATGTGGCCTTAGAAGAGAAAACTAATTTAATTATTTCTATTTTTTTTCATGGCATTTCTGTGATGTATTTATTCATTTTACATCTGATTGATGAAGTTTTGATGAATGTTCCATGCCCATGGGTCACAACAAAATTGATTTAGATGCTCAGTGGTGAGGGGACTGACCTTGGGGTCGGGAAGACCTAGGTTGTAGCCTTACCTCTGAAAAATGCAAGGAGGTAGTTACAGATAAATTGCTTAGTTTCTCAATGCAGTAGTCAACATCTAAATCCAGTTAGAGGTGTTAAAGATATTTGTACATTATAGATAAATAGCTGATATAATTGGGTGGATTTCTGTATTAATAGCTTCTCATATTGTTAGAATGATAGTTCTCCCTCTATCCCCACAAAAATGTTCATCAAAACACTTTGTTTTTAAAGTGGTTAGAACTTATTAGAGAAATCTCACCCAAAGATTAATTGAAAACCATTTGATTAACATGGTAGCCTAAATCAATCCTTTGCTTTGAAAAGGCAGTGGGGAGGGGAAAAAAAGACAATCTGAAATAATGCTCCCAGCATTTTACACTTGGTACAAGCCAAAGCAGTGAATAAATTTTAGTATCCCCTACATCCTCATGTACCCCCAAAAGTTATTGAGACTGTAATTGGAGGAGCTGTCATTTGAAACCTTTTTTTTTCTGAGTTCCTTCTCTGAATCTGAATTGGCATAGATTGAGGGGTAAAGCTGTTCAGACATACTGATATCACCATATAAGTCAAATGCCTCATATTTATGAGAGAGGAAACCTTTAAAACATGTTCCAATCTTTGAGTAAATTTCAAATCAGTGAAGTTCAGCATGGCAAAAAGTTTTCTCAGAAGTTTCCTCTCTCTTTTAAAGCCTTAATCTTATGGTTTTCAATTTGACTCCCATTTGGAGAGTTAAATCATTATAAAACTTACCTGATATCAAGCAATGTTTGTTTTATTTTTAAGCAGGAGCCATTAAAAAATAATAAGCCTGATTAAAAAAATGATTTGACCTAAATATTGTCATCCAATTCTGGGAAAAAAAATATTCTCAAATACTCTAGGAAACTAATATTCTAATGGATCAGTGATCTCATTGATGTGGGTAGTACCCCCTAAGAGGACAGGAAATACCAGCTGCAACTTCCCATCCTAAATCACTCTCGTACGTGTCCTCCCATGGTTTGACAGTAAAGTGATCTCGCCAATAATCTAGGAGTCTTCCTCAATTTCCCTTGACACAAAATCCATTCTTCAGCTATCCCTTTTTCCTATTATTCAGTCAACATTATTAAGCACCTACTATGTATTAGGCACTATACTAAGTGCCAGGTTACAAAGAAAAGCAAAATTAATGGTTCTGTTCTCAAGGAACCAACCCATCTTTGTTTTCAATAATACATTACTTGGCAGTATTCTATCCATTGCCTCTACACCAAATGCCCCATCTGTATTGTGCTCTAGAATGTTTGCAGCCACCATGTCTTTGTTCCTCGTCCTTTGGTTTCTCCTCAAACTCAATTTGTTTAAAACTCCAGTGTTCTGTGGAATAAGAAAAACCAAACAACTTTTGACCCTCATTTGATAGGGTCATATCCAAGAGCTACCAGTAGAAATGAAAAGTCAATCCATCAGCCACCATTGATTAAGTGCAAAACATTTTGTTAAGCTTGTGGATAAAAAGACAAAAATTAAACGACTCCTATCTGCAAGAAAATTGCCTTCTAGAATATTAAATCTAAATGCTCAAAAGTGAAACTTCATTTATGAAATTAAATTGATACTAACTTGCTCCCTCCCTGGTGGTAGAGAAAAATCTATTTCTCTCATGCTAAAGTGCTATGGTATCTGATATCCCTAAAGAAAATTGCTTACTTTTTAATGTAGTGCACAGTTCTGCCACAATGAGAGCTTGGTGTACTTCTCACTTGGTAAATAAGGTGATTGATGGTCATGAATGGCAAAAGACCAAAATAAAACAGTTGAGAAAAAATCACTTCCTAATTCAAACCCAGAACCATCAAAATATCTAGAAACGTCATCAGCATTGTCCAACAACTTCAGTGGTTATTGGCATTAGCTTCTGTCTGTTCGTTATCCGTAACATGCATGCCATCTAGATCTTTGTTATTGCTTTCATATGGAACTGTTTTCCACAGAGATAGATGTTTTGAAAATCAGTTGATTTGCCTTATTTCTTCTAATTGCCATTCATCCTGGAGTATCAAGAGTGAATCTGTGTGATGAAAGTTCCTACATACTTCTCTCACAAGATTCAATTGGAGAAGACATACACATTTTGTTTTCCCTAAAACACAAAGAAGAACTCAGCGTTAGACCAGTTCCTCCCAATAAAGCCATAATACAGAAAATCAATGATGTTTTCAAGTTAAATTTTCTTTTATTTCTTTTCAAATCCTTTACACAAAACAAAATCTCAAGAATTATTGTGGTATCTAAGCAAATCTCCAAATTAATGTCCCATCTGTGTTTCCTTAAATCAAACCTTTTGGACATTTTAAATCATTTAATATTGTGTTAACTCTAACAAAGAGAAAAATAGCTGCCTCTTACCATTGGGGTATTTTCTCCAATGTCTGCTACTTCAAGAATGGAAAAGAGCTACCATCCCAGTGCCCTCTTTTGCATACTGCAGCCTTCTGCCTAGCACTTAGCAGCTTGCCAGCCTAGGGCTATGAGAGAATGCACAGTCATTCTTATATGTTTCTTCAAGCAGGAGTCAATAAAGAGAGAGGGTGAATGTCTCAAAACAAATATACATCTTCCAGAGGAAATAAAAGGAGCACAACAAGAGATAATGTCTCATAATCTGCATCATCAGTGTATGTAGCTGCAAGTACATTTTGTCCTCACTAATAGGGTACCATAAAAAAGCAGGGTTCCACAGTACTCTGCTGGGGGAGCCTACATAAATTAGCAGCCATGCAAAGGCATTGCCTCTCCTTGGAATTTGATTTCCTTTTATGTTTAGTAATTAACTTGGGGGCGTCGGGGATGGTTGCATTTGGGGATACACCAAATCATAGACATGATTAAAATGGCTTTTCTCTTACTGTTCTGCATCACTCTCTTGGGAGATCAGATACCTAGCAGGCAACCATGTGCCTGTGTCAACAATATAAATGACTATTAGTGTTTTGTTTTGGGTGTTTTTTTAAGTCAAAACAAAGCAAAAATTCTATTTTCCTAAAATAAAAAATCCTCATAGATTTAAACTTTTTTGATATAGTTTTGAATGGGGCAGCAAGATGGCTCAGTTAATAGAGGGCATGGAAAAAGGACAACCTGAGTTAAAAATCTGGTCTCAGATAGCAGTGTGACCCAGGGCAAATCACTTAACCTGTAATGTCCTTGATCCACTGGAGAAGGAAATGACAAACCACTCCAGGATCCTCACTAAGAAAACTCCATGGATAGTATGGTCCACGGGGTCACGAATTGGACGTGACTGAACAACAACAAATACTTTGATGGATCCATGATTTCATCAATGTAGGTACGTCTTCAATGGATGCAGAATGTAATAGCTAAAATCACTAATTATTGCCTGTTTGACATTGACAAGTCACTTAACCTACATGGGTCTCAGTTTCTACATGTGTAGAATGTAAGGATTGGATTAAATGTCCTCTGAGATCCCTTCCAACTCAGATCCTATGATCCTCTGTGATTTTCCCACCCTGTGTGATCCTGTTCCATTTTTTTCCCATCAATTCTCCATAGACAATGTATTAGTCTGCCTCCTCTGTCCCTTTCAGTACTCCAAGGGTGTCCATAACAACTAACATCTGTAATAATATTTTAAAGTTCTCAAAGTGTTTTGCAGGTGTTAGCTCATTTGATTCTCACAAAAACCATGTGAAGTTGGTGCTATTATTTATTACCCACGTGAGCTAAAGGGGAGAGACATTAAAAGCTTTGTCCAGGCTCACACGGCTGATAAATTATTGAGGTAGCATTCCAACACATTAAGTCTAGCACTCTATCAACTATGCTCCCCAACTGTGTAGCGATGAGGCGAGCTCTATATTGTCTCTCATTCTTATTACATGACTAGCTCAGCTTTTTGCAAATCCTTGAAAGAAATTTTGCACACCACGTCTTGTGAATAAGTCCTGGTTAATAGTACGGTGTGGCCTCACTGCATCTTCTCAATCAGAATAATAGGGTTTCAGTGCCAGGTACTATGCTACAAGCTTTACAATCATTTATCTCATTTGATCCTCACAACAACTCTGAGAGTAAGGTGCTATTATTATGCCCATTTTATGGTTGAGGAAACTGAGGTAATCAGAAATGAAGTGACTTGCCTAGGGTAAGAGAGCTAGTAAGTGTCAGAGACTGTATTTGAACTCTTGTCTTCCTGACTCTAATCCCAATACTCTACCCACTGCAGCAACAGCCCATCCAGCTTTGTGTGTATGCACACACATATACATATGTGTGTACACATATACATATACACATGCATATCAATGCATACACATATGTATGTATATATATATATATGTAAATTCTTACTGAAAATGGGAGTCATCCCATGCAACACAAAGGAATGCTGCCAAAACATAAAAAGGGGTCAGAGGCAGAAAAACTTTAAGAAGCCCTAGGGCACGCAAGTTATTTTGTCTTGACTCTGGATTCAGGCATTCCTCTTCTCCTCCAGTTAATTACACCATGAACAAACTTTGTGACTCAAAGAATACTTACTGTTTTTGACACCATTCATCTTAGGTTTGACAGTTATAATTTTCTGAGAGATCTTGATACGATTTTTTTCCCTCTCTGAGACATTTGGTGCAAAATTAATTGGTGCTCGATGGCAAAAGGTAGAGTGGCTCACACTCAGAATTGCTGAAGCAAGCACCATCAAACCCATTGTGGTATGTGTCAGGTTGAGCTAGGACAGCCATAGGCTAAATAATAATAATAATTATGATGATAATATTCTAGGGAAAGTTGTCCTGATGCAACCTCTTTGGAGGCTTCCTTCATTTATTAATTAGTTTAGAATGAGTCAGGATGTCATCTTCGCTTAAGTGTGGAATGCCATTAGACCAGGATACTGACCAAGGCCCGTATCATTGATTTCTCTATCTGTACACCTGAAGAGTCATTTTTCATGTTTAGGGTAGATCATTATAAGTTAACACAAATCACCGATCTTGAACCCAAAAGAAGAGAAGATGAACTCTATTTCCCTTTTTCTGATTTTTCCTGTGTCTGATCACAGGTGCAGAATGTTGTATTTGCTGTCAACCTCTTTAACTTTTTTTCTTTGTCACAAGGTAATGTTCAATTGTGGGAGGGAAATAAGTGAGGAAATGACTACAGTATAAAAAAAATTAAAAGGTTAGTTTTTTAAGTCAATGCAAGATCTATAAAAATATGATCCTATAGATACAATGATCTTAGCAGGAAATGTTAGTAATTAATGGTAAACATTATAATAGTAAACATTTGTGTAGCAATTTAAAGTTTGCAAAGCATTTTATATGAATTATCTCCTTTGAGTCTCAAAGCAACTGTGAGAAAAGTGACATAGGTATTTTTCTCCTCATTTTATAGATGAAGAAACTGACATTCAGAAACACTAAATGATTTCCTCATGTCATACAGCAAGAGTCAGGCATGTGATCTGAACCCAATTCTTCCTAACTCCCTGCCTAGCACTCTAGCCTTTACAACAAACTACTTCTCTAAATAGCTACCACTGCCACCCTCCCCCAGGCAAAGGCCTATTTTAGGTTCAGAACACATTACCCGTTGCCTTCAATTGCCACCCTGGCAACAGAATTTTTACTTTCACAACTTAAACATAATGGCAGATGAAATTATGCGGTGAACAGTTTAACTTGATATGATCAGCCTGGGTGTGATAAGCAAGACTAAATGTTAAAAGCTGCAGTGAACTGCTCTCTCAGCCACCCGCCTTATCTCCTGGATCAATAGGAAGCCTGCAATTACATTCTGAAAATCTCTAATAATCAGAGAAGCAAAACATGCCATCTATGGAGCTGGGTGAAAAGTCAGCTTGATTGTGAAGCTTGATTTCCAGGGAATGCCTTGGACCAGGAACAGTAGAAATGACGGCGGTGGGGGGAGGTGTCAGGTCTTGAATGATCTGGCAAATACAGAATGTTCTACAAAGAAGGAATATAAACATGAAGTCAACTCTCCAAAGCAAGCATGAAACTGCGGCCTTGCCTGTGGGTTTTAAGCAGTGCATCTGGCAAAGGAGAAAGCCATATAACTTCAAGGAATCCCCAGATTCATTTTATGGAGAGAGATGAAGATACAGATATCTCAAGATTCTTCGCAGCATTGCAGGAATATCTTACCATGCATGATGCATGTCATAGTAGACTTTCTTTGTGGTAGTTGGGATGACACTGGAAATACTGTAACTGTAAGACCAGCAGACAAGTGGTAGTAGTCTCCATACTAGATCTGAGGTCCACCTTCCAGGGGTCAGGGGACTCCATATTCTTTGAATATTGGAGAGAGATTGCATCCGCAAGTAGTTCATTCAGATAGTGGATGCCAGAGTTGCCATGTACGGCACCTCATGGATGTTGAGTGGATATCTTGAAAGAAGTCATTTCCTGCTACCCAGTTAATTCCTGAGGTGGCAATGCATTAGGGGAACAGAGATAAAGACCCTCCCCACCAGTGAAGTTAATTTTATGAAAGGTCACAGACAGAAAGTGAACATGGATATTCCAGAGGATGCACAAAGATAAATCCCCACTATTTACTGCAGCGTCCAATTGCTCTGGGAAGCCTCTTTTTGTCAGTAACAGAAAATATATGGCTCACTGGATGCCATTAGTTTGAAAAATAAGGGAGGATATATTTTTGTCTGAAAGGACTAGAACTCTAATGGCATCACAGCAGTAATAAAGAGCTAAGCACCTAACCTCATGTTTGCAAAAAGTCACTGGGTGAAGACAGAGCTGTTCACTTGAAGCACTCAGATTCAGAAGCAACCCTTTAGATTCAGACCCATAGGGGAAAAACATTTAATAAACAAATAATAAGCCATACTGGAGAATGATATCTGTGTATGCATTATCTGGATCAAAATATCTAAGCTATGGCCTCATAACCCATCTATGGTGACATTGAAGATCTTGGATTTAGAATTGAGAAGGCATGTTGTTTTTGTTGGGTAATTTGAATTGTGTCCAACTCTTTATGACCCCATTTGGGTCTTTCTTTAGTGAAGATGCTGGAATGGTTTACCATTTACTTCTCTAACATTTTACAAATTTAAAATGAGACAAAATGGGTTAAGTGACTTGCCCAGGGTCATACAGCTAGTAATTTTTAAGGCCAGATTTGAACTCAGGATGATGAGTCTTCCTGACTTCAGGGCCTGCACTCTATCTGCTTTGTCACCTAGGTGGGCTGAGAAGGCATAGCATCAGCCTATAACTGGACTTTAGCTTTTGCCAAAGAAGGAAGGAAGGAAGGGAGGGAGGGAGGGAGGGAGGGAGGGAGGGAGGATAGAGAAAGGGAGGGAGAAAGGAAAGAAGGAAAAAGGGAAGAGAAAGAAAAAGGAAGGAAGGAGGGAAGGAAAGAAAGAAAGAAAAACACTTAGGTTTTTACTCTGTACAAAGCATTGGGGAAACAAATAGAAAAGTCAGACTCCCTCCAGCCCCAAGGAGTTCATATTCTAATGGGGGGGAAAGGTGAAAAGTGAAAAGGCAATGGGAATATCAACTTGACCTGTGATTTTCTTGGTGTAGGGAATGTTCTGGTAAGGCAATTCTGTCTACAAATGTACTTCAGCACCTTCTCTGCAATTTATTGTCTTAGAGAATTGGCTAAAGCTATGGGAAGTTAAATGATTTGCCCTGGGTCACACATCCAATTCATGTCAGAGGTGAGACTTGAACCCAGCTCTCACTGGTTATAAGGCTGGCTTTCTCTATATACTTATTATGCCACCTCTTTTAAAAGGTAACAAGTACTATAATAGTTGAAGTCAGTGATTGATTTTATAACAAAAGGCAGTGGGTAAAATTATCAATTGAAATATACAGGTAATATCACAATTCTCATAAAGATTGTTAAGGCTAAGTTAAGTTAAGGCTAAGGCTAAGAAAGGGAAAGAATTGAGCTAGGTCTTGAAGGATAGATAGGATTTGGACAGAAGGCCATGTAACCCCCTTTTCTACTCTTATCAACAGGGTGCAAATTAGGAGGGAGGGAGGGAGAGGAGGGAGGGAAGGAAGGAAGGACGGACTGCCCTAGGCAAATTATGAATATTCTTCCATTTGATTCTAACAATGCTGGGAGGTAAGTGCTGTCGTCATCCTCATTTTATAAATGATAAAACTGAGGCCTATTCAGTGACTTGCAGCCTTTTGTAAGTACCTGAGCTCAGGTCTTCCGACTCCAGGGCTTGAACTCTATCCAGCATGCTGCCTAGTTGCCAACAAAGGGTGAGCAATGTACTCTTCAGAGCTGAGCTGAGCTCTCCCCTCTCACTCACACATCATCCGAATACTTCCCTGTTCATTTGTAAGAGAGAGGAGATTTTTCTCTTAAGCCCGTGTAAACCTGACAAGGTGCTGTCTCTACAAGTTTCTAATGAAGCTTCTTCTGACCTTGTAGTCAGAGATATCTTCTTATTAGAGATGACTCTAAAGAGCAAATCCATCTTCTCGGGGAACCTTCTGCCTCTCATTCCTCCATTCTCTCCCTCCTTCCATTTCCATTCATTCAGCAATTAGGACAACTCAGGAACAGAACAAGGAATTCCACATTATTTTACTCAGTTATCCCATGGCTTGGAGAGCCTATTCCAAAAATAATATTGTGTCCGTTGCTGTAATATATTGCGTCATTTTTTTCTCCATGGTCCAGAGTTGGACCAGTCATAGTAGGAGCGCTGTCCTTTAAGAAACAGACTGATGCCTGCCAACATAATTTATCATTCTTTACATGGTGATAACATTCAGTCAATAGCTACCTGTCTGAGGTCAGGTTCAAACTGATGACCTAAGCCATAATAGCACCCTTGCCCTTTGAATATACCTGTGAGCCATCTCCTGGAAGCATTTATTCGGCTACACAACGATTTATAAATCTACTTCGGCTTTTTCAGCAATTTATCCAATAAGTAGGGAAATGCATCCAGCTGTCCTCAAGATTTAGGTTTTTGGACACAATTCTGACTCAGGTCATTTTACTTCAACTAGATGTTGAACCTTCAGCACAAATAATTAGAAGGGAAAAAACAACTATAGCAAATATCCAGATTCTTCCAATCTCAAAGACCATAAGGGATTAAAATACAGGGGCTTCTTCAATATTTACTTACTACCCAGAGGCACTGCCCTACATGCCAATCAGTGGTTTTATATTCTATATTTTATTTCTGGTCCTGAATCTAAATGGTGTCTATCTCAAGTTATTGTAACTTCATTGTGGATCAGAGAGGACTTTTGCTCATAGCCTATAAAGCTCTGAATCTTTTACAAATCCCCACCACAAAGATATACAGATTAAAGGATACTATCACTCCAAAAGGAGATTCAGAAACTTCTTGGTGACTCCTGGCATATCTTGTAGTGAAAAAGAGTGGCTATTGATTTTAAGCTCCATAAGGGAGCTAATCAGGGACCTTGTTCCAACACTGGGAATTATGAGGGGCCAAGAGGTAAATCCACCAATCAACTGGTAAAAGTTTCTAAGTTTTTATTATTGTCGTTGTTGCTTTCTAAAGCCCTAAAATAGCATGCCCTAAGATTGCAATTGAAGTTTCTGAATGGTTGAAGTTTACATTCTTTAGTTTCATCAGATTATAAGGAAATGTACTCGTGATTGTCTCACACTGACAAACAGCAGCTTGTCATTGGTTAAAGCATCTAAGAACTGTCTTTCCTTTTACATATGAGAGACTAGTTGATGGTAACAACCATAACTGGTATTTCATAGTGCTTAAAGGTTTCCAAAATGCTTTCCTCAGGTAACCATTCAAATGGGTTTAGCACAGTCAGGAAGGCAGGGCAACACTCTGATAAGGGTGCCAGGCTCTCTCCATCTCTAAAGTTTTCTGTATGGAATGCATCATTAACCCACACTTTCCTATCAGTATTTCCAGAAGAGTTCCTCATACTTCAAACCAAAAGTGTTGGCAGGAAAGAAAATGAGAAAGCACAAAGAAAACCCATGTGAGGCAAATTGGTACAGTCCAGGGTAGTTGGATATATGAAAAAAATGCCCTGCTTGTGTTTGAGTTTCTATTCCCCCATGTAATGTGTGTAGTTAGCCATCCTGTAAGCTGCTAGAGGCCTCGATGCCCAACATTTTCCAATTCAATTCAGTTCAATCCAACAAACATTAAGTACCTAGTCAGTCAATCAATCGTCAGGCATTTATTAAGTACTTACTGTTCCATGTACTGTGCAAAATACTAGGAATACAATATATAGCCAAGAGCTATCTAGCCATCCATCTATCTAGCTACTAATAAATTGGAAAATAATCTCAGAGCAAAAACATTAGAGGGGACTCAGTAAAAGGTTCTGCATTTTATTGAATAAGCAGAAATTTGAGGCAGGAAGACCAATTAAGTAACTATCCCACTGGTCCAAATGCAGGTACTGAGAGCCTAAAATCAGGTGGTGTCTGTGTGAGTGGAGAGATGGGTTGTACACAAGTGATGTGGGTGCTGAAGAGTGAAAGAGAGAAGGGAGTTAAGGCTGGCATTGAACCTTTGAATATGGTGATTGGAAGGATAATTGAAATGGAGGGGTTTTAAAGAATGAGAGTTTGCAGGAAAAGACTATGAGTTCTATTTCAGACATGTTGAATTTGAAATACCAACAAGATATCCATGTGGACATGTCTGACAGGACACTAGAGAAGTGATTCTAGTGTCCGTGAAAGAGATTGGGTAGAGAGAGATAGAGACAGAAAGACAGAGAGAGAAGGAGGGGGGCGTAGGAGGCCATTGTGTGTGTGTGTGTGTGTGTGTGTGTGTGTGTGTGTGTGATATAGATGTGAACCATATTTTAAGGTGACAATTTAATGCAAGGGAATGGCTTATAGTTCGTTAAAGTAGAGAATGCAGAGAAAGAAAAGAAGAGAACCCAGAACAGAGTTCTGGAAAGACAAAAAGAGGGAATGGTCAGAGAAGAAGATGGAGAATGAAGAGAGAACAGCATTACAGAAGCTCAGGAAGTCAGGGGAGTCAAAGACTGTAGAGAGGGCAATTAGAAGGCAACCTGAGAAAATACTATTGAATTTTTGAATGACAATGCTATTTTTAATTCTTAAGAGAGGAATTTCAGGAGAGTGATTAGGTCATATTCCAAATTACAAGGGGTGCAGAGTAAATGGGTGATTGAAGTGGAGATAGGGAATTGAGGTGACTAGAATCATAGAAAGATTTGCAGCAGTATGAACTAGAGTCCTGTACTCTTGAACTTAAACACCTCTAGCATTGAACTCATTTAACTCCTGGAGGAAGACATTGAACTGCCTTGCTGCTTTTATATGTAACCCAGGGGATATGAATTGATCTTCTCAACCAGTCACAAGATGTTTGCCATGTGGTATGATCTGTCTTCATCCCTTTAATTCTCTCACATTGATTAAGGCCTTGTTTACACCCCCTGTTGGGTTTTAGGAAAATTCCTTAATACCCAATTTAAACTGTTGATCAATTGATTGATTCAAATGAGGTGTCTGGGCCTTCTATAATTACATTAATTGAGATAGATTTAGAATCCGTACCCCTTTAAAAGGTATGGTCTCCCCTGAAAGAATGTAGGCTGCTTGAAAGTAGGGATTTTTTCTTTTGTCTTTCTGCCACTAGTACCTTGTACAATGTCATACACATAGCTGAGAATAAATTGGTTTTGATTATTTGTTACAGAAGAACAGGGCTGTCATTGTGGGAAGAAACAAAAGGCAGTTGTAGGAATCCTCTGAATGAAGTGAGCCAAGGGGAAGCAGACAACCCTCTAGTCTATCATTGCAAAAAGAAGACTTGGAGGCCAATTGTGTACTTTTACAATAATTTTATTTAAATAAAAATGGTATAGCATAGCAATAATAATAATAATAATAATCATGGACTTGGAGTCTAAGAACCTGTGTTCAATTTTGAGTACTTTTACTTACTAGCTGTGTAACTTGGGGCAAATCCCATTATAGCTGAAGAAAGGTGGGGAGTGAGGCTAGATGATTTCACTGAGCCCTTTCCATGCTGAATCCTATGGCCTTAAGTCACTTTGACAGTCTGGGTCTGTTTCCTCTGCTGTATTCTGAGGGGGTGAGGTTAGATGATATTTTAGAGTTCATCTAGTCCTAAAACCTAAATCAGTTTATCTCTGAGCCTCCGTTTTGTCGTCAGCAAAATGATTCTGACAACATTTGCCTTTCTTTCCTTACAACCTTGTAAGGAGTATATTTTGTGAGGTTTAAAGTGCTCTATAAACATGAATTGCTGAGAGAGGGTTCACTTAGCTTAATAGAGAACATAATTGGATTTAAAGTCTCATTCGCTATCTCTAGGAGGTGAGGCTGAATCATGCTGTCTTTGGGGTGGAAAAACAAGAAGAGAAATTTACCCTTTTCTAGGAATATGAAGAGTAAAGTCAGAAATCTTTCTTTAGTGTTCCTCCAAGAAAATAATTGATCAATACAGCTTAATTTATAAAAAAAAAAAAAAACCACTCCAGCTTGAACCAAGTCTGTAAAGAGGAAGGGAAAAAGATGGGGAATTTTTTTTACAAGATCCTGTCTTGCTTTTAGACTTCTCCTGAATCATTTTTGCAACCATATTACTATCTATTTTCTTGAACAGTGTGAGCAGAGGGAGTGCTACAAAGAACCCATTAAGTATGTGAGAGCTTCATGTGGTGTATGAAAGGAGGTGGAAATAAACATTGAAGAGAGAAAAAAAAAGGAAACTGATGAAGACCTACAAATCCTATATTGAACAGCAACTCTCCAAGAAGTGTGTTCTTTTATTGAGCTGATTCTGATGGAAATTGTGGTTTTACTGACTGTTCCTAAGGAATAATCCAGGTGTTCAGCAAACATTAGCATTCAAAATCAGCATGCTAATTCTGTGGAGCTGTGGAGTCCCCCTTGACCTAGGCTATTATACAGACTGAATTGTCAGATAATTTGTTCTCTTATTTAAAAATCTTTACCTATTTTTTAACACAAACTTACTGGATGTTTAAAGTGAGGGTGCCTAAGTTTGTAAAATAAGAACAGATGGAATTTTCTCTCTCCAACAGTAAGAAGTACTTAAAGCAAGATAATCCCTCTTGCTTGATAGAAAAGACAGATAATTCTGTCTTCTCTATCAAAGAGAATTATCTTCAGCCTACAAAGGGTCGAACAAACATGTTTAAAAGGGAATTGAAGCCTGAGATAGGTTAGGAGATAGTAAGAAAGCACCCATCTGCTCTAAATGAGTTCAAGTTTCCAGGACCAGATAAATTACAAATAAGGATCCTGGAAAAAAGTAAAGATATGACTGCAGAACCCCTGCTAGCTAGTAACTTGAGAAATCCTGGAAAATTGGAGAAATACCAAAGGACTATGAGACAGATGATGTCTAATTGCTGTAAAATGGGGGGAAAGACTATTTCCAAAACCTTTGGCCAATTAATCCATTGTAGATCTTTAGCCAAATGACAGAATGGAGTTTTAAAAATATCATTTAGGAGATAGTGGTGATTATTAGGAACCAGGATGGGATCACTCCAAACAAGTTATAGCAAGCTAATACAATTTATTTTTCTGAGACATTTACTAAACTTGGAGATATGGAGAATATCACTGGCATAGTAAACATTATATATAATAGTGACATGATAAATGCCAGTTGAATTGAATTGCATTGAAATTAATCACACCTATAGAACTTTAAGATTTGAAAATCCTTGGGGGGCTAGGTGGCGCAGTGAGTAGAGCACCAGCCATGTGACCTTGGGCAAGTCACTTAACCCCAAATGCCCCTCCAAAAAGCAAACAAACAAACAAAAAATATTTGAAAATCCAATTCAAAGTTTTTATTAAGTCAGTACTATGTGAGAGTTACTGTACTAGATCTTGGGAAAACAACAGTAGCAACATTGCCTGCCTTGAATCTAAGTTTACTAGATCAATGAGGGTTTATTTTCATAACTTCAAAAGCATTCAATGTGAAGCTTAAATAATGGTCTCTGTGTCTACTTTGGAACAGGATAACTTGATGCTATGGCAGGATATCCAAGAAGTTGCACAAATTATCATGAATTTAGATTGAGAGAAGTCCAGGCACCAAGACTTTATTGGATTGAGTTCTTATGCATTGGAAACAAGACTCTCCTTTCTCCCTCACTAAATTCATCAGCTCCCATGAGTCCAATAATCATCTATATGTAGCTGACTTCCTAATCATCTCTTGACCTTAGTACAGTGCTTGCCACAGAGAACATGCCTAATAAATGCTGCTATTTCACTGACTGAGTAATTGAACTCCAGTCCCATATTACCAACTGCCTGCTCAGCTTTTCTGCCTGGGTATAGCAAAAGTATCTGAAACTTAATAGTTGAAAAACGGAAATTGTATTTTCCTCCAAACCTGACTTTTCTCCCCCATGCCTCACCGTGCCTTGTAACTTTGGATTCCTACTTGATTCTTGTATATCCTTCATATTTACTTATCTGTCTTTATGCTTTATCATTCTGTAGTACCATATGAATTTCTTGAGGGCATTTTTTTTTAGTCTTGTCTTATATTGCCAGAGATGGTGCCCAGGGAGGGTACCAAGTACTTAGTGGGGTGCTTAATAAATGTTTTACTAAGTTAAATTTTATGACATCGATGAATTGAAAATCATAAGCAGGAAGTATTTAAAACCACATCTACCCATGATAATTGCTTAGATTTGTTCAGTATATTTGGGTTTATGTATTATTCCTCAGTCCCTTTTCCTTCTGCTTTCCTGGCTGTTCCACAAACAATAAATTCCATCTCTCAGCTCCAGACACTTCCTCTTGCTGTCCTCTGTTCTTAAAATGTTCTTCTTTCTTGACTGATCAAACAACTGACCTCTCTATTCCGACTTCCTTTAGGCCCCAACTAAAATCCCACCTTCTGCACAAAGCCTTCCCCTGCCCTTCTTAATTATAATGCCTTCCCTCTTTTAGTTATTACCTATTTATTTGCATGTTGTCTCCCCTAATACATGATAAGCTCCTTAAGGATTGGAGTGGTTCCTTTACTTATTTGTATCTCTAGCATTTAGCACAGTGCTTGCACATAGTAAACACTTAATAAAATGTTTATTGATTGATTGGTTGGTTTACAGGGAAGTAGGAGGGGTATTAAAGATAAAGGAGGTTTGGGACCTGACAATCAATCACAGTAGGTCTGGAAAAGGCTCATCATATTGACATGAGTCTTCCAAATTGAAACAAATTTTTGATGAACTTTTCTACGGAAATAGAACCAGTTGTTTTATGAAGGTTAAAAAAAAAATTGGTGGTTGTTATTGTCTTTCCACTGAAAAGAATCTGATATTGGCTGTATTATACCTAAATATTTTCATTATTTTAGATGTTATATAAAGGGTAATATTAAAATAAGAAATGTAGAAACAATGAAATACTACTTAATTTAAAAAAAATTCCTTCTGACATAAGGCTTTATACTACAGCTATCATGTGATCAAATCATAGATTTTGAGTTGGAAGAGACTTTCCAGGTCATGGCAGAGATGTTTGCTGGAAAGCATGGCAAATCAATGCTGACCTAGACATTTTTCACATGGCAAACACAACTCATCTACTAGAACTTTATAACAATCAATCTGATTTATAATAATAAAGCTGACATTTAGGTAGTACTTTAAATTTACAAAGCACTTTATGTGAATGATTTCACTTAATCCTCACAACATCCCTGGGAAGAAAGATCTGTTGGTATACTTCCCCCTCCCCCCCACTTTATAATGACATTTACAAATGTCTTTTGTAGATGAAAAAAATTTGCACTCAGAGATAGCAAGTGTCTTGCCCATGTTCACACAGATAGTAATGTCAGATCCCATGTTTTCCTGACTCTAAATTCAGTGCTCTATCTGCTACTCCACTTTAGAACAACAGAATGAATTGCATATATAAATATATGAATTTAATTATATATCACTGTTGACTTCTACATGTACAATATGCTTGTTACTGGAAGTTATGTTCAGAAATCTGGCTACTATTGAATATATGCTATAACACTCTTTGGCATACACATAGGGTATATATGCTGAGTGTGGCCAAGTATACCCTGTCTGCAAATAAAAGTGACTTTGAAATTTTAATTTACTGGCATGATGCACTCTTTTAAAGTTTAAGTATTATGTTTCTTTTTAGCAAGTATTAATTTCTTAAATCATTTGAATATTCAATAAATGTTCAACTTTTTTTAAAAATGCTGTTCCATAGCATGACATAAAAAAGAACCCTACATGCAAGGGTCTAGACCACAGGCATCCAGACCAGAGTAGTCAAATACCAGGGCAGCAATACTCCCTGGTCAGTTTGAACCAGATTCAAATGTAATTGGAAATATTTAACAAAATAAATTAAAATAAAATAGAACATACATAATGCTAACATGTGTTTTTCTATGTCAATATGGCAGCTCACAAGGACACTTATAGTTCCCAATTCCATTTGAAACTGAATTTGGCACCACTGTTCCAGACCCATACAGAAAAGCATTTCCATCTTCCCAGAGAAGTCAGATTGTCAAGCCAGTGTTTCCTGAGAGAATGAGTGTCTCTTTGCCTCTAGGAAACTTTCTTCCTGCCTTAAAACAGTCTGAGAAATGTCCATTCATTAAAGCACAGATCCAATCTTCAGGAATGTAGAAATATTACAACTGGCATATTTTAGTTCAGAATGCTTTTTGGAAGGTTTGGGATTGAAAGGAAATATGCGTCATTAGGATTTGAGGAGCCATGTGAGAATATTTTGCCATGCCTTGACTATAACTTTAAGCTAACCCATCCCATGTCTCTTTGCCTGCCATTAACCCTATAGCTCAGTGTGGTTGCTGCCTGTGGGGGGCAGTGTGAAAGAACTCTCAGTAATAAAATCCTATGTTATTATTCTAAAACACAGAATCTCATGGGACACTTGTGGGAATATTTTGGCATAGGACTCAAAGGTATTATTTGTCTATCAAAGGACCATAAATTGATCGCTACAAGACTTTACAGAGGCCTTTCTTTTAAAGATAAAGGAACTTTGACTTTCTATTTCCCTGAGGTTACATAATGAGTGGTGGTACTGGTATAAGTATTAGTGTAAGTATTTGAGGTGGGATTTGAATTCAGATCTTTTGAATAAAGAAGTATTTAGCTCATTTCAATGCTGCGACCTGTGATGTGTCTCTCCATCTTTTCAACAAGAATGGTATGAGATACTTTATCAAAAACTTTGCTGAGACTCTAGGTTAAACTATACATATAGTGTTCATCTCATCTACTAGTCATCTTAATAAAAATGGAAATGATCAAAATTGGCCATTATTTCTCCTTGATGAAACCATGTCAATTCTTTCTAACCACCAGTTCTCTTTCTGTATGTTGGCCCAATATTTTTTTAATGATCTATTGTAGAATTTTCCCAAGAATCAAACTTATTGGTTTATAGTTTTCAAATTCTGATCTCTTTCCTTGAAAAAAAAATGGGACAATATTTGTCCTTCAATTTTGTGGTTTCGATAATCTTAACTCTCACTGAGTTTGGCAATCATACCTGGCAATAAATCAACAGACGTATATTGAGTGCCTACTATGTGTTAGGAATCCTGTTAAATAGAGAGAATGTAAACTCAGTACAAAAGCAATTTCTACCCTCAAGAAGCTTACATTCTAAAGGAGGAGAACACACAGAGAGAAACGAATTGATGATGCAAGATGAATGCTGGATGGAAGGTCACTTTAAAAGGGAAAGCCCAACAAGTAGGAGGAACTACCTAGAAACACCTATTTCTATGACTGAATCTCTTTTATTTTTTTTGGAGGGGAGAAGGTAGGGAATTTGGGATTAAGTGACTTGCCGAAGGTCACACAGCGAGTAAGTGTTAAGTGTCTGAGGTCATATTTGAACTCAGGTCCTCCTGAATCCAGGGCCAGTGCTCTATTCACTGTGCCACCTAGCTGCCCCTACTATATCTCTTAAGGAGAGAAAACATGTGCCCACTTTGTCGTTTTTCCCAGATTTGTCTTTGTTCCTTTAACACTCATGACATCAGGGGACCTGCCTAGCCACCTGGGAAACACTGAAATGGCAAGAGTAAGGCTAGAAGATGTCACAGAAGTGCTTGCACAGAAAGAAATCTTTTATCAAGGTAATTTTCTCGGGACTTGGTTCCCAATACTCCTCTGAAATACCCAGCTGGGAGAGGTGGCAGGTGAGGGGTGTGCAGGTAATAAAATAAAACTTGAACTCTGTGTAGGCATGTACTTGGAACAGCCGCAGAGCAATTGAATTTTCCTGAAGGGGCTGCAGCTATTTTTTTCTTCTTCTGTTCTTTCTCTTCCTTTTTCCCCCTTGAGCAAATTGCCAGAAAAGAAACTTGACAACAAAATAGCTCAAACAACTGAATTTGTGTTGCTTCTAATTAGAACCCTATTCTCCAGAATGAATGCTTGGGTTCGGCATAGAATCCAGCTGCTTGTTAATCTCCACAGGTAACCAGAGTTACTGCATTCCTCACCTTCTTCCATCCCCCGCTCTGAGAACGCTAGCTTTGCTACTTCAAGGATCAAGGTTAGAATCATGAAGAGAGCTAAAGCCAGGAGGTTTGTGAAGAAGGGGAAGGAGAGAGAGAGAGAGAGAGAGAGAGAGAGAGAGAGAGAGAGAGAGAGAGAGAGAGAGAGAGAGAGAGAGAGAGAGAGAGAGAGAGAGAGAGAGAGAGAGAGAGAGAGAGAGAGAGAGAGAGGGAGAGAGAGAGGGAGAGAGAGAGAGAGACAGAGAGAGAGACAGAGAGAGAGACAGAGAGAGACAGAGACAGAGAGATAGAGAGACAGAGAGAGAAAGAGACAGAGACAGAGAGAGACAGAGACAGAGAGACAGAGAGAAAGAGAGAGACAGAGAGAGAGAGACAGAGATATGAATATGTAAAGGCAGACAAACACATACATATATACGC
Source organism: Petaurus breviceps papuanus (assembly GCF_028583685.1). NCBI lineage: Eukaryota > Metazoa > Chordata > Mammalia > Diprotodontia > Petauridae > Petaurus > Petaurus breviceps. The sequence goes on along the minus strand of NW_027185761.1, from coordinate 33,765,327 downwards.
TCATTCATTTAAATTAAGTGATGGTAAATCTTGTCTTTGGGTTGCTCTTGTACTTTTTTAAGAATCCTACTTCAATTATAAAGTAAAAATTGAAGGAAAACTGGTGGATTTAATTTGGAATTCAGGGGGAGGCCCAGGTCTCTGGAAATTTTTGCAGAATTATAGATTCTCTGCATTAGAGTGCAATTCAAGAGATGTTTCATCTAACGATTCCTGGACAAGGATCCCTTTTAAATCTCAGACAAGTAACCATTCAGCCTTTGCTTGAAGACATCCAGAAATGAGGAACCCTTGACTTCCTTGGATAGCCCCATTCTGCTTGAGAATAATTCTAATTTTGAGGAAGTTTTTCTTTGTTTTCCTTATATGGACCTGGGATATCTCTATCACTTGATTTTTCTCCATAAATCATCCTTTCTCCTCTTTCATCAAGGCAGGATGAACTTGATCATTTCACACTTGCATGTGACTTTTCAGTAATCTTGTTGTTGTTTAGTTGTTTCAGGAAGGTCTGACTTCCTGAACCCATTGGGAGCTTTCTTGATAGAGATACTGGAATGGTTTGTGATGTCCTCCTCCAACTTTTTTACAGATAGGATGAGGAAACTTAGGCAAACAGGGTTAAGTGACTTGCCCAAGGGCACACATCTAATAAGTATCTGAGCCTAGATTTGATCTTAGTTCTTCCTGAGTCTAAATGCAGTGTTCTATCCACTGTGCCACATAGCTGCCCATAAAGAATTGGGCTCATCTGGGATCTAATTTTAATTAAATTTTCCTACAGGGGAACAATGTCAGTATTGATGGCACATGTAATTCTGGATATTTCCTCTGCAAATCATTTCATTTCCTCTCCAAGTCTCTGCTCTCAGTAAGTAAACTGACCTCCTTAGATAGCCCCATTTGTCTCCCAAAGATAATATTGAGGGGGCATAAATTCCAAATTCTGTAATGGTTGATAGTTCCATTATAGCAAAATACAGTCTGATTGAAGAATAAGTTGGAAATATGTAAAGGATATGGGAACTTCTGCCATTCATACAGTTCCTTAACAGTCTTTGAATTTATTAGTTGGTAAAGCCTAGGGAGCTGCCTGAGGCACATAGAAGTTAATTGACATGATCATACATTTAATAAGGGCCAGAGGGTAGATTTGAACCCAGATCTTCCTGAGATCATGCTTAGCATTTCACTTATTATACTACTCTGATTCTAAATAGGAGGATAAAGAAAAATCTGATTCCCATTTTAGGGTTTTAAAAAAAGAATCTACTTTAAGCAGAGAATTATAATTCTGCATAATTCTGTAAGTTATTAATGTATCATAGCACCAAATAATAGTGCCTTCCTCTCAGTTTCTCTATTTGCAAAACAAAAATAAGAACAGGTTTAAGAAGTTGTGTGTATGTATGTATGTATGTATATGTATATATACACATACATATGTGTATATCTATCTGTATGTATTGTGTATATGTGTGTACATATGTATGCATATATACACATACATTATAGTGAATAAGTTATTTTGACTATTATAAATGCACAAATTAACTATAAAGGACATATGAAAAAGATGCTATCTGCATACAGAGAAAGAACTGATAAATAGAAGTATGTAAAGAATAACTGTACATATATATATATATATATATACATAAACACATATTTGTGTCTGATGGTATCTAGCTCTAGAGTAGCATGAGGGGAGGGTAGCAATAAAGAGAAAATAAAATATTTTTATTTTAATATTAATATTTTTAAAAATTAAATTAAAATTTTAAAAATAAAGAAAAAAGAAATGTACATGATAATTTGGTTGTATATTTGAAAGGAATAGCAAGTTGTGTATGTTAGGTTTGCAGATTCATATATAATCATCTTTTTATTGTACTATGTTATGGAAATTCTTGTTTTATTCTATAAATATGTATTAATGTAATAAAAAAGGGAAAAGAGGCATTATGAAAATTAATATACAGCATACTTGGATTCCACCATAATTCTTATGATCACAGTAATTGGCATTTATAGGAAGCTAGGTGATAAAGTGTTTAGAGCATTGGACCTGAAGTCAAGAAATCATGAGTTCAAATCTGGAAGTTGTGTCACCCTAGGCAAGTCATGAAACCTCTTTGTGCCTCAATTTCCTCATCTGTAAAAAGGAGATATTACCACTTGCTTCCCAAGATTGCTGTGAGGATAAAATGAGAGATCTGTTTGTAAAACACTTTACAAATCTTAAGGTGCTATTTACATTAAGCTAGCTACTTTGATGATCTATATAACACTAGGGTTTGCCAAGAGCTTTGCAATTTCTTTGATGTAATATCAATATGTCTCAAAAAGGCTGCATAAAGACATATAAGGGTGATCAATCCTTTGTGAAATGGGGAACCTGAGACACTCAGAGTTTAGGTTCCTTGACCACGATAATGTAGGTTGTGAGTGTCAAAGACAGAATTTGCCCTCATCTTAGCAGCTCCAAGCTCAGCGTCCTACCCTCTATGACTTGCTGTGTAAGCCATGGTGTGATTGGAGATGATTGCCCTTTATTGCATTTAAATAAGAATATAAATAGGAGAGTTAAAAGTGGATTGATGGCATGTGTTCATTTCACACTAAGCCTCAAAACGACATCTGCTCTTCATGTCATGGGCCCTGCCTAACGTCTGGCTCTTTCAGCATTGTATTTCATCTATTCCATCTTATACCAGGTCGGTCTGGTAAAACCTGGAAGTAACAGAAACTTGATGAGAAGAATTATTTTTTAACGTGAACTTAAATACATATAAGAATATTGATGAAAACATTTCCTCAGTTGACTCAGTCTAGCTTATATAGCCTCAGTCCTTTAAAGAAATGAATGGGACAATGATTTTGGTTGTGAGATGTGTGTATTTTTTTTTAATACAATGCAGCTTATGATGAAACTGATGGATGATAGCAGGGACGGGTGACAATAGAAACTGGTACTGTGCCAAGTCCAAGAACCTTTTTAATTATTGTGGGTGGGGAGGAAGGTAGTGGGATAGGGACTGATCCTGAGACTGAGTACTAGAAGAGGCATATCTATGATTTGATTTTAGAGGTGGGAATTGGGTTTTTTCACTTACATGAATTCCCATTCCTAAATAGTTCACCAATATTTGGCAAATCCCCAGGAGGTGATATGAGAGAATACTAAGAAGGATATCGACATGAGATTGTGCGCTTCAGAAATAACCAATGTAGTGAAGAACTAAGGTAGAATAACTATAATATGACGACTTATGACAAGTGTCATATGAATGATTAATACCAAGTGTTATGGACAAGAAATAACCAATATTTTATAAAGACAAAAATTGGCATTATGTGATTTCCCCGTCCCTAAATAGGAAATGTTGGCAAAAATATTTGTAATAGTACAATATTACTCTGTGGAAAATAGAGCAGAAAGCCTTTGACTTAAATTGTATATCATGAAACTTGTATTCTGTTTCTAAGTCTGCTTATAATTAACCACATAACATTGAACAAATAACTGACTTCTCTGTGCCTTCAGTGACACAGTAAATTAGAGTGCTAGACCTGCAGTCAAGAAGACACGAGTTTAAATCCTGCCTCAGACACATACTAGCTGTGTTATCATGGACAAATCACTTAATCACTTTCAGCCTCAATTCCCTCATCTATAAAATAAAGATATTAACAGCAACTACCTACCTCCCAGGGTTATTGTGAGGGTCAAATGAGATATCATATGTAAAGATCTCTGCAAACCTTAAAACTTTATTAATGCTGACTATTATTAATATTTGGAAAATAACAGATTTGGAATGCATGAGCTACCTCCCCCTTTCCCAGCAAGTCACAGTCCCTTTCAACTCTTAATTTCTACAGCCATGTCTCAATTTGCTCAGGGAATCTCAGAGAAAAAGTGATAATGAAGTTGGTGTATACTTTGTCTCTCCATAGCATCATACAATATGGACACACTCTATCTAACTGAAGGATTCATTTAAATGCCCGTTCACGGTTTATCCAGAAGCACTGTTAACAAGACTAAAGTCTGCTGTTTTAAGATGATATTGTGGTGGTTGTATCAAATTTTGGAATTTTTCTGAGTCCCCAACAAGAACCAAAATTACTAAAAAGAGGTAAGCATAGTTGTCTACACTGGAAAATGTTAGTGTGGGAAAAGAACATTGATTTCCCAGTCTACAATAGAAAATTAGATAGATAACCCACAGAAATGATCCTCAGTATATCGTATATCCATCTGAATACATAGGGCATGTGGATGGTGAGCTGAGTTTGCATTAAATTGAAGTAAAGATTGAACTAGACTGAGTTGGGTGACATAGTTATTTTCATGTATCCTATTTCTTACCTTTAAAAAAATCACCAATGTTCACAGAATACTGGTATCAAGAATGTCCTTAGGGAAATATATGGCCATTAAAAACAATGGGGGAAGGAGGGGGGGGAGGGAGAGGGGGGGAGGGGGGGGGGGGGGGGAGGGGGGGAGAGAGGGAGGAGGAGGAGGGAGAAGGGGAGGGTGAGAGGGAGAGAGGGAGAGGGAGAGGGAGACAGAGAGATAGAGGGTGTCAGGGATAAGAGATGTTAGAGCCTTGTGCTCTATTTATATGCATATGATAACAAAAGAAAATAAGAGGAAGGGTACAACATTTTGAATAGAACCCTTGGAGTATATTTCCAGGAGGATGTAAATGACAAAACAACATAGAGAGAAATGACTGGCTGGAGGTCTACGTCATTGAGAAAGTCCCCACATTCATCTGTTATAGCACTGGAATATGTACAGGATAGTAGAGTAGTTGTGAGATCCTTGCAGCTCCCAATGTAGATTGCCACCTCTCCATGCCTGCACATCTTGCATGATTCTTGTCCATGTTCTCTCATATATTCTTAAGTCTCCAAAATGATGGAGGCCAACTTTGTTCTTTCCCAGCGTCTCTGGCGTATCAGTAATCTCGTTATCCTTTCATCTGAGATCCCTTGCTCTTGACCAACCCATATTCTAGGAGTGGGAAACAAGGATAGAAATTCTTTCTGCCCTCCAAAAGCTTCTATTTTACTTTAGTCAAATAGAGTTGCTAGGATGTACAGCTCTTTACAATGTTCGTGACCTAAATTTATGTTTATAGTGAACCAATTGAAATACTTTGGGGGATATCTCTATATTTTTACTTTATTTGGTGCTAAAGGTGCCCTAAGAGGTTACAGATCTCACTATAGAATGTAGCATTGTGACTGGAACATAGTAGGCATATTACTAATAAATGCTTGTTGTTTTTGTGTATGGATATTCTATCAATATGTGTCAGAGATAGAATTTGAATTTGTCTTCATAGAATTTAGTGATGGAAAAGATCCTAAAGGCCACTGAATCTAACCACTGTATTCTACAGAATAGGAAACCGAGGCATAGTTTTCCCCCAACTTAATAGCATTTTATTTTTTCTAATTACATGTAAAATAGTTTTCAACATTCACTTTTATAAAATTTTGAGTTCCAAATTTTTTCTCCCTCCTTCCCATCCCCTTCCCCAAGAGAGCATGCAATCTAACATAGACATATTTCTATATTAGTCATGTTGTAAAAGAAGTTTCAGAACAAAAAGGGAAAACACAATAAAGAAAAACAAAAAAGAGAAAATGGTATGTTTCTATCTTTATTCAGGCTCCAAAGTTCTTCCTCTACACATGAATAGCATATGCTATCATAAGTCTTTGGGAATTGTCTTAGATTGTAGTGCTGAGAAGAGCTAAGTCTATCAAAGTTGATCATCGCACAATGTTGTTATATTGAGTACAATATTCTCCTGGTTCTTCTCACTTCAGTCTGAATCAGTTCATGTCTTTCCAGGTTTTTTTTTCTGAAATCCATCTGCTCATCATTTCTTATAAAACAATAATATTCCCTTGCATTCATATACAACAGCTTGTACAACCATTCCCCAACGGATGGGCATCCTCCCAGTTTCCAATTTTTGGCCACCACAAAAAAGAGCTGAGTAAATATTTTTGTACATGTGGGCCCTTTTCCCTTTTTTATTACCTCTTTGGGATATAGACCTAAGAGTGGTATTGCTGCATCAAAGAGTATGTACTGTGTGATTACCCTTTGGGCACAGTTCCAAATTACTCTCCAGAATGGTTGGATCAATTCAAAATTCCACCAACAATGTATTAGTGTTCCAATTTTCCCATATCTCCAACATGTATCATTTTCCTTTTTTATCATATTAGTCAATTGGATAGGTGTCAGGTGGTACCTCAGAGTTGTTTTAATTTGCATTTTTCTAATCAATAGTGATTTAGAACATTTTTTTTCATATAACTATAGATAGCTTTAATCTCTTCATCTGAAAACTGCCTGTTCAAATCCTTTGGCCATTTATCAATTGGGGAATGATTTATATTCTTATAGATTTGACTCCATTCTCTCTATAATTTAGAAATTAGGCCTTTATCAGTGACACTGGCTGTAAAAATCGTTTCCCACCTTTCTGCTTTCCTTCAAATCTTGGTTGCATTGGTTTTGTTTGTGCAAAATCTTTTTTTTTTAATTTAATATAATCAAAATTGTCCATTTGAGGCATAGAGTTTTAAAAGAGTTTAGATATTTCACAGTGACAGTCCAAGGTAGTATCTTAGCCCAAGTCTTCCCAAATCCCAGTCCAGGTCTCTATTTGCTGTACTGTGTGTTATTGTTCAGTCAATTAGTCATGTCTCACTCTTCATGACCTTATTTGGGGTTTTCTTGGCAAGGATACTGGAGTGATTTGTCATTTCCTTCTCCAGCTTATTTCAAAGATGAGGAAACTGAGGTAAATAAAGTCAAATAAACTGCCCAGGGTCTCACAAGGTAGAAAATGTCTGAAGTTGGATTTGAACTCAGGTCTTCCTTACTCCAGGGCCAACACTCCACTTCACCACCTAGCTGCCTCCGTCCATGTACTCTTCCCCCCCCCCTCTTTTTTTTAAAGCCTTGGAAATACAATGGAGATGTATCACATGTATATTGAATTCAACTAACTGGAAGAGGGAGTGAGGGAGAGGGAAGGGAAGGCAAAAATGTGATGAGGAGGGGAAAATGGTGGAAAAGCAAAAGAGAGAGCCAAAAGTAAGGGGAGGAAGAGAGAGAGGATGTGGTAAAGACAATTCTGCCTACTCTTCATCTAAGACAAGCAAAGGATGATTTAGTGCTATTCCCTCAGTAGATCTTTGTTTTTAACATGCTTGTTATCTCATATTGTAATAATCTCAAGGATAACTGGGATTCTAGAATCTTCTTTTCATAATGCACACACACACAACACATAGTATTCGTTCTACTTAAACAGGTAAGGCAAATGAGAGTAAGAGACTTCATTAGGCCATCTAGCACTCTAGCACTCCAGGTCAGCTAACAGGTCATGCTATGTTCCAGTTTCCTTCTCAGTCTCCTCTCTTACACATTATGGTGAATCAGGAAGAAAGGAATCCTTATGGGTGGGGTTACTACCCTCTAATATAATCACACCTAAGTGTGAAGGCCTTACAAGAGATCCTCCACCCCCATTATAACTTTTCCTTTAACTGATTATTTACCTGTTTTTGTTGCCATCTATATGTGTGAAAATCTTGGTTCTTTCTTCTCTCCTGATCAATAACTTGACTGGAAGTGATGAAAAAATAAAATTTGTGTTCAGTTAATGCCATGGGAACAGTGGCATCCCCATCTGCTCTCATCTAGATTTCTTTCTTTTAGAGATACCCTACTTCCTTTCCAAATATAACTTTTTACAAAATTTTTTGTTACTGTTGGAGATGGGAGAGTCAAGTCCTTTTCAAGGTTACTTTCAACTATCTTCTAGAGTTTTTTGCCTTAACAACTGATTTTAAAATCTAATACTGCGCCCTCTCTGCCTTCCCTCAAGATATAATTCTACTATACTAATGATTCCCTCATTTCTGACCTAATATAATTTGCATCCTTAAGTTGTTGTTGTTTTTTTTAATAAGCAATCGGGGTTAAGTAACTTGCTCAAGGTTACATGGCCAGTTATTTCTGGGTGTGGTGCTAAGCATCTGAGCCCGGATTTGCTCCCCAGGTCATCCCAACACTGGAGCCAGTGCTCTTACTCAACTGAGCCACCTGGCCGCCCCATTGCATCCTGAAGTTTCAATCCATGTTTGCTTCTGATTATAATTCACCTGCCTCTATTTGGGGTCCTCTTTATCCAATGGGGCTTTCTGCAAGATTGGTGAGCCACACACTTTGATGAATATACTAGTAAGCTCCTCTCCCTTCCTGAGGGTACTGAGGTAAAAGCTGTGAAAGTCATAGGGTTCTTGCCACTTTAAATCTGACACCTAATATATTAGGTTTGAGAGTGTTTTGTGCTTACCTTTAACTCTTCTTTAGTTTAGGTGATTAAAAAATGCCTGTTGCTGTCTGTATGTGCAACATGCTTCATTAACGGTGATTTATTTTGGAGTTTAGCAAAATTGGCACGCTGTAGCACACCAATGGGCATAAGAAAAACAAACGTGAGATGATTACTAAGAAATCATTCTTTCCTTCTGTGACTTCAGAAGCCTGAGGCTTTTTGGAAAATTGACTTACAGTCCCTACCAAGGAGAAGGCTCATAGTGTGGCCCTGGGCAGTGTAGAACAGTTGCCTTCAGAGTCCTTAGCATTCTCTTGCACTGAAGAAAAAAGAATTGTAACCAGTAATTTTTCCCTTTGGAACGGTTTTCTTCCCTTATTCCCAATACCCCCAAGGCGAACCATTTCTGGCCCTGAGCAGATTGTTGGTTTTTTTTTTTTCCCAACACACTTGTATTCTCTCAGTCCTGTTCAACTTTCTTTAGTAGGACCCAAATACAAACAGTGGAATTTACCAGAAATGGATGGATAGATGGGTGGATGCATATATATATATATATATATATATATATACACACACATATATATATACACACACATATATATGAATATATGTGTGCATAAATTATATATATATACACATGCACATACATATATATATACACATAAACCCATATGTTGATGATCACAATGTGTAATGTTGATCTATAAACATGGTATTCATCCACAAGAAGTCATTAAAATGAAGAATATGTAAAATATATCATCACTCAGGTAGAAGTGTCAATCAAGAATAACAATAAATCAAATCTATACAATGCTATAACATTTGTAAAGGATTTTATATTAGCTATCCCATTTCAGATTCATAGCAACCTTGTGATGTAAGTAATATAGATCTTGGTGTCCCCATTTTGTAGATGAGGAAACTTCATGGGATTAGGTGACTTGCACACGCTCACATAGCTAGAAAGTGAGTGAGAGGTGAAACCAAGGTTTTCTGACTCTAGTCCAACATTCAAGCTAGTACGACATGCTATTTCTAGTTATTTGTAGATCCCACCAACTTTTCCCCTACCCTTCTTTATAGAAGAGGGAGTTTACTGGGTGTTATTACATATATTGTCAGATTTTTTCCCCCATGTGTTGAATCCTTTTGCTGAACTTTTTTCCCTTTGTTATTTTTGTCTTAAAAAAAAAAAAAAACAACTTTCTTATCTGTGTTGGCTCACTGGAAGGGAAGAGGGAAGAATGTAGAGGGATGTTTGTTATATAAAAAAAGTTCAAAATCAGTACAATTTTGTCTATAAGGGTCAACATCTAAATATTTTAAGTAGTTTCATAATCATTTAATTTATTTCATTTACTAATATTCTAAGTTTTTGTCTCTACTCATTTATCATTTCATGTTTTAGTACTTTCATCAATTATTTTAATTCGCAAAAAATCGAAGAGTAGGAAAAGAGGGATATATATTGTTTTCCCCATCAGCATGTGAACTACTTTGAAACAAAGACTGTATATGTGTATGCATATATGTCTGTGAGTGTATATATGTATATATATATACACATATATTTATATACAGAGAGATAGAGGATGAGGAAAAGAAAGAGAGAGAGAGAGAGAGAGAGAGAGAGAGAGAGAGAGAGAGAGAGAGAGAGAGAGAGAAGGAGAAAGGGAGAGAGAGAAGGAGAGAGAGGGAGGGAGAGACAGGAGAAAGAGAGAGAGAGAGGTGGAGGGGGAGAAGACAGGGAGAGAGAAAGAACCTTGACTTTGTAATTCTAGCTTTTAGCACAATCCTTGGCATCTAATAAGTTCTTAATAAATATTTGCTGGTTGTTCAAATAGGAACATGTTCCTTCTACTATTGAAAAGCAAACCAGGGTAGTCTAAGTAGTATAGCAGGGTGAGTGAGCATAATTTTCTCCTTTAGAGAGGTGTGAAAAATATTTCAACTGGATAGCCTGAGTGGAAGTAAAATTGAACTTAGAGAGTCCAAAAGCCAGAAAACCTGCCTTTAAGTCTGTGTTCCTCCACATACCAACAATAACAACAACAACAATAGCTAATTTTTATTTAGCACTTGCTAGGTGGCAGACAATTTAATAGTTAAATTGAGTCGTCCTTTAGTGACATCTGATTTTCTGTGACTCCTTTTGGGGTTTTCCTGGGAGAGATCCTGGAGTGGCTTACCATTTCATTCTTCAGTTCATTTTACAGATGAGAAAACTGAGGCAAACAGAGTTAGGTAACTTGCCCTTGTGTTAAGTCACACAGCTAGTAATTATCTGAGACAAGATTTTGAATGTAAGAAGATGAGTCTTCCTGATTCCAAGTCCAGTGTTCTATCTACTGTGCCACATAACTGCCCTTGGACGATTTGTTAAGTGTTATAATCATCTTTTTGTTTGCTCCTCACAGTAACCATGCTATTATTATTCCCATTTTACACATGAAGAAATCAAGATAAACAGTGGTTAAGTGACTTGTTGGAGGTCACACAACTAGTAATTGAGGCAGGATTTGAACTCATGTCTTTCTAGCTCCAGGCCCAGTGTTCTGTGCACGGTGGCAGACCCTCACTAACTCTGTGAGCTTCAATAAACTCCTCTCTGGCCTTTCCTCATTTCCTGGATAATGGGGGAGGTGGGTTAGATAATTTCTAAGATCTTTTCTCATTCTAACATATTATAGGAAAATGGAGCTGGAAAGTGCATAATGGTCATTAAGTCCAACCTTCTCATTTGATAGATGGGGAAACTGAGCCCCAGAGATATTATGTGACTTACCCAGAGTCACACAGGTAATGATTGGGAGACATGATTGGAAACCAGATGCTATTATTCTTATTCTTTTTTCTATTTTTATTTTTTTAATCAGTTTTTTTTCTCCAAAATTTTATTTTAGACTCAAACGCCAGAACACAAATACAGAACAGAAAAAAGGAACAAAAATATATTATAAACTTAAATTTTGGAACTAAAATATAAAGTTAGAAAAAAAGAATGTCATGTGCATTGCAGAACATGAGAGGATTCAAAATATGTAACAATAGATTTCATTTCAAGAAAGCCTATATCATAAATAATACTCATTGTGTTGAGAATTGTCCATTTTTCTTTGCTTCCTTGTGAATTTTCTTTTGTGCTCTACTGTGTACTTTTTTACTTTGTTCTTTTTTGCCCTCCCCCAAACATCCCCCCAGAAGGCTACAATAAAGCTTAAATATGTTTCTCTATAGCTACAGATATATACATACACATATACACACATAATAGATATAAAGACATATACTTGCTCAAATCTATTCTACTCCTGACCTTTGATTTTATGTATGATTGTATCTTGTTTCCCATTGCTTCTGCCTCCTCTAGTTTACTTCTGCCCAAAACTTTGCCCTCCTATGACTTGCCTACCCCTCTCCAGGGATCCCTCCCCTATCCTCCCATTCCCATAAGTCTAAACAACCCTCTATACGCATATTTTACCTATTCCCTCACTCTCCCCTCTAAAGATCCCTCCCTTGTCCTCTCCTTCGTCCCTATGCCCCAACCGTTTTATTTCTTCTGAATTTAGAAGAGTTTTATACTCTTCTAAATATATATGTATTTATATATTAAATATTAATATATCTTAAACTCATTCCTGATGAGAGTATGTTACCAGAACTACACCATCTAATGTTTCTGAATCAATTCTCCCTTTTGTACCTCAAATAATTACTCTTTTAAGCTGTTCCTAAATGGTTGTACTTTTAAAATTAATATCATTTTCGGGTTTGCCCCAATATTTTCTTTTGCCTTTTTGGAAGGCAGTTGGGGTTACGTAAGTTGCCCAAGGTTACACGACTAGTTTTTGTGGGGGTGGGTGTTAAGTGTCTGAGGCCAGACCCGAACTCAGGTCCTCCTGATTCCGGGGCCAACACTTTACTCACTGTGCCACCTAGCCGCCCCTTCCCCAGTCTTTCTTATAGACTACCAAATTATTGATAAGAATCATAGACATTCATTTTACATATATAGAAAGTAAACAGTCTGGATCCCTTATATCCCTAAGGATCCCTTATATTCAGTCTTTGTTATATGCCTTGTATTTCTCTTGGTTCTTATATATGGAATCTTCTATTAAGTTCAGGATTTTTTTTAACAGTCTTAGAATTCTGAGAGTTTATCAAATATCCTTTTTTTTTTCACGCAGGATAATATTTAACTTTGCAGGGTGTGATTTTTTTGGCCAGAGCCCCAATTCTTTTACTTCTCATTCTTATTGTTAAGAGCTTTCTACTGAACCATGATTCTTGTACTTCTAACAAAGTTGTTCATACCTTTTCAACTTCTCTTTCCAAACTTTCAGACCAGCTCCTATACTGAATACAGATAGAGAAACATCCCATATATTCCTCAAAATACACGATGGGGTAAAGGTAAAGAAAAAAAGACTTCTTGAAGCAGAGGATTATTATTTCTAGTCTCGATGAATTGAGAAATTTAAAAGGATACATGCATACATGTATACATATATGTATTCACATAAATGTACATATGTATATTTACATATAAACACATACATATATATTTATATATACTCTAGGCTCATAATATCAATAGCTAGAAGGATCTGAGTCATCAAGTCTAACACCACCACCAGTCTTGTCAGGATTTGAACCCAGGCTCTCCAAGTCCAAAGCTAGCTCCCTAGAATAGTTGCTTTTTTAAATGTAGATCAGTTCTTCCAAGTATGAAATTCAGAGATTTATTGCCTGAAGAGGATATGATTTTCTAATGAAAAAAATGAATCAAAATCAGCTTTTTGAAAGTTTTAGTGGGCATAGACTGTAAGGAGATTTATTAAAGGTTTTTCAAAGGTCACAGAGTACCTTCAGTCCTCATGTAAAATTCCAGGTGTTCTCTGTGGGGGGAAAAAGACCTCATAAAAGACTGCCTTCAGTAACAAAAATGATGAAATATTAGATTTTTGCTGTTGTTCTAATAGATTTCTGCCTAATATAATTATTGTGTTTCTGTATAAAAAAATGCTGCAAGTGACAGACCTACTTTTGTATCTTAAAAAAGCCTTTTTAGATGTATCAAGGGGAAAGGTAGATAGGAGAATATTTGATTCATTTGACCTTAGAGCTCCACTGTTTCCAATAATCATGTTTGGTTGGGATTGCATACTTGCTCTATGAATCTCTCCTAAACCAGTCATTGAGATGCCCCTTTACAGAGGGAGTCTGAAAATGATTGACTCCATCTTGGCTAGGGCCAGCTCTTTGTTATTCTGGAAGATTTATCTAGTTTCTAATTTTTCTTCATCTTTTCTCTTTCTCCTATTTTCTCATTGTTCTTTGTGTTTTTGTTTTTTGTTTGTTGTGTTTTTTTTTTCCTTCTGGCCCAAACTCCTTAAAGTTTGGAACCATCATTTTCTTTTTCTTATAGTTTGTTGAATGTTATTAAGCTCTCTAAGCAGCAGGAGAATACAAGGGAGGTCAGACAGAATTCAGTCCTCCCTACTTTCTTTTTTAAAATATATGATAGAGCATCCAGTTGATAAAAGGTTGTGGTTAATAAAGGAGTTAAAGAACTATTCAACAAAATTACTCGACATAGTATATGGTACCTGCCCTCCTACCACCACCAGTCTTATTCAGACATTAGCTCAAATTGTTTGTCTGTAGCACTCATTTGGGAATTATATTGCCTTATTTTCCCCAACTATTTGTGTATTTAATCAACCTTCCCAGCCTTATTGTAATATCATAGAGGATAAAGGCTACATCTTCTTTTTCTTTGCATCTTCCATGACATTGAGTTCAGTGGTTCCTGTAGAGTGATGCTAAGTAAATATTTGTTGATTAATAAATTTATCCTCATGAGTTGTCTGGAAGTCTTTTTTTTTTGCCTGAAAGAGTATTCTGGGTGCTTTCAGAGGGAACTGATCTTTATCTGTAGTTTCCATTTCTATTAGCTGCTTCCTCGCTGTTGTGATTGACTCTACCCTCTCATTAGCTAATTCTAAAACCAGAAAAATGTTCAACTACCCAACAGGGAACTGGGGGACAATCCTTTTAAAATTCCATCTTTAGGAAAGGCAATGCACTAAATGATAATTATTCAGGAAACAAATGTTTCGTGTTGTTCTTACACTTGGGGGTGGGGTGCATAGAATCAGAAACAAGAACTTATTCACAGTGTGCTGTCATTAGAATACTTCCAAATTAACACTAATGGAATATAGTTGCCTGACAACATCTCAGCTCAGAAATATGTGCTACACCTTAGGATATAAATATTATACAATGCGTCTTTTTTTTCTTCTTTATTGGCATTCAATTTGTTTTACATGAAGAGAAATGGTGTTGGGAAGTGTCCAATCACAGATATGAGTGCCATATTTTGGAAGTTAAATACAGTTCAGGAAACATTTATTAATTGCTTATTATATGCCAGGCACTGTGCTAAGTTCTGAGAATACAGATAGAGGCAAAAGAGTCCCTGGCCTCAAGGAACTTACAATCCAGTGGGGAGACAACATGAAAACAAATATATACACAGCAAACTATATACATGATAAATAGGGCATAATTAGCTGAGGAAAGGCCTTGAATTTAAAAAGAGTTGGGGAAGTCTTCCTCTAGAAAATGGGATTTTAGTTGGGACTTTGTAGCAGCAAGCACACTGGCATACACAGGATAGCTGCTAACACAGGTTCTTAGATCTGCTTTACTAGAAAAGATAGCTGTGCAAAGGGTCAACAGTCTTTTTGAAATTATATTTATTAGTTCAGGGTAAAAATCAGCACCCTGAACTTCAGAGAAAATACAAAGAAAATAGAGAAAATACAAGCATCGAAATAAAGACTGACAGGGGGCGGCCAGGTGCCTCAGCAATTAAGAGCACCGGCTCCAGTGTCGGGATGACCTGGATCAAATCCAGGCTCAGATACTCAGCACCATACCCAGAAATAACTGGCCATGTAACCTTGAGCAAGTTACTTAACCCCTATTGCTTAAAAAAAAAAAAAAGAGAGAAAGAAATAAAGACTGACAGGCCTTCTAACTGTCTAAAATTTAGCACAGATCAACAGACAGATAAAACTGTCTGACCAAAGAAATACATACATAGTTACCAGAGAGAGAAGCACCAACATCTGGGTTTTTCACAACTTAATGGGGGGTAGGGAGTTGGGGGGTGGGGGGTCCTTAACAACTACCCAGAGTCTCATCTTGTCAAATCACAAGAACACTCTTCCAATGAGTGAGCACCAAAGCAAAATGCAATCCTCAGACTATAGATAGCATTTTTTAGAGTGAAAGGGCATCTCAACCCTCATGATTCAGTGCCTAATTAGAAATTGATAAAAGGTGTGAAAGTAAACCTCCCCTAAGCAAGCTTCCCTTAATGGGCTCCACCTGAGGCCTATTAACCAGGGCTGAAGATCTTATATCCATTAACATTACAGACTTAAAGGAAGCCAGGGAGGTCAGTGTTTAGAGCAAAGGAGAGAGCATACTAGGCATGGAGGCCAGCCAGAGAGAATGCCCAGAGCCAAGGAATGGCACGCCTTGTTCATGGAAAAGCCAATATTACTGGATCAAAGAGTGTGTATCAGGGACTAAGGTGAAAAAAGACTAGAAAATGGTCAAAAGTAAGGTCATGAAGGCTTGTGAAAGCCAAACAGAGCATTTTGTATTTCCTTCCAGAGGCAATAGGAAGTCCCTGGAGTTTATTGAATTGAAGTGGGGGTCAGGGTAGAGTGACATGATCAGACCTGCATTTTAAGAAAATTGCTTTGGTGACTGAAAAAAAGAGAGATTGGAGTAGAGAGAAACTTGAAGTAAGCTGACCCCTTCCAGCAGGCTATTGCAACAGTCCAGGTATGAGGTCTCCAGGGCCTTCGCTAGAGTGGCAGCAGTATCAGAGGAGAGAAGGGGGATGTTTCAACAATAAAATTGGCAGGCCTTGGCAACAACTTGGATCTGGGGAATGAGAGCTAATGAGCAGTACAGGATGACTCCTGGGTTGCACACCTGAGGGACTGGGAGGATAGTGTTGTCTTCTACAGTAAAAGTGAAGGTAGAAATAGGGGAAGATTTGGGGAACAGATAAAGAGTTTTGTTTTAGACATAATGAGTTTAAGATGCCTACTGGACATCCAGTTTGAGATGTCTGAAAGACAGTTGGAGATGTGAGATGGAAGGTCTTGCGAGAGATTGAGGCAGGAAAAGTAGATTTAAGAATCATCAGCATTGGGGCAGCCAGGTAGCACATCGAGTAAGAGCACTGGCTCCAGTGTTGGGATGACCTGGAGATGGAATCCCGGGTTCAGATACTCAGCACCCACCCAGAAACACCTGGCTGTTTAACCTTGAGCAAGTTACTTAATCCTGATTGATTAAAAAAAAAAAGAATCATCAGCATTAAGATATAAATTAAATCAGTGAGAACTGATGAAATCACCAAGTGAAGAAGAGGACCCAGGACAAAACCCATAGTGAAACCCATGATCAGATGGCATGATCTGAAGGAGAATTCATTAAAAGAGACAGGAAAGGCATGGTCAAATAGGTCGGAGGACAACCAGAAGAGAATAGTGTCCCAAAAACCTAGAAAGAAGAGAATATTGAGGATTAATCAATAGTGTCCGAGGCTGCAAAGAGGTCAATGAAAAGGAAGATTTGAGAAAGGGACATTTGGATTTGGCAATTAGGAGATCATAAGTAACTTTGGAAAGAGCAGTTTTGGTGGAATGATAAGGTTGGAAGCCAGATTGTAAAGGATTAAGAAGAGATTGAGAGGAGAGAGTGAAGGCACCTGTTGTTAATGGAATTTTCAAAGAGTTTGGGATAATAGCAGGGATAGAAGGATCAAATGAGAGTGGTTGTTGTTTTTTAAGATAAAAAATTGGGGCATTTCTGTAGGCTATAGGAAATGAGCCAGTAGAGATGGAAAGACTGAAAATAAGTGAGAGTAAGGAAAATAAGTAAACGGAGAGGGCACTGTTGGAGGAGATAGGAAGTAATAGGATCACTTGAACATAAGAGGGACTAGTCTTGATAAGTAGTAAGGCCACTTCACCATGTGAAATAGGGATGAAGGAGGAGAAAGTGACAAAAGGTACCTGAGTTATAGGAGATGATGGAGAGGGAGCAAAAGAGAGTTCTTGGCAAATGACCTCAGTTATTTCCTGTATACTATTAGGCAATATTCTCCATGGAGAGAGTGGGGGTAGAGGGAGTCATGGGAGGTCTGAGGAGGGATGAAATGGTTTGGAAGAGCTTCTGTGGAAAATGGTGCAGTGAGCTGATAAGGGATATATAGTAGGATTACCTAGCAGCCCAGTTGAGGTGATGTAACAGAAACTTAGAGTGGACCCAAAAATATTGTGTGATTTTTCTCCACCTTTGTTCAGCAGCTTGTGTGTCGGCACAAAGTTGACAAATGGTGGGAGTGATCCAAGTCTAAAACTTGACTGGGAGTACTTGGTAATATGACAAAGGGGCTAAGGATTCAAGAGAGGAGTGCAGTACTAGTTCAACTAGAGTTCAACTCTAGAGTTGATCTAGCTCACCAAGGAATCAAGATGGAGAAAAGAAGAGAATGTGGCTGGTGCAAGGGAGATGACCTGGGAAAAGTGTCAAGGAACTGGAAATCATGGTTATGTAAGGTTGTGTAAAGAACGTCAGCCAGAAAGGGGAAAAGCCAATCAATTATGATCAGATAAAGGGAATTCTGAATTCTTGAACATGGAGGAGCGACATTTTTTGGCTGATGACAAGATCAAGGGTATGACCATCTTTGTGTGTGACTGAGGTGGGGTGTGGGTATAACTCATGGGAGAATAGGTTGAGGAATTCCGTAGTTAGGATTATGAATGTTGAAGTCTCCAGTATGAGGACGGCAAATGGGGAAGAGAGAAAAATTGTGGCCCAAGTATGGAACTAATTAAGGAAGCAAGGATAGTGACCTGGGGCTCTCTAGACAATGTTACCAGGAGTTTAAGTTGGTGAAAAAGATAAATAGTGTGAATATTAAAGGAAAAGAGGTTACCGAGCAAATGAGGAAGGAGGGGAACCTGAAAGTGTCAAAGAGAATTCCAATTCCCACAGCTCAACCTGTGAACTGAGGAAAATAATGAAAGTCCAGCCAGTACTGGAAAGGAAGCCATGCCATCAGAAGAAGGCCAGGTTTTAGTGAGAATTAATAGATGGGTAGAGTGGGAGAGGATTTAAGATGAAGGGAAATTTGTTACCTATGGAACACACATTCCAAAAGGATCAGTAGGGAATTTGGATGCAGTGTGGAGATGAGGAGGATGGGAATAAGGTTTTGGGTGGTAGAGGGTGTTGAGTGGGGTTTGGATCCAAATCTACAGGAGTGTAGGGTCACTGGAATGTGAAGGTTACAAGTATGTTAATCATTAAGTAAAGGGTACAACTTCTCTACCCTCAAAGGTCAGGTGCAGCAGGAGACAGGAGGCTTGAAGGAAAAGGGAGGGTTGTTTTTCTTTGCATCAGAGGTTCTCCATATCCCTGTTGGGATGGGATTGGGCTGGCAGCAGGAGGTGGATGATACCTTATGCTGATACAGATGGAAGTGATTGCTTTGGAATAAATGGAAAACTTTCAACCTGACCCCTAACAGCCTTTCCTCAGGGGCCATGCACAGTGCGTGCATAATCTGAGAGGTCTTCTACATTCCATTCACTATTCAATCTCAATGAAGTAAATAATCCATTCACTGATACAGATCACAATCCAGCCATGTCTTCTTACCCTATGCAATTGGTATTCATCTCAGTATTACATGCATTAGATGTGGTGGCTGACATTTTACCTCCACCAGTCTTATTCAGGTGTTAGTTTAAGTTTTCTATCTACATCACTCACTTGGCACTTATGTTGCCTCTACTCCCCTGTACTCTACCCATTTAGTCAATCATCCTAGTGACACTGTAATCTTCTAGGGGCCAGGGGTCATTTTTTTCTGCTTTGTTGCGCCTTCCACAATGTGGTGTTCTCTTTACCCCTTAATTATGGTAACTGCTTTGTATCAGTTAAGCATTTGCAGGAAATGGGGATAAGCAATATTATATTTCTTTTTGCTTTTTCTCCATTTCCCTCTTTTTTGCATCAATAATTCATTTGAATAAATTCAATTAAAGCTTTTATAATTACAATATCTCCTTTTCATCTTCAGTCTTTCTTGTAATTTGGCATTCACTTTGACCCTTCCTCTAAGCACTGACATATGATTTTAATAGTGATTTTTGCTCTGTTAAAGTAGATAAATGCTTATAATCTTGTTATATATTTATATTTATATATGTAAGTATCTTTTTGAAGTCACTTAGCATCAAGGTAAATGTTGACTTCATTTGGAGGACCACGACCAGTTCTTACTATATCCTTCCTCTCCCTCATTATCTTCTATGGCAGATGGTGGAACATAAGCATCAATTATTTTGTGATGGTCATAGTAAGTGCTTAATAAATGCTTGTTAAGTGACTGTGTTTATCACAGACACTTCAGGATGATGCAACAAAGTATTCTATGAAATGATGCTTCATTTCCCTTGAGTGCATGATGAAATCATTTCTGCCAAATCTTTTGTCTACCTCTCCAAGGACACATTATTGACCAAATCACCTTTCCATTTAACTGCAATTTCCCTTTGCATTTTGGTTTCATTTATTGTGCAAATTGCAATATTAACATGTTTTGGTGTCCAATAATTTGTCATTGGACAAGGATTTCACAATTTAGGCTTCCTCCAGTTAAGTAAATGTTTTTTGATCTCCTAAAAATATCTTAACATGTTTGCCTTTTTTCTTAACATTACCCTCCATGAAGATAGTGGAAGTAGAAGGGGCTGCAATAAGATTTATGCACCATTTAAAATTTCTATATGTTTCATGAGTTGCCATGGCTAAAGAAAGCATCCCCTAGTAAACAACTTATGAGACAAGAATTCTGCGTTTAGCTTTATTAGGCCACAGATAGCATATTCAGTCTGTTGCTAGGATAGTAGCTAAAGCATTTCCAACATGTTGAACTTATTTCAGTAAAAATTAAAATACTCTTTGGATTTCACTGTGGTCTCCCTTCAGCAAGTCAGCTTTTTTCCAGAAAAGGAGCAGGGTGGAAAATGTGGTGGAGCTACAGAGCGGGGTAAAAAACAACAAAATGATTGGGCATGGTCCTTGCCCCCTACTCAATGTGTTTCCAGGAAACTTTTCTTAAAATGAATCTCCATACATTGAGATCCTGACTTTTAGAACTCTTTTTTAACCAATAGAACTTTTTAAATAATTGGCCAGAGGCATCAAGAAGTTAATTGTCTAGATATTTTTTTTCAAGAATCAAATGAACTGAACTAATTAATAAGACATGAAGTGACAAATCATGAAAAGCACTGCTTGCAACCTGGGGCCCATGTAGTGAGATTGTCTCAGATTGGTAGGGGAAATTGAGCTATTGGGGAAGAAGAAGAAAAACACTACAGAAATATACATAGTATGTCTCCTGATTTTGTCTTAGGTTTTAACTAGTGTCTTAAACATGGTTTTGCATCTCTGAGCTGTTGGGGACACTAGGACTGTTCAGTTTAATGGGATAAACTCAGTTCTCTCTTTACCACTGAAGATACAGCGACAGAGTCCTATGTCAGTTCTTTGCCCCATTCCTAAAATGTATGGATTTAATTTGAAGGCAAGGTTGCTGTGTGTCAAACATAGCAGAACCATTCATAGTAAAACAAAATCTTAAAGGTGGTATCTGGTCTTTTAAGGTCTGCTTTCTGAGTTTATGATGAAAATTACAATAGTTTTTGGTAGAGTGAATGAATGAAAAAAGAAATTGACTAATTATTAGTGAAAAATAGGGACTTTGTTGCTTTTTTGGAGGGCAATTGGGGTTAAGTGATTTAGCCAAAGTCACCTGGCTAGTATTTGTGTTAAGTGTCTGAAGCCGAATTTGAACTCAGGTCCTCTGACTGAGGACTGGTGCTCTATTCACTGCACCACCTAGCTACCTGACTTTGTTGCTTTTGTATACTAAGTCCTTAGCATCTGGTTCATATTAATCACTTAATAAATTTGTATTGATTGACTGACAGACATATTAAGAACTTAAATATTTATCAACATAGAGGCAGCTAGGCTGCACAGTGGGTAGAACACTGGGCTTGGAGCTGGAATACCTCAATTCAAAGCCAGGCTCAGGTACTTGCCAGCTGAGTAATGTTGGGCAAGTCAATTAACTTGTGACTGCTTTGGATTCCTCAACTGTAAGCTGGGGATAATATTACCTTCCTTTCAGGGTTTTTATGAGGATGAAATGAGTTCATATTTGTAAAGCATCTGGCATTTAGTTGTCACTTAATAATGTTTGCTTCCTTCCTCCCCTACCCCCCCCCCCCCTCCCCTCCCCTTCCCTTCCCTCCCCTTCCTTTCCCTTCCCTTCCCTTCCATGTTAAGGCCTAAAGAAACAAATATAAAAACAAGACAGTCTCTGGCCTAAGGGAGAAGATATATAGGAACACATAGGGTAATAGATTTTAGTTGAGAAGGGTCCATAGAGGTCATCTAGTCTGTCCCCTTCATTTACAGGTAAGGAAACTGAGACCAAAGAGGTTAAGTACTTGACTTGCCCCAGGGTGCAGAGGTAGTGAGTGAAAGAAGCTGGTTTTTAGCCCTGGTGCTCAGACTACAAAGCCAGTGAGGGCCTAATGGCCAATGAAGCATAGAAAGGACCTGGGAATTATGGCCCTGCCACTGGTACCTGTCTGCAACAAACTGAATCTTGCCATGAACTGGTTTCTCCTTTAAATAGAAGTATTGGACAAGATGACCTTTAAGGTCCCTTTCAGCTCTGAATCTGTGTAATCTATGACTGTGTGCCCTATACCTGAGTGCAGTGTGAGCACTTGGAATGTTTAGAAGCTTTTAGTTTGCATGTTGTCTACACAAAGGAAAGATAAACAATCGCCAGTCACCCCATTACTTCTAAGACGTCAGTGTGAACTCTGTCTAACTGAATATAAATAAAAACTCACACTGGGTTCTCTGGTCTCAGCTTCCTTATACAACTTATGGATGGCTGTTAATAGAAGAGAAACCATAAACAGCGTTCTGCCATCTGTTAGGTCTTTATCATGTAAGTGGATACATTTTAATTGTTGCAAGAGATTGCTTAACATTATAGATCAATCACCAGGGTTTGTGATGACATTTCTCATGTAAAATTAATTATTAATACGTTATTTGCTTAATACATTACTAGTTTTCATTGATCAGCACTTCCTGTTTGTTTAAAATTGTCCTAATCACCAGGCATGTTAGAAGACTATCTGAAATCATCCTATTAAGATACATTCTTTCTCCCTCCTTCACCTTGAACGGCCTCTCCAACAGAACCAAAATTAAGGATTCTTTCTTTCCTCACTGAATACTAAGGCTGGCTTTATCGAAATGGGACAATTTAAGTGCCTAAAAAGGAAGAAAAGGATGAGGCTGCCTCAGTTTCTATTACCAATACAACTTAGCTTGTAAATGGCCTCTCAGTGTCTTTTGTTTTTACTGCTAAAATTACTAAATTAGCCTGCCTTCTCCTGCCAACCATTTTAATCTGGCCTAAATTCCTGGAAGTCATTTCCTTAGGCATAGTGTTTTGGAAGTGAGTGGCAGTGTATTGCCAGAGCTTATAAATATTGGAGATTGCAATAACACTTTCTGACTGAGGACATTTGTTATCTATATGACCTTGGATTAGTCACTTAACTCTGTCCTCAGTTTCCTCAATGGAAAAAAGAGGAGCTTGGTCTATATCAGAGGTTCTTAATATTTTTTTATGTGGTATAGATTCCTTTGGTGGTCTGGTGAAACCTATGGTTACTTTCCCAGAACAATGTTTATAAATGTGTAAAAGAAAATGCATGTGATTATGATTAAGAAAAATTATATTGAAATACAGATATCATTTTTTAAAGTTCATAGACACCTTGGTCTATATGACCTATGAAGTCCCTCCAAGCTCAAGATTAGATGATTCCATGAATTATTTTATGGTTCTTTAGAATTTTCATAATGATTTAAGAAACTTAATCAACAAGAAAGCATTTAATATACATTGTATCCATTTAGTTTCCTGAAACAGCCCTTCTTTCTCCATTTGACAAATCAATCAAAGAGAACGTATTACACTCTGTGACAGACACTATCCTTGGTGCTGGGGAAAGAAAGGCAACACACACACACACACACACACACACACATATACAATGTCCCTACACTCACAGTGCTTGCATGCTAATAGCAGACATATGAAGGCATAGAAAGGTTTTGACTTAACCTTGGAACAATTGCCAGTTGGGCTGAGACAGCTAAGTGGTAATTCGCAAGACCCTTTTCACATTCTCCACTCTGAGGAGGCAGGGTGCAGTGAATAAAGACATTCTGGTACTAACAATAACAATAATAGTGAGCATTTCTGTGGAACCTCCAATAGGCCAGGCATCATGCTTTCAAATATACTTTTTCTCCTCCCAACAAACCTACAAGATAGGTGTTGCTATTATTATTCCCATTTTATATTTGAGGAAACTGAGGCTGAGATTATCTGCTAGAGATAGATGGACTCAATTCACAGGTGTTCATAAAATGTGGATTTGAATTCTTAGTCTTCTATTTCCTACCAGCATGGCTTTGGCCAAATCACTTCACCTCCCTGTGACTCAGTTTCCTTATCTGTAAAAATAAAAATGTCGTACTAGGTGACCTCTGAGATCCCTTCTAGTCAGAGATGTGCTAATAAATGTTTACAAAGTGACTTTCAAAAACATTTATCAATGACACACTTTTAAATTTAACTCACATTGTTCACATTTTCTCCAGCATTTACTTAACTTTAGATAATCAACAAAACAAGAAATACAGCCTTGTTTTTGTAGCATTCATCATTTTCTAAAGTGTAAATGCCCACACTAAAAATTTAACAATGGGCTCTCATTAACCAATGGAAGCAGGATCCGGAATCTCACTGCCCAGCTCTTCATCTATAATCCTAAGGTAGATATCTATGAGACCCAGCCCATACTGTGCTTCATTAACTGCCACAAGAGGAAGCTTTTAATGACTCTCAGGGCTCTGGCAAGTTCCTCCTTTCACTGGAGAGCATCTTTGTTCCAGAGCTTACTTTAAAAGGAAGAGGGCAGCTCACTATCCTACTGCCAACCTTTGCTCTGATTCATCACCTTAATCAGCTCAGGCCATTCTCCAGGGCTGTTGCATCCACAGGACAGATCCCCACTAGGTACGCCAAGCACACCTCCTACTGCTTTTCATCTTCTCTTCAGTAATGATTCCTAGCCCATGTTGAAGGACTGGGGAAGGGAAATGATGCGGGGTGGGGGTGAGGGGGGAAAAGGTGCATTTGTAGGCTTGACCATAATTCATTTTCAGTGCCTGCCTCAATTTTGTACATGGGTGCCTGGCATACACTTCTATATACCTTTCAACAATATAAAACACGTCTGGGAGGAGGATTGCATGAGGAATTGAACTATGATTTCATTGCTGCGAGGAATGCTTGTAAGGAAACTCCCTCCATCCATGCAGATTAGAAATTACTTTGAAATTTGTCATCTTCAAGAGCTACCTAGGACACTGAGAAGTTAGTAATGCGAGCAAAGGACACATCGTCAGTATGTGTCAATGGCAGATTTCAAACCCAAATCTTCCTGATGGCAAGCCCCTATTCAGGAGGCTGCAGGGCCTTCTTGGGTTATTCTTCCTCATTGGCATTCCTTTTAGGGGGAAAGGAGGAGGTAAATAAATAATTTCAATAAATATAGGGACTCCCTTTCCACCAAGGTGGGTGATTTTATTGTATTTTTTTTTAATTTTGCTTCTTTGGAGGGCAATTGGGGTTCAGTGACTTGCCCAAGGTCACACAGCTATTTTTTGTGTGTGTGTTAAGTGTCTGAGACCAGATTTAAACTAGGGTCCTCCTGACTCCAGGGCCAGTACTCTATTCACTGCGCCACCTAGCCACCCTAATTTTATGGTATTTCTGATACCAATTTCTTGATACTTGAAAGGTCTGAAAGAGCTAATCGATTTGTCTATCTTCCATTTGGATGATGCTTTAACCAATGAAGAAGTACCCACTGATCAGTACCCACTGCTCCATACTGGTTTGTCTCCCCTAACGCAGTGAGTTTGGATTAGAAGACTTGACATGAAGTCCTGCCTCTGATGCCCATCATTTAGTTAATTTTCTTGGGCCTCAGTTTCCTCATCTATAAAATGTGGGAGAAGAACCAGATAGTCTCTGACATCCTTTTCATCTCTAAATCTTTATTATTATGACCTTAGAGAGACTGAGATCTCAAGATTGAGATTTTTAAAAGACCAAATTGTTTCATATCCATAGTTTTTAACCTGTTTGACTTTTCCTTCCATGAAAAACACATGTATTGTATGTGTATAGATAGATATATACACCTGTGTACGTGTACATGCACATAAAACATGTATATGTATGTTTGCATGTATGTATATTGCATCAGGTGTGGATTTCATTTAGGTTCCAGGGATAGATTGAATTGCTCAGAAGACAAGGCATAATAATCCTATGTTTCATTATAATGTCTCTTTCTTTCCCACAGATTAAAGGTTGTATAAAACTTAAAAGAAGCAGCCATTCTAGTCACTAGTTATTGGACTCGAGCCTCCTTTGACCTCGGAAACTGAAGATGAGGTTGCTATGGGAACTCCTGGTGCTGCAATCATTCATGTTGTGCCTTGCAGGTAAAATGTCATTTTAAAACTTTTTGATTTAAAAATACCCCAGTCTCTCACACTAATTCAAAAGTGGGTCTTCACATTCAATGCCACTGATAAGATCCTGAGTACATGTCACTGTGATGAGCTTTAGCTAGCACTGTTGAATACACACTCACACTCACCAAATTGATAGTCTTTTCTGTGGCTCTTTTCCTATTTTATGCCAAAAGCAAAATGTTGTGTTTTCACTCATCTATCCTTACCCATTTAGAGTTGTTTTAAGCTATCTTAAAAGATTATTTTTGTTCATGTTCATGCTCAATTTCACACAGATATTGGGCAATAATAGAGAAAATCTGGTGGGTAGAATAGCCATTCTGGATATCAGTAGATAGAAGACTATCCAGGAATTATTTCCACTCTGTTTTTAGTTATTTCATTGATACAACTATTTTCTCTAGTTTTTTTAATATTTGGTGAGTTTCTCTGGTTACCTTTGTCAATGGATAACTTTCTTGTTGACTTTTGATTCTGGTCTTTAGTTCCATAAGAGCTGGACAGAAAGAAGAACTCATGATTACAGCCTAGATTCTTATTAGATAGATGATAGATAGATGGATGGACAGACAGACAGATAGATAGATACATAGATACGTAGATCTATAGATAGATAGATCTATATAGATATAATTTCCCTTCTTAAAATTTTAAAATTCTTAGTTCCCTTCTTGGTTAATTAAGGTACAATTTTCTACTGTGAAGCATGTCCTAATCCCAGGGTTTCTGTGTTCTTAGTACTCTCAAATTCACTTGTATTAAAATAGCTGTTAAATTGTTACCTCTTTGTTACCCTTATGTTACCCTTACCTCTTTGCTTCATTCTTTTTTCTTCTTATTCAGAAAGTCTAATTCAGGATTTTATGCATGGTAGATATTTAATAAATGTTTGATTTGAAAAGAGTTTTATTGAGCATCCAAGTGATAGCTTCATTATTTGGATATACTACTATTCCAGCCAGTACATAAAATAGGAAAAGTACACAAAAATATCCCAGAGCCAAATATGAAGATTACTTTAGAATGCCTCTTGTCATTTCGTATGCACAGAGCATACTATATATATTCAGGGCCCTGTGCTCATTGCTGGGTATTCAAATAAGAAAAAAACAGAAAGTATTTGCCTTCATGGAACTTACAATCTAATGGGCGGAAGCAAAATGCACAAAAGGAAGCTAAAAGGGGAGTGGATCACCAGAAGGAATGATAATGAAGCTTTTGAAAAGAGATTTTTGCTCTGACATAGATTTAGAAGGAGAGACAAAAGCAACTGAGGGTTCTAATGAGGTGTGAATACCAAAGCTAAGGCAATTTTCATGGGGATATTTCCTGGGGATGAGCTTTTCTTCGGGAGAAGGGAGGGGGTTGGATGATGATGATGATGATGATGATGATGATGATGATGATATTGATGATATTGAACCTGGAACCAACCAAGCAGAGGACGTGGTAGCAAGTGAAACTATTTTGAGATGATTGGTGAGGGATAACTTGGTCAGACCTATGATTTCCTACATCGCAGGAGTTTCCTAAGAGAAACCTCCATCTTCTAATGTAGGTTTTACCCTTTATAATCTTTAAGAGTTGCCTGGGACCCTGAAAACTGTAGTGAAATCACCACCAACAGGTTGTCTGGAAAGACATAAGACTGAAATACCCTATAGTTCCATTCACCTTCCTCTGACTTCCCAAACCAAAGCCTTCTTCCTATATTTGTTGTTTGCTATTTTAGACTAAGATCTTAAGGGAGGGGGTGGTTTTGTTTTTGCATTGCTGTCCCCATTGTCTCCATAGGTCTCAGACTGTGCTTGGTGCATAGCAAGCACCCAATTAACTTGGGGGGAGGGTGTTGTTTTTTATTCACTAGAAGCCTAATTAGCTTTTTCACACTTTCAATATATATCAAAAGCGGGACTTGAATCCAGTTTGTCCTGTTCCCCATAAGGCCAAACTTATTTTCATTACCATGAATAAATGACATTTGTCAGGGACAGACTATATACCATAAATGAACAAGTTCATGCTAAATTTGTAAATTCACTTTCCAAACCTGGGCTGGTAGGCTATTTGGTGGAGTAGGAAATAGAGCGCTGGGCTTGGAATCAGGAAGTCCTGAGTCTCAACCCCTTCTCAGATATTTACTAGTTGTGTGGACAAGACACTTCAAAGTTTCCTCCTTTGTAAAATGGGGATAATAATTCACTTAAACACGTTGCTATGAGAATCAGATGAGATAACATTTCCAAACTACTTTGTAAATTTTAATCAAACGTCCTCATTAATCATCTCAGGCTGTGTAGTCCCAGGGTAGAATGCTGGATTTGGAGGGACAGGAATTGAAGGTAGAATCCCAACTTAGCCACCAATATACCTTGGGTACATCTTGAGGCTTCACTTTCCTCACCTATAAAATAAAAGGATCTAAATAACCTCTAATATCCTTTCCAGCTCTGAATCTTTAGATTACTCAGATACGCTGATCTAAGCCAATTCATACTTCCATTACAACATACCCGTAACTCATCATGTTTCATTATAAAGACCAATGGTGTGGCAGAACCTCTCTTACCTTCTTAGTATCCGATGAAATGTTCTGAATCTAGTTGCTATGTGTAAGAGCTACATCTGGAAAGGGGATTTCCATTGAGTATTCACATTACCAATGAAATCAATGGTCAGGAATTGTTGAGGATGCTTTGTTGATTCTCTTTGTGAGCCTCCATTGTGAATTTTCTGCTTTGTATCATGTTAATATTCCTTTTACATATGCCTTCTTTAGAGTAGGCAAAGTCAAGCTTCAATTAATGGTTTTGGTTTTCTTGTGATTTGTCTTGATTTTACTAATTTACCTACTGTTTGGTCCTCTGAATTCTGAACAGTTATTTTTCAGCTGCTCATTTGATTTCATTCCTGCATTTGAACTTCCCTTGAATGTTTTGTTTTTAGTGTAGTATGGGTTTGGTACCTGGTTATTTAAGAAAAAGAAATACAGTTTTACAGTTTGTTGTGGTGTCCTTATCAAATCATTCTGGGGATCAGTACATGACATTTCTTCTACCACCTCTCTGTCTTTGCAAACACTGTCCCCCACCCTTGAATGAACTCCCTTCTCTATTCTCAGAATCTTTAACTTCCATCAGTAATCAGTTCAAACTTCACCTCCAGCAAGAGGCCTTTCCTATGTAACCAAGGTCTGGTGCATGAACAGAGTACACCGCTGTCTTCACTGCACCTCCATTCAGCTAATTCCCCCAGTCATTATTGCTCCCCATCAATCAGTTCTTTGTATTATGAGGTGGATCATTGGATAGAGTGCTGGACCTAGAGTCAAGAAGCCCCGAGTTCAAATTCTGCATCAGACACTTGCTAGCTGTGTGACGCCGGACAAGTCACATAATTTCTGTTTGCCTTAATCCACTGGAGAAGGAAATGGCAAGGTACTCCAATATCTTTGCCAAGAAAACACCACTATTTTTTTTCTTTACAATTCACCCCTCCCATGTATATTTCTTAAGGGCAAAGACCATTCCTTTTCTGTGTATCCCCAATGCCCAGGACGACACTAGTCACAGCACAGGCACCTATTAAATACGAATTAAATTGGTTTTTCCAGTTTAAGATAGCACTTCAGAAGTATAAAAGCAACACCACCAACTCCAAAGGATTAGAAACTTTGTATGATATGTTAGCCCCTTGATGCCATCAAGATCATTCATCTTCTTGTGTATTGTGTAAGAGAGAGTAGAGAAAAGGGAAAAGTAGGGGAAGGAGGGGAAGAAAGAGGAAAAAAGAGGGAAGGGGAGGAGAAAGGAAGAAAAGACAGGAGAGAGTTTTTAGTCCTCTCTCAGTACCGAGGTGAGTCACAACTAGGCTTTTGCTACCTGGAGTCTAAGGAAAGGCTGGTTTAGAAATCTTTTTTTTTCTTAGTGGGTTCTACAATTCTCCAGCTTCCTCAATTTAAATGGTAGAGTAATTGCCCTCAGGGAATTCATCCTCTAAGAGGCTGATGAAACAGACCTACAAGATCACAAAATATAATGTGTATTCAACCATAGCATTCAGGTATGCTTTTCATTTTCTACACTAATGGAAGGGTGTAGGAGTGTGGACAATCTGAAATAATTTGCTAAGCCACGCATAGAACCATTCCACTGTCAAAAAAACAGAAGCTATTTTAAATAATTTTAATAAATAGTGAATTTTCCCCCTCTTGGATAGGAAGGAAAGCCCAATATCAGTTTTAGATTCACTTTTAGTGTTTTAGTTTTAGAGTTTTAGCAATTCACTCAGTGGTAATAGCTGATTGTGAGTTTAAGTACACATAGACATGCTAATATCTGCACATATGAAGATCTCTAGGGCCCTGGAGTAGGCCTACTAACTCATCCCCTAACTCAGCATCTTATTCCTAGACTGTACCTTAGGCCTGAAATGTACATTGTCCTTCTTCAACCTCTTCAAGCTAAAGACTTTCAAGGCTAATGTTAGGTACCATCTCCTACATGAAGCCTTTTTTAGTATCATTGTCCATACCCATAAATCATTAGTGCGCTCTCTCTCTCTCTCTCTCTCTCTCTCTCTCTCTCTCTCTCTCTCTCTCTCTCTCTCTCTCTCTCTCTCTCAAGTTACCTTGTATTTATTTACATGTATATGGAAACAGTGTGATAAAGTGAATGCTTAGTGTTCTAGACTTAAAGTTCCAAAAACCTGACTTTACATCATGCCCCTGATGCTTACAAGCTTTGTGACCCTGGTCAAGTCACTTAACCTCGATGTGCCTCAGACAATAGCCTTCCTGTTATCTACTGAATCTATGCTAATAGAAGGGGTTCCCCAGGCTGACACACTGATAAAATCATCAATCCATCATGTATTTAATGTGCTTATCTGCACGCATACTATATTCCTCTCTACCACTACAACAAATAAATTACCAGTTCCTTGAGAGCAGGGACTGTTTAACATTTTTTTTTCTTTTCTCTGTAGCTCTAGTGCCTAGCACGGTGTTTTATACATAGTAGTTCAATAAATATTTATTAGATGGAACAATGTATTTCTCAGTTGGTCTCCACTTTAATATGGCTACATTTTCTCCTTCCTCAGAGTTTTCGATCTTTCAAGATTGCCTGTCTTATGAAAAACTGCACCCTTCCCAAATGCAGGCATTTCATTTCTTTGTTCAGCAAAATCTCTGCCATTGTTAACAGCTGCATCTGGCAGGAGGCAATAGAGAAGAGGTCTAGTATAATTCAAGGAAGATAGACTGTGGAATTGACAGATGATCCCAGAGAGATGAATGACGAGGAGCTCTGTGTTGAATAGTCAATCATACAGGTATAGCTTGAACTTGCAACAGGAATGATATCTTGTCAGAGGCCAGTACCTATGATCAGAGAGAATGGGTAGTCTTCCAGCAAACTTGTAGAGAAGAGAAGAGTTTCTTTAAACTTTTTACATTCTCTACATCCCAAGCATGTATCCCTAATTCGTGAGTTTCATGTAGTATCTAATGGGACCTCCGGTAAGTATGTGGACATAGATAATGCCACTCTGGGAGACAGTAGGGCTAATGAATCACAAAATTACAACAAAGCTCAGGCCCAGACTCCAAATGTCTTTTTTCACTGAAGCATTCCGAGCCCCGACTGGGATGGTGAGTGCTCAGTGAAATAGGCATTATATAATATTCTGATTGCGAAGCAGGAATCCTCGATGCAGCTGGATAAACTGTTTCTATTCTGAGGATTCTTCTTCTTTACTGTAAATTTTTTCTCTGCTTCTGCCTCCCTCCTCTTGCCAACATTTGAGAGGAAGAACTAAGTAATAAGTGATTCGGGCCAAATATTAAACATAGTACTTACTATCTGTCCTCTTGCAAGTAACAAATATTCAAGTAATATTAGGAGAGTCTTTTCATTAGTAGCTTTCATATACACAGTTATCCAAATGTCCAATAGTAGTAACCTCCTCTTCCTTTTTTTTAAATTTTGCTTCATTGTATTGTTTCTCTTTCTAAGAAACTGCCTTGCTGAAGCATTTCCAATCATGTTGGAAAGTCTCCTTTTGCTAGATAACTGATTTCCCATTTCCCACATGCCCTGTCACAACCATGGCAATGAAATGAAGTCTAGAATGCGAGAAAGATTTAGAAAGGAGAGAGTTAATAACTAGATTAAAAGGCAGAGAGTCAAGGGCTGAAAATTCAGGAAACATACAAGTAGTATGGGGCATTGTGGATGCCTTGGAAATAACCGAACCATGGAAGAAAGGGAGGGGGGGAAATCCTTGCTGAAAATAGCATAACCATTTAAAAATATTACAAGGTGGTAAAACTTTAACAGACAGCAATGCTCTTGAGAATTTATCTACAGACAGAAACCAGAAGGGATTTTAACATTTTCAATTTGCCCTCTCTCTACAACCTCATGCAGACATACATGGCATACTGATGAACTTTAGCTTATTATGATCATTATAGTTAGGACTTTTCATGGAGAGAAAATATTAACAGCTTCATTAGTTATACTCATCCAGGCCAATGGCCACCTATAATTTTCCCAACTTAATTTAGCAAGTATTACATCTGGAAAAACCTGGAACTTTCTACTGTAACAAGCCAGCTAAGTTAGAGACTAGAATAATAGAACTATCAAGCCAAATGGAATCATGAGTTCTCCAATTTGGTTTGTGAGGTGTACTGGGATGCAAACTTGTGCCAAAAGGCTATGGTCTTGAAGCTGCTGGTGTACAGTGTTAACAGTGTCCCTGCATTCTGGAAGATGGCATCTTTTCTGGGTGTGTCATCTTTATCTCAGTCCCTGCACTCTACTAAGATTACTATTACTCTTCTTCTGGGCTCTTTGATTTTCCTTGATTCAGTCATCGTTCAGGCAAGAGAGGAATGCTGTCTATTTTTCATGTCCCAGACATGGGATCACAGGGTCAAAGACAAAGCTGGAATGTGTCTTGGCAATTAGCTAGCCCAACCTCCTAATTTCAAAGAAAAAGGAAACTAAGGGATGGGAGGTTATATGACTTCCCTAGTGTTACATAGATAATAAGTGTCAGAGGTGGGATTTGAACCTAGGTCTTCCACCTCCAGGGTCAGTGTCCTTTCCATTGAGTTATCACTGTATTATATACAGAAATTGGCCTGATTGTCCCAAGCCCTATACTTCAGAGGGTTCTCCACTGTTATGGTAGTTAGGCAGGTATAGTAATACTAGTACTTTAAGTCACTGCCTGAAAAGAAAATAGTAAGCAAATAAATATTACTGTCATTATCTAATTTCATACATACTTTGGCAGGAGCCTAAATAAGGACAAATAGCTTGTTAATTATCACAATCTTATGATGAGATCCAAAGCTAGATCTCCTGATATGAGTTCCATACCACATATGGGCAAAGTTCCCCTGATCAATTTGATGAACTTACCTCTTTTCCTCTAGAGTACAGAAATGACCACTGGCATTTTATTAATTGTGTCCTCTGCTGACTAGTAAAAATAAATACGCTAGTGAGAGCTCATGGTCTAGTTTTGAGTGGGTATGGATCAATAACTGATGTCAAACTTAGATAATCTTGTCAGGGGGAACTATATGTAAGCTAGGGTTGGAGATGAAGGCTTCCAGGCCTTCACAGAAATAGATAGTGACTCCAGAAGAAACTGAGTGGGAAAAGACAGTGAGGCCAACAGTTAATGCTAAAAAAAAAAAAGATGTGAGATGTTCAAATCCACCCACAGTTATCATGTCAACCCCATTGCCATCATTATTAAGGCATCAGAAGCAAGAGTGGAGCTGACTATCTGATGACATTTTTTTGTCTCAAGTGATGTCTGTCCCTTTTGTGACTTTTTCCCCTTCTTTTCTTCTTGAAGCCTGCCCTATTTAAATCAGATTTCACCCACATAAAATGTTGTGGGGAAAGGGAGAGAATGGCAAAATGTGGGTAACCCTTAGACCTATACTTTCCTAGGGATACTCCTGCTTAGATTATTCCTGAATGGCAGGGGCAAAGAAAAGCATTTTATGCTGAGTTAAGAGTTAAGGGCGTGGGTTGGGCAATTTGTTTATAATTTTATTATTTTACTGCTACACAACTTCCTTTGGCAAAAAAAAAAAGGCTGCATGCTTGATATAATCTAGCATACTGATGCTCTAATGACCCTTCTTCAAATGTTCTTCTTCAGTGCCAAAGCCCCCAGTGTAAACTCCTTTCCTAAGTCACTCATTACTTTGTATAATGGTTCTCTTTCTTTAGATTCCACTCCATTGTGTTCGAATCTGATATATGCATGTGTATGTATACATATGTAACAATATGTATTCATAGTATGTATGTATACATATATGCATAATGTGCATATAAACACATGAATTGTATAAACGCCTTTTGTTATTTTACACCATATTTTCCTGGGACTATTCTTTTCTCCCCCACCACCAAAAGCCACCCCACAAAACAAAGAATATTTTTAAAAGACAAAAAAAGGAAAAAGAGGGAAAAAGCATCATAACATCAATGCATTAAAATAAATCTGAAGATATGTGCAATGTACACCATTTGCAGACCTCCCACCTCTGCAACGGGTTGGGGTAGGAATGTCTTTTTATCTCTCTTCTTTTAAGCCATACTTGCCTTTTATAATTTTTCAACATTGATTTTTTTATTGTTTGTGCTTCTTTGCACATGCTATTTTTCTTTCCATTTGCATTGTTGCAATCATTGTGCATATTGCTTTCTTGGTTTTGCTCACTTCATTCTGCATCAGTTAGTTCCTGAAGGTCTTACTGTGTAGTCGCCTAGGAGTAGAGGAATAAGGCCCGAAAATGAGTGGTTGAAATGCAAATAGAAAGAAAAGATGTGATTGATACTACAGAGCTCGAATCAATGGATTTTGGAATGTGAATGGCATGAGGGGAGGGATTGTATAGAGATAGGAAGAAAAGTCAAAGATTAGTCTAAATTTTTAAATGTGCGTGACTGATAAAGTGAGTATACCATCAACTGTCAAGAGAGATTAGTTGGAGGTAGAGATTAGTTTGGTTTTGTATTTAGAAATGGAATAGTGGTGGGGTGAGATTGGATACATCCATTTTTGAACCTGTTGAGATTCTTGATCAGTGCCTGGGAAGCTCAAGTCATGGAGAAGTCATAGAATCAGCAACTTGTCATCACCATGGTGCTGACTCAAGCCTTGAGTAACACCACTTCCCTCAGTCTATTCTCCCCAAATTCCTCTCACAGAGGGCAGAAACTGGACTCTCAGCTCATTCTACTTTGCCTTGGTTACACTGCCCAGTTTTGTCTCCACTTAACAAGATGCGAGGGTGCTGAGTATCCCCTGGTGTCTTTCCCCTCCTGCCTCTTTTGTTTATTGTATCCCTCATTAGATTGCAAGCTCCTTGAGGGCAGGGATTGTCTTCCTATTGATTAATTGTATCCCCATAATTTAGCACAGTGTCTGGTATATAGTAGGTGCTTAATAAATATTTATTGGATTGGATCAAATGAGATAATGAAAAGAAAAGATTTATAAGAGTTACAATGGAGATGTTACAACCGGAAAAATTTATCTCTAGCCAAGTTACCTGAATATAGTAAATATAAAAAGAAAAAAAAATTGAGATGAAAAAGACATCATCTCAAATACACAAAAAGGGCATAAATGCAAATATGCACATAGAGTTTCATCTACCTTGTTTTTTTTTAAATCAATATAAACTCTCTGATTCCAACTCTATTACCTCCATTTAAATGATATGTATACCAGAAGCAAATTAACATGCCAGAAAGAAGCTTGTACTGTTGGTGAAGAAACTCATGTCAAAACAAAGATGTTTGAATGAATCTGAGCTAAAGAGGCAATGAACAGAGTAACAACTTTGAAGGAGCATGAACAGTTGGGCTGAGAGTCTGTGGAATCGCAGTTACTCAAAAGACACATTTATAAAAGACTGAAAGCTTTGAATTTACTCTTACCTGAACTGTTGGAATTGCTTTCAGATCAAGACTGGGAAATTCACACAGCTCAAAAGGTGGTAATCTACTGTCAGCTTAGAGCATGGCTGATGAGAGGTACCTGAACAGGGGAAGACAGAGGGAAACATTTTGAGGAATTTGCTCAAATATTTTATTAATTTACATTCATACATTAACATGTGTATATGCACATGAAAGGATTAATCTTATGCATGTGTATGTATATAAATATATGCACACAAATATATTTATTTGGATATAAAATATGTGTTTGTGTATATAAAGAGCTGAATAAATCCTAAAGCTTTTGGAAAAAAAATTATTTGTAATGGTTTCTTCTTATTTTTACTATTTGTATAATGTTGATAAATGTTATCTGACAGAGTATACTCATACATATATGCATATAATGCTTTTAATGTGCATGCATATATATGTCTGTGTGTGTATATAATAATATATATATAAATGTGTATTCATTCACACTTGCCCATATATAGGGGATATTTTGTTTGCTGGTATTGGTGTCATCTGGCTAAAAGGAGGAAATATCTACCAAATTAACAGCCACATGAAGTACCTGTTTCATCATCATCATAAATATCATTATCACCAACAAAATCATCACCAAAAACATCGCCATCATCAACAACAATATCATCATCAACATCCCTACCACCATCATGATGATGATCATCATTTTCATCACAACCATAACTGACATTTACATAGCACTTTAGGTTTTGCAATGAGCTTTCCCTAAAGTGGGTCATTTCATGCATATAAGGTATGATAATAAAGGTATTTTTATCCTCATTTTATGAGGATCACTGAGTCTTAGTGAGATCAAGTGCCTTGTTCACATTCACAATTGTTGTTGTTCATTTGTTTCAATCACACCTGATTCTTTGTGATCCCATTTGGGGTTTTCTTGGCAAAGAAGTGCTTTGCTATTTCCTTCTCCAGTTTATTTTACAAATGAAGAACTGTGACAGACAAAGTTGAGTTTCTCTCCCAGGGTCACACAGCTAGTAACTGTCTGAGGTCAGATTTGAACTCGGGAAGATGAATTTTTTTAAATCTAGGCCCCGTGTTCTATCCACTATGCAACCTAGACATCCTGAGTGTCAGCAGGAGACTTCAGACTTTTGTTCTCTTGATTCCAAATCCCAAGTTCTCTATACTGTGCCATGATACTTTACTCCCTACTGTCCACAGATACATGCAAAAATCAGATTCCATAAAGACTGTGCAGCATAATTTTTAGTTTACTAACTTGGGTTACTACTTTTCTGTCAAGTTCTTTCTCAAATTGTTCTTTTCAAATGAATACATCCTGACAAACTGAAGGGGAATTTCCAAATATAACACCTTAAAAGTAGCCCTGTATAGTGGAAAAGACACTGAGCTTGGAGTCTAGAGTGACTTGATTTGGATTCTGTCTCTGATTCTGACTAGCTGTGTGATTACAGCTTAACATCTAGGCCTTAGTTTTTTCCTCTGTAGAAATGGGGGTAATAACACCCTTATGAGCTACCCACCTGAAAAGGTTGTCAAGAGGCTTTCATATAGGAATGTATTTTGCACACTTTGTAATGTGCTGTTTAAATGTATAAATGCCCATTTGTATTTTTTCCTTGTGATTTGCTACCATCCATATGCAATAACGAATGAAGCTCTAACCCAAAGATTTCCTACTATAACCCTCATAGGGATAATATCCTTCCCTCCTATATTTTCTTCATTCTTTCTAAGTTTCTACAAACAGGGCACACTTGGAGTAGAATGAGAAGGGAGAAGAAGAGAATGAAATCGGACTTCCTATGATAGTCTTTGACGTTTGTGCTTTCTATTATGGATGAAATCAAGTGTGAACCTAGAAATGTTCTGATTCCAAAATTTCCCTTTCACATCCTTGACTTGGATTTCTAGTAGTTTCCATCAGGAGGACAGTGTGATAGAAGGCAAAGACCACCAGCTCTGGAATCAGAGGTCCTGTTTTCAAATCCTATCTCTGTTTGTTACCTATGTGAGTTTCCTCATTTATAATATGAATGATTTTGATTAATTGAACTCTGAGGTCCTTTCCAGTTCCAGATACATTATTGTATGAGACTCATATTATGATGAAGAAATAGATCTCTCATAGGTATAGATATGGATAAATGAAGATGATATATGTTATGTCCTAGTTGCTGAAGTGGGTCTCTCTCCTCCAGGAATGAGCAAAGTCTTGCTGGAGAACTCAGAAATGCACCACTGAGGATAAAGCAGGGCACTGGAACACCTTTGATTTGTTCTAAGTTTCTTTATGACCTGGACCTAGGCCTCAGTGTGGCATAATCAGAAAATCAGAGATCCACACAGAAAGTTAAAGAAAAATGCTGAAATTCTACATATTTCCATCTCTTGCATTTTCTTCTCCCCCCCCCACTTTTTTTTTATCTTCCCTATTCTTCCTGTTCCCATTTCTTCTTCTTTCTTTTCCACAATTTAAGTTATGATATATTACCAAGGCTTAGAAATAGCAATTAATTCCAAACATTTCCTTTAATATAGATTTTTGTTCCTTTAAAGCAGTGTCTCCATTAACCCCACAAACCAAGGATTTGCTCTATATTTAGACTTCTTGTAATTATATTTCTTATTCCTATTTGCACTGCCTACCAATAATACAGAATGTCTGCTATTCCATGAAAGAAATGTGTGAAATTTCCAGAGTTGGTCAATAGATGAAAATATCTTTTTCATGTGGGATATCAACAGGACCTAAAAATTGAAACAAAATTAAAATTAATTCATATTTTTTTGTTAAAATCAGAGAATAGAAAGGTAAAAATTATCTTGGTCAATTACCCTTCCTTTTTTTCCCCCAAGTTAGTGTGGGATTCTGTGTAAAATTCTGTGAAGTGCTGAACATATGATTAAGACTGGAAAACATACATAGCATTTATACATAAGCTGCAAAAAATTTTAAAGCTTATAACAAAACCAAAATGAATTCCTTCCTGCTCAGAGTACTTGCCTCATCATTTCCCAAACTGCTACTCTCCTGAACTTCGTCTCCAGTAACTCACCATTCAGCAAAATGAAATCAACTCTTTAAATCACACCTCCTCAGATCATTTTCTACCTTGCAATTAGACTTTATCCTGCTCCTTTGGAGTAAATTATCACCATGAGGATCCCTTTCTCTCTCTACCTTTCTAGCTTTTTGTGTGTGTCATTTTCGCCATTAGTGAGCTCCTTCAGGGTATGGAATATCCTTTGTCTTTCTTTGTATCTCCAGTATTGGATGCCATGCCTAGCACATAGTAGACATTTAATGCATGTTTAACAATTCTGACTAACTTTTCTCACCAATATCCTTGCTGACTTGAATGTCAGATTCTTACCCAAACTATAACCATTTGCCAGGACAGAAGGGACTACAAAATTATGTCTGGAGGTCTTTAAAATATTCAGCATTATAACTGAGCACCTAGTAGTTATGGAATCATTCCCATGGCCTTTGTCATGTGAAGATACGTTTTTATTTGTGTGTTTTTGTGCGTGTTGCCACTCATAGAGTAGCAATCCATGGGGCTCATCTTTCCACCCATATATCTTAGACAATACTGCAAATGAACTGTGAACTGACCCCAGAATTGAACAGGAGAATAAGTTGGATTGCCTTTAAGAAATTATATAGTACTTCTAATAACTCCAAGTTTGTCTCTGAAACCAAGACCCAAATCTTCAATACTAAAGTGATGCAGTAGAAAGGATATAGAACTTGCAGTCATAGGACCTGAGTTTGAATC
The DNA here is from genome assembly GCF_028583685.1 of Petaurus breviceps papuanus. Lineage (NCBI taxonomy): Eukaryota > Metazoa > Chordata > Mammalia > Diprotodontia > Petauridae > Petaurus > Petaurus breviceps. The sequence continues at coordinate 33,725,310 of NW_027185761.1, read as the reverse complement.
TCAACTTGACTAATTTCTACCTGTGTGATTCTGGGACTCGATGTCTTCATCTGCAAGATTTGGAGATTGTAATTGATGGCTTCTAAGTTCCCTTCCACGTCTAGATCTATAATCATATGATCCTATTCTTCCAAGGATGATTTATGCCTGTGAATCATGGGATACTTTATTTTCTGAAATAAAATGAAATTAATGATCAACCAAGAGGTAATGAAAAAGCACATGGTAGATGCAAGCAGAGTGAAACTAAAACAAAAACAAAAAATTGCAATAAAGCTATAGATGTTTATTTAGATAGATATTTGATGCCATCAAAGAAATGTATAATTAAAGAGCAAAGATAGTCCAGGTATTAAGTGAATATTATAACTTAAGTTACAGAGAATAGAAAATAGAAAAGGGGCAAGGGAAATAAGGAGATGAAAAAAGAGTAGAGAAGGCAATGAAAGAGAAACAAGGAGTAACTGAAGATAGTCCATGTACTTTAATAGTATCCATACAATGTCAAAAGAACAGAATGAAGGCCTCCAGATCACTGGGCATACAGCATATTGTAATCTTGGGGTAGATATGGACAATATCACAAAAGGAAGGCAAATATGGGCTGTGATCTGCCCAGTGACCAACATGAATGAAATCAGAGACCCATTGAAGTATCTAGAAGGTGAACTGCAAATTGCCTTGGCATCTATTCTTTATTTTGATTATTTTTGAAGCACTTTTAGATTCACTGAGTTGTAAAGGTACAACATTTTAGCTATTACTAGGCATTCCCTGTCATTATTCTAATAAACCCCACATTTTCAGAAGTGCACACCTTTGGAGTAGAATTCATCCTTAGGCAGTCCCCAAGCAAATGATTCCATTCACCTACAAAGATAATGACTGCTTAGACAAGCAGAAAAAGTCTGAGTTCATTTTCAACTTATTTTTTCTGTTTAACTCAAGCTTACAATAAGGAGACTGGATTTAAAAAAAAATAACAACAAAAAATGTTTCAACCACTTAAACTTAACACTTCAATTCATTGGTTGGGTGAATCACAAAGAGCCCCACTGCCACCATATGCCACACAGCTCCTTTGTAAAATGTATGTTTCATTAAAATGGCAGATATAAGCACTTAAGATTTCTGTGATATAGCAGAGAAACAGGCCCTGTTAACTTCCTCAGGCAGTCAATAATGGGCACCATTTATATGTAGGCTGTCCATGGAGTACCAGGCAAATAAGAAAGGAAAACCCAAGGCCATGCACTCTCTGTTAGAAACTATTACTCTAGGCTATGGGAAGAGAAGGCTGTGTGTACGGACTCAGGAAAGAATAATTGGCTAATCTAGCTACTTTATGTTAAAGGAGACATAGGAGCATTTGTCTAATGCTAGTAGTTTCAAATCAACCATCCATATAGGATTAGACATTGGATACTTCCTCAAGCTTTTTCATTCACTTGTATAGTATGCCAAGTGAGTAAAAATAGGAGAAAAAATGCTTGGACTTTTTTTTTTTAACATTTTTTAATTTAAAATTTCTAAGGATTCCTTTTCTTTCTTTTTCTGTCTCTGCATTTCTCTTTGTGTCTCTCTCTCCCCACATATACACATGTATACACGTATGTATATGTATGTGAGTACTGAGCACTTGTGATTAAGATTTTTAAAAGCAAGATGAAGTCTTCCCTCAAGGAGTCCATTTTCTTGAAAGGGAAGGGAATACATATAAGTTAGTGGTGGCCTACAAGGGCTGTTCTGGTCAGGAAAGCCACATGGATTTTGAATGAAGGAATAGGAACATCAAATAGCAAGCCTTTTCCAGGAATAGGAATGGTAATTTCATTAATATTCTCATATACAGAGGCAAAAGTAGGTAGCATAGCAGATAACTAACCTTTTCTACAATGAATCTTAGGGTCTGGGATTATATATATATATAATTATATATAGCAGGCCCCTGACCCTAAGATTCACTGTATATGTATGTATATATCATGTGTGTATATATGTATATGTGACTAGCACATGCATGCATGTATTCACCCATATACAACTACACACATATATATACATATAACTATAGTTAGTAATATAGTATATAACTATATATACTCTATAGTGATATATTATATGTAATATAGAGATCGTATAATATAGTGTATATTCATATATGTATGTGCATGTTTTATAGTACATATACACACCCATGTCTATGTATATATGTGTACACACATGCACACACACAGATATATAGATATGTATATATAAATTTCCATAGGCAGGAACTGGATCTGTGATGTTAGTACAAGAAGTGTTCAGGGATGAAATTCTCCTGCCAGTGTGGCCCACCACTTTCTTTGTAACTTTTACTCTTAAGCATTTGGCTAGCCTACTAAGAGATGAAGTGGTTACCCGGGATCACATAGTCAGGCAGTGTCAGAAATGAGACTTGAACTCAGGGTTTTCTGGCTTCAAGGCCAGATCTAAATCCATTGTGTCATGCTGCCTTTCTTATTTTCCATGTTAATCCTAAATATCAGGAGAGTTCATTAGAGATAGAACACAGTTTAAAACCTGCCTTTTGCTTTTTCCAAAGCCAGATGGTCAATTTGTTTCATGGTCTTTCTCATTCCTGGATCAACAGCAAATGTTTTCAGTTTTCTAAAGTAGTTCCAAGATCTTTGTCATTAGAATTGCTTAAACTGCCATGAGATTTGTAATATATTTTGCAAAGAGTAGCCTCTGTATATGGTGAGCATGCATGGGGGAGAAGAGGAGACAGGTAAAAATATATAGATGGACAATCCACAATTGGCTGTGATGCTATAAGAATGGAGAACAAAGACAATACTCAAGTCATTTAAATTTCACTTTTACATTTTTCTGAGCATATTTCTCTCTTCTCTGTCCTACTATTTATTCTTTTCTTAAGTCACTATACCAATCAGTTTGAATTCTCTAAGTGTACATACCAGATGTGTTTATATGATGCCAAAATATTTGGATGAAGAGTAAGTCAGCTGGGTGTTTTGTCCACACGATATCAGATATATCTGGAAACATCTGGATGTTTGGCATTGCATAGATCAGAGCCCCAGGTGTCTAACTGAATTTTTCACTTTTCATCTGGATTATTGGGTCTTATCAGTATTTCAAGATTCGAGGTACCTCAGAGGCCTATGTCTTACAGTATAACTTCTGGTTAAGTAAATTAAGATTCTTGTAAATTTTTTTGTTTTGTATAAAGTAAACTTTCACATGAAATGAATTAGTTTGGGGGCATTATTTTCCTTGCTTAATTTATGGCTTTTCATGTAGCATGTTATCAGAGAACTACATTTCACTGAAGTAACAATGAAGAAAATTCCCCAGAAATCAGTTTTATTGACAATATATAAGACACTAAGTTGATTTAGTATGAATCCATATAGGTAATTCGTGTTGTAGAACTCTTTACAAGCAGCTAACCAAAGTGCAAACAGTTGCTCTAAATTCTCAGTAGATCTATCCTGAGCAGGATTGAGTTGGGAAAAGATTGACTTTATTTCTCAAAACCAAAACATGTGCATGTATCAAAATATGTATTAGTCTTACTCCTTCCCATTTCATTACTTCTTTTTTGCCTCCAATAATAAAGACATAAGAGAACTTTTTTCTTCTTAAATATGAAAGCAGAATTCTAGTATATTACTGCCCCCAAAGCACCTAACGTAGCCTTATTCTCATTACAGGAGTCCCTGGCAGATGCTTTGCCTTGCTCATTCCAAAAGTGTCCTATTATTCAGGACTCCACTATTTTGTAAAGCACACTTCCATTGTTGGATAGTTCCAGTTGTCTGGAAGTTCTTCCTTCTGTTGGACTGAAATCTGACAGCCTTTAACTTCCCAATATTATTCTTTTTTCCATATTACAGTCCTAGAAATACTTTCAGATAGCTATTTAGTTGCTCCTTAGGTCTCCTGTCCTCTATTTAGAGCAAGACTTTTTTTTTCAACTATTCCTTACATGCACTCCATCCATTCCAATCTACCACTTGTCTATGTTCCTATTAAAATGTGGAACCCAGAGTTGGATGCATGACCAGCAAAGAACATAGTGAGTCAATTGCCTTCTTTGTTTTTCTGTTAATTGCATGAGGTTTTTTTTAGCAATCATTTCTTATTGTTGGCTCATAACATGAGTTTGTTTCCTTACTATGTGTGATCAAGTCCTTCTGTTCACATTAAGTACTAAGATAATCTTTGCTAAAGGGGGCAGGCTCTATATTGTGAAAGATGGAGTGGTCACAGGCTACAAGTCTGAAACTATTCTGAGAAGGTTGGCACTTTGGAGGTTGCTATCATTTAATCATCAAAATCATTTATTAAATAGCAAGCAACTTAGAATGGCATTATAGTCAGTGCTTCATGAAGCAAAGAGGGCTATCCCTTCTAGCAATTTACAGTGAGAATATCTCTTATTATGAACATATAAGTGGCTTTCAGTTAAAAAGTGACACTTATATCAATGCCCATATCTCTATTCCTCTATCTCTATCTCAGTCTCTTGATATAATCTGTAAATGAAAGAGTGAATAAATATAAAAGCATTTATTAACAGTTTATTTTCTTCCCCAGTACCGTGTTGAGCATTTAGGATTCAAATTTCTAAAAAGCAATAAGATGCTTGCACATATTGAGCATGTAATATACAGTCAATAGATAGTCATATCCTATAGAGGCATCTCTTTCAATTACCTTTAGATATTGAATATATATTATTCTAAATTTTGAAGTAGCTCTCAAAGTCATAACTTGCACATAGCATTTGATATGCTAGTGCTTTTTTTGATAATATACAATATAGAAAATTTCACTCCTTATGTTTCTTTAAAAATTGACTCACAGTTTTCCTTTCTGATCGGCTGAGGTGACTGTGAGGAGCTCTAAGCAGCCATGGCGCCCAGCTGAAATGGCATGGTTCTGAAGCCCCATTTCCACAAAGACCGGCAGAGACAAGTTGCCACATGGTTTAACCAGCTAGTCAGGAAGATCATAAGGTGAAAGGCTTGTCAAACAAATGCCTGCCAAATTGCTCCTCGTCCTGCATCTGGTCCTATCTGGCCCATCGTGAGGTGCCCTACTGTCTGATACCACACCAAAGTTCGTGCTGGTAGAGTATTCAGCTTGGAAGAACTTTGGGTGGCTGGTATCCATAAAAAAGTGGTGTGGACCATTGGTGTCTCTGTGGACTCTCCTCACTGAAATAAGTCTACTGAGTCTCTTCAGGCAAATGTGCAGCGACTGAAAGAATGTCATTCCAAACTGATCCTCTTTCCAAGGAAAGGACAAGAGGAATTTCAAGGCACTTGCTAGTCTTCGAATGGCCCAGGCCAATGCCCATCTCTTTGGAATCTGGGTAAAAGGAGCCAAGGAGGCTGCAGAGCAAGATGAGGAGAAGAAAAAGTAAACAGCCTCTGAGAACTTTGAATAAAATAATTCAAAATAAAAAAATGACTCACATCTGAATGAATTTCCTTAAAAATTATTTGTTGTTGTGGTTGTTTTTGATCAAGCAAACAGACCTGCATTTTTATCATTATACAGGAGATTGAAGTGAGGAAACCACCTCTACTAATATAAGCTTAGCCCTGGCTCTGGAACTTGTGAAGGAATGAATGAAAAATCATTTAAGCTCCTACTGTGCTAAGGACTAGACATACAAACAGAAAGAGACATACAATCATTTCCCTCAAGGATCTCATGCTTAATTGGAGAAGACAACAAATATGTTGGAAAGGCCCGGAAGTCTTAAGGTCCAGTGGTGTATATGACAAGACCTGAACTCCAACCTTAGACTCCATAAATAGGTAAGATGATAGTAATGAAGGATCACAGGACTCAGAGGCAATGAAACTAGTAAGATCTGGAGGACATTAGGAGGTAATAGCAGGGAATTTAGCAAGACCTAGTGGTCCTTGACCTTTTGGGAAAGAATGTAGTTGGTGATTCCCATATCAGCCTTTTTAGGCTGTGAGCAGTCCAGCAGCTCAGATGAAGAGAGGAGGCAAAAGCAACCTCTGCCTTTGTATGACAAAATGCATTTGAGGACATCCACAAATCAATTGGTGCACCCCAAATTCTGGAGGCCTCCTCCCTTTCCCCTGACCTCAAGAGAATTCTCTTGGAGAAGTTGTATCAAACTCAAATAGAATTGGATTCTTGAAGGCCGCATATGGACTTAGAAAACCACAAATTAACATTATCTATGATGTATTGTATTTTTATTTTGTTAAAAATTTTCAATTATATTTTCATATGGTTAGGGTCTTTGCAACTCTCTTGTAGGTTATGGGCCCCAAATTTGGCCCTTGTGCACTAGAATACTTCAGTTGCCTACCCATCACTTTTGCCACATGACAGCACATCATCTGTTTTGCTTACATATTTTTCCAATGGCAACCAATACTCTAGTTCTTCTTCCTTATTTATTGTGTCTTATGACCTCATAATGCCCAACATGTATCTCTCCATTGTTCTGTGGGTGATACTAATTTTTAATTCTTCAGAGAAGACTGTCATCCGCCATTGTTAGGCTTAGAACTGCATAGTACATAATAAGTAGGTGCTTAATGAGTATTTTTGATAAAACGAATGAGCATATGTTCACACACTTGCATACATACAACAAATATAATTAAATTATTGAATAATTATTGAAATTAATGAAAAACCTTAAGCTTAAGTGAGGTGGGAAGGAATATATTTACATATATGTGTGTGCATGTATGTATATGTACATATTTACATCTTTACCTATACATAAATGCACACACTATATATATACATACACACAAACATACACATTATTATTTCTTTTTTTTATTAAATTTTATGTTTATTTTTAGTTTACATCATTCATTTCCACAAGATTTTGAGTTATAATTTTTCTGCCTGTCTTTCCCCTACCCACCACCCGTAAACAGTGGTCCCACTGTATACCCCCTCCCCCAGTCTGTTCTCTCCTATATCCTCCTCCTTTCCCCTCCGACTTTCCAGTAGGGCAAGATGGATCTCTATACCCCAGTGCCTATATATCATATTTCCCAGTTGCATGTAAAAAAAATTATATTTTTTAAACATTTTATTTTAAAACTTTGAATTTCAGATTCTTTCCCTTCTTCCCTCATCACCCACCCTTACTGGGAAGATAAGCAGTTCAATATAGGTTGTACATGTGTAGCTACACAAAACATTTTCCACAGTGGATATATTGTGAAAGACTGACTATATTTCCCTCTGTCCTATTCCCACACCCCATTTGTTCTGTTCTCTACTTTGACCCTGTCCCTTTTCAAAAGTGGGTGCTTCCAACTTCCCTCCCCCACAACGTGCCCTCCCCTCCATCATCCCTCTTCTCATCCCCTTCCCCCTACTCTCCTGTAGAGCAAGATACCCTATTTAGTGTGTATGTCATTTCCTCCCTAAGCCAAATTCAATGACAGTAAGGTTGACCCATTCCCTTTTGCCTTCCTGTTCTTTCCCTCCATTGTAACAGTTATTCTTTATCTCTTCTATATGAGATATTTTACCCCCTTCTGTCTCTCCCCATCTCCTCTCATTATATTCCTCTCTCACCTCTCAATTTCACCACTTAAGTATCATCACTTCCTATTCAATTAGTCTTGTGCCCTCTGTCTATGTATACCTGTACACATATTTACACATGCTCGCATCACATTATGATTTCTTGAAATACATTTCTAATTTTGAAACTGAATGCTGTTGGGTTATTATATCTCTACTGGTCAGGTTTCATATATTTGCAGTCTCTCCCTATGCTCCTTGCTCATGCACAAGGAGATGCTCATGTGCTTTCTCTCTCACCAGCAGATGAAATACAATTTGCATTAGAGCTCTTTCAAGGAAAATCCCTTTTAAAAAGGGAGTTAGTTAATTCATGTAAAATATTATTGCTACACACAGCTCCTCCTGAGGTCAAAGGAGTAGTGCAGTCCCTGTCCATGGTAGACTGTCTTTTTCTCAGACTGCTACTCCCCCTGAACCAAGATTTCAGGGGATGTTGTGAAAAAATATAGCAAGGTCAATGCTGAGTCATAACTTTTGACAAGGGCCATGATACGGGGTTCCAAAAGCAGAGCCCAAAATATGTGTTCTGAATGTGGAATTGGTTTTCAGAGATAAGTAAGACCACTGGATGAGGCTTTAAATGATATTGGTGTAGTATCTCTCTCCCAAGGCAGGAAAGAACCTTTAGACGAACTAATAAAAACTAGCTTGTAGTAAAACAAAAACAAAACAAAACAAAACAAATGCTGTGTCTATTCTTCGTGCCTTTGCATGGACTGTCCCCCTTGACTAAAAAGCACTCCCTTCTTAACTGATTCCTAGTTTCCTTTGAAGTATAACTCAAGTTGTGCTCAGAAAGGCAGTTTGGGGTGGTGGGTAGAGCAGTAGGCTTTGTAGAGTAGAGAATTTCTGATTTCAAATTCCCTCTAAAATGCTATTAACTATGGTAATTGGGGTAGGTCATTTCACCTCTATGTACATCAATGTTCTCAAGTGTTAAAAAGGCTATTCATTGGGAGAGATGGGAGCTCCATAGGTATTACATGTTGTACATATTTTCAGACTTTTTTCAGTGTATGAAGTGGTTGTACAGATTTTTTCCTCTTTGAAAAACAACACTATTTACCATATAGGGTGGCTTTCTGGGAATGTGAGGGGGGAAGAATATGGGGGATAATTAGGATGATGTAAGAAAAAGGCATCAATAAAAAGTTATTTTTTAAAAAGAGGAGGATTTGGATTGGAATGAGGGCCCCCCTCCAGCTCTAAATCTATGATCCTAAAATAGATGCTATTTTCTGCACCAGGTTTTTCCTGGTCTGCTAATATGCCAAGGTTTCACTCCACCAAAAAACAAAAAAGCAGCACCATTTTAAATGAATTCAGTATATATTGGTATATATTTATATATAATTTTTCAGTGCTCTAGGCATTCTCTTCAATTATCCTATCAAGGAGACAACTTACAATGATAGAGTTTCCTCATCTGAGAGTTTTTTAATACAATAATCAATACCTATTCCTATATGTATACACAACTATTTTGCTTCCCATATTGAATATAAGATCCTTAAAGTCAGAGACTATTTCCTTTTAATCTCTGTAGCTTCGCATTGCCAGCATAGCACCTAGAACATTGTAAGTGTTTGTGAATTGATTGATTGTTCCTGATAGTATGAATCTTTATAAGACAGTACAATGCAGTTAGCTCTAGGGACCATCATGGCTGGCCAGGTGCAGCTGGTTCTCTCTAAGGGGTGAGAGAGAAAGAGCCAAAACAGCCTCAGTGGGGTATAAGACAGCCTATGAGAAGTAGCACTGTGTATACTCAACATGGCACTAGGGAGGTAAATGTGAACAAAGAAAGGTAGAGAGAGTGCAGGTTTGGAGAAAATGTGGCCTCCTTCCCCACTTCTCTAGCTCATATAAGCCTACAATCCAATCCAAGGGTACCAGACTAAAAAATAAGGCTTGGACCATCTCAGAATGGTTTGTGATGTCAGGCAAACCCGGATTTGTTGGAGCCTAATTATCATATTTTAAGGCACTCTAGCAGCGCATCCAAAGAGTAAACATCCTAGTAAAACTTGCACATGCCAGGGGAAACTGGAAACACATTCTTCTTCATGCCCTGGTTACCTCCAGAACTGATTTTTGATATTCTCTTTTAGAGCCTTCCCTCGTCCAGGCCATTTTGAGGCGTCAGAATTCAGCAGCAGGTGATCCAGGGCTGGCATCATGTTATTGCCTCTCCTCGGGTTCCCTTTGCTGCCTCCTTGAATCAAACACGATTGCTGCTTCTCTGATCTTAATTCTGAGGCTCCGTGTCACCCAATAGCCTTGTTAGGCATATTGCTGAACCCACTCGGCAGTGGCGGGAAGCTGAAGCATGGCCATGCCTTGTAAATGCAGCAGGATTAGCTAGTGCAATCACACGCTCCGAGTCATCTCCCCATTCTTAGACAGAAAGTCTTTTGGCTTGTTTTAAAGTGGGAGGGTGAGAGGGAGGAAGGGAATGGATGTTTGAGGAGAGAAAAATCTTAAAGTGACTTTGCTTGCCTCTCAACATTCTAATCACCAGGGATTGGAATGCGCAGAGACCAATTTTAATCGGTGACATGTTCCTATTTAAAATTATAGTCAGGATGTGAAAATATGTATAATGTTTTGAGCTGCAGTGAAGCTAGAGTTCTGCTCTCATTTTTCCTCTCCCTCTCCCTGATTCTCATCTCCATCTCCCTGTCAGTCTCTTGGTATTTCTGCCTCTCTTCACATATAATACACATATAAATAGATATCTAGATATATACAGATATGTATCTATGTGTATTTACACAGAAAATTTTATATACATATGTACGTGCATCTATATGCATATATATGTATATTATGTACATAAAAAGATGCAGAGAGAGACAGAGACTGACACAGACACTATGTATGTCTCCCAAGCATGAAAAAACCTTTGTAAACATAATAGCAAAAGCAATGCAGTTAGGCATGAAAGGTTAATGCAGGTCTGTGCCAAGAGCTATTACACTACAGATGGTTACAAGAAGCTGATATCCTTTTTTTTTGCACGTGGAACATTTAGGCATTTGTAGACATGTTACTCCAACATTGCTACATATATGTAGATTAAAAAGACATACACACATAAACAGTTTATTCACCATGATCCAAGTTAATCCCCCTTCCCCCCAGCCCTTATAATGAACAGCAGCTTCCAATGTTTATAGGATGTATTTGGAAGGAAGATGCTTCTCCTGTTTCTTTTAAACATTTTTAAATACTCAGGTTATATTTTACTAGTCCCCTTTTCTAATTTGAGAAGCCACCCTTGACTAGATTTTAAGCCCCTTCTTTCATATTTATCTTGGTGTATCTCTGCCTACCCCCATCCCCAGTATCTACTAGAGTGTTTTGTGCATAGCATTAATGTTTGATGAGTGAATAAACAGAAATGAAGTTGATTCATCTCATGATCAGATTTTATGGGCTTGCAAATTCTGGTGGTCCCTGGTTTCTAATTCGCAAACTAAATCTGCTGTCCTATGTTCCCTCAGATGAATTTGACCCTCTTCCTTCTCTCTACCATGAAAGATCACAGGGGAGATTCAGTAGCATAGTAAAGACTATTGCTACAATGTCTAGAACAGTTCTCTGGTACTCTTGTCAGAGGAGTCAGGGTATACATATGTGTGTGTATTTGTGTGTATACATATATATGTATGTGTATATGTACATACATGTATATGAGAGGGGCATGGGGAGGTTATACATGCAGACGATATAATGACTAGTCTTTATAGACAGAATGTAAATTTGATATCACCTAGATTCAAGTTTTCTTTTAGTTTCAAATGTCAAAGACAAACATTCATACATTTGACAAAATTTTGATGAAACAATGTGTTCAAAGTACTCACTACTTAGTCACTAGAGAATAAAGGTGAGATAAGACAGTCTCTCCACTCTGAATCCCTGGATTTCAAAGTCAGAGAATAACTGTGTGGCCATCCCAGACAATCCATACCCAAAGGGACTCCCCACTATGCACATGAGACAAATTGACTTTCATCCTATGCTTCAAGATCTCCAGTGAAGAGAGACTCATTATCTCCCGAGGTAGCCCATCCTGCTTGTGGAGTATTATAACTGCTAAGGAGGGTTTTCTGGGTTTTTTTTTCTCTTTGTGGCTCAGTCTATTTGCTCCTACTTTGGACCTCTGGAGCCAATGAACAAGTCTGATGCCTTTGTCACAAAGGATCCTTTCAAATACTGAATCTAGTTGTTAAGAAGACCACCCACCTCAGTCTACTCTTCTCCAGCCTAAGCATTCCCAGATCCTTTAAACTTTCAGTGACAAAGATCCAAGGCCCTTCGTCATCCTGATTGTTCTCTAGCTCATCAGTGTCCTTAGGCAGATGGACCTAGAACAGAACACAATCCACCAGATATGTGATGATAAAGGTAAAATACAGAGATCTCATCACCTCCAAAAAACGCAGGATTTGCCTTTTAAAAATTCATTTCATGATCACATTGGCTGCATCACATTGCAGACTCTTGAGTAGTCTACTAAAAGTCCCAGATCTTTTTTCCTTCAGAAAATTAATGTTAACAATTCATCCTTCATACCATATCTATGAACGTGATTTTTGAACTCAAACATTAGACTTTACATTTGACTTTATTGAGTTTCAATTTATTGGATTCAGCCCAGAGCTCTAGCTTCTGACTCCATCATCAATAGTCCAACTATTGTGTCATGCCAGCTTTGTGTCATCTATAAGATTTATGAGTAGGCCACCTACACCTTAACCCAAATCATTGATGAAATGTTAAACAGCTCAGTTCCAGCACAGATTCTTGGGACACCACTGGAGACTTCCTGCTGCCTTGACATTGAACCATTGAAAGGTACCATTTGATATTTTCATCTGTTACTTAAATCATCACCATACATATTGACTTTATAACTGGGACAGGGTGGGGTGTGATGTTAAAGAAAGAGAAAAATGCAGAAAACTATGATATACAATACGACATGTTTAATGCATTAGAAAGAGACAAAGCAAAATGACATGGTGGTCCAAAGGAAGTTTTTATTGACCAGGGCATTGAGAGAAGGACTCTGATCACACACATTGAAAGAGGAAGTTTCCTTATTAAGATCATAGTGGATGGAGTCCTGACCTTGGAGTTAAGAAGGTCTGGGTTCAAATCCTGCCTCTGATGTTACCAGGAGAAAGGTAATTTAATCTTTGTACCTGTGTTACCAGGAGAAAGTAATTTAATGTCTTTCAACCTTTCAACTATTAGAAAGGGTTGAAGATGAAAGATACAGTATTGTATGTGACAAGAGCAAATAGGCTAATTAATGTGACTGGACCATAGGATGAAAGGAGGAGAATATTTTATAAGAAAGCTCAAAAGAAAGGAAAGAGCCAGGTGGTGAAGAGCTTTAACTGCCAAACAAAGGACTTTATAGAGATAGCCAGGAGCCAGTGAAGAGAAAGGGTGGGGAGATGACATAGTCAAACCTCAGCTTCAAGAAAATCATCATATTGGAGTGGGGAGAGACTTGGGACAGAGAGACTGATAAAAGGCAATTACAGTAATCCAGGAAGGATGATGATAGTCTGAACACAGATGGTGGCTGTGTGAGTTGAGAGAAGCAGACATGTACAAGAAATGTTGTGGAAATACATCTCCAATACAAATGGTTTTGTAAGTGTGATTGCTTTCTAAATCACTGAGTTGGGTAATTCTAGCTGTCTATGCTGTGAGTTAGTTTTTTTTTTCTTCTCAACGTATCAGTTTCTAGAAGTTTCACCTTCCTGCTGTTTGCACACTCTTGGCCCAATGATGTTCCTGTGATCTTTTATTTAGAACTGGAAGGACCCTAGACTACATCTAGTGAAACCTCCTTATTTTACAGATGAGGAAATGGAGTCTGAGAGAGGAGAAGTGATTTGTTGACAGTCACATAGGTTGTAAGTATCAGAACCAGGATTTAAACTGAGACCCTCTGACTCAAATGCAGCACTTATCCCACTATGCCACGCTCTCTCTCTTATAAAGCAGTCCCTTAACTTTGCCCAGAATCATCAATGTCCTTCTGGTTTGAGTGTGCCTTCACACCTTTCCTGCTGAATATTGTTCATGGGTTTTGTGAAAACTGTTTTCCCCAGAGGCCTTTATATAATTCACTCTCATTTCAGTAATGGTCATTGTCCAAATGAGTACAGATCCCAACTGATCACTAGATAAAAAGACTGCTATTATATTAAAGTAGTCATTGAAGTCTACATTCTAACTGGTTGACTGTGTACCACTCTGCTATATGTTCATTCATATATATATATATATATATATAATATATTTTTTTTCTTGTCAGACATGCTCCTCCTTTCCAATTTTCCTTTTTAACATTGATATTGTAAGATAGGAATTGTGACAAAAATATTACAGTTAAAAATTAGTCTGTAACTATTTGGGCAAAACAGATGATTGTCTATAGGACTGGCACATTTATTTCAGCCATATAAATAACCAAATGGAATTGTTATAGGGTTGGTTCACTTTAGCAAACCAACCACAAAACATTTATTAAATGCCTACAATGTGGCACAAATTTTGCTAGTCATTAGGGATACAAAAACAAAAATGAAATCATTTATTGACTTCAAGGAGTTTATATCCTATGAGGAAAGATTACATGTATATTTATATATTTAAATGGGCAGTTAGGTGACACAGTGGATAGAATGCCAGACCTGAGTCAGGAAGAATCATCTTCCTCAATTCAAATCCAGCTTCAGACACTTACTAGCTTTGTGTCCATGGGCAAATCACTTAACACTGTTTGCCTCAGTCTTCTCATCTGTAAAATGATCTGGAAAAAGAAATGGCAAATCAATCCAGTATCTCTGCTAACAAAACTCCAAATGGGGTCATGGAGAATCAGACATGACTGAAAAATGACGTGGACATATGTTATACGTGGACACATGGGCACATATACACACAGATACAAGACAGTAGAAGCCACGGGAATCATGAAAGGTCTAAAGGTGAAAGTGTCATTTGAGCTGAGCTTTGAAAGAAGCTAGAGCTGATTCTTGGAGACGAGCCAGTGAAAAGACTTGCAATGTCATACTTGAGCAACACTACCAAGACTAATTTGAGTGGACCCAAGAGCATGTGAAAGGTCAATATGTACTAAACGTAAAAAGGTAGATTGAAATTAGGTTGAAAAGGGTTTCAAATGCAAAATGAAGGAATTTGTACTGGATCCTAGAAATAATAGGGAGTCACAGGAGTTTGACTCCAGTGGGGAGTCAAGCAGAGGATTGACATGATCAGTTCTATACTTCAGGAACATGACTTTGGCAGTTGCATGTAGGACAGAGTGGATGGAGACTTGACACAGGGAGACCAATTAGGAGGCTACTGCTTCAGGTGAGAAGTGATGAGGGCCTAAATTAAAGTGGTAGCTATATGTGGAGTCAGTTTCAGCTTTGACTGAAAATAATAGATGAGGCAAGTCATTAGTGATTCCTTTCAATTTAACAAATATATACTAAGTACAATGGTGAGGCACTATGGAGACGCCCATCTTTCCACTGAGCTTCTTCGGATATTAAGAGAATCATTGGGTATAGTCCTAGCTGAGAGTCATAGAAATTCCAGGCCACATAAAATGACATTTTCTTGAATGTATCTATTCTCAGTGGCATTTCTGATGGATGGAACTGAGTACTTGTTTTGTTTGTTTATGTTTTTACTCTTAGCTACCATGAGTTTGGATGCTGCTGCTGTTGCTATTTTAATCAAAACATCCTGCTCCATGGTTAATATAGCTAGAATTATTTGATTAGCAGCAGAAGAGGAAATGAATGGGTTAAACCAGATTGACCCTCCTAGATTTATAATCACCAAAGATAGCTTTAAAAATGCCAACATGTTACATAAAGCAGATGTCGGCATGATCAGTGAACACCAAATAAGCTATGTATCAAATTATTCAAGGTTTCCTATGCACGGTTAATCCTCTTACAGTACACCCAAAGGGATGTAAAAGGGGGAAGGGCCTTGAGTAGGACTTGAAATTGTCTATTATTCCCTCTCAGCATTCAGTGCTGAATTTTGAAGCATCCCCATTCAGATGTCCTTTCCTTCTTTCTTCTACCCTAGGGGTTATTCCCCCCCTCCCAAGTAAAATGCTAGATTTTCTATTCTACAGAATCTAAGAAAGTTACTTTCAGTGATTTGTCATGGTGTCCGAGGGCTATAGTATCTTAGAGACATAGCTGTAGGGGACCTCAGAGGCCAATTTACTCCAATCCTTTCATTATATAAAGAAGGAAACTGAGGCTCAGGTTATTTAATGGATTTGATCAGGTGATAAACATCATAAATGTCAGAGGGAATGGAACCTAGGTTCTCTGATTCTATGAGAGAATTTATTATTCTATTATAGTTATTATTCCAATTATTCTGTGATTCTGTTCATGAGTTCAGTGATCTTAGGGGGAAAACATGGAAAGACTTGCATGAAATAATGAAGAACAAAATGAGCAGAACCAAGAGAACATCGTGTACAGTAACAGCAATATTGTTTTAAGAATGACTTTGATTCTAAAGGCTTTCTATGAGTCCACTAAAACAAGTCTTTTCTTTGAAGGTACTCAGGTTTATGTCCAACTGGAGCGAGGTCAAGGGAAACTGTGGTGTCTCCTTTATGGAATTGGAAGTGTTGGATCATATTTAATTTTGTGTTGAATGCAAACTGTTTCAACTGGCTCCTGTTGCTGATTTGAGCCATTTTGTTTCATTTATTCCTTAAATTTCATTTATTTTTTTTTACCTACTCCCTCTTTTCTTCTGTCCTTTCCTCCCTACTACTGGCCCCTTACCTCAATACCCTAGGTAGCTGCCCCTTTGGAGTAATCCTCAAATCTGTACTTGTACTTAATAGCTGGATTCCTGGAGGGAAGCTGCTACCACAGGGTATAGGGGGTAATCCTGTGAATGTGTGAGCCTAAACCCTTAACTTCAAAGCTCCCACTGCTGACCTTCTCATTGATATTGAGCCAGCAGAAAGAAATAGCTCTTAGCAAAATTATTTACTGGGCTGGTATGGTAAAAGCAATAGTCACAAAATACTCCCCTTCCCCAGAAACTTGGGGTTCACAAGTATACATAATATCCTAGGGTGAAGTGGGGTTAATGAATACAATGGCAGTGAAGCAAACATGTAGGATCATGTTTGGCCAAAGTAACCAATGATCCCTGGTACTGCAGGAATTCAAAGTCCTTTCTTTCTATAGAGTCCTCAAGTAACTCCCCTACATTGCACTCTCTCTCTGTTGGGCAGTTGGTTATGGATTCCCATTGTCTCTTCTTCATAATACACTTTTTTCTCTTCTGCCAGGGGTCTTGTTACTTAAATTTGCTTCCTCCCTTGAGGGAATCCCTATTATAGCTCTGTCTGTGTGGATAACTCACGTGTCTCTCTCTTCCTTCAATTGTACCACAAATGGTCTCAAAAAAAATTCTTGAAATGCTAGATTGGGTATCTCATTCTCTGCTGCCAAATTCCAGAGTTGATGGGGAGGAAGGGAGGGAAAGGCCCTCTTCCTCCAATCCTTACAAGGTTCTTTTCTGTTGGGGGGCTTCCAGGTTGTAATCACTTAGCTATTTAAAACTGCTAAGGGTGTGGTTAATTTGTTTGTTAGTAATGAGGTTACCTCTACTTCAAAAAGGAATCATTGGGTGTGAATGAATATTTACAGTTAGTCTAACACCTCATTAGCACCTGGTAATTACATTCTGGGGTTTCAGGATTTGGAGGTTGGTCAAAGATTAATTCCCCTACACTGTAGCCACATTAAATATTCACTGTCTCCAGTGGGAGCTTGGAGATATAGTGTTAGGTGTACACATTCATAGGGTTACCCTCTAGACACTGAGCTACTGAGTACACAGATTGGAGGATTAGCCCAAAGGGGCAACTGCCAACGATATTAAGATAAAATTCTCCATAGTTCTCTAGTGACTTGGCATACCTGGTGATCCCTTGCTGGTTATTACAATTATAGCTTTTCCTGAGCTGGGGGGAAGGAAAACTGTTAAACAAGCACCATTTGTATACATCTAATTCTCCTGAAAGTGACTTCCTGATCCACCAGCTGTTTCTTTTCTCTCCCTTTGAATGTTTTACTTTTCTCTGTTTCTCATCTGGAGAAGTCTTACTTCTGTAGAGGACACTGCACCCTGAACTATGGTACCACCTGGTTCTAGGGGCAGCTAGGTGGCACAGGAGATCGAAAACAGGGCCTAGAGTCAGGAAGAAGAGTCTTCCTGAGTTCAAATCTGGCCTCAGGCACTTACTAGCTATGTAACCCTGGGCAAGCCACAACTCCAGTTAGACTGAGATTCTTCATTTGTAAAATGAACTGGAGAAGGAAATGCCAAACTACCTATCTTTGCCAAGAAAATCTCACATGGGGTCATAAAGAGTTGTCCACTACTGAAAAACAGCTGAATGACAAAGGTCCTGGCTCTGACCCCACCCTCAAGGGGGACTGGGAGAAACAAGACCCCACTTCTATGCTTTCCCTCATGGTTGGCAAGGTCTTGATGTTATCAAAGCTTTTGGGAACTCTCATTCTCATTGTATTTGCTTAAAAACTAAAATGTCAAATGGGTCCCTAACAGTTGCATTTTTCCCCCCTTTGATCATGAAAACATTTTTATTCTGGCATGCAGAGTGCTCAATTGTTTTCTCACATCCCCAAATAAAACCAGGCAATATTCTCCTTCTACATGCAAGCCCTTGCCTCATTAAATAAGTCTGTTAAAAGAAGTTAGAAATATCCATATGAAAATTGAAATGAGCTCCACACTGTAAAAACACAACTTAGAAATGGAAAGTTTCTGGATTTTTTATTGAAATATCCATCATAAAATTCGTTAGCACTTTGATCTCTGAGAATTTCACTGCTAATTCCTGATGCAGAGTGTTGGCTTATTGTTTTTAAGCTTCGGGATAACTTGCTTAGTATGAAAGAAACTTAGAAATTGTTGACTCCTTTTTGCACATCACCATTTTGGCTTAGCAATGAAATACTCTGATTTTGCTTCATAAATCAAATGAGGACACAATTGTTAAATAGTCTATATCATATTAATTAAGCTCTGGAACAGAGTAAGCATTAGAACCATTTATAACAGGCTATTGCAGAAGTTGCTAATCAATGAGAGAAGCAACTAATTAACGAGCCACCAGTCAGCATTTTGAGCAGAAGTTGGTGACTTTCAGCATAATTAAACTTTGCAGGTGTCACTGATGATCTGAAAGATGCTTTAATGTGTTGATGTGTCTTATTCCCAGGATTCTTTTTCATGTCTGTGACAATTGAAAGCCCCAATCTGTGTCAAGGTTAACAAGAGATTTCAGTGTGATAAAACTCCTTGTAACATGTTTGGGATACTGTTTTACCCCTAAATTTGTCTTTTAATAAAAAAAAACCTGTTTGTAAGTAGATGAATGAAAGTTCCTTTGAAATCGGACAAATTACTTAGTAATACCACTTCTAGGGTTATATCCCAAAGAGATCAGAGAAATGGGAGGAAGACCCATATGTACAAAAATATTTCTAGCAGCTCTTTTTGTGGTGGCAAAGAATTGGAAATTAAGGGGATGCCCATCAATTGGGGAATGGCTAAACAAGTTGTGGGATATGAATGTAATGGAATACTATTGTGCTATAAGAAATGAGGAGCACGTGGACTTCATATTTACTGGAGAGATTTCTACAAAGTGAGAAGAGCAGAACCAGGAGACATTTGTACACAATTACAGAGACAACGTATGTATGACAACTAGCTTTGATAGACTGGACTCTTCTTAGCAATGCAAGGTTATAAGACAACTCCAAAAGACTCATGATGGAAGGAGATGTCTACCTTCAGAGAAAGAACTAGGAAGAACAGAGTTTGAATGAAGACTGACACAAACTACCAGCTCTCTTTCTTTTTCTTGTTTGGTTTGGTTTTCTCTTTCCCATTTTTCATTCCATTGCTTACAATCATTCTTTACAAACTGACTAATGTCTAATGTGACATCCTATACTTGATTGCATGCCACCATGGGGGGCAGGGAGGAAACGGGAAGGAGGAGAAGAAAATTTGAAACTCAAGGGATTGTGGAACTAAATCTTGCAAACTAAAAGTAACCAAACAAATTAATAAAGACAAAAAAAAGAAAGAAATATGACAAATTGAAATTTAATCCACTGGGTCATGACTGGAGGTAATAAGGAAATATGGGGGGGGGGAGGCGGAGCCAAGATGGCAAAGCAGAAGCAGGACTTCCCTGCTGCTTCAGCTTCCACCTTCCCCAATCCATGTAAAAAGGGGACTCTGAACAAACTTTGGACCTGCAGAACCCACAAAATGACACAGAGAAGATAATCTCCCACTGAGGACAGCCCAGCAGGCAGGCAAGAATCGGCCAGCACACAGCTCTGGGAGACAAGCCCAGCCCTACTCCAAGGCTTTAGCCCCAGGGCAGGCCTGACCAGCTGCACAGTGGAAGGACTCCAGATCAGCAGCTGCTGTGGCCCTTTCCAGATTTATCAACACATAGATGAGAAGGACAAAGAGAGAGGTCATTGCAGTCTGGACTTTGGGACCCAGTAAGTGGGAGTGTATGGCTTTTGCCCCTGGGGCAAGAAGCCTCTGAGACACCAGCACAGCCAGCCAGCTCCGTGTGGCAGCTTTAGCTCCTGGCCTGCAGAGTGTAGGGGGACCAAGCACCAGTCTGAGGGGTAATTGCTCTTGATTTAACCTGCTTGGATCTGGATTGCAGTCTGGGGTGGAGGTCCTGAGGTGTGTATCCAGCTTGCCAGAGCATGTGGAGACCTCAGAGAGGGCACCCATCTAATACCTCCAGCAGCTGAGAAAACCCCAGTGTTTGGGACAAAAGCTCCCCTGTCTGGTGGCAGAGTCATACTGTGGCAAAAAGCCCAGGGGTCAAGTGACTGAAGGGTGACATGACCAGTAAAAGGAAACAAAGCAGACAGAAAATTCCAACATTAGACTCCTATTTTGGGGACAAAAAGGAGCAAAGCACGGAACAGGAGGAAGACAGTGAAGTCAGAACTCCTGCACCGAAAGCTTCAAAGGAAAATACGAGCTGGTTACAGGCCATAGAGGACCTTAAGAAGCAGATAAGAGAAGTGGAGATAAAATTGGGAAGAGAAATGAGAGTGATGCAAGAAAATTATGAAATGAGAGTCAACAGCCTGACTGAGGAAAATAACACCTTAAAAAAACAGACTGACTCAAATGGCAAAAGAGGCTCAAAAAGGCAATGAGGAGAAGAATGCCTTAAAAAGCCAAATTTGCCAGATGGAAAAAGAATCTCAAAAGCTCACTGAGGAGAATCATTGCTTCAGAATTAGATTGGAGCAAATGGAAGCTAATGACTTTATGAGAAATCAAGATGCTGTTAAACAGATCCAAATAAATGAAAGAATAGAAGGCAATGTGAAATATCTCATGGGAAAAAACCACTGAGCTGGAAAATAGATCCAGGAGAGATGATTTAAAAATTATTGGACTACCTGAAAGCCATGACCAAAGTAAGAACCTAGAAATCATCCTCTAGGAAGTTCTCAAAGAAAACTGCCCTGATGTTTTAGTACCAGAGGGCAAAATAGACGTTGAAAGAATCCACTGATTACTTCCTGAAAAAGATCCCAAAAAGAAAACTCTTAGGAATATTATAGCCAGTTTCTGGAATTCCCAGATTAAGGAGAGAATATTACAAGCAGTCAGGAAGTAACAATTTGAATATTGTGGAAACACAATCAGGATAACCCAGGATCTGGCAGCTTCTACACTGAGGGGTCGAAGGGCCTGGAATATGATATTCTGGAGGTCAAAGGAGCTGGGGTTAAAACCAAGAATCACCTACCCAGCAAAACTGAGTATCATGTTTCAGGGGAAAATATGATCATTCAGTGGAATAGAGGACTTTCAAGCATTCTTGATGAAAAAAAACCAGAGTTGAATAGAAAACGTGACATTCAATACAAGAAGCAAAAGAAGCATGAGAAGGTAAACAGGGAAAAGAAATCATAAGGAACTTATCAAAGTTGAACATTAACATTCCTACATGGAAAAACAATAATTGTAACTGATGAAACTTTTCTCAGTAGTTGAAGGGAATAGAAATATATATATATATGAGGGTATATGGGCATATGAATACATATGTGAATGTGTATATATGTTTACAGGTATGCATAGATACAGGGCACAGGACCAATTTAACAGGAAGGGATGATACTTAAAAGGCGAAATTAAGAGGTGAGAGAGGAATATAATGATAGGAGATGGGGAGAGACAGATTGGGGCAAACTATCTCATACAGAAGAGGCAAGGGACAGTGGTTACAATGGAGGTGAAGAATAGGAAGCAAAAGGGAATGGGTCAACCTTATTCCCATTGAATTTGGCTTGAGGAGGGAATGAAATACACACTAAATAGGGTATCTCACCCTCCAGGAGAGTAGGGGGGAAGGGGATGAGAGGGGTGAATGATGGAAAGGAGGTAAGCCTTGGCGGGGAGGGAATTTAGAAGCACCCACTTTTGAAAAGGGATGGGATCAAAGTGGAGAACAGAATAAGTGGGAGGTGGGATAGGAGGGAGGGAAATATAGTCAGTCTTTTACAATATGTGTACTATGTTATTGTTTTGCATTAGCCACACATCTACAACCTATACTGAACTGCTTATCTTCCCAGTAAGGCTAGGTGACAAGAAAGGAAGGGAATGAATCTGGAATTCAAAGTTTTAAAATCAAATATTCAGATATATATGTATATATATATGTGTGTGTGTGTGTGTGTGTGTATGTATATATATATATATATATATATACTATTATTAATACTATTTTACATGTAATTGGGAAATAAGATATACATGCACTGGGGCATAGAGATCCACTGGAAAAGTCGAAAGGGGTATGGGAGAAAATATGGGAGAGAGCAGATTGGGGGAGGGGATATCCTGTGGGACTGCTATTTTGGGGCGGTGGGTAGGGGAAAAACGGGGAGGAAATTTGTAACTCAAAATCTGGCAGAAATGAATGATGTAAATCAGAAGTTAATAAAGCATTTAAAAAATGGAAATATAAGAAAAATGCAAGATCTCTTGCCAAATGACATGGGTTCAAATGCCAGTTCTCCTGCCTTGTGCCTGTAGGACCTAAGACAAATCACTTAATTTGTTTGGACCTGTTTCCTCATCTATAAATTTAGAAGGTTAAATTAGACCACCTCTAAGTTGTCTTCCAATTCTCTGATCCTACCAAAAATAAAAAAAAAAAAACATAAGGACAATGTCCTTCACCAATTATACTCTGATAACTGGAGCTGGAAATTATCTTTCCTTTCCAGTATTCCCTTATATATGTCAATTTTACAGATTTATCACATTCCAGTTTGCATTTCTTTGTATACATGTTTCACACACACACACACACACTCACACACACACACAGAAATTATAAACTTCTTGAAGATAGAAAAGATGTCTTATTTCCTTGTATCACAACTGCAATACCTACCATAAGGGATTGTTCAAAGAATGTACTTTATTTGTTTAACATAATTTTTTAGAAGTTCGAGCTTCTTCGTGTTTAAATGGGGCATCAGCAGTAAGCTAACTATTCTGACTAATGCCTGAACAATACCCTCTTCACAGCTTCCCTTAGAAGCCATGTTATGGCCACTACCTGAAAACCTACAATGAATGGGACCCTCTACCTCCTGCAGCAGTTCATTCCACTGTTGGACAGCTCCAATTCTTCAGGAAATTTCCCTTATATTGAAGTGAAACCTGCCACTCTGCAATGTTTTATGCATTGCTCCTAGTTCAGCCTTGTGCAGTCAGGCATGACATGACAGCTTTCTCATGACCGCTCTTAAAATATTTGAAGAAAACGATCATGTTCTTTCCCAAGTCTTCTCTTCTGTACGTTAAATTTCCTGAGTCCTGTCAATGAGAAAACCTGCCTAGAGCAGAGTTTTAATCCTCATATTATTATGATTGTCTTCCTCTGGGTACCTTATGGCTTGTCAGTGTCACCCCCTCTTCCTAAAACTTGGCACCCAAAACAGAATACAATAATCCGGATATATATTTAGCCAATAAAGATAAAGTTGATTCTGGAGTCAGGACCTTCTCTTTTTTTTCCTGCTTATGCAACTGAAGTTACCATAGCATTTTGTGGCTATCATATCTATTGATTCATGTTGAATTTTTTGTTCAATAAACCCTCAGGTCTTCTTCACATTAACCATCATCTAACCACGTTTTCCCCATTGTGTACTTATACAGGTTCATTTTTGGAACTCAGGTGAAAAATTTCATATTCATCCCTAACATCTTTCATTTATTAGATTTGACCCATTATGCTAACATGCCAATATATTTTAAACCCTTATTCTGTCATTAAACTTTTTAGCTATCTCTCTTCCCTTTGCACTGAACACATTTTAAAAGCATGTATTCGATGCCTTTATTTAAGACACTGATAACAGTGCTGAATAAAATAAGGCCAAGAGCTGAACCCTGTGGCATATGATTAGAAACTATCATTGATCCAGGTCCATTTGGTGAACCATTTCCAAAACCACTTTAGTGTACTCTTATTCAGACCATAGCTTTTCATTTGAGCACAATGGTATCCTGGGGGAGTTTGTCAAATGCCTTTGTGAAATCCAGGTCTGTGTTGCCAATAACTTTGTCTATATTCATATCTATAAATAGCACATGTACCTTGAATCAGCACATGAGTGAACAATGAATTGAGTCCCTAATAGATGAAAACTGCATTTAGGTGATTGTGTAGTATTTTTAAAGGTGCCAATTTCTCCCTGAAACAAATACTAATCTCTTTAACATCAATATTTTTTTCTAATAATGTTGTGTGGCTGTGGATAATGGAATAAAACAATCTCTGAAGAACTCAAGTAAGTCTCTCAATTAGCAATAAAGAAGTTTATAGGATGTCTAAGTTCTCTGTAGCCAGCAACCAACAAAGGCATCTTCAGGAGAAGCATTAAAAAAAATGTCATTAGATATAAGGACAAACACAAAGATCATTTTGCCAAGCCCACCTAATCTCTAGCCTCAGGTAAAAAATGGGAGTGACCTTCCTCTGAGTGAGGGTCTTCTATTTCCTACTGAGCACAGTTGATCTCCAGATACATGAGACGTCCATCTGTACCAGAGCAAGGTAACTTCAATTTCATGCCGCTCACACTAATTTGATGTCCCGCCTTCTAAGATGTGGAGAACTCCTGGTGCTAGGAGGAGCATCCTTCCTTCTGACCTTGGGCCTTCCATTTCCAGTTGTACCTGACCTCTAAGGGAAGAGGAAGTTGATGGGGAATTGGTCTTTCACCTACTACCTAATCTCCAGCATTTAGAGGGCAGAGGAGAAAGCGAATGGGGCCTCCTGTCTGACCGTGTTCCTTCCATCTTGTGCTATGTTTGTCTCCTGCTTTATCTCCAGTCTTTTCTGTGAAGAGGAGGGAAATCTTCCACTCAGTAATGAACATATTCACACCCACCTATTCATACCCTACGCATCTCAGTGATTCCCAAAGCCTACAGGTCATCATTGAAACCTCATCCCCCATACCCCACCAGCCAATTCCTTGTTCCTATCCCCCTCAATCCTCCCACCTTACAGTCCCAATCAACCACCATCCACCCCTTCCACTGTACCATCTGGAATGCCTGTTACATAAGCAACAAATCTGCCTCCATCCTAAATCTTTTCCTCTCTGACTCTTCTAGCAATCATGAAAACATTATACACAATCCTCACTGATGACACAGCCTCCCAGTTATCCTTTTCAGTGCTGGCTGCATTTTCTCTCATTCCTCTCAATCACTGGTTGAAGGAGGGGAGTTGGAATACTCCTTACTATCCATTGCCATTTCCAGATTCTTACCTTGTCTTCATAACTCAGTAACATATCCTTTGAGGTTCATGCAATCTGTATCTACTACCTAATCAAAATCCTAGTTGATATTGTTTACAAATCTCCAGGCTATTTCTCTTCCTTCTTCAGTGCATTCAGTACCTGCCTAACAATTTTTGTCTTCTTCTAATCTCCTGCACTCATACTAGAGAGCTTTAGCATACATATTGACTTACCCTCAAACCCCCTAATCATGCAGTTTCTCAACCTAGTCACTTCCCATGACCTACTACTCCACCACACCTCCAAATTTAGCTAGGACTTTTTTTTAAGACAGAAAGCCCATCCTTAGACTTGTATTCAAAGCCCTTCCTGCTTTGCAGAAAGAATTGACTGCCAGAGATTATAATCAATTAACAGAGCATCAAGGATTCAGGATGTCATTTAGGCAATGAAGCATTAGATGATGACTTAGGTGAAGGTTTTCAATGATTACTGTAACTAATATTAATGATATAATCTCTGAGGTCTTTTGAAATGATTCATCACACAATGTGATAGATTTGTATGTGTAACAATATAAATGAGACCAATATCATTATCCAGCTAAGTGAGGAAAGTAGAACCAGCATCCTATTAATACCAGTGGATACTTGAACATGTTCTAGATTCTATTTCTAAACATCTGGATAAGAACTAATATGAGAAATGTGTCACGAGCCTGATAATACCAATCAAGGAATGAACATGTTTAAGGAAAGTGGGTTTTTTTGTGAGCCACTGGTGTATAATGTCAAAACAGTACAAATGGACAATAAAAACAATCTACTAATTAGGTTCCAGAAGCTCACACACACAAGTGAAGTTTTTCTTCAGTTGTCTTGTCAGTGATCAGTGTATATGAGCAATGAAGCATAGTAGACAGAGTAAAGTACATGGAGTCAGGATAAATGGATAAAACAGTGGCAGTTGGACCGCATGACTCTGAAGTTTCTTCTACGGTTATATATCCATTCCTAGAATCCTTTGTAATCCAGCCTCAGATACAAGTTGAGTGTTCATAGGTAATCTGAACATATCCATGGTCCTGATGATTTTCTAAGACTTAAACTCTTTGAGATCATAGACCATCTCCCTTTTGCACTTGTGTTCTCAGCTCTGACAAAGTGTAGGTATTTATTAAATGTTTATTGATTTGTTGATTGATTATCTCATCTCCTAAGATGATCATGATAGAAGGGTCATGATCTCTGTCTAAGGAAGGAGTTTATACACCCATGAAATTAGAAATCCTTGACATATTGACATACAGATACTGTAGTCATAGTTCCTCAACTGTATAATCTATACTTTCTGACATTTAAAAAAAACTATATAGCTTTAGGGGACGGTTTCTGATTGGCACATGCAAATTAAAAAATTTTCTTATTATGTGGCAATTTTTCAGACTGCTATGTGCTGGAGTAAAATGTAACCATGTTGAGGTCAAGGACCACTTCATTTTTCCACTCAGTCCTGAGTATTTTACTTACCTTATAGATGCTCATTTAATCAAATTCCTGCAAGAAACCAGAGTCCTTGTCTTTCTAGCTGAAATTTGTCTATCACATGACAGTCAGTCTCCTGTGGATGCCCCATCTCCAACCCCACCCTAGACACCAAACAGGTATTTAAGAACTGATTTTTCAACTGGGACCTGGGAAAATTACAATTCCCTGAATTCGCCTGGAGCCTCTCTGAGCATTGTATCTAAGCCAGCCATTCATTTGGTTAGAAAAAGGGTGAGTAATTGAAAGTAATGTAACACCAATGCTATTAAGTTGTATTTTACTGCTCATTTAATACAGCTCATAGCTCAGCTGCTTTGGAAGAGTGGAAAGTGGTTTTGTATTTAGGGTTGTAAAATTTATAATTTGTCAAGTATCCAGGTAAATGCCAAGCCTGTAGATCATGGGTGAAAGCAAGTGTCAACACTATGTTTTCATAAAACTGACAAAAGACTGTGTTGAATGGAAGAACTATTAATGAGGTTTGGATTTTATCTTTGTTCAGAATTAGAGAGTTGGAACCCATTTATGCAAGGTTGAGACAATCCAAAGGTGAAGTTAAAATCCATGATGTCACCCAAGGTGATCCCTTAAACCTACCAATTGAAAAAAATCTTCCCCTATGGGACCCAAAACATCTTTTCTTCTCATTTATGGTGGAACAGTCCTCGATGTCAACTCTAGGAAAACCCTTCTAAAAAGTTATTTTCTTCCACATGAGAAACCTAAATAATTCATTATCATACTAGGGAGAATGATACATTCATTCTGAGCATAGAACCGGCCCTTGAAAAAATGGGGCAGGAATTCCCAAGTTTTTATGGATGGCAAAGGACAGAGAAAGAAGTAGAATATCGAGAATGGTGGGAGGCCAGCCCTAGGTAGGAAAGTCTTTTGTAATCAGGGTAGGATAAATAAGAAAAAAAGAGTTGGCCAATGTTAATTTTATATTTATAATGATATTAGTCTCAGTTAATAATGTTAAGAATGTTGATAATAGAGGCTTCGTTAGATTTTAAGGTCCTTAAAGGCAAGGATTGTCCTTTTGCCTCTTTTTGCATTTCCAGCACTTAGAATAGTGCCTGGCATATATAGGCACTTAATAAATTTGTATTCATTGACTGCATAAAATTAGGGAATATTTTTCCATCTTGACTGATAACTCCTGTTCCACTTGGAAATAGCTTATAGTGTGTTCTCTCCCTGTCACTGTCTCTGTCTCTCCGTCTCTCTCTCTATCTCTGTCTCTCTGTCTATGTCTCTGTCTCTCTGTCTATGTCTCTGTCTCTCTCTGTCTCTCTTTCTCTGTCTCTCTCTCTGTCTCTCTCTCTTTCTCTCTTACACACACACACACACACACACACACACACACACACATCTATCATCATCATTTTGGCTATAGCGTAACAAAAAAAGGACCAAATTTCAAATTCATTTTAGCAAGATTTATATGCCAGAAGAAAATCGTGGGTAGAATAGTATTCTTCCACTATTGTTGCACAGCCGTGGGTCATGGAACACCACTGTCTCTGAAGGAATGAAATCAAGGGTGAGCCAAAGGGTAATGGAGAGGCATGTGGTGGGAACTGGCCGTCTATAATAGATTTACAACCAAGGAATCATGAAAGAGAAGTTAGGTAAAGGATATCAGAAACAAATATGAGAGTAAAAGAAGACAGACTGGCCATAGGGATGCGTGAGGGCTAGGAAATGGCCATCCTGGGTGTCTTGTGTCAAAGCAGAATCCTTGCCCCGGCCCAGTGAACTATTAGATTCTGTCTCACCATGGTGATGTAATGGGAGAATGGAACAAAACAACATGGATTGGACAATAATAGATAAGTCATAATCCAAATTTTTGGAGAGGCTAGCCCTATTGATGACATTAGGGATCTATTTGAGTATTTGAATGTAGCATGCTTTAAATATAACCGCAAAGAGGTCATTTTGTTTTCTTTTTAAATAAAGCTCTCTTCCATTTCCATTTTTATTGTTATACCTTTGTTCATGAGTTTCTCTCCCCTCATCCTGCCTGTGTACAGTCCATACATTCAGTCATTTTAACTCCTCATTCTGAAACACTGCAGTTATTTCTGAATTTCATGGATCACCGAACTAGTATGTTCTTCATTTGTTGTTACTTCTTCTCGGCCTATACAACTTTGCTGTACTCAGTGTGGGATGGTGTTTAGCTGGAGTGGTAGTGCTAGGCCCAAGAATCCATTTGCAGGAGTGGGGCAGACAGAGGAGAGGTCACAAGATAGGTAGATACAAATCCAGTTTGAGCAAACAAGCATGATGAATGCTAGCTCCCAATGTTCTCTACCCTTTGTCAAATTTCCGTGCTCTTGAAGAGGCCTCTGTGGTGTGAATGATGAATCATAAAACTCTTCCCTGGTGAAAGAGCAAAAATATAAACAGGAGCCGTAACATGCTAGCTGGGATACATTGGAGAGCTTGGGAATTCAGACGGGAGAACAATGGTACCTATATCAACTTGAATGAAGCATTAAAATGAGGACAGCAGCACACACACCACCTGAGAGAGGAAAATTTGTCAGGGAGAGAGAAAACAGACAGATGGAGAAGCACACAAAGACTGAGAGGAAAAGGGTGAGGGGACAGAGACACACAAAGGGAGGGGGAAGAGAGGGGAAGAGAGAGACAGAGAGAGAATAAGATAAAATAGTTTGTGTTTTAGCACTGAAAGAGCCGTAATTATCTGGAAGATATAGTCTATTATTTGTATTTTATGTGATATATGTTGTCACAAATGACAATACACTGTAAATGAGATTTAATTAGGAGGAACTAAGTCAGACATCCATTTATTTAGAATAACTTTACATTGTGCTCACCTGTGTCCCATGCCCTAGAATCATAGAAACAATCCATAAATACACATTTATTAAGCAACCTACTATGTCTCAGACATGGTGCTATGTACCATAACTGCAAAGAAAAACAGGAAACAATGCTGGTCATGAATGATCTTAAAACCCATCAGGGGAGATGAAGACCTAATAAGTACATAAAAAAATCCTAGGCTTTCCAGCAAGTAACTGTACTGCCATAAGTCATTCATTGGGCTTGTCTGGGCCTCAGTTTGCTCATGTGAGCAATGCAGTGGGACTTGCTATGGTAGAAAGAGCACAGGCTTAAGAGTCAGAGATTCTGGGTTGAAATTCTACCTATGAAATTTACTATCTGGAGCTTTGGGTAGGTTTCCTTCCCATCCCATAAAATGAGGAAGTTAGACTAGAAGGACTTTAAGGTTCTTTCCAGCTTTAGATCTATGAACTTTTATGCCAGTGGGCTCTAATCTTTTGACTAAATGATTTCTGATATCCGTTAAAATGCTAACTATATAACCCTATGAAAATCAGTATAAACAAAATAAATACACATTCATTTCATTCATTTATTTCAGTTATACCATTCTATTCCCTGAGCTGTCCACCAACACCTCGTAGTGGTGACTGAATCACCTACCCCCTCCAAGGCTATATAAACAGTGGGCAAAGCAGGGCAGGCCCAAGATTGTAAAGATATTAGTGCAGGCCTGCTGGTCTATGTATGCCTTGTACCTGATAATTTACTAAGTATTTGGTCACCAAAAATCCTCTGAAATAAGTAGTTGAAGTATTACCATCTCCACATTAGAGAGGAGAAAACTGAGGTCTTCCTCCTATCATGCAGATGGACACTATCTTTCCAAATCCAACTTCCTTTCTCTTTCTACTTCTGTGTTTCTGGCATATAGGCAATGGCTTAGCCAAGGGCAGAGAAACTCATCCTTAACTGATGTAGGTGATTTTGTCTTGGCCAAAAGGAGCTATCAAATATACAAAACCATAATCTCAATTTATATATATATATATATACATATATATATACACATATATACATATATATATATATATTCTGTAAGGAAAAAAAGCCAAAGATTCCTTTTTTGCATAAACATATGTGTGTATATGCACACACACACACACACACACACACACACACACACACACACACACACGGTCAGCTAGGTGGTACAGTGGACAGAGTGCCAGACCTGGAATCAGGAAGATCTGATTTCAAATGTGACCTCAGACACTTAGTAGATTGTGACCCTGGGCAAGTCATTTAACCCTGTTTTCCTCAGTTTCCTCATCTGTAAAAAGAACTGGAGAAGGAAATGGAAAACACTCCAAAGTTTTTCTTTGCTAAGAAAAACCCAAATGGGGTCACAAAGAGTCAAACATAACTGTAAAGACTGAACAACTACATATTCACACACACATATACACATACATATATATGGCACTTAGTATAGGGCATGACACATATTAAGCACTTGCTAAATGCTTATTGACATATGTGTGTATACATGTATATAGATATGTGTGAACAATCTCCAGACCTGGAAGTGCCTCAGTATGTAAACTCTCTTGAAGGAGGCAGTAATTTTCATTTTTAATCTGAACACATCATAGAGTTTCCAGGGGCACTCAGAGCTTAAATTACATTTCCATAGTCATACCACAAATTTGGGTCAGAGGACTTAGGTTTTTCTGACTCCAAGGCTAGCCATCTGTCTGCTACACCATAGTGTCTCTCATTCAGCTAATATGATAGCTATAATGACAATTCATGTAGGACTATAAATCATGAACTTGACTTTGCAAGGCTCATACAATGATCAGGAATTTTATTTATTGAAACAGTTTTTTTTTTAATCTGAATTTTTTAGGTCA
The DNA here is from genome assembly GCF_028583685.1 of Petaurus breviceps papuanus. Taxonomy (NCBI): domain Eukaryota; kingdom Metazoa; phylum Chordata; class Mammalia; order Diprotodontia; family Petauridae; genus Petaurus; species Petaurus breviceps. The sequence goes on along the minus strand of NW_027185761.1, from coordinate 33,693,438 downwards.
TCAATATAAGGAACTCCTAGCACTATGGAGATAGGAGCTATAGTGGATAGACTGCTAGTCCTAGAGTCAGGAAGATCCGAGTTCAAATTTGACCTCAGGTATTTCCTGGCTTTATGACTCTGAGCAAGTCACTTAACCTTCATTTGCCTCAGTTTTCTCACCTATAAAAGAGGGATAATAATAGTACCTACAGTCCAAGGTTATTATGAGGATAAAATGAGATTATTATTAAACTCTTACCACAGTGCCTAGCACATAGTAAGCACCATATTAAAAATTGACAAACTGGGGCGGCTAGATGGCACAGTGAATAGAGCATGGGCCCTGGAATCAGGAGGACCTGAGTTCAAATCCAATCTCAGACACAACACTTACTAGCATGTGACCTTGGGGATGTCACAACCCCAAATGCCCTCCCTTCCCCCTCCAAAAAGCAAAAATAATAATAAGTAATTGACAAACATTCTCCAATATAGAGAACTAGCTGAAGAGGTGTAGGTTTATTCCATGTCTCACAGTCACCATATGTCAGAAATGGGACTCTTAAAGAAATCCTCTTTCTTTCTGTCTTCCAAAAAGACAAAAGCCTTTTTTTGACTTCAACGTCGGCTCTGCTCACTGTCACCCTGCCTCTATTGAGTTTAGGTAAAATATGAATTTATACCTTTTCCTTAGACACCTAAAACACGTACCTGATATATTTCATTTATGCATTTGGAATTCTACTATTTGCCTATTCTTTATTTGTATCTTTAATATTATTTTAGGAATTTATGGCCTTCAAAGTATTTTTAAATATTGATACTATCTCCACAACCTAGTACAATTAAATGACTTCTGTAGTCCTTAGATTTCTTGATCTGTAAAATGAGGAGGTAGATTCGATCCTTAAAGTCCTTTTGGAGCTCTAACACACTCTGACTGCATTTGATCCACTCTCTGTTAGCAATCAGGACAAGCTGTCTTATCGTCATTTTCAAAATGAGGAACCTGAAGTCCCCAGAGGTGCAATGCCTTAGTTAGATTATGTAGACTAGTAAAAGTACAGCCAGAAGTATCCAGATCTTCTGACTTCTGGGACACTGCATACTCCTACCACTCTCCCGCTGACACTCTTCAAGGGCAGATTGCCATTCGATCAAACCACTATTGAATTTTTCATTGTCAGAGTTGGCTCAATGCCAAAGCAGTTTGTGTTTTCGGAGGCATTGAGTGGTTTGTTTTGGTTTGTTTTCCGCAAGCCTTCCACACTCTCCCCTTCCATGTACTCTCCTCACACATTTATACCTTGATATAGAGACTCTGACCTTACACTCCACGGATCTTTCATTTCTCCAGCTGTTCTGTCACATAATTTCTATAAATTGTCATTCTTTAGAGTATCTAATTCTGACTTTAGCACACTTGAGAGCTGTTTTTACAACTTCTTTTGTGTAATATGTTCAAATCCTTTAGATTTTTTCTTTTTGAGTCAAAGGACCTGGGCTCAAATATTGGTTCTGGCATATGCTACATGTGCAAGTGTGCCCAAGTCACTTTATCTCTTTTGTTTTTATTTTCTTATCTGTAAAATGATCAGGAGTCTTTAATAGTGTGTGTGTGTATGTGTGTGTGTGTGTGTGTCCTTTGGCAGTTTGGTGAATCCTAGACATACCTTCTCAGAATAAGGTCTGTAAAATCAGAAATCCTAAAATAAAATGAATAGGATTACAGAAGAAAACAAAATATAAAAAGAAACCAGTTCACGAATCCTTGGTTAAACACCATTGGAAGAGAGGTTCCTTACAACCTTAAAGCTATCACTTTCTGATGGTCAAATACTAATCTTATATGTGTGGCTATCATGCTGTTAAAAACCAAAGAAGGACAAAACCATAGGGCCCCAAACCCCTGTTGTTTAGTTTCTTCCCATCCTTTTGGGAAGGTAATGCTTGGCCTGGGGACAAGTGACCTGCTTTTGGAATCATAAGGCCTGAGTCTGAATCCAAGTATTGACATTAATTAACTCAGGTGGCCCTACATGACCTTTCTCTCTTTTGTCCTTTGTCCTCTCATATGTAAAAAAAAGAGGTTGGAGATTGTCTCAAAGTTCCCTAAATCACAGAATTCTTGATAGAGGAGATGATAAGTTCAGCCTTGAAAGAGAGGATGGAGGTCAATAGGCAAACATATTATAGGCAGAAAAGTTCATCTATACTAGTCATAGGCAATCCTGTTTTTAAAGCCATAGGCACAGTTTGTCTACAACATTATATATGCAGAAAGAGGACCATAGAAAGCAGGAAGATGAGTTGGAGTCCAGTTTCAGAAACCCTTAGGTGTCAATTTAAGGTGTTTCCATTTGAATAGGAAGGCAATAGGTATTTCCTGAAGATTTTGGACCAGGTATGGCATGATTTGATCTGAGCATTAAAAAGATTGCTGCTATATGAAGGATATATTAAAGAGAGAAGAGACTGGAGCCAGGAGACCTATTAGAAATCTATCAAAATAGTAGAGGAAGAGAAAAGTGAGTACATCAACCTCCCTGTTGACAGTCAAGGTAGAAGAAAAGATAGAGATATATAGAATCATTGGTATTTAACAACTGTTTGGATTTGATTGATAATAGCTTTTAAGCCTAGGTTCCTGGTATATGTTGACTGAAATGAAAAAGTTGGGAGAAGGACAATGTGTCACATAGAAAGATACACATTTAACTTTTGACATGTTACATTTGAGATGCTGACAGAACATCGAGATTCAGCAGGAAATGGGCAACTACAGATGAGAGAAGAGATTAGGGCTGGAAATAGAAATATTAGAGCCATTGACACAGTTGTGATCATTGAATCCATGGGAGCAGATAAGCTTGTCAGTGGAGAGAACATGGAAAAAAGAAAGAAGAGGAAGATCTCCAGTCATTTCACAATGCCCAAATACAGAAGAAAAAGTTTCTTTCAAAGGGCTTCAAATCATGAGTGCATTTTGCTATTACATATTGAGTGCAGTGGCTTTCTGGCCCAGGTTTTGTCTAGCTAAGCGACTGCTAAGATTTTCAAATTTCTCTGATTGGCATCAGCAGTCAAGGACTTAGTAGAACTTTTGCCCTCCTTACCCGCCTCCCCCTACTGAGTTGATTTATCAGTGTCAGAGAAATGAGAGTCAGATGGACTTTTATGCCAAATTGGAAGGAAATCTCATCTAAAATCTTCTTCCTCTATAACTTTTCAGCCTTTAACTTCTTTGCCTGATTGGTAGGCAGAAATATCTGCCTTCTTCAAAGAAACTCTTTCCTGTGATCATTCTGAACTGGGTAGAACAGAAAAGTCAAGGAAATAGCCAGAGAATAAGATTGTTCTCAAATTCTTCACCTAAATTTTATATCAGAATTAGCTGACCTCAGAATAAGTATTTGAATTCTGCCTCTTACAGACAATGGGGATAATACAATTTGGTCAAATGTCGATCTATAATGAATAGCTTATTTCAGTAGAAATCAGACTAAAATATGAATTCCATTTAAAATGAAGAATATTTTTTCATATATCCTCTTCCATATGCTCTTCTACCCTGCAATATGAGTGCACATCTAACATTATATGCTTTATGCTTCATGCCTGATTGGGATTCCTTCCTTGTCCAGACCAGAGACTAACAAATCTGTGACCTAGTTACTCAGGGAAAATCCATAGGTACTTGTCCCAGCCTGTACTGATTGATGTTACATTTTGGTTTCAATTTCTGGTATCAATTAAGTGGACAACTTTAGCCAATTATGAGGACTATAATGTTCAGAAAATTCTGAAACTAGTACATTGTGTCCATACCTATATTCCCAGTTCGTGATTTCTGTGACATGATCTGGTTATGAGAATTTCCAAAGCTATTAGTAGTTTTCAGAGCACCAAAGGAATCTGTTCTAGGTGTGAGGCCAAACTATGTCACCCATTGTATAAGCTTTGTTTCTTTTCAGAGAGTATAGGTTAGGAGAAAATGATGCTAATTCAGGTAAGAGCTGATGAGGGACTGGTTTAAGAGAAGATCAATGAAAGAGACTTTGACTGAATTTGATGAATAATTAGATATGAGAGATGAGAGAAAGATAAAATCAAGACAGTTGGAGATCAGATTGGATTATCACATACCTACAGCTGGAAGGTCTCCACCCAGAGGCAATCTAGTCCAACCTCTGCATTTCGAAGAAAAGGAAACTCTAACCCAAGGAAGGTAGGAGCCCTGCCCAAGACCTTGTCAGTAGCAAGCATCTGAGATGGATTTCAGCATAAGCCTGCAGACCCCAGAAACTGTTCTATTTCAGTTCTTCCATGTTGCCTCCTGATCTCAAAGTTCTCTTCTTACTGCTAGGTTTCTATGAAACAGTTTTAATGTCTGGAGATGATGCTGGATGTTGAGTCAGAAGACCTAGGTTTGAAGTTTAGACCTGATATTCCTTGGCATTGTAATTGATCCTGAAGGATTCGAGGAACCTCTTTGAGGTGGAGCTTTCTTATTTGCAAAATACAGGTAACACTTCCACTAGCAACCATGTAGGGATATTGGGAGAATCAAAGAAGATAATGGATGAAAAGCACTTCCTAGACCATAAGCACATAGGACCTGGATTCAAATATACCTTCTCCCAATGCAGTGCCTGGTTTTCCCATCCGCCAACCTCAGCCTTCCCTCAGGGAAGTGAGCAGACTGCCAGGTCAGTTCCACCCTCCCCCAGAGGATGTGGGCCCTTCCCTGTCAGCACACCTTCACAGAGGTGGGCAGGCTTCCGGGTCAGGGAGACTTGGTGCACCAGCAGGATTTTCAAGGTGTATACTGAACAATCACTGTTTTTGTCCTCTGTAAGTTTCTGCTTACACAATACCTAACTATTGGCTGCATGGTCTCCCTTTAAAAGCTGAGGCTTTACCTAAGATCTCTGCTGTACAACCTGGGACAGTGGGATGGTACCTCATTAGCCTGCAATGTGGCCTGATCAGCCAACATGGTGTATAATAAAGGGTCCAGTTCTAAATTGTTCTTGCTTGTGTTTTCTGGGTACAACACCATTTACTTCTTCTGTGATACTGACCTACTTACTTCATTTTCTGGCGACACCTTTCTTTAACTATAAAATTAGTTTATTAGATTAGATGACCTCTGAATTGCATTCCATCTTTAAATCTGTACCCCTATCAGCCTTTATTAGTGTCATCTCCAGCAGTATGCTGGAACCACCTTTTGCCAACTTTGCAGAGCTGATTGTTAAATTTTCAGTATGAGCATTTATAACTTGAAAAAAAAATCAGTAAATACTACAGATCATGATTTTATTTATTATTTTACTGGTTGTCTAGACTTAAAGTGATTTTTTAAAATTTTAATGATGTAGATTACACTTTGAAGTGTCTCATGCATATTTTTTCCCCAAAATTCAGAAATTGAACATTTACCAACCCACCCCTGGTCACCTCTCATACTTATGCTTATTTTTCCCCCATTTTCCCCTGGATTTATGTTGAGTATAGTCTCTGTTTTTAAGATCACTCTTAGTCTTAAAACAAAAAAATTCAGTTAAACTTCACTTTATTTTAGTGGTACAATATACTTGAAACATAGACCAGCTCTATTGTTAGATGCCCATCCTAAATTCCTAATCTCTGTTAGTAGGCAGCATAAAATGAATACTGTAATTCTATTTCTCTACTGTCGTAATAATAAATTCGTTTTAGTTAGAAAAATAGAAACCACATGTGCATTTTAAAGCAAAAATGACAACATACTGGTTAAAAACACAATTAGAATCTTATTAGAAGTTAGGAAATGTGAGTATTTGGCACATCACCTTCACTATTATATTAAGTTGAATGAAAATTTAAGTCTTAAATCAAATGACAATTCCTGTATTATACGCGGGTTAACGGATTTTTTAAATGAGGAAAGAAAAGGACAAAGAAGACATGAATATGAATAGTCTTCAAATAAATCATTAGAGGAACGTAAGTTTCACTTCTACCACTTCCATTTCTTTAACCACTCAAATGAATGTTCCTGACTGTTTATGTTAAATGATTTCCCAAATCCCACCTAAATTGGATTCCTAGTTGGTGGTTAGGGTACAGCATTATTCAACGATGTCACTCCTCTCTTCACTAGGAATTAAACCTTAAAAATAATGTCTTATCTAATAGTAAAATATGTTTCATCTAAATGTATATGTATAGACTATATCAGATTGCATGCTATCTTGTGCAGGAGGGTGGAGAGGGAGAGAGAGAGAAAACTTAGAACTCAAAAGCTTATGGAAATGAATGTTGAAAACTAAAAGTAAATAAATATTTTAAAAGAAAAAAGGTTAAAAAACAATAATGTCTTATTGTAAGTGCCAATATATCATGGGGGAGTAGATAGGTAGCCTCAGAGACAGGGAAATTTCAGTGTAACTTCAACACAAATGGGATCTGTGACCACATGCAAGTCACATATCTGATCTATGCCTTAAGAGCCCTATCTGTAAAATGAGCTGATTGGACTTAGTGGCTACTACAATCCTTTCTAGCTCTAAATCTGTGATCCCAGGAATCTCTCAGTGACCCCCAAACAGCTCTCGAAGACTATAAATTGCAGAGGAGTTGCAGATCTGCATTGGTAAAGGGTGTTTCCTTAACACAACTTTCATTCACCAAAGGAAACACCAATTTGAAACAAAAATAACTACATTAGAGGTGTCTATAAGCTGTGCTTCTGATGGGAAGTACTTGGTATTTTCCTTCTAGGTTTTTTAAAATATATTTTAATTAGAGGCTGCTAAGCTACCTAGGTTAGGAAATATCTAAGGATGGGAAGAAAAAAAACATGCTGAGTAGTTACTCTCAGGCTAAAATCCATATGGTATTATGGGTTATTATGATGAATATTTAGTTTTGAGTGGCTTCATTTATTATGTAATAGCAGTATGCAGTTAGTGAAATGCTTCTACAAGTGAACTCTGCAGATGTTTAAAAAATCCCCAATGATTAGCAGGATGTGCACATGTACTACAAGAAGGGAGTGCATGTTACATTAGAATGTCACATAATATATTGAAAACTAAATAGCCCAAGGCATCAATTATAGACTAGGTTCAATGTATTTTACCAGGCTGATCAATCACCTGGAACTGACCTTCAAAGGGTAGTTAGAGGGGTAGAAATCCATGGGTTTGTTCATCATATACTTAAGACTCTGTACTACTCTCTTTTTATATTGGCTATGGCTCCCTAAATGCTTCCAGTATTCCCCAGATTCCATGCTGATGTAAATGAAAAAAAAAAAAAAACCTCTCCTTTATTATACTTTCCTTCCAGAAATGAATGTTCTCCACCTGGAGTCTTAAATCCACATTCTGCTCCTCTGTAGACAGTTGGTATCTAGGGGTGTTGATGATGGTACTAAAGAAGATACATTACACCTGCTGCATCCTAAGAATCCCCAGGTCTTTCCATCTGGACAGCAGCTCCATCCCCTTATCTGTGTTGTATCTCCCATTGGAATATGCACTCATTGAGAGCAGGGACTGTTACTTTTTTATTTGTATCCCCGGTGCTTTGCACATAATAATTGCTTAAATAATTTTTCATTCATTCATTATGTTAGTGCATGTCTCTATATCTTTATACAGGCTTTCTTCATCCTAGACTCCATTCTCTCCTTAGCCCCACTTTTTAGAATCTCTGGTTTCTTTCAAAGATTGACTCAAAAACTACTTCTTACATTAAGCCTTTCCTGATTCCTCTAGCTAGCACTAGTTCACTGACCAAAAATATTACCTCTTCTTTATTTTGTTTATATTTTGTATATGTTTATATGCATAACACCCCCCCCCCCAATAGACTATAATTTCTTTGAGGGAAGGGACTGTTTGTATTTTTTTTATCCTCAGTACCTTGGACAGTACCATATGCTTGATAGGTGTTTAATTGATCCTTGTTGAGTAAATGAATGGGTGAGTGAATGAGTAGATGATTTGGAATAGGAGATTGTGATTATAATGAATATTAGGTGCTTGATTTATATCAGTCAACCAGTAAGTATTTATTAAAAGCCAGCTATGTGCTAGACACTGATCTAAGTTATGTAGATACAAAGAAATTAACTCACACCAAAATTATATATATATATAATATATGTGTGTGTGTACATAAGTACATATATATGCATATACATATATAAATATATGTGCGCATATATACACATACATCCATATATACACACAAATATGATAATAAATAGGAAATAATTAAAAGAGGGAAGGCATTTGAATTAAGAGGTATTAGGAAAGGTTTTCTATAAAATATAGTATTTTAGTTGGGACTTGAAGAAAGCCAGGGAAGTCATAAGGTAGAGATGAGAAGAGCGACTATTCCAGGCATAAGGCACAGCCAGAGAAAATGCCTGAAGTGGAGAGATGGAGTATTCTTCTTGTGGAAAAGCAAAGAAGTCAGTGTCACTGGGTCAAAAAGTGCATCACTGGAAGTAAGATGCAAGAAGACTAGAAAGCAAGGGGAAGGGGTGGGGTAGGAGGGGAGGTAGGTTTTGGAGGGCTTTGAAAACCAAATAGAGAATTTTGTATTTGAACCTGGAAGTGACAGGGAGCCACTAGAACTTATTGCGTGTTGGGGGTGGGGTGACATAGCCTAGTAGGACATTTACTTTAGAAAAATCACTTACTTGGCTAAATGGAAGATGGATTAGAGTGGGGGAGAGTCTTGAGGCAGGCAGATCCACCAGCAGGCTATTGAAATAGCCTGGGCATGAGGAGATGATGGCCTGCACTCATGTGGTTGTAATGGCAGAGGAAAAAACACAGGGACATTTTTTAAAGATGTTGGAAAGTTGAAATTAACAGGTTTTGGAAAGAGACTGGATGTAGGTGGGGGAGACTAGACATAGTGAGAAGTCAAGGATGACACTTAGGTTATAAGCATATGGAACGGGGAAGATGTTGGTGTCCTTGACAGCAATAGGGAAGTTTGGAGGAGGGGAAGATTTAAAGGGAAAGATAATGAATTCAGTTTTAGATTTGAGTTTAAGATGACTACTTGGCATCCAGTTTGAGACATCTAGAGCAAATTGGAGATGGGAAACTGGAGGACAGCAGAGAGGTTAGCACTAGATAAGTAGATTTGAAAATCATCAGCATAGAGATGGTGATTAAATAAATTGCTTTAAAATTCTCAAAATAGTTTCCTCGTACAGCATTGATACAGTGGGCTACTGTTGCTAACCCCATCTTACAGATGAGGTGACTGAGGCTTGGAGAAGCCATGCTTATATAGCTAGAAAGCATTAGAGCCAGGATTCAAATCCAGATCTTAGGATCATAAATCAGGAACCTTCCTTCGGGATCATGTGTACCAACTCCCTCATTTTAAGATGAGGAACTGATGTCTAGAAAAGTTACAACTAAGATAACACAGGAAATGGCAAATTAGTGTTTAAACCTAAGTCCTTTGACACCAAAGCTACTTCCATTGCATCACATAGTTCAGTGGTTATTCCCCTATGTGGACCATTGCCAAGCTTTAGGGAAGAGGACAAATTTCAGTTGTGGTGACTTTATAGCTAATAAACACAATTACTTCTTATATCCAGGTCAGATTTAGGTTCTTATTTTAACTATAGCAGGAAAATCCAGACCCTCATATGACACTACTTTTAATTATGTAGGGAGTTTCCTGAACAGCACTTATGTGTGTGTTTTATTAGGAGCAATAATATAGTCATAAAAACTGAGAGAACTGCACTATCCTCTGAGGAATAGCAGGGGTCTCTGTAAAGTCTAACAGTCTCTGGGAGAATAGCTACAGTACTTTCACAGTCTAGCTGGCATGGGGTTAATTCAGAGACTCACTTGGGCTTTAGCTTCTGACCTCTAAGTCTGCCTCCTGGTAAGAAAAGAGACTGCTCTATCCGTTGTCAGGAAGAGAAAGGGAGAAACGAGACACTCGGAAGAAAGAAGTGCAGCAAAGAATGAGTTCTCTACTTCTGAGTGCTGGGAGTTTTAGATATTGTTGATGTTGTAGATTAAGATATGCCGACATGTTCTATACAATGATATCTTCTCCCGTACAATCAGTGCTTTTGGGTAAGAGGTGAACATAGTGGTTTGAAAATGATTTAAATGGTTTCCAAGTACTTTGGAAGATCTCATGTAAATTCATTAGTAGCTCTACAACCATCTACTATGCATTTAAGTAATGAAAAATGTATTAGTTTCACTACACAAATGTATTATCATCCACTCTGTAGTTAAATGAAAAATGTATTAGCCTCTATATATAAATATATTAGCATTCACTCTATACCATTTGCTCTTATGTGATGCTCCACTTGAACCAGGCCCTAAATGCAAACACTGATTAAACTTCCCATGCTTGATTATTAATTTTTTTTCCTTTTTAATTTCAGAAAATATTTGGATTTTCAATGATCTTTATCACAATAAAATCGGATAACTTTTGTATAAGAAGGAATTCCAGCATTGGTTTTATAGACGGCTCAAGTAAAGGGCTTCTGGGGCTCATATCCTAGTGAAAATATCAACTGACAATAGAATCAGCAAGACTAGTAGGTCCCTGCAGAGTCATGGAAAAACCTTTGGCACTTGAGAGTAAAAGCATAGGATTTTAGAACCAACTGATGTCATTCAATGCATAAGCCATGCCCCCACCTACATCTATGAAGTCAGAAGGTCACCTCTCCCCTCAAGTGAAAGTAGTAGAGCAGTTAATGGAACCAAACTGATACTCTCCTGAGTCCTGGGCCCCTCACCATCCAGTATGGTGGGTCCATTACCAGAGGTATCCCACTTAAATTGGCTCCATGAGTCAATTGTTAAATTATCATTTTAAGCATTTTCACCCCAGAAATGAGCAAACATTTCAAATCAGGGATTGGTTTATTGATCTGTTGATTGCCTAGAGTAGACTTAAGAAAATGATGAGGAAAATTTTAATTATGCAGAACAAACTTAGAAGTGTGTCATGCATGCATTTTTGAGAGCTGGTTGTTAAACATTCACTGTCAGATTCCTTATAATAGCTTATATTCATATGACACTAAGATTCATGGGACACTCTCCCCAAAAAAGTATTGTAAAAGAATAATATGAATATGACTATCTCCATTTTATAAATCAAACACCTCATAAAGATGATATAACTTAACCCAAATAATATTGTTAGCATGTGTCAGTCCTGGGATAAACTCAGGTCTAAGTCAAAAGCCATTACTCTTTCCAATACAATCTATTGCCTTCATGCTACTGAAAGATAAAATGCTAAGGAAACTCATTTGTGCACTGTTGCCAACGTCTTCTAGTAGTTATGCCCTCTTTGTGTATCTTCAGGCTTCCTGCTTCTTCCTGGGCTAATGCCTTGATTTGTAATCCAAAGGAGAAAGATGTTTGCGCTCTGCCTCAGGAAATACCAGAACTGATACTCCAACCCAGATGGTCTAGCCCCCAAATTCAGTGATCATTTCATTACATCAACCTGGGTTTCTGCTTGACTGTATGGGCACTGGAAGGATCTGATGATGAACTCTTAGCTATTCAAGTTACTAGAGGCTGATACGCCTAGATAAGAGCATGAGTAACATGTGAGTGTGTTCTGATGGATCCCCTATGCCCCACCCCCACGGTGCCTAACAACAAAGCATTTATGACCCACTTTAAAGCCCTCAAAATTTTCCATATGCATTTTCTCCTTTGACCCTCATGCTAAGTGCATGAAGTAGATATTAACATAACACAATCCATATTTTGCAAAGGAGGTAAGTGCCTGTGAGATTAACTGCCTATTATAACACAGTTAGTAAGTGTTAGATGTAGTATCTGAACGCACACCTCTCCTAACTCTCAGTGCAGAACTTTTGTTCTCTATAAAACTGTTTCAAAGGAAGCTCTAGGGCAGGGGGGATAGGTAGATAGATAGATAGATAGATAGATAGATAGATAGATAGATAGATAGATAGATAGATAGATAGATAGACAGACAGAAAGATAGATAGATAGACAGACAGGAAGGAAGGAAGGAAGGAAGGAAGGAAGGAAGGAAAAGGAAAGGAAAGAAAATATCTATAGATAGGTATAATCTATATATTTTTTCCAATTATTTCTAATTATGTTCAATCTGAAAGTTGTCTAAGATTTCAAAGGTTTGGGAGAAGGTACTCACAATGTCTCTTCTGTTTTCAGAAAGAATTACACTAGGAGTGTAATAGGGCTTGAATCTGCTCCGTGCACTTTAATCCTCACAGTTGATGTTATACTGTCTAACCTGCTAGGCTTGGAGACATGAACAACTGAATTCATAGCCTCCCTCATTTACTTCATAGACATGTGGCCATAGACAATGCCCTCGAGCTCTCTGTGATTTGATTTTCTCATTTGTAAAATTGCAGGAGGGGAGGAAGGTCGCCTTGATTACCCTTAAGATTCCCTCCAGCTCTAAATCTATGTATGATCCACCCAGTTGTTAGAATGGACTCTCTAAGAGGTAGTGAAGTACATGCCAAAAATGCATGCTTTTCCCCCCCAATCTTCTCAGAAATTGTCATCATTTTTTTCTTGAATTTGGGCAGTTGGATGTGGCTGCTGGCTTTGTCATGCTGCAACCCCTTTCAACTAACCTTATTAAAAATCTTTTCTTTTGAACTTAAACATGCTAAATCTTCATGAGACTTCCAAAGAACATGGAAGCCCGTCTTTCCTCTTGAACCTCCCTCAAGTACAGCCTAATTCAGTTAATTTGTCAATCTGACAGCCCCTTAAGAAAGAAACAAGGAGAAACCTAAGCACAGAAGCAATTGAAAGCCCTTAAAGGGTATTAAAATATCCTTCGAAAGCAAACTATTCTCCCTTCAGATGTCAATCTTGTCTGTGTTTTCCTAGCAACAAGGATGACTCATGCATTTAGTCACTTTTAACTGTATTTATAAAATAAAAATAGCTGAAGAAGTAGCATGTGAATTACAGGTAGACTCCCATTTTAGGGAACTATTATAATGCTGAGTGATACATAATGAAGTCATTGTGGTGTCTTAGAAGATAGTTCATGTGAATATCACTTTGCTTATCTAAGTGTAAATTTTATCTAAATAAATTCTCTAAAGCATCATAGGATTTTAGTGCTGGGAAGATACCTTAGGTACCATCCTGTCCAACCATGTCATACACTGGATAGCAGAATGCATCTCTCTAGATAAATCTATTATGACCACTATGTAGTCATTTGGGAAAAGAAAAAAGATTCAGAGTCCAAGGAGCTTGGTTTGAACCCTAAAGTTACTACATGGGTGACCACTTGCAGAAAAGTCACTTTATCTCTGTGGATCTCAATTCCTCACCCAATAAATGAGGTCAGATGAGGTGACCTTTAAGGTCCCTTCTCCCTCCGAGTCTATAATCCTATGACCTTTAGACTTGCCTTGAAGGTAACTAAGTTAGCCACTGTGCAATTCTAAGAGCTTCCACTCACATTGAACTATTTCCCATCAGTAAAGCATCTTCGTCAGCCAAAGAATTCTCTGCGGTACCGGAGAATTCTTCTTCTGCGGTACCGGAGAATTCTTCCTCTGCACACCTCTCCATGAATTCACAAGAAAACAAAACTTCTGATGTGTTTGAGCTCCCCTATTGTTTTCTTCATGCTATCTGTTACAGTTCCCTTTCTGCCCTTTTCAGCTTCCTCTTTACCTATTTATTCCCTCTGCAGACCCATTTCCTTTGGTCCAAATCCAGGAATTGAGTAAGCTGTATGAATATACACCATTTGCCTTCCTCTGAAATCTTTCTCTTAGCAGTAGTTATGTCTTCTCCATTGGTATCTTTTCCCAGAATCTTTCCTCTTCTATTTCAACCTTCCCTTTCTCCAGAAAGACTATTGTAGGCCCACAAATCAATAATTAATCCCTGCAATATTGGCATGCCCCCTCCTATGCAAGGGCTAGGGAACAGGATGGGAAAATTTTCCTCTAAGTTGCTTTTCAGCCACTAGATGTCTAAACAGACTTTTCATCTAATGACTTGAGCTTGCTTTCCCCAAGACCTGCTTTACTTTCCCCAACCCTCTGGCTATTTGAACCCTTGAACTTCATAGGGCTTTCCCTTTTCCTGTCTCAGTGGCATTGTTTCCAAATGCAATATACAGAATGCATCTTCTTCATGTAGACTTTTCTTTTGCCAGGACCTCTTCTGCTCATGTAATCATCAATCAACCCATCAATTAACAAGCATTTATATGTCTGCTGTATGCCAGGCATTATACTAAATTCTGGGAAGAAAAGGAAGTGGCAAGAAACCAAAAAAAAAACAAAGCAAACAAAAAGCCCCACCAGTCCCAACCCTTAAGGAGCTTGCCTTCCAAAGAGAGACACAGCCTATTTGTCAATAGATAGAGATAGATATAAGGATATAGAAATAGATATAGATATCAGAATATACAAGATAATTGCAGAGTAGAGGGAAGGTATCCTTAGAGTTATTTGAATCATAAAGAAGGTTTTAGAGATAAAAGGAACCTGAGCCACTATCAGGTTCAATCTGCTAAATGAAGAAACCAAAAGCCTAAAGAGAAGAGTAATTTGTCCAAGCTAGTAAACAACAGATCTGACACTTGAACCTGGATCTTCTGTGTTTTTCCCTCTACACCAGGCCCAGATCTGGCTGACAAAAGGTCATTCTGTACACACACACAAACACACACACATGCACACACACGCACATGCATACACACGCATATACATGAAGCACATAAAAACACACAAAGGGAAAGCCTTTGGCAATATAAGGGCTTTTATAAAAATCCTTTAGTGTTCTAAATACCTAAATGTTGTCTTGATCTACCCTTGAAGCCTTATATAGTAAAAAAAAAAAAAAGTCATTCACTAATGAAAAAATACTTAGTAGCCGAAAACTGTTTAGCAAAACAGAACTATGCAACCTAGGCTTCTATAGGATGAATTTGTAATCTGGAAAAATAGCTTAACTCATACCTGTGTATTTTGATGGGTTTTTGTTTTCTAAATGTTAATGTGAGGCCAAAACACCAGTACATCTTTAGTGGGTCAGTTCTTTAATATAGTGGATACAAAGTAGCTGAAAATTGATAACAATTTTGAGGGAATTGATTATATTGAATTCAGCTCCACAAAGGGTAATTAAGTGCCCAAAGTGCACAAGACAGGATGCTTCCCTTGGAGGATAAGAAGAGACTTCAATTTTGAGCTGAAAGAGATCTCAAAGAGGACTTATTGTCTAAGGGTTCTTAACCTGTGATTCATGGACTTAACTTATTTTGCCGCTGCTGTTATTGTTGATGTTTAACATTCTGAAAATTGTACTAATGTATTTTGATAAATGTAGTTTCCTTTGGAATTCTTTGCACTTCGAGTGCAATTCACAGTCCATAGGCTTCACTGGGATGCTAAAGGACACCATCACACACACACACACACACACACATACGTGCACAGACTTAAGAACTCCCAATCTCGTTTAACCCCTTCATTTTACAAATGAAGAAATGGAGTTCTAGAGAAATTAAGCAATCTTTCCCCAAGATCGCAGAGTACATAGCCACTGCAGGGTAAGGTTTCAGCTCAGGTTTAACAGCTCCAGAGCCAGTGGCCTTTCCATTATGCTATGATAATATGACATAACTGCTCTTCTCAAAGAATTCCATTTTGAGGTAGGTTGTTTTTTTTTTTGTAATAGCTTAATGACATCTAACTGCATACCCCTACCCATCATCACCCATCCTACCCCTCTCTCACTGGAGCTAACATTGTCAAAGAACCACATTATAATCCAACTTTTAAAGAGTTAGTTAATTGAATTCATTGAACCAAAAATATTCACAGTGAATATCATCAATGTTTCCATGTAAAACAAAAATCCATTTTTGTCTGTCTTGGAGGGGAAGTGGCTGGGGGCTAAAGGATTACAAATGAGCCAAAGAACAATGTGACATGTGTTTCTTTCACCAGACAAGCTTTTTAAAGTCAGGATTTGGGGGGAAGAGAGAAGTGCACACTGCAAATGGTCAAGGCAAACTTTTTTCATGTCATCACATTGAAGAGGTGCACCTGCATTGTTATTACAGTGGCATTACATCTTATTTGAACATTGCAGAAGAGATACCAGGCAAAAAAATATGCTGGGCCTTTTGCAACATTTAATTCACTGAATTTCTTCTTGAGTGCTTAAAAAAATGTATATGACTTTCCTGACAAACACCCCAGTGTAAAGTTAAGGAAGCTTTCCTGTAATGGGGAAGGGGTGGGACAGGAAGAAATATTTACCATTTTAACAAAAGAGATTATGTAACCATGCTAGTGTAGGTTGAAGAGAATTGTCTGACTATAGCAAAGAGGGGATTCACATAATAGTCAATTTGCGGTCATCTTATGCAATGTCATATGATAGGCAGTTGGTTTCATAAGATCAGAGGAGCTGCAGGGGGACCTTAGATAGTCAAACACTTCATTTTACTGGGGTAGTATGTCTTATTTGGGAACTATTCAGAAACCAACCATTGACTCCCATATGAGAGATAACTACTACAAATTTTAATAACTCTCTGAGGATTGCAGAAGGGTTTTTCTTCGCTGACCCTATAAGGTAGACAGGGCTAGTATTATTTTCTCCATCATCATTTTACAGATGAGGAAAATGAAGTTATGGCAAATTGCCAGAGTGAATACTGGCGGGGGGCGGGGGTGGATTCAAACCCAAATCTTCACAATTCCACATCCAAGGTTCCTTCCTCTATGTCACCAATGGGGAAAGTGATGGGGAAAAGTAATGGGGAGTAATGGGTAATGGGGAAAAAACAGGCTTCCCAGATAGATAAAATAAGTATCAGATCCTCTCTTAGACCCTCACCATTTTTGTGACCCTGGGAGATCCATTTACCTACCCTCCATCTGCCTAGATTCCTCACCCATACAATTGGCATAATAACCTGTCTTCAAGGATTATTATAATAAAATAGCATTCTTAATACAGTGATATAACGTGCTTTGCAAATGTTATGGTGCTATAGAAATGTTAGCTTTAATTTCAGCATCAGCATCATCATTAATTGCTTGCTTGGAATATAGTATACAGGTAAGCCTAGGAAAACTTTCATTGGGAAATATCTCTCCCTGAACCTGGCCTATGACTGATTTCTAATTTTCTACCAGTGACCGTTCAGCATTGCTTTTGCCAAAAGTTGGTCTTCATTTTAAAGAAGAAAACTTGGATCTTTTAAAATAGATTTTATTAATATCCATTTGTTTCTTTTTTATATCACCTAGGTTTTCCTCCATATCCCCTCATTCCTCTCCCAGAGAGTCATTCCTTAGTACAAAGGATTTATTTCAACTAAAAAGAAAACAGATTCAGTGAAATAAGTCAACACATCAAAAAATGTGACATTGTATGCATTATTACAACATAGCTTTTGAGAACCCAGAAATACCTGGATATCAGGATGTAGCATAGAGGTATGATTTTTGTTTCACTCCCTGTAGTGAATGGATTTCTTAGGAATATCAATGTTTCACATGGTCATATGGTTAGAATATTTCCTCAACAGATGTACGTTGATCATCAGATTTCAATCATGCTACATACTTCCTCTGTGATTGTGGCCAAGTGACTCACCTCTCCGTGCTTCATGTTCCTCATCTACAAAATGAGAGTATTAAGCTAGATGGCCTCTAACCTCCCTTTCAGTTCAAGGTTTGTGATACTCCCTGTCCCACATTCTGTTATTTTGGTGCATTCAGTTTGGCTTGTAAGGCTTGCCCATATTGCCTCATCCAACTAGAAATTTTATGCATTATCTTAAGAGCCCCAGACGTCTTAAACACTGATATTGTACGAGCCATTTATTGTACTACCTTAAAAAAAATTAAATGAGTGATGATGACTTTTGTATGCCAAAAAAAGAGGTTTTTTTTCTTTAAAAGTTTCTTTGCTTGTTTGCCAGAGTTTATTTAGTGCCAAAGAGAAAAAAAAATTGCTAGAGATCTGTGATTATATCAAAACTTGTATTGGCAGATGGAAATTTTAAAGGCAGTCAGGTTGTAAGCCATGTTATTTTATGACATTAAATAATATATTTATTTATATTGCAACTTATTTCTTACATTAACTTTGGAGGATCTGGGAGTCATTTATAAAAACTTGAAAAAATCAGCAGAGTCTACAAATGATCTATATAAAGTACACTAAATTGGTAGAGTGGATGAATGTGGCATGTATATTCTCTATAAAGAACACACAACCACTCCACCCAGCTGCCACCCCATTGCCTCCACACATGCACACATTGTACATAAATCCTCTTCTCTGCATTCAAAGATGTTAGGAACATCTCTCTCTCTCTCTCTCTCTCTCTCTCTCTGTCTCTCTGTCTCTGTCTCTCTCTGTCTCTCTGTCTCTGTCTCTCTCTGTCTCTCTGTCTCTCTGTCTCTTTCTCTCTCTCTGTCTCTCTGTCTGTCTCTCTGTCTCTGTCTGTCTCTCTGTCTCTGTCTCTCTCTGTCTCTGTCTCTCTCTGCATGTGTGTGTGTTTAGAGGGACACAAAATTTCTTCCAAGATTAAAATGACCAAGGGGCGGCTAGGTGGCACAGTGAGTAAAGCGTCGGCCCAGAGTCAGGAGGACCTGAGTTCGGTTCTGGCCTCAGACACTTAACACCCACACAAAAAACTAGCCGTGTAACCTTGGGCAAGTTACTTAACCCCAATTGCCCTCCAAAAGGCAAAAAAAAAAAAAGATTAAAATGATCTTCTGACTTCTCTGCTGTGTATTTCATAAACCTCTCTGCATATGAAACCCTAAAAAAAAAAATCACCAAACTCCTTTGAATTTCATTGTCCTCATCTACAAAATGGGGAAAATAATAGCACCTACCCCAGAGGTTGTAATTAGAAGAATCTATCAGTCTGTCTCTCTATCTCTCTATCTCTCTATCTATTCAACATACATTAAATCTCTTAAATATCAATATAGATGTTAGCTATCATTCTTAGCACCCTTTCTTACATTTTTAATCTCCCAAATCTTTTTCCCCCATCCTCATGGCTTTCATTAGAATGCTTTGGGCTTTTCAGATCCGTCCTTAGTTATCAAAGCCAAAACTGATACTGTGTTCCCTAGAATATGGTCTGATCTTCTTTCAGCCCAATTCCATGCTTTGTCACTATAGATGCAATCACCAAGTTAATGCCCAAGTATACTTGACTAAGGTAAATCTAGGCAAGTTGAATGGATCATTGGATGATCTGTTTGTCTCCTTTGGTTCCCAGCCTTCCTATGGTAATTAACTATCATTTTGATAGGCAAACTGGTCAAACTATAAAGATGATCCTATTTGTCTATGGTCTGGATAGATATTAATCTCTAATTAATATTAATTAGTCTCTGATATTGATAACATTTAATTTTCTATTTCATTTGTTAATTAATATATTTTCCTAGTGTCCAGTATTTGCAAACAGCTAACATTACTGTACCTTGAAAAGCATATTTTATGAGCTAATGCCTTTTTTCTTCTTCTCTCATTAAGTAGTCAAATTCTACTTGCCTAAATCAAATAGCAAAGAAAATCATTTTGAAGTCTTGTTTTAAAGGGAGAATACTTTGCTGAAAGTAGTTGATTGAGTGGATTTGAGAGCCAGAATTAATAGAGACTGGCGCACTTTCCTCGTTTTTCTTCCATATAATTCTGGCTTCTTGGAAAATCAGACATGAAAATTACTCTGACTACAAGCCTAGTCTGTGTGCAAAAGCATTGTGCTTCCAAAAATCAACACATTTTATCAGTCTATTATGCTTTTTTTTAAAAAAATGGTATAACTTGAGACATTGTTTCCTTATACTTTGGAAAGCTAATAACATCCTATTGTAAATCAGGAACATAAGCAGGGCTGCATTGTAAAGAGGTGTTCTTGACAAGATTGTGAAGAACATCACGTTATTAATGCAGACGTCTGCACTTAATACCACTTTTCCAAGACATTTTGTTGTTCTACAGGTGGCCATTTAAGACAATCAATTTACATAGAACAATTTATTCCTTTTTCATGCTGTTAAAGCAAATTGGTATGTAATTAGATTTATATACTGAATAATCTCATTTGCATATCCAATTAATTCTTCCTGTTTTAATTTGCTAGGGTTGAATTCACATTAGTAGTAAAAAATAACACTTAAATTATCCAGGACTCAAATTTTCCTTTGCTCTAATTTGTTCAAGATGTTCCATTAAAAATTGGTCCTCAGCAGTCTTCTCAAAAATCAAATATGAAAGTGGAGATGTTACATTAAGTCTCTTTAGCCTAAAATCCCAAAGTTCAGGTACCCACTCGATCCTAACAGTGTTTCCCACTTCGAAAATGAAGAAAACCTAGTTTAAAATGCATGCCTTCTGGCCTAATCACATTTCAGAACATGAGAAAATAGGCATTAAAAAAAGTATTCCAAAACAAATACATACACCTGCAGCATCCTTATAGCTTCCAAATGGCTGCAGGTATTTCCCTTCTAATTAATCCTCATGTGAGTCTGTTGTGTCTTGCACATAGCTGGTGGTCAAAATATGTGATGGATGGATGAGTGAATTAATGGATAAATGAATGAATAAATATGACTTGTGGTAGAAGACAGATAAAGTGCTTACATGGACTGAATAATATCTGATTTTCACTTCTCGGGTAATTCTGATCTCAAAGCCTTAAAACAACATAAACATTTGTAAAGTACAGTTACCATCATCTCCAACTAAAACAGAACTTTCTTATTGATTTAATAGAACTACTAAGTACCTCTGAAATAATCCCGGTGAATCCCTGTTTTCATAGATGCTTAACTCATATGTAGAATGACCTGAATTTATTTCAGCAACTCCCAAGTTTCACCTTTCTGTTGGGGTTCCCATCAGTAGCTATCCTTTTGTCATATTTTATTGGACTAATTCAAATTAAAGGAAAGGTATTATTATTAAATGCCATTAATCATTTTGGGGCTTACATCCCTGGTACTTGGCACAGTGTGTAACACATAGTAGGAACTTAATAAATATTTATTGAATAGAATCAGTTCCATATCAATGTTTTGTTTTACATGATTATTCTTAGATTGCTAATATTTACACTAATTTAAATGGCTTCCAAGCAACTTAATTGTGAACTCTATTTAGTTACTAAAGCAAGAAATTTGGAATTGAATAGGAGTCCACCTCTAGACTAAAAGAAAACCCTAATTTGCAAGTGACATCTGAATGAATTTCTTGGCACTGAGGTTTACCCATTATTCAGTACAAATATTTCCTACTGATCATTTGGTATGTGTTGTAATTGTAGAACAAAAGCTTAGAAAGGCTCCTTTTTTTCTACGTCAATGTCATTTTGCCTTTGAAACTGTCACTTAAAATGATTTTAATGTCATGAATTTCATTTAGAATGCTTGTGTACAGTGTATTCAAGTAGTTTAAAGATCCTTCATAATCAAAGAATCCTAGACTTCAAGCTGGGAAGGAACTTTGGAGTCAATCTAGACTAAATTCATCATTTAACAGATGAGGAAACTGAGACTCAATGAGAAAGAGTAAATTGTTCCAAATTGGACAGCTGACAGGGATGAAATTAAAATCCAGGTCCTCTGGCTCCAGATCCATTTACTAGATCATCCAATATATTCAAATTATTTCAGTTTGCAAATGGTGTCAAAGTAGCATTAATACTTAATGTATGAAGAAAGATGGGTGATGGTGCTAATATTCTTAGTAAACATACTAGAATTTTGACGTACAGGCTTAGACATCCAGATGATTCTTGTCTCATGTAAAGTTGTCACCTCAGTAGATAACATATTTGCCATTATTTAAAGATGTTTTTCATCTTCTCTCTATGAATGTCCTTAGAGCTTGGGCTCTATTATTTTTACTGTGCCCAGTGGTACTTAGTTACTTTCCCTATTTTATAGTAGATTTGAATTTTGGAAATAGCCAAGGAATATTTAAAGGTGACAGTTCAGTTTCATAAAAATTTGTTAACTATGGGGTAATAAACTTTTCAAATTAATTAAAATTAGTCGAAGCTATGAAATAATGAGACTATTTCTGTTTTAGTGATTTACAGCCCGTGTGTGTGTGTGTGTGTGTGTGTGTGTGTGTGTGTGTGTGTAAGTGTAAATGGGATAGTTAGGTTTAGTGAAGGGACATCACACAGAAAAGGATTATGCTTGCTTTATTTGTCTCCAGAGGGAAGAATTAGAAGTAATTTGTAGATTTTACAAGAAAGAAAACTGAGGCTTCTTGGAAATACAGCATCTTAACAATTAAAACTATCCTTAAGTGGAATGGACTGCCTCAGAAGCCAGTAAATAGTGGAACTGTTCATTCAATCAGTCAATCAGCTAACAGCTGTTAAGCGCCTTCTTTATGCCAGACCCTGATGTTGGGAAAGATTGAAGGCAAGGGGAGAAGGAAACAACAGAAGATGAGATAGATAGTGTCCTGGATACAATGAATGTGAACTTGGACAGACTTCAACAGATAGTAGAGGATAGAAGGACCTAGCATACTATCGTCCATGGGGTCAGGAAGAGTTGGACAACTGAATAACAACCAATATGCTAGGCTTTCTGTAAGGCACTGATGATATTAATACGAAAGAAAGAAAGAATCACTACTCACAAAGATTTTCATTCAAATAAGAAAAACTGCAAGCATGTGCAAAAGTATATAAAAATTTTAAAGGGAGGAAATACAATTTTTTAAAAGTTAAGTATGAAGTAGGTGGGGAGAGTGGGCACTGACAATTGGGTGGATCAGGAAAGGCTTTTGGAGATTCTCAAGTAAAGGTTCTGTGATCACTTGGGTTATTTTTTGTAGCGAGGATTTCTTTTAGAGTTTGAGTCGGACCAGGTAGTCCTTGAGGCCCCGTCTAAACTTGAATTATTGTTTGTAAGTTTACTTTTTAAAAAATCACCATTTTCAATGCTATTCCCATTTTTTAAAATTGCTTTTGTTTATTATTAATCCCTGGAAGGGAAAGTAGGACTTTTTTTGTTTTCTTTTTTTCTTGCATTTTGACAGGTCCAACTATACATTGCAGGAAAGCTCTTCTCAATACCTTGGTGACCATTGTTCATTCCTTCCCAAAGCAGTTGACTGACTTTTCTAGACAAACAGCCATAGTCATTCAATATAACAATTATTTTTTGTTGTGACCCTCTCCCAAAATCCTGATTGCAGAGATTAAGTTGAATCTGGGTACATCAAAGAATATAGACATCATTTCTTTAAATTAAATTGTCCCTATAGATTATAGAAATTTCTCAAGAAATCTCATTTGCCCTTTGATATCCCTGAACACTAAATGGTTTAGAAAGTTTAAATTGGCAAAAATCTTTGGTGCAACTACAAAGGAAATTCTTTCTATTAAGGAAGCTGTGTGCACTAGTGTTTCAGACGATGTGAGCCAAGCTTTCTATTTTTAACATTTTTAATGACAAGCTGTCTCCTCAACTCTGTATGCCCTTCACCTTTGTCAGAATGAGATTGATGGAGAAAGTATCTCTACTGTTCTCATAAAAGTTGAATTAAGGGTCTTGATTTCAGTTTAATGCAGTATAGTATTATCTCACATTTATCTGACAGCATTTCTTCTGGTCCTGTTTTGTTTTTCTCTCCCTGCATTCTAATATGCAAAGCAGTTAGGCTACCTTCAGCTTAGGGAAAATATTGATTGGTATAATGGAAAGAGCATTGACCTCTAGTATTATGAAAGTAAGCTTGTATGTTGCCTAGAGAGCTGGGCTTAGATTCAGAAGGACCAGGGTTCAAATCCTACTCCTGATACCAACTCTGTGACTGTGGGTCAGCGAGTAAAACAACTCATTGAGTGAACCAGTCTACCAAGGTATACACAGGCACTTACACAAGTACTCATAATTATCAATAGAATTTAAACTCCCCAAAGGTAGGAATTACATTTGCTTTTGTCTTTGTACCCCTGGCATTGCAATAGCATCTAGGAAGTCTTTAGTACATGTTTGTTAAATTGAAATTAATTGGACTAGGAGTCAGAAGTCCTGGACTAACTTCCAATTTCTGTCACTTTCTAGATTTATGCCCTTTAACAAAATTAGGAATGAACATCATCATTATCTATTCAATAGAATAATAATACCCACAATGCTATTCTGAAGAAAATTAGATATGGTATAATAAAACACCATTAGTATTATTATTGTTGATGTCAAATAAAAATGTCAGAAATTACTTCTCTAATATACTTGGGCAAGCAAAGTAGTTGAATGGCTAGAATGTTGGCATAGGAATCAGGGATCCTGAAGTTCAAATCTTGGCTTAGTTATTTATTAGCTATATGACTCTGTGCTAGCCACTTAATCTCTTGAAGCCTTGATTTTCCTATCTAAAAAATGGGAAGAGGTTATTTTGCAGTGTTGCTATAAGGGTCAAATGAGATTATAAATATTTGTGTATATGTGCATGCATATGTATATATATATATATTCATATGTGTATGTGTGTGTTTTGCAAGTTTCAAAGTACTGTTATTACCATGTTTCCCCGATAATAAGACCTATCCCGAAAATAAGCCCTCCCCTTACTGTGTAAGGTTCCTCTAAAATAAGCCCTCCCCCGAAAATAAGCCCTATTGAGATTGCTACTGTAGTGAAGGTGATCCCCTGCGCTACACGCTACATTACGTTACCCTCTGTATGCACCGTCTCCCCCCCCCCGCCGTGAAACGCACGCCGCACTCCAAGCTGCATCCTATCAGAGCTGCAGCAGGGAGTGCATCATCCTGTTCTTCCCCAGTGATTTGCTTGCTGGCGCCATTGAGAGCAGTGCCGCGGAGGAGAGCTGAGGCAGGACAACATAAGCCCTCCCCTGAAAATAAGCCCTCTGGTGTTTTTCTTTCCAAAAAAAAATAATAAGACAGTGTCTTATTATCGGGGAAACACGGTATTAAAGCACTTATTAGTTGAGTATAGTCTAAGAAATTGAAAAGAAGAGTAATAGGTGGCTCCACGAGTCTTGTATCCTGGTTAATGAATTATATCTTATATATCTTGGTATCTTGTATGTTCACTCCTATTTGGTCAATAATTCCAGTGACCTTAAGAAGCAAATGACCCTACTGTCACATTGGATCCTGTAATTTACATATTCCAGACGAAATACTCTAGTTTCTATTTTGGGGGGCTACTTGTTGGATTCCCATGGCCAGCATTAAATCTCATTCCTTCAAGCTTTTGCACAGGCCATCCTCTGGGACTGGAATGTTCTGCCTTCTCATTTATACATCTTGGAACCCTCCATTCCCTTTGAGGCTTGGCTCCACTGCCCTGTCCTTCAATATTTCTTAGTGTTCCTTGGAAGCAACTTTGAATGTGTGTGTGTGTGTGTGTGTGTGTTGTGCTTCCTTCTCTGTGATTGTGTTTTTTCCTCCTAACAGAATGTAAGCTAGGTGATACCAAGGGTCATCTTATTTTTATAATTTCACCTACTGTGCCTGTAACTTAGTAGGGAATAAAGGCATGGTGATTGATTTTAAAAGACCATCATTTTCCCCTTACCTGAAGGAATAATATTATAATAAGGTTGTGTCTGGGGAATTCCTACATAATAGAGGACAATTGTGATGCAACACTGGGTTTGAAACATTTTCATGTTCAATCTGATTATCTTAGCTTCTATGATAATAAATGATAAATGGAAATTGAAATACTTTATAGTTGGGGAGGATCGTCCTAATGATAATTTCTAACTATCTAGGTGAATTTAACAAGAATTAGTCACCAGCTTGAGGAGCAAGGTAACTAACTGGTGGTTCACTTACTCAAATAATTGCTGACCTAAGACATCATTATATTGATGCAGAGATTAATACTGAAGAAAGGTTGGGGATCCAGGTTGACAGATCATCCTAGCAGTAACAGCACTGATGTTGCTTCTATAAATAACAGCAAAATAGTCACATCATGCTCCTACTTTACCTACAAGGGAGGCAGTGTGGTACAGGAGTAAGAACACTGGGTTACACATCAAAGGATCTGAATTTAAATCTTGCCTGCAATATTTTCGTTTTATGTGTCCCCCCGGGGGTTGGTTTCTATTTGAATTTGACATGACTGGACTAGGGCTCTAACATTCTTCTAGGTTCCAATCTGATATTAAGTTGACCACTCACTTTCCTTATAAAATAGTCCTACAAGGTAAGTACCACAGGAATCACCCTCATTTTACAGTTGAGCAACCTGAGATTCAGAGAAGTTTAGTTCTTCACCTCCATCCTCCAATGTCACACACCTGGGGTCAGAACCAGGACTCAATCCCAGATCCCCTGAATTTAGGCCAGCATGTTCTTCCCCCTATACCATAATGTCTCTTTCTTCAAGTTTTCTAATATCTTCCTAATTTTCATTTGGTTTGCACATGTTGTTTGAGTGGCCTGTGAAGCTTTAAAGATCTTAATATCTTCTCTTTTGATGTTTAGGTTGAAAGTAAATAATTTTTTTAAAGCATATTAGTTTCAAAGATGAACTCATATCATCTGAGATCATGAGATACAAGAAATAGCATGGTGATTAGTGGAAAGAATATTAAGCTGGAATCAGGAAATCTGGGTCCAAGGTTAGCCACTAAATAACTGTGGGACCCTCAGATAAATCAAAACCTCTGAGTCTCAGTTTCTTCAGCTATAACTTAATGGGTTGTATTTGATGACCTCTAAGGCCCCTTATGCTTCTAGCATTGTATCCATCTTTGTTCTGTCACTTTATAAGAGCAAGTAAAATCTCAGAGGATAATAAAGACAATGAGCTTATTTACCTAAACACTGAATCAGAATGTCAGAATTATAGAATCTCAGAGTTTTTGAGATGCTGTGGTATATCGTAAAGAGTGCTATATTTGGAATTGAAGGGATTCAGAACCCGTACCAACAGGGTTCAATTCTAAGCTTTGTCCCTCAACATGTGTGTGAATTCAGGGCAATTCACTTAACATCTGTAGGCCTCAATTTCCTCATCTGTAAAATGAAAGGGTTGGCCTTGTGTTCCTCTAGAGGCTTTTTTCATTTGAAATCTATGATCCTATAACCTCAGAGGTCATCTTATCTAACCTATACATAAATAAGTATCTTTACTAAAATATGGTTGATATGTGGTCATCCAGCTTTTGCTTATAGACCTCCATTGAGGAGGAACACATCATGAAGCATAGACTATTAGGAATCAGATGGACCTTGGCAAAAACCTGGTCTAAGCCTGTCATTTTATAGTTGGGGAAACTGGGGCCCAAAGAGGGGAAGTCATTTGCCCAAGGCCACAGAGTGAGGATGTGAGCCCAGATCATCCAATTCTGAGGAGCTGGGAGAGTTGGGGTTCTTTGTGCTTTCCAAAACAAAAACAGATGCCTATTATAAGAACCTCAAGACAATTCCCAGAAGCAACCTGAGGCCGAAATCTTCTTTGGTAAATGCTTCTCAGAATTGGCCCCTTACACCAAAGGCACTTTTTACCAAATACCAGGCACTTATTGAGCTATCTCTGACATTGGCCCTCGTTAGCTGTAGACACAAAGATTTGGCAAGGGTTTTTGAATGAGACTAGTCAAATGAACACACTGATGGAATATCTGGAATCAGAGGTTTTCAAATAATTGACTCTGTCACTTCCTCTCTGTGTGAGTATGATCAGCTGAATGCATTGAACTTCAGTTTCTCATGTATAAAATGAGGGGGACTTGGAGGGGACGAGATGACCCTCCCAGCTCTAAATCTGTGATCTTCTATGAAAGGCCATATTCTGGGGAAGGTAGGGAAACTTATCCCTCAGACACTTAGCTGATCTAGGTGGTAGAAAGGGTCAGCTAGCCCGACAACTCAATTTCCTCAAGCCAGTTGTGCTTGCTGCCCTATAGAAGAGTGTATAGCTTGTGGACATAACTTGGCATTCATTTGAGGCGATTGGACTAAGACAAAAATAGCCACAGGCCTGGATATGAATTTGACTGTGACTGTTAATCCCCCCGCCCATCTTACCATCAACATTTCCTGCCATTTGCACAGGAATAAAACGTTCACAAATACTGTGTAGGCAGTTTATAGCCTAGAAGGATGGCTCATTAGACTTTCTGGTCAGATACCTTCCAATTCAAATGGATGGGAAATTTGAGAAACCCATAAATAATGCAGAACAATTTATGTTTACCACAGTGTTCTGATTTGATCTGGAAGAGTTCATCCACTCCTACTGGGTAATAAAAATAAATTACATAATGGGACCAGCAAACTGTTATAGCTTGGGAACCAGACAAAGGCTGGGAAAAAAATATATATATACATGCATATATAGGTTAATGATAGGAATGAAGTACCTGACCAAACAAACCTAGCTTTCAGATTCTATGGGCAGTGAGAGATTGTAAACATTTCCTCGTGTCAGAAAACTAAGCGAAAATGACCTCTAGCTTGGAGGCACTTATTGAAAACCTATTTTAAATTGAATACACAAGCCAAGATAATACAGGCTGTTTGATAAGAAACATTAGAGAAATCTATAACATGAGGCTTTTTATTATAGGTTTATTACATCAATCTCTCCAGTGGGTAATGGAACTTGTAAATATACTCTTATGTAGAAGCCTCCTTGCGGGCCTTTTATTCATGCTGAAGTAAGCACAGCAAACTTATTTGCTGTCAGGGTACATTGCATTTAAGATTAGTATTTATTTTGGTTCTAAGGAGGTTTTGCTTTTGTGAATTGAAAGTTGGATCAGCTGCATGAAATCCAGATAGGACTATAGGGAATGCAGGAAGTAAATGAGTTTTCCTAAGTATGCATTCCATAAAGCTACATGTACAGTTAGTACATGGTACCTGGCTAGGGGGTGGGAGCAAATTCACATAGATGAGTCATGCTTTCATCGTATTGGTTTATGGCACCATGGTGCCAGTCAAGACATATTGTTAGAAAGTTGACTATCTGGTCCTGCTCCACGTGCAGAGTTTGGGGGACCAAATAGTACCTTATCAGAACATTTCTGACACAGCTTTTAAGAGACTTTCCTAATTGAATTTTTGAGCTTTTCAGTGCTGATCTGAGATTCATTCATCCTAGCAGTTCTGGAGCTGCCTAATCAATGTTTAATCATTTCAAATAGAAGCAAAGTAGTAGAAGGTAGAGGGCTGGCTGTACAGTCAGGAAGATTTTGCTTCAAGACTTGCCTCTGACAGACATTAGCTTTGGGGGAAGATGTCTTAGTCTTTCAGCACTGTAGCATATTTCTAAGGCTATACATTACATAGGAGTCACCACTATGCACTGGTGAAGGGAGTTTCTCGATTGGGAATTCATTAGATCAACAAAATCAAGGGTTGATTACATAGGAGTCACCACTATGCACTGGTGAAGGGAGTTTCTCCATTGGGAGTTCATTACATCAACAAAATCAAGGGTTGAGACATATATGTAGATAAAACTGTAGATATAGATATAAAAAGATACATAATAATAGCTAGAATTTGTATAGCTCTATATGGTCTGTCATGTACATTATGTAAGTTTATTCTTTATGTTCTTAGAAAAACCTCTATGAGATAAGTGCTATTTTTGTCCACATTTTGCAAGTGAGAAAACTGAGACTGATGTTAAATGACTTGCCCATGGTCATACAGTTGATAAGTATCAGAAGAAGGATTTTAATTCAGAGCTTCCTGACTTTAAGTCAAGCTCTCTATCCACTACTCCACATAGTTGCCTGTTTTCTACTGAAAACTTGGAGTTCACCAGTCTCCATTATGTACATTTCTCTCTATCACACTTTTTCCCTGGTTCTCTGGCTCTGTCTGTATGGACAGAGACAGAGACAGAGACAGAGAGACAGAGATAGACAGAGAGAAAGAGACAGGAACAGAGAGAGAGAGAGAGAGAAAGAGAGAAAGAGACAGGGACAGAGAGAGAGAGAGAGAGAGAGAGAGAGAGAGAGAGAGAGAGAGAGAGAGAGAGATGTAGAGAGATGTAGAAAGATGTAGAATTAAATGGATAATGACCAGGGCTGGAAGGGATCTTGGAAGTCATCTGTTTAATCTGGATTGAAGCAGGAAAGCCATAATATATATTATGGCCTTCTTACTTCAGATCTCTGAGATTTGATCCTATGAAAAATCTATCACACATCCAATCAAGAAACATCACTGAATATGAAGACATAGAGAATATCTCCTGTAATTATTACAAATTGATTTGTATAAGACCTGATTTGGGGGCATTCAGAATTTCTACTAAACTCATGCATTCAAAATGATCTTTGATCTCCCTGAATTACATATTCCCTTCACTGATGCAGATAGCAGTCCAATCTATTGGCTCATCCTCAGTTCTTGCCCATATTATTTCTTAAACAACCAAACTGATTCCACTGAAGGCTGCAGACTTTCTCATTTTCACTTGATATCACAGGGATATTAGTGGAACATGTGGGCTGCCCATTTGTTAGCTCTTATGTATTCCGCATGACTAGCTTATCTTTTTTACTCACCAATTTCCTTGATTATATCCTTTATGCCACTTTTCCTTGAAAGTTCCTGCAGTGGACCATGTTCTAGGCTGCCTGCTTTCTCTATGCATCTCTGCATTGCCCTCTGGCTAATTCTCATTGTCAATTATTTGAAGACTGTAGTGTTCCATGCCTCTCAGGCTTGCAACATCAGAATTAGTGTTTGGTTTTACAATATTGGAATTGCATTAGTGTGCTATTCAGACACTTAGTAGTTATGTGACCCTGGGCAACTCATTTAACCTCTTTGGGTCTCACTTTCCCCATGTGTAAATTGAGTGGGTGGGATTTGATAGTTCTAAGCACCTTCCAGGTTAAAGCTATGAATCTGATACAATGATTGTGAAAAGAGATCTGGATGGAACTCTTCATCAGTGCATAGATGATTAAACTATGTCCTTTGACGCAGTGGTAAAATACACATAATGGGGAGTGTAGGTATACTCCACCCCCAGTCTGAAGTAGATCCCTCTTTGCTCCTTAAGGAATTATTGTCTGTAAAATTCATTGGGAGATAAGTCATGTACCCACTTGGTGACAAGTCTTCCTATTGTCATTATCATGAATATCAATAGCAGCAGCATTAACAACAAAAGCAATGAACATTATGAAGTACCTACTATGTGCCAAAAACTATGCTAAGCATTGGGATTGCAAAGAAAGATCCCCCCCCAAAAAAAAAAAACAAAAATCATGGTCCAGGCCCTCAAGATATGTATATTCTGAAGAGAGAGACAACATGTGAACAAATTTAGGCATATGGGATGTTCAGAGAGTAGATCATATATTGTCATTTAACTTGCTGAACATGCTTTATTTTTTAAGTTCCTTGGGGGCAACAGCTGACTGCATATAACACCCTTTTGTGTATCACCTCTGTATTGAGTATGGTACATTGCAGTTAATATGTACTTAGGAAAGTGACTGACTTGTTTGGCCTTAAGTGGGGCCTATTGGGCAAATAGCTGCAGGTATCTGGTGGAGACAGCTTGTTACCTATGAGAGGCCACAGTTTGTACCAGTAGTGAATTCCTCAAACCACAGCCTGTGTTCCAATGAGTGCCTGCTGGAATCTTTCTTCATTTGCAGGGCTGTGCCTAGAAACACTTTTGAACTATATTCCTCTATTTCTTCTTTTTATTGGCTTTTTAAAAGACATGATAGTCGGATGCAAAGTCACTGGACTTTGACGGATCCATATTTCCTCATGGCCTAGAAGATTTAAATTTCTTCCTGAACTGCAGTGACGGCAAATAATCCATCTTTCAAATGACCTCAGTTCGGATTAAAGCATCCCGGGTCCTGAAAACTGTGAAGCACGATAATACTTCAAACTCTCTCAAGGTCTGGAAGACTGGGACATAAATTAGAGGAAACCACCAGACACTTGAAACAGTTTAAAAAGGGAAATGCTGGGGACTATACTAAGTCCAAAAAGGCTAGTTTAAGACAGATTCACTGTATTTATTGGTTGAATTCAGCTGCAATTTAACATCCAATAGGGATTACTGGAAGGAGTCATAGCTTGGTAAGCTATGATGTAGTAGAAAGACTTCTGGATTTGGAGTCAGGCAACCTGGGTTCAAATGTTGCTATTGCTACTACTATAAATAAAAACTAATAGTTGTATAGTACTTTAAAATTTGCACAGCACTCACATATTACTTGGGTAACCACGTCCAACTGACAACTGCTTCAAGACTCAGTTTGACACTAATTGATACTAATTCTATTTGCAGTATCTATCCTGCAGGACTGTTGTATTTAAAGCATTTTCTACCTACCATACAGGATTATCATGAAGACAGGCTTTATGACATTGAAGCTCTCTTTAAAGGGGTGGCCAGGTGGCTCAGTGAGTAAGAGCACCGGCTCCAGTGTCGGGATGACCTGGGGATCACATCTGGGCTCAGATACTTAGCACCACACCCAGAAATAACTGGCTGGTAACCTTGAGCAAGTTACTTAACCCCGATTGCTTTAAAACAAAAAGCTCTCTTTAGATATGAATTATTTTCCTATTAATATTATTAATAATTCAATATAAATAGCATAAGCTAACTATAGACTTAAAGAATATTTAGGAGAATTAACTCATTTTCTTCAAAATCATGGTTGCTTGATTATCCAAGTCTGTGACATTTCTTTTGATTTATAGTTTACTGAGTTATAGGGATGATAATAACCCATAATAATCATAATTATAATATAATTCTATAATATGTTAAATTGTTACATGCAGTAAATACTTTGTTATTAATTCTTCCATCATTAAGCATTGACTGTGTGAATCAAACAGCGTTCATGGCAGATGAACATAGAAAGAGAAAGATTATGTTACTATTAGTACTATTACTATTACTACTACTACTACTATTAAGACTAATATTAGTATTACTACTACGACTACAACTATTACTACTACTTTATTTGATGACTTAAAATTTGAAAAGTACTAAACATGTGTCATCATCATGGTTCAATCTTATGATGCCTTCTCAGAGAAAGCTACTATGGTTGTCATTATCCCTAATTTATTGATAGGGAAGCTGAGTTTCAGAGAAGTTAAGTGATTCCCCCTTGGTGACACAGTGATTACATTTCAGAGATAGGATTTGAAGCCAGGTGTTTCTGGCTTCAGGTCTAGATTTATATCCAATAAGAATTTAAAAAGATGAAATTTTTGTTTGTTTGATTTTAGTAAATCCCAGATGGCTTCAAAGTTATCTGGCACTGCTATATGTCCATATGTGTTCAGGAACTTGAAGTTTACCTAAAGAAACATTATTTGAAGGTAAACTTATGTCTCCTGCCCTGCTCCTAATTTCAATGCATTCTAAATGCAAAAAGAATTTTTATTACATTTTTTTGAATCAGTAAAGCCTTTGTATCTCTCTATTCCTATTTATCTTCAAATCAGTTGTTCTTTCTGATAGTGCAGACACCCCTCCACTGAACATTAGGTCTCAAAGTCTCAGTTCTGGTCCAAATATCCAGTCCATGGATTCACACAGTTGAGTTTTTAATCCATCGGTAGTCCTGTGGGGACCAGTCTCTTCATCTCTAGACTTGCCAAGTCCAATCAAATGCCATATCCTGTGAAGAATCCCCA
This sequence comes from Petaurus breviceps papuanus, assembly GCF_028583685.1. Classification (NCBI taxonomy): domain Eukaryota; kingdom Metazoa; phylum Chordata; class Mammalia; order Diprotodontia; family Petauridae; genus Petaurus; species Petaurus breviceps. The sequence continues at coordinate 33,659,725 of NW_027185761.1, read as the reverse complement.
TCCATAATATGACTTTCATCTACTTCCATTTTTATTCTTTAGCTGCCACCCTAATACATGCTCAGCCCTCATTGGCATCTAACCAGTGGACAGCAAGTGCCTCCTATGGGATAGCCCTGCATCTCCTCCTCCAACTCATGCTTCATATCACAACCAGATTACTCTTCCATATTGACCTATTTATATCTTTCCTCCACTTATTTATCTATATTGTCATCAAGTAATTTTAAGACTTTTTAATCTAATGGCCAAGACTTCCAACGTTATAGTGCCCCTTTCCATTGTCTTTTCCATATCCTCTCTATTGCAGCCCAACTCCTCTTCACCCATGTATGTCACATGCTTTCCTTTCTTGATGATATGCACTACTCTCCTATGATTGAAATGCAGCACTTCTTAAATATCACCTTTGGGGGAAATCCTCCTCTCATTTGGCAACATACTTTCATCATTTGGACCCTTCTATGAGCTCTCCCTATATACTCATTCTTTACTATTTTAGATCATAGATGTATCTATGTATATCGTATCACCTCATGGAGCTATACTTACCATGAATACAGAGATGCTGTCACATTTTTCATATGTATTTTTCCATTTTTGTCTAGCATAGTGCCCCACTCATAACAGGTGATAAATGTATAATTGTTGAAATGAATTCAGCATCTGATGCCATGATTGCAACAACTAATCAAACTCTGAAGAATCATTAGTTATGTGGACTCATGGGATTTTTAAGCTGGAAGGAACTTTGTAAATCAGGTGACCAGTATCACAGAATCGCAGCATCTCAGAGTTAGAAGGCATCTCAGTGATCCTTTATCCCCTTCCATAATTCAGAATCTGTCCTTCAGTATACTAAACACATGATTGTCCAGCCTTTACAGAGACTTCCTCCAAAGGAGAACCCACTGATTCTTGAGGCAGCCTCTTCTGCATTAGATAGCTCAGGGCAGTTTTTTTGATCACTTCAATCTTACATCTGCTCCTCAGCAAACTTGTAGTCATTTCTCCTTGTTCTGCCACTTAGGATTGAACAAAAGTACAATCTTCTTTCCAAATAGCAAAACTGCACAGAATTGAAGACAGCTATCACATCCTCTCCAAGTCTTTTCTCTAGGTTAAATATTCTCCAGATTATACTCCTTAAATTGATGTTTCTGGAGCATAATGTCATGACCTTCATCATCCTAGTAGCAATCCTCTGGATGCTCTCCTCTTAAAATGTAGTGCCCCAAACTAAACACAATACTCCCGGTATGCTCTGATTGGGGCTGAATGCAATGAGACCATCACCAATCTAGTCCTGGGAAATATGTCTCCCTTAATGTAGCATAAGACTAACTTCTAATCACTCCCTCTCATTGTACAAAGGAGGAAATTGAGAGTGACAGAGGGTAAGTGACTTGGGCAAGGTAACAGATGTAATAAATGAACCCAGGTCCTTTGATTCTATATCCAATATTCTTTTTATTATATTTGCTTGATTTGAGTTGTAAGTTGAAACTATAGCATTCTATACCAAAATGTGTACTTGATAATATTCACATTCTTCTTTGATTCTTATAAATTTTTTCAACAATCTCTAGGTCATGTATTATGTACATAGCAATGAGGCATCATGGGAAGGGCACTAAATTTGGTGCAATGACACCTGATTAACAACCCTTCCTCAGCTACTTCCTAGTAGGATACCCTGGGTCTCCCTGAATCTCAGTTTCCTTAACTGTTAAAGAGATATCATGGTAGCAACAGTGGATGTATAGGTCAGTTACATGGATACAATGAGATGATTTTATGTGAAGCACTTTATAAACTTAGACTGACCAATATAATTCGTTTTTGGTTTATCTATTTATTTTGTTAGCTCTGATATTATTAGTAGGGAATGTTTAGTGAGCAAAATTCTTCTACCACTGCAGAACAGAAATTGTTCTGCAAGTAAAAATTATAGACTATTGTCTGAGGCATGGAAAGGTTAACACAAGAAGGACCAAGCACATCATTTGACACCTTTGACATATTATTAAATTCCAGTCCTTCTAAATTAACTTATACAGAGCTATGTACTCCACATATGGTGAAGGCAGTATTAATCTACTTTTTCCTGAATCTAAGGTCAGCTCTCTATCCACTAGGCCATTCTGACTGTTAGGATGGCAGTGACGATGATGGACCTTACCATGAGAATAATGACAAGGTCCTCCATGATCATGTCCAAATTAACTTTCTAATTTTAATAATAAGGCAAAATTGTTGAACGATGACACACATTTGAATTACTTCCTCAGTATTTTCTTTCTGTGTGAAAATGATTTTCTCTGCAAATGTCTGACTTTTAGCTTTGGAACTTGTGTGTTTGAAAATATGTTATTTGTCCCGACTGCAGTTGTGCCTGTGGCTGTAGTCTCGTCTTACCTAGAGAGAGCCAGACGGTGCTATGTGGTGTCACCTGCCTTTTGTGGGGCCTAAGCGACATTTATCAAAACCAACATTGCTTCCTTTTCATTGAAATTCCAGCCTAGCACTTTCTCCAGGTTGGCTGAGGACTCCTCTAAGATAGCACAGAAAAGACACATTATTTAGCAACTGGTTCAAAGGTCATGTTCAGGTCAGAGGTGTTCAAAATGAGGTCACTTTAATATGTAATAAGAAAAAAGAGTGATATTGTCTTCAAATTAAAGAATGTAATGAGTGGGAAGAAAACAGCAACAACGAACTTCCTCCCTTGAAGAAAGATGCCTTCTTTCCTGGGCACTTGATTTGTGAGCAGGCTTTGCTTCATTCATATTTAATCGTCTTTTTAATCTGTGTGTCAGTTTTTATTGCAGGATGTTCCTATGGAGTTTTTCCTTTGAAATACCAATAACACCCATTCTTCATTGTAATAACAAAACAAGGGCCCTCTCAGGGGGACAACTAGCCTACTTTCATCTCCGGGGATACAATTATTTTGTGTTTATTCCTAACCCCTCAAGGGGCTGATGATGTTGGCCATGCTGCTCACAGGCTCTCACATTGCAAAAGAAGCAGATAGTTTGTTAGGGCTGGAGATATAAATTCATATAGGCTTGCATCATGCTTTTAAGTTGCTTGCTATTTGCTGAGGATAATAAAAGTTCTGTTTCTTTTTTCCCTTAGAGCAGGGCTGAAGTCTTTGAAGGTTCTGTTAGTTGATTTTCATGCCCGCTTGTACATGTTATAGTTGTTTATGGAGTGAAGCATCTGTCATGTTGATGTGATTTATGTATTTAAAGGACACTCTTGAGCTGATAATGGAATAAATCAGAATAAGAGATGGAATTTTGCACCCCTCCCTTTGAATTTCCAACATGTTCATATATAGCAATAAAACTACAAAGAGAAACTAGGAATCAATATCTTCAGAGATGGGTATGGAGAAATAGGACATGGCATCTCTAAAACAAATTTGAGCCTCATTCATGTTAGCTGGTAATTTTGATTTTCTCATGACTTAGAAGACAGCAAGAGTGAAATAAATAGAAAGTTTCAGCTTTAGTCCCTGATGATCAGCAGTCCTGATGGCATGAATCAGTACTTCAATTTGGTGAATATCATTGGCCAGACAAAGGGAAGGCAAAGATACAAATGTCTACAAAGATGTAAAAGACATCCTCATCCCTTCAAGGCCAGTGCCCTGGAGTAAGGATGAATTTCCTAATGGAGCAGGATGGAGCAAAATATCTGAGTTTTCTTTACCTGCCTGTTTGGCACGTAAGAGGTGAAATCTCAAGTCTTAGAAGACCTACTGTGTTCATGGTGCCCTTCGCTTCCATATATGAAAGGACATCATATATGCTATGTGTATAAATGTATATACATATATATGTGTATAAATGTATATACATATATATGTATATACACACATATACCATATACATTACTCAGACATATTCTGTACTTGATACATGATATAGAATATGTAATATATATTTGAATAATGTGCATGATATAATGTAAGTGCCATTAATAAAACATGTTGTGACTTAGTTTTTCCAATAGTGAGGATGGATTTCCCTTGAACTATCCATATTTCTTTACCAAGTATCCCATAGTTACTTGAGATTGGGAGTGTCAGTTCTGGCAGTGAAAGAGTAGAATTAGCCAACCATAAAAAGTCATACCCATAATTGTGGATTAATTAGCACAAACTACTCTAGAATAGCATCAGCAGAATATTTAATATCTTATTTGAGTTCTATAAGAAAGAATGATTGAGAAACATTCATTCAACCAAAAAAATTTGAGAGGCTATTATACGTAGAAAATACAAAAAAAAATTATTTGATGTCAAATGAAATCAGATGACCTGGGTTCAAATCCTAGTTCTGCCCTTATTATCTTGGTCTCGTTTTCCCTTGGACTAGTTATGTAATTTCTCTGGGTCCTATTTTGATTAGCTGGAAAATGTGAGAATGAGAGCAGACAATAAGTCTCTTCTAACTTGAAATCCATGATCCTATGTTGCTGGCATACAGTCCTTTCACTTATAGTATTTATAGTTTGGTTAGAGGGTTGAGATGTGTGAAAATAACTATAGCATGGAGTCATGTATGAAAATCCACCAAGCATAGTACTATGATATTTAATGAGGAAGAGGTCACTTCTACCTGACTAAATCAGGCAGGTAAAGAACTTCAGACAGCACTTGTCCTAGGAAGTAGCATGTTAGCTGGACCTTGAAGGATGGGTTGTGGATATAAAGAGGCAGAGATGGAAAGAAGGTATTAGAAGCAGCCAGATGCACAGTGGATGCATAACTGGGCCTGAAATCAGAAAGATCTTAGCTTGAATATAGCCTCAGTTACTTAATAGACATGACTGACTGGGCAAATCACTTAATCACTGCCTGCCTTAGTTTCCTCATCTAATTGCACCTACCTCCTAATGTTATTGTGAGGATCAAATGAAATAAAATTTGAATAGTGTTTGGCACAGTGCCAAGCACAAGATAGGAACTTAACAAAAATCTGTTTCCTTCCTTTGACATATAAAGAACAACATGGCAATGGATCAAGGTTAAGGAATTGTGATGAAAGGAAAGCCATTAACTGTCTTTGAGCAGTGGAATGGCAGGCTCAGACCTGTGCAGTAGAAAGACCACTCTGGTCATCATGAGGAGAATGGATTGGAAGCAAGGTGATGTGTTGGGAGGCTATGGATATTTAGGCCAGCAAAGTGCCCGTAGAATTCTCAAAGGTACCAGGTATTTATAGTACTGAAGACATTTTGACTTAATGCTTATGTGAGTTTTAATTCACATGTAGAGATAGAACTATTAAAGCCTTCTATGGATCTGACCTTTCAGTAGAATTTCATATTTGGAGATGGTGAACACGCACACACATATACACTCCCCACCCCTCATGCACACACCCACGCTACCGTATTATGGCTTATATATTATCCTCTGTAGATCCAATACAAATAGAAAATCCTCTGCATGGCATTTCAAGCTCCACAATATAACTCCCACCACCCTTTCTAACCTTATTTCATATTACTCCCATTTATATGTTCTGCAAAAACTTTCCCGTCTATTCCTCTTACATGAAATTTTCTGTCTTGTCTCCATCTTTACACAGATGTTCTGTCATTTCTAGAATGTACTCTTATCTTCTCCTTGGCCCTCTATGCTCTCTATCTTCTCCCAAGCACAGTTCCAATAATATTATCTACATGTTACCCTTCCTGATTCCAATCGCCCCCAGTTATTAGCTCTCTCTCCCTCTTATAATTTTGTTCTGTTACATTATACATATTTAACTTTTCTTCCTTTTGTACAAGTTGCATTCCATCCCACCCCAACCCATCCTTAAAGACTGTAAACTCCTTGAAGGCAGGGACTATGTCATGTTTGCATTTTTATCCCCAGTGCCCAACTCAGTTACTTATACATAGCTATTACTAAAAATGTCAAATTTAAATGAATAAAATAGTTACTTTTAATATATATTCATTTATTCACCACTAATTGAGTATCTACAATGCCATGCTTGGTGCTTCAGGGGAAAATAAACATGGGAGGGTATGACCCTTTCTTTTGGAGTCACTCAAAAAAGTTGGGTTTGGGAAAAAAAAAACATTCACAAATCCACATAACAGGTAGAATGATAATGTATAAAATGGGAGAAACAAAGTGATATGGGAGTTAAATGGAAAGAGATATGATCCCTGCCTGTGACATGATCACTACTGATTTTCCCAGTGGAAATTTTACTGATTTGTTTGATCTATTTTGCCCCTTTGCATACTTCTTTCCTTCCCATCAGTCTGTGTCTTGAGGCTGCCTTGTCACAGAGGCTATACTTTTCAGAAATGTCTCACTAACTAGCCCACAGCTAAGAGGATTGCAGGAGTTTGTCTTTTAGCCTGGTCACCCTTAATGAGCGCCGTAATCTTTGCTGGGGACTTAGAAAGGTTGATGAAATGAAACAATTACAGTATTGAGAAGGAAATGCTTTAATGAGGAGGCCCTGGGACTACTGGCCTAAAGGGCATTTTTGGCCTTTTGGGAGTAATCTATTTTCTCCTCTGAAAACATATATAGAAATATCCTATCTATAGCTCAAGGTTAGGAATAAATAAAATGCTGGAAAGAGAAAAGGGGAAATGATGTGACATTGAGTATAATACAATGAGACAGTTCTTAAAAAGTATCTGGGGGGTCCTTTTCAACCATAGCTATGGCTAGGGTGGAGCAAACATGGTCTTGGGCAAAGGAGAGAATGAATAGGTAGTTGATAACAGTCTTCCTCCCCCAGGTACGCATCCTTAGAGTATCGAAAGCCTTGTCCTGGGATTTCCTTCTCATTAAGTAATTTAACCTTATGGTATCCCAGATTGTACATCCTCTTTTCATGAGCCATGGAAGAAGTGAGCCCTAAGTCCACACCTAACACATTTGGTTCAGGAGCAAAAATTATCTCTGTCTTTAACCCAAAGTTGTCAGAATGAAACAGTGACATTGAAAAGTATTTCAGTTCCTTGTTAATAAATTTCTTCATGTTCACAATATTGGGTTAGGATTTGGTTCAGGAGTAAAACTTATCTCTGCTTTTAACCCAAAGTTGTCAGAATGAAACAGTGTAATTGAAAAGCATTTCAGTCTCATCTTAATAAATTCTTTCATGTTAACAATATTGGGGTCCTGATGGGGAAAGCTTCTTACTGCAGAGACACATCGCATATTGAACAGAATAAAGTCAATTAGAGAGAGAAGTATTCAGAGATGAATACATTGGATCCAGTTAAGAAGTTTAAATATTTTGCTTGTGGGTCAGAAAAACAAGTTATCATAATTCAATCTCAGTTCTGTGAGACAGATAGACACATGCATATATATGCATACATGTGTGTATATATGCATAAGCTTACATATATGCATGTATGTATTAATATATACATATGTGAACATGTATTTATAACATTTTAAAGAAAAATCTCATGATTGTATTTCAAGCTGGAAGGGAACTTAGTGGTCATGTGGTCTTCATTTTATAAATTAAGTAAATATGGTCACCAGGGGATAAGTCACTTAGCCAAAGTCACCCACAGGTAGCAAGTCAAAAGCTCTGAATCCAGCTCAGGGTTGGCCTTAGATTTCAAATCCATGAGACTTTCTCTTGTTCTTCTCTGGCTGGAGGTTTAATTTTGTTTTTCTTTTAATCTTGTCTTAGTATATTATATACCTCATAGTCCAACTGTGGAAGGCATCTTGCTCTTTCATTTGTCATTCTCTTTCTGATGAAGAGCCACATCCCGTTGCATTAAGGGAAAAGGATAAGTGCCATTGTTGCAATATTTCATTATCTCAAAGGTATCAGCAACACGTGACAGTTGTTCACCTGAAATGGGGCCATTTAAATTGTTCCTTTGCCAGGCTGATAGTACTCATCAACAAATGGTGAAGGTCTCTATTGTCCACTAGTGACATATGCGTGTAGTAGGTCTTAAGAAGTTGGCACATCTTCAGTCATCAGGATAGTAGGGATATCAGAAGCAGCAGCACTCCTCTCTCACAAGAAAGCTAACAGATGGTAGTACAGGGTTACAATTCATCAACCAACTGGTTCCCATCATTCAATTAGGTGATCATCACAGTGGAAGACCTTCTGTCACTGTAGCAGAAAAGGCAAATTTTTACATGGCCCTGGGAAAGTGTATGTTTGTTTCATTGAAATTTCCTCTATTTTATTCTGAACTCCAATGTGGTGAATGTCCAAAAACTGAATGAACACAAAATACTGCTTACTAATATCTTCAATGAGGGGCTTAATTCCCAATCTTAATCAGCCATTTTCCTTCCTGATTCTCCTTCCTGCATATCTGTCAAATGTTCTTAATTAAAAATTATTCTTAATTACAAAGTTTATGTGTCATTTTATTTTAGAGGTAATTAATTAAATTTACCACTAATCGTTTGGGATATTGCTTTTGGTGCATACTTATTGTTGCTTAATTATTGGAATACCTGGAATCCCTTGGCTGGTTGGGGGAGGGCATATTGATTTGTTGAATGTCTGCTGTGTGGTTTCTCATACTGAATAGGAGAATGGCTCAAACTATCAGCAATACCAAGCTATAGGAAAGCTGCATTTTATTTTGCTTTTGGCTATGGAGACCAGGTCAAAAATGAGTATGGGTCTTTGGATCTGAATGTCCTATGTAAGGCCACTGTGGGATAAGAAAATACAATAATGATTATCGATTGAATAGAACACTTAAAAAAATAATCTCAATTAAGTCATTCTGTAAGGACCCTTTGGTACTTATAAATTGATCAACTATCTATTTAAGGGGTCTTTCTTCTGCCCACAAAGGTGACCCCAATTAGGTGATCTTATAGTTGCTAAATTGTTGATGAATTGAATAAATTTTTATTATGTACTTACTTCACACTGTGAAAAGGACTATTGTCTTTTGAAAAATAATGACTTAAAAATTTTTGACTATTTGGCATAGAAAGCTGACCTTGGAATAAGGAGCCTTGCCTTCAAGTCTGACCTCTATCACAATTTTGCTGAGTGACCCTGGATAAATCACTTACCCTTTCAGTACCATTAGCAACTCCCTCAAGCTGTAAGTTTTAGAGAAGTTGCTGACCTGCATTGATAGGAGAATTTCCTAGCTGGAAACCCCTTTTACTATGAAATCAAATCATAATAAAAAGAAAACAAAAATAGTCATATATTTTAGGCTTTGAGTCACTCTCAATTATAGTGTTCCAAGGACTGGTGAATAAATCTATTCACTTGGAAACTCTATTGCACATGATTTGATAGGAGGAGAGGAAAAATCATTGGCCAGCAAATGGATATCTATTGAATAATCACCATGAGAAGGAATGTATCTCCTCAGTTGGATGGACCACTGCCAAGGGCCAACAATCAGCAACTATTTCAACCAAATATGTAATAAACACCTGGTGTGTGAGAAGCACACTCTGTAGGACACAATAATATATAAAGAAAGGATCATCTCCACCTAAAATAAATTACAATCTAAGTGAAGAACAAAGGCACAAAATATACAAAGAATGAAACGACCACTTCTCTGTACTTGAAGTATCTGTGATTTTCTTGGTCTAGACTGATTCTCCCCTAACATGGAACACAAACTGGTTACAGAAATGATGAGTAAGGTCATAGGGGAGTCAGTTGACACACCCCATCCAGGAGCAATGACAGAGTTGATCATGGTTCACAGTTCCAGAAATGGGAGGAGAAAAGAAGAAAGAATGTATATACGATGGCAAAACAGTTACTGAGGAAGTTATGGAAGAGGGGATCCAGGTGGAGGGTGTGAAAGGATATATAGCTGGAGCTTTCCCTAAATAGTATTCTAGAAGGGTAATTAGCAAGCAGAAGGGGGGGCCCTCTATCTCTCTCTCTGTCTCTCATTGTTCATCCAGGACATGGTCTCTGGTATATGTAGTGAAATAATTTGTAAAAAGGAAAACAGAAGAAAAGGTTATAAAGAATATGGCAAATCCAACTGAGAGAACAGGAAAGATAAATTCACATAGGTGTTCTTTGATCATAGGCCTAGCAGCAGGCAGCCCACTACCAGTTTCTTGTAGTTCTCTAAGTGTGAATGTAATAGTTTCTTCCTCAAATGTTGTCCCTTCCCTGTCTCTGTCTGTCTGTCCGTCTCTCTT